>NC_138104.1:15906482-16563982 GCF_964146895.1 Miniopterus schreibersii
AAAGGAAGAAAGAGAGAAAGAGAGAAGAAGGAAGGAAGGAAGGAAGGAAGGAAGGAAGGAAGGAAGGAAGGATGAAGGAAGGAAGGAAGGAAGGAGGGAGGAGGGAGGGAGGGAGGGAGGAGGAAGGAAGGAAGGAAGGAAGGAAGGAAGGAAGGAAGGAAGGAAGGAAAGAAAGAAAGAAAGAAAGAAAGAAAAGAAAGAAAAAAGAAAGAAAGAAAGAAAGAAAGAAGAAAGAAAGAAAGAAAAGAAAGAAAGAAAGAAAGAAAGTTATTTCTTTTCCATTCTACTTGCCACAGGAAACAAATATTGTGAATTAGTGGAATTTTAAGAGGACTACTCTCTCAGACATCTCTGATAGTAGCTTTCCAGCTTGGCTGACTGATATGACAGAAATTCAAAATCACAGACCAGTGTGTTATGTTAGAACTATTATCCTTTTATCAAGTAGTATAAAGAAGTAATTTCTCCCTCTAAAATTAACATTCAATACCCAGCACCCAATTTACTTCTCAGGGGTGGAATTTCACTCTTTGTATCATCCTCAAAACCCATATTTCTCCTTGATAGCATAGATAGCCTAGATGGCTACATAGAGTTCAGCAATTCTGCTCTGTGATCTTCTAGTCCTCTCCCCTCCTTTTCAGGAGATATCTTGAAAATGCTTCCCAAATACATTTTATTCACCCAAAATGCAAAGCCATCTTCCCTAGCACCCATCAAATTGCTGTCAGTGACAAAAGGTCAGTACATGTCATTGCTTTTGGAGGAGAATATAGGAGCCTAAAATCTGTCCCCTTGACCCTAATGATTCTTTCATAGTGGGGAACCACAGGTATGTCCTCTCTGAAAGACAGGAGAGAGGCAAAGAGAGTTCTCAGTAGTATAGAAACACTTCCCTCTCAAGCTGCTACCAACTATCCTTCAGGTGGCTGAGCTATCAGAGCTGGGAAGGGGAGGTGGAAGGTGGGTTTGGTATTAAAGAACTAACTTTTCCATTAGAGTCAGGAAAAGCAGAATTCATGCCCATTGCAACCAAATACTTAAGTGTTCTCTTCATTTTGGTCACTCACTCTACAACTTTCCTTCTCATTGTTTTTAGTGACTTTCTGTGTGTCCCTCACACACCCAGGCATGCACACACAGCCTGGTCCACAACTTCTGCCTTTGGTTCCACTCCTGTGTGAATATTACTTCCAATTAAACCAGTGCAACTGCAAAGAAATACCACAGGGCCCCAGCTGGGTGGCTCAGTTGGTTGGAGTGTCATCCCCTACACCAAAAAGGTTGCAGGTTTGATTCCCAGTCAGGGCACATACTTAGGTTGCAGGTTCCATCCCTAGTTGGGGTCCATATGGGAGGCAACCAATCAATGTTTCTCTCTCACATCAATGTTTTCTCTCTCCCCCTCCCCTCTTCTCTGTCTCTAAAATCAATAAACATATCCTCGGGTGAATATTTAAAAAAGAAAAAAAAAACAAATACCAGAGGTATGGGTTAATATTTGCATACAGAATCTGAATCAGATGCATTTCTTTGTAACTACACACACACACACACACACACACACACACACACCCCTACACCTCCTACAGGCATACCTCACTTTTCACAAAAGGCTGCTCCTAAAAATTTAGTAAACATCAAAATTTTAGAGATGAATGTCAATTTAAACTCTAATCTTGATAACTTTCCTAAATTATTTCAAATGTACAAGCGTTTATTAGACTAAATATAATTTTCATTCATAGTGAGCACAAAAACAAATAAAACATGGATGAAAGTGTTTTGCAAACTGTAAAATATTAACAAATATTCGTTATAACCATTATTCAGTAAGCAGGTAGAGGTAATAACAGGTACAATTTAAAGGGCTCTACTGTAATATGGGACTACATCAAACTAAAAAGCTTCTGTGTGGCAAAAGAAAACAGCCTCAAAATACAAAGGAACCCCATGGTCTAGGAAAACATATTTGCCAAGGATGTATCTGATATACTTTCCAAAGTGTATAAAGAACTCATACTACTTAGCAAGAGGAAGACAACCTAATTAAGAAATGGGCAAAAGACCTGAATAGACACTTCTTCAAAGAGGACATACAGATGGCCAAGAGACACATGAAAAAATGCTCAACGTCACTAATCATCAGAGAGATGCAAATTAAAACCACAATGAGGTATCACTTCACACCTGTCAGAATGGCTGCCATCAACAAATCAACAAACAACTTGTGCTGGTGAGGGTGTGGAGAAAGGGGAACCTTGGTACACTGCTGGTGGGAATGCAGACTGGTGCAACCACTACGGAAAACAGTATGGAGGTTCCTCAAAAAGTTAAAAATGGAGCTGCCTTTTGACCCAGTGATCCCACTTCTGGGAATATATCCTAAGAATCCTGAAACACTAATCAGAAAGAATATATGCACCCCTATGTTCACAGCAGGGCAGTTTACAATAGCCAAGATCTGGAAACAGCCCAAGTGCCCATCAGTAGATGAGTGGATAAAAAAGCTGTGGGACATATACACCATGGAACACTATGCAGCTGTAAAGAAGAAGAATCTCATACCCTTTTGGACAGTATGGATGGACCTGGAGAGTATTATGCTAAGTGAAATAAGCCAGGCAGAGAAAGACAAACATCACATGATCTCACCTATATGTGGAATCTAAAGAACTTAATAAACTGATGAATAGAATAGATTCAATGACATGGAAGCATAGATCAGACTGACAAATGTCAGAGGGATGGAGGAGGGCGGGTGGATGGAGGTGGAGAGATTAACCAAAGAATTTATATACATATATGCACAACCGAAGGACACAGACAATGGTGGGGAGAGGGACTGGGGAGGGGGATGGGACGGGGTGGAATGGGTCATTGGGGAGAAAAAGGGACATCTATAATATTTTAAACAATAAAATAGTAAAATAAAATAAATAAAATAAAATAAAATATAAAATAAAATAAAAATAAAGGGCTCTACTGTAAACCATTTTTACAACATGATCAATAATTCCTTAATGTAAATGTTTATACGAGTGGATTAGAACACATTGGATACAATGTAAGTCTTCTTACATTGGGGCAAATGAACTTAAATTAGACTGTGATTTCTCTTAATTTCTATAAATTGGACTATAAATATTTTTGAAAACAATGATGGTTATGGCATTAAAACACAGAGCACTGAATAAGAAAGGGCTTTAATTCCTTCTCTGTCATCAACTGGCTGTTTTTCATTGCTCCAACTTCCTCATATGTATTTTTTTAAAGTGGCCATCATACCATTCTGCCTATTTAATATTGTTGTTGAAAAAGAGAAAATGAAATAATATATATGAACACAAAACTTCACATATAAAGCATAAGGCAGCATGGTAGGCAGAATTCTAAGATGACCTAGAGGATTCAGTCCCTGAGTGCACATACACTTTCTCAGTTATTCAATCAAGTACAGACCAAGGTGCTGGTGTAGATTTTGCAGATGTGATTAAGATTTCAAATCAGTTGATCTTATAATGAGATTATCTGAATGGACCTGACCTATCACATTAGCCCTTTTGTTGTTGTTCCCCAAGCCTTTGTCTCTTTATTTGTTACTAAATTTTAGCTAACATACACTATTTATTATATTAGTTTATTATATTAGTTTCAGGTATATAACATAGTTATTAGATATTTATATACTTAACAAAATGATCACCACACTAAATCTAATAGCCATCAGTCACCATACAAAGTTATTATATTATTAGTTATTCCTTATGCTGTATATTACATCCCCATGACTTACTTACTTTACAATTGGAAGTTCCACATGAGCCTTTAAATCCGAGATTCAAAATACAATGACTTGACATGCTGTTGCTGGCTTGAAGATGGTGGGAGCTGTATGACAAGGAACATGGGTGTGCTCTATTTACGGAGAGCAGCCCCCAGGTGATAGCCAGTAAGGAAATATGTCTCTCAGTCCTACGAAAGCAAGAAACTGAACACTTCCAACAACCAGAATGGGCTGGGAAGCAGATTCTTCTTCACAGCCTCCACATGAGAGCTCAGCCTGGCTGACACCTTCATTTCAGCCTTGTGAGATTTTGAACAGAGGAACTGGTGGAGCCACACTGAATCCAGACTTCTAAGCTAATAAATGGATGTTGTTTTATGTCACTAAGTTTGTGGTAATTTGTTATACAGCAATAGAAAACTAATATAGTTGCATATAGCTCCCTAACATTATTTTCTTCCTGCCACAGATAGTAAGAAACACACTGAATTTGACACTAGAAGATCTAGGAATAAATCCTATACCTACTATATTGGCTGTATAACTGGGTATATCCCTTAACTTCTCTGATTTTCTTCATTTGTGACACAGGGATAATAATCCATATTTCCCAGAATTGTTTGGATTAAGTGAAGTAATATGAAAATCTGCTAGCATTACGCATGGCACATAGTAGGGACTGTAAATTATTTCAACATTTTATAAACTTATATATTCATTTATTGTGCCCACCTTGTTCTAAGCATCATACTATATACTAGGGGTACAAAACTATTTAAGACATGATCCATGCCCTGAAGGAGTTTAAAATATAATAACAGAGATAAACAAACCAGCAATTTCTCTAAAGAATGTTGGCCTTTACGATAGAAGGCCACAGATGGTATTATGGAAGCAGAGAGAAGGAACAACTTGATCAGACTGGGGGTTCAAGGAACATTTTTCAGAGGAGGTGATGCTTGACTTGCAGTTTAAACTATTTTTTAATATGTTTTTATTGACTTGAGAGAGAGAGGAAGGGAAAGGGAAAGACAGAAAGAAACATCGATTCTGATCGGCTGCCTCCTCCACGCCCCCTATTTCGGATCAAGTCTGCAACCTGGGCATGTGCCTTGACCAAGAATTTAACCAGCGACCTCTCAGTGCATGGGACAACGCTCAACCAACCAGGCCACACTGTCCAGGGCTTCACTTGCAGTTTAAAATGCTGGTTCTCAAATTGAACTACCAAGCAAAATAGAGACAGACTCATAGCAAGCAGGCAGATTGCTTGGGGGGAGGGGTCAGAATTGAGCAAAAAAGAGGAAAAAAAGAGAGAGAACTCATGGACATGGACAACAGTGTGGTGATTGCGGGGGATAGAAGGGGATGGGTGGAGGTGGAAGAGGGCACAGAGGGGATAAAAAGTGATGGAAAAAATAAAATAAAATTTAAAAAATAATAAAGTGCTGGCTCTCAAACTTGGATGAATAGTGTTATCACCTAGAGAGGCTTTTTTTTTTTTTAAATCCTCACCTGAGGATGCTTTTTCCATTGCTTTTCAGAAAGAATGGATGGGAGGGAAGGAGGGAGGGAGGGAGGGAGAGAGAGAGAGAGAGAGAGAGAGAGAGAGAGAGGGACATCAATTGGTTGTCTCCCGCACGCGCCCCAACTGGGGCTGGGGATTGAGCCTGCAACCAAGGTATGTGCCCTTGGCTGGAATCAAACCCAGGACTCTTCATTCTGCAGGCTGACTCTCTAACCACTGAGCAAAACCCACCAGGGCTTAGAGAGGCTTTTAATGCCTCTCCACCCCACCAAGAGATTCTTATTTAATTCATGTGGGGTATGGCCTAGACAGGAAAAGCCCTCTGAAGAAGCAGCATATGCAAAATCCCCTATGTATGAAACAGCATCAATCAGGAAACTACAAATAGTTCCATATGACAGGCATGAAGGGGAATTGTATCAGGAAGTGGTAGTAGATGATACTAAAGAGGAGTCAGATCATGTAGGACCTTGTATGCTAAGGTGAGGAGTCTGAAATGTATACCAAGGGCAATAAAAAGCCATTGAAAGATACAGAGATGCATGATCAGATATATTTACATTTCTAAAAGATCACTCTGGCTCCAGTGTGGAGAACAGATATTTGAAAAGATGTCAGACTAGAGTTAAAATAAAACATTTGAGAGGTGTTCTAATAGACCAGATGATAAATGAGGGCCAATCTAGGGCAGTGCACTGGGGATAAAGACTGAGTCAAAGGGAAAGATTCAAAAGATATTAAGGCAGTAGAACCAAAAAGACTTGGTGACTAATTGAATGTCAAAGATGGAGGGAAAGAGTCATATGTGTGTGTATATAGGAGCGGGGATGCCAGGTTGAGTCTAAATTAGGATATAAATATATCTAGGTATATCTAATAAACTAATGTCACCCATCATATCCTTGGAGTACTCTGTTAAGAAATGTGAGTTATTGTTGTTAATATGACTTTATTTATATACCAAGATAGCAATCTGGGGAAACTTGAAGTAATCCTAGGATGACTCCAAGATTTCTAGGCTTAGGTAATAAAGTGGATACATTTTAGTGAAAGCCTCCCTAGAAGTTTCTCAAATTAATAATAACAGGAATCAAGTGTGGTTTTGGGTCCTAAATGGCTCTGAACCTACATGCTAGTGTTCCACTATTAACCCAACTCAGTTTTACTCTTCAAGTCTGGTTCTTTCTGTCATGCTACTAGATGGCAGATTCTTCTTAACCATAGTGGTTCCCATCCTATTATTTCCTGTTATTCTTACGTTTTCTCATCTCTCCCTCCCATACTAGAGGACTTCTTGGGCCACAGAGAGGATGAATCAGATGAGAAGCAAAACGATTGTATGGTAATGGGAATCCCTGTGCCCTACCAGCCTGAACCAATTTTTTGGGGGACAACCATAGTACCCAACAGATAGTTTTGGGAGTTCAAAAGTAAACAGGGGCTGTTGTGCCTAACTTCCTAGGTAGAGCCCAGAGAAGTGGCAAGCCCTGCAGAGTTATCCCTTACCAACATATAAAAGGAGCAATAGAGATGGTTGTATGATGAATCTATGCAAACAAGCTTGAGACAACCTCATAGAACTTCCCCAGAGGGACATAAGGAGCAGCCAGATGTTTTCCATGTATCCAGAGGAGCAAGGAAGTAGCTGAGAGAGAGCTGAACTTGGAGAGACTTCGTGATCAGGACAAGAACTCAACAGTGGATGTATACCACAGCAGAAAGAAGAAACACCTCAAAATAGATGTCATCTGCAGCTTGGGTGGAGGGGATTGACCCTCTGAATTCACTAAGGAAACCCTGAATTGCTGAGATTGCTTTAAAAAAAAAAAGTCTGAAATTCAGTTTCTGCCAACTGGCTGAATAAAAGCTGAAAACAGCTATAGGAAAAAATGTTATATTTCCAGTACAAGTAAGTAACATGGACTGAGATTCATATCTACTACATTTGCTTCCAGTTGAGGCTCTTTTTAAGGGAAGGAATCTGATAGCCCCAGCTCATGTTACATGCTAGGCCATGGGGTTAGGAGCCAGTGAGAAATTTGCTGTCCTTAAAGGGTCAGGTGCTCATCTTGGTCCAATAAGGAGAAGCAGGTCTGAAGCTTATTAATAAAGTGGGCTGAATACATTAAAAGAAATCTATTTTTTAACATAAAATAGTTTAATGGTTATTTCTCACTCATGCCATAGTCTAGCATGGATTATGGAGTGGGGTGGGGAGGAGAGCTCTCTCTACTCCAGTCAGTCATTTGGATATCCAGGCTCTTTCCACTATGTGGATCTGCCATCTTTTAGGGCCTAAGTTTGCCACTGCATCCTCTTCATCCAGCAGGCAGGTGAAAAGAGAGTAAACAAAAAGTTATGAGAGACGTTTCAATGTGCCAGACCTAGAAGTGGCACTCATCATTTCAGGTCACATTCTGTTGGCAAGAACTGTGACACAGCCCACTTAGAGCAAGGAGGCAGAGCAAGGCAGTCTAGTGGTGTTCTCAGGAAGAAGAGGAGAACAAAGATATTAACAAGCCCTAGTAGTCTCAACCAGGTGGTGAGGACAAGCTAGGTGGTAGAATTTACTGTCCCTTCTTTCTCTCTAGAAGGCTTTTCACAATGCTTTTCATTAAGTAGACATTAAGATGAGCAAACTTTGTAGTAAAAAGTTCCCTGAAGTAGTATCTGTTTTGAGAGCAGAAGTTGCCAGAATAGATAACTAATACTGTGGAGAAGACAGGCAGAAGTAAAGTTCCTCACACTAAAAGCTGCCTAACGAAAGGTTTCAGACAAAAGCAGAAAAGCTTGAAAATGTCACTTTGAAAGCTGTAATTATGTATGCTGATTGCAGCGACAATGAGCCATACAGCTTGGAATTTCACCCTGTGTCAAAGCCTTCAGGTATGGAGCATTCTCAAATCTAATTTTTATTCTAACCAAAAAGTGAGAAGCCAGCCAACCACAAGCCAACTGAGGAACCCAGAGTCCCCTGGATACAGACAGATACACACCAAAAACACCACAGAGTTGCAAGGCCCCAACCTTTCAAAGTGAAAAATGTCTACAAAGCACATCTACAATACAAATATGGGTGTTTCATTTTGTAGTTAAATCCTGCTTTGGCTTCCAGCCTGATTCCACCAGTCTTTGAGCCTCCCCTGAAACTCAGTGCTGGGTCTGGGTCGAAAGAAAGAGCAATGTACTGAGGCTGTTCTTCAGGAGAACGGCTGGAGAAACAGGCAGCAGTGGTCTCCTGGGATGAATTCAAGACACTTCACAGTAGCCAGGAGGAAGAACTGGCCCCAAGGAAGTGCATTGCTGTGTTTTCCACTGATGGAGGCAGGACAACCCTGACAGCCCTTTATGAAGCTCCTTATGCAATTTGTGGGACCTGTATCACAGCTTGTCTCCTTCCTCTGCCCAATTCTGTTTTCCCCGTTTCTTTTTCATGAGTGTTGATCCAAAGAGAACTTTTAATAAACATCCTGAACACTAAAATAATCCTGCTTTTAAAAAATAAAATAAAATTTCCAGTTTTAAGACATATATGTAAAGGAGTTGCAAGTTGAGGGATTCATGCAATTGTTACTTTTTTCCTGTTTGCCATGAATTTTTAAAAACTTAAGTCTTCTCTGAGAAGGGAGAAGAAGAATATTAGCAATACTATTTTGTAGCTTTAAAATACTACTTTTTATGCACCAACATCCTCTTCCTTTAGGCTTTTAGGATGAGAATTTGAAAATCAGCTTGAAAAGTTGCATCTTCACAATTATAGGTATACATGGTCAGCTCAGAAGGGTATGTTAGCCAGAAAATTTCATTCTTTGGGCATTTTGTTTAAAAGCAGCTTTGCTATAAAAGCTTATTAAATCAATAAGTAATGACATTGAATCAACTTGATTGCACATGTCTTCTGAAGCACGAATTGCCTGATATTTATCTTTGGATAAATATTGCTTCTAGTCATTCACTAAGCCTCTCCAAGTTTTCATTCATTTCCCACGGGAAACTCTCTGAAGCCCAAAATACTAAAAGAAAACTAGAAGGATTTGTATTCACAGGCTTGTAGGGACTGTCTGAAGGTCACCATGGAGGTTATCTTTGTGTTGAATGGCATTTTGGCCAAAGTCCACTAGCCACCCAGCCCAAGTCCTTCTAGGACAAAAGGCTAATCTCCTCCTGATGAGGATAAGTATCCACTCTCCAGGGATGTGCCCTTGCCCAATTTTAAGGTTGTAGCTAATATCCTTCCTGCCTGTTAGAGTATTTGCTCAACAACTGAGTATTATTTTTATTAGCTTAAGAGCAGACCTTCCTTACAGCCTACAGAGCAAGACACACACCCCCCAATAATGTTCCTACTGAGCATTCTAAAAATTATATCTCATCTTCCATCTAAATCTTTTATTCATTCAAAATCTATATTGATTTGATCTAAACTGTAATGGAGTTCATACTGTTACTATTTTAGAAAAAGGATTTATTAAACAAATAAACAGTATAAGTAAGTTAGATGTGGGGCCTCATGAGCTCCAGTTTGAAAAGCACTCTTAACACATTATCTCATTTTTTCTTCATAACCACCTTATGAAACAGGTTTTATTGTCACTGTTTTACAGACTAGGAAACTGGAGCTCAGTTAGGTAAGGTGACTTGTTCCAGGTTACACAGGTTGAGTTGTAAATAATGGTACAGATATCATCATAATCATCGTCATCAAAACAGTATAAACAATAATAGCATTTAATATCTATTGGCCAGTGATTATATAACAGGTATTATGTTAATTGTTTTACATGCATTATTGCATTTAGTTTATATAAATAGCCTATAGATTGGGTATTATTATTCTTATTTAGAGATGAAAAACAGTGTCTCAGAGAAATAAAGCAACTTGCCTAAGACCACACAGCTAATAAATCTTGGGATATGTTTAACCTGTCTAAGAAATGTGGCAAATTCATTTTTCAAACATAGTTATCGATGAATCATAACTCTTACCTATTCATTATAAAAATTTGGGAGGTGCTCTGGTTGGAATATTATTGACAGTCTGAGTTACCATAAGATACAGAACAATTTCTTTAATCATCAATTCAGATTTCTCACTCCTTCAACTTTCCCACAATTTGACTGAATTTGTGACACTTTACTGTAGTTATGGCATTTTTGGAGGGATAAGAAACATCCAAATGCATAATTTGAAAAAGCATATTCTTGTTACAATTGCTTTGATTTGCTTTTAGTCATCATATTTATTTTAAAATTTCAAATTGCATGGAAAAGAGGGTGTGAAATTTTATACATATCAAAAGGCAGCAAAAGATATCATTGCTAAGAATGATTGTCCTCTCCAATGTGTTTGTGCAAACACATGTGCATCCACACGCACACGCACACACACACACACACACACTTCCTCATTTCTGGTCTTAGAGATTCCTACCAGTGCATATGGGATAGTGTACACACACACACACACACACACACACAAACAGTAACCCATAGCAAACTAAGCCCCTACTACATGTCTACCAGCTGATAGCATTAGAACACATAATACTCCTCCTGGAGCAAACAATCTGACTGGAGAAATGAAACTCACACAAGAAGAGCTGAGGGGACAATTCAAGCAACCAGTGCTACTGACTGGTAAATTTTTTGGCTGTTCATCAGAATTATCTTGGGAATTTGTTCAAATGAAGGTACCCCAGCCAGAGACTCTGATCCAGGGAGTCTGGCTAGGTACTGCTCACATTCACTCTGAGAGGGTCTTATTAATTCTGTGGATGGAATCTTGTTAATGCTGAGAGTATGGTTTCCTAGTGTCTTATTTCCAAAGCAGGGCCTAAAAGCAAACATGGCAGGTCATGAGCAAATACGGAGGGCATGTTCATCCAATTTGCAGAGAAAACAAATCTGGAAGGGCTAGTGACAGAAACTAAACCTGAGAGTCTATCTGCAATGCTATGAACAATCCATCAAGTAGAATTCCTTCAATGCCACTACATGCCTCATGCAGTCAGTAGAAGGTAGTAGGATACCCATATCTCATTCACACGCATGCACAAGTGGACAGTCATCCTCACTTGCACACAAGCACCTTGCCTGCTTGCCAAACCTAGTCCCTGGCCCAGTGTCCGTGTCCCAGTAGAGAACTGCTTGCCACTCTGCTGGCCACTCTTACATGACAAGGCAGCAAGCCCTTTCTTCTTGCAAACTTCCAAAATCTTAGCTGGACCTCACATGTAAAATCCCTGAGGCTGCCAGACCTCTAGAGGAGCCTACTATGCACATGGGAGGACATGGGAGACGAGATGTGGTGCGATGGACTTCCCAGATCCTGTTTCAGAGAAGGACTTACTGCCCAGCTCCCAGGAGTGAGGTCAGCTGACAACGTCCAGCTGGCAGCTCCTTTCAGGTTGGTCTCTGCTGCACAGTGTTGCCTCACCTGAGATCATGTCTTCCAAGATGGCCTGTATCTAATGACTGAGCAAGGCAGAGGTATAAAAAGGCCAAGCCATTGTAGCCTGCCACAGGACAGCTCTGCTGAACCGTCCTTGATCCAGAACTTCCCCACCAAGTTGGCCAACTCTCTGACTGGCCTGCTTCACAGTTTGAATTCTTCCACTCAATCCCACTCCCTCTCCTTCACTTCATAAGTAGCTTGCAGCTCAAATTTTATTTCAGAATCTCCTTCCAGATAATCTACCCTGTGACATCAAACTAGGCCAGTTCAGTGACAAGGCAAAGTGTGGTTGGAGTAGAAAAAGGCAAGTGACTTCTGAGGCCCTCGGTCAGGGCTGCCACTGCCCTGGTGGTCCCCAAGAGGCAGAAGTTTGATTTTCTCTGGTTTCAAGTCTCTGGCACTAAGAACTACTTAGATGTGTCTAGGTTTCTGGTACTAAGGATAAATCTGAGGACAGGAAGTAGGGGGAGGGAGGCCTTATCCCTGGGGAGAAATATCCATCAGTATGAATGACTGGTTAAATACATTAGGATACACCACTGTACTGGAATGATCAATAGCACTTCAAAAGAAAGAGGTAAAGTATATTTTCTGACATTAGAGAGTATTCAAAATATACTATTATGTGAATTTTAAAAAGCAAGTTTTGGAACAGGTTTTGTAATATGACCCCATTTTCAAAGCTAGAACCCCACGTGGAGTCACATTTTAAATAAATTTAAATTATAAGCATTTGAAAGATTTTGATATAAAAATATTTTAGTTCCAGTTTATATACATTTAAAATAATGCAAATCTCCCCAAGTTAAAATGTCACCAAGAATCACGTAATTTCAAAGCTCTAAGGTCAAGTGAATTATAAGCCATGTTTACACTTACTGCCACATGGTGGCAGCACTTCAGCTGATAAACTGAAATTCTGGCCTTCCTTTGTCAAGACTGGTCTCGAATAATGCCAATTTCTAATTATACGGGGCCCTCAGGAACACACTCCTGGCATAAAACACAGATGCCCTGAATATGGGTAGGCAGAGCATCTGGAGGAATATAAACCAAACTTAACCGGGTTTATCTCCGGAGAGTGGAAATGGGGAAGGTGGATGTTTCCTGTCCACATTGTATACTTCCAATTTTATTAGTTTGTATTCAGTAAGAAAGGATGTATAAAAGGAAACCATTTCTCATGAAAATAAATGCCTTCTTTGGATTTTAAGTAAAATCCTAAGTGTATGTCAAACACCAGGCAGATGTCAGATGGCACACAAGAGGCAAAGCGGGAGGAGTGTCATCCTCTGGCCAGGCATCTGCTGCTCCATATGAAAGATTCAAAGCTACAGGAATGGGAATGCCCCAGCCGCTCTGGCCCTAGCAACATCTCTGCAAACCCAAGGTTTCCTCCCAGGCACGCTCCCTCAGCACAGCAATCTCTAGCCCAGGGGACATGCACACAGCCACTGAACAGTACAGTTTCATCCCTGTCCTTGTTCTGAGCCTGGAGTTTCCATCAACCTCAGATGAAACACCCGGAGAGGAAAGATCCTGTCAGAATTGGCGATAAGCCCCAATGGAGCTCTGCACACTGTGCTTTTCTGCCCTCAGACAAGATCTCAGGGGTCAGACTGACCAAAATACCAATAGCAGCTATCATCTGAGAGCTTACCCTGTGCCAGGTATTGTACTAAGTGCTTTATACACACAATCTTATCTAATCCTTACAACTGCCCTGGGGTGGGTGCAACTATTACCCTATCTTACAAATGTGGAAACTCGGACACACCAGAGAAGTTAGAGACCTGCCCAAGGTTATACAATAAATGACTGATTTGGACCCAGTTCTATCTGACTGAATTGCCAATGCTCTTGGTTACACTTGAGCCCTGAAGCAAAGCAGAGCTGTATCCTCAATAGTTTGCCTAAATTTCAATGGATGAATGTTATTAAGTGGCTTGGAGCCCTTGGGCCCAAATCATAATAAATTGCTGAGCTAGAGATGGACCAGATACCTAGAAATACTGCCTTTCTATCACTTCATTCATTCAAATCTCTATGCAGATAACAATCTGCTTTGTTTTCTGGTTACATATTAGATGTGTGGATGGGTCTAAGGCCAGGGCTCCAGGCCCTTCTTTGACAATATTTATAGTCAGAGAGTGAAAAACATGCCACATGGGATCATCTGTAGTAAAGAGACAGAGCCAAAAGACCAGAAATGGGAGTCAAAAAAGGAACTCTGAAACTGGCAGTGCCAGAAAACCGTAGTGCATAGTTAGCCTCAAACCCTCAACCAAAGACCTGCTATGTATAAGCACATGACATAACAGAACTTTGTGCTGTCAGATTTCCAGCACATGTATATGTCAATACCACAGAAAGCAAGGGAGCAGGCATTTTTGTTGTTCACCCTGGGTTATCTGATTTTCTATACCAAGAGCTCTTCGAGGACAGGAACAAGTAGCACATCCCTAGCACAGAGCCTGGCACAAAGCTAGGGTTCAAGGAATGTTGGCTGAACCAACTTCTTCCCACTCTGTCACGATGAGACACTTGATTTTGTTTTCTGCTTAGGTTAATTGTTGTCCATTCAGGAAAGATTTCTGATATAGTTGCTACATGCTAGAAACAAGAAGATAATTAAAAAGAAAGGGGGTGGAGGCAGGTAGAAGAGCGTAAAGGGGGGATAAATGGTGACAGAAGGAGACTTGACCTTGAGTGGTGAACACACAATACAATATACAGATGATATATTATAGAATTGTACACCTGAAACCTATAGAATTTGATTAACCAATGTCATCCCAATAAATTCAATAAATATTTTAATTTAAAAATTATTTTTTATGTTTTTTATTGATTAGAGAGAGAGAAGAAGAGAGAGAGAGAAACATCAATGTGAGAAACATCGATCTGTTGCCTCCCATACATGCCTGGACTGGGAATCAAACCCACAGCCCTTTTTTGGTGTAATGCGAAGATGCTCCAACCAAATGCCCCCAGCCACTAGTATTGTCCATGCTCTCTATGGGCTTACATCTATATTGGGAAATAAGATGAACTACAGGTACACAACACAGTTATATAAAAATATTGAAAAGTACCACAGTCCTATGCTCCCAGATGCAAGTCTTAGGACCAACTCATCCATTCAGACAGCCACTGTTATGCCACCCTACTGTCATGACAAGTCTGTCCATCCATCTCCAACATCAGTGCCCAGCTCACAGGGACTGTAAGCAAAGATATCAGGACTGTTCCAAGATATCATAACATAGAAACTAGAGACCAGTGTATCTGAGTTAAACCCCCTGAATGTCATTAGTAACTTTGAAACCAGATTATTCTTCTGTTTAACCCTCAATATACCAGGAAAAATAGTCATAACCACTTACCATCTGGATCCAATGGACCTTTTTGTAGTTTTATATTTTAAGTCATCTTACAAATAATTAACAGAAGTAAGAATAGAGAGGTAATAAAAACAATTTGATAAGAAAGTTTAATAAGAATTTAGGCATAGCAAACCAAATTCTTATTCCTTTTTGTTGTTGTTTTGAAGGTATATCTACCCCAAATGGGCAACATCCTTTGAATGTAAATAACTGCTCATCAACTGTCACGTACAAATCTGGAACATGTTCATCTTGTAAATACTGATTCCAGATTTCAGATATATCTTTAATAGGTTTTAGTTTGTCATTGCTTCTGGTTCTTCTTTTCACACTTAAATGTCAAAATGTAATACTTCTGGAAACTTCAATGGCTCATAATTTTGCTGAGAGAGGATGACCATCCTCTTTGCTCCATAATTGCAAGACAATTTTATTTTTAGAATTCTAAACACTGATTAAAATTATTGATTTAATGGTGTTTTGTTTTTCATTTCTACATCATCTTTTCCCATTCATTCATCTTTGGATGTACAACTGCTTTCATAAGCACATATCTACTTATAAACTATATCAAGTGAGTTTTCCTATAGAAACATGATAGTGCAGTTCCTGTCACAAAGTAATGCCTGATGAAGTCCTTCCTATTGTATGACTAGCTGTATAAGAATTCCATATTTTCTTTTTGTCTTGGAAATGCACCGTTTCCTCATAGATTCTTGAGTTTGAAAAATTGTACCTAGGATATGGACATATGTAGACTAATAGTCTGAGATTTCATTTATATGATCAATTTCACCACCACCATATAGTCTAGTGTGCTGCTGTCTCTTTGGATTCATTTTCTGATTTATCTACTAATTGGGAAACATCATCCTCTGTCAATTTTCTTCTCTTAATAGAAAATTTAAATTTCTGAATTTTCAACTGTGTTTAACAAAACCCTTAAAAAGCCTACAATATGTGTTTCCAGATGTCTTTATACATTTTTGAAGGACAATACATGACTTTGGGAAGACAATTAAAAAAATTGAAAGATGGTGTAATAGTGATGATTTATTCCAGGATTGCATTACCCTTCTGGGCTATTCCATGATTCTTCTATTTTCTTAATATTTTAGTCTTTTTACCATAGTTGAGAATAATTGATGAGTAATAATGCAGTAATTCCTGGGATGTTGAAATAGCAAAGTATTTCAAAATATAAGGAAAAAATAAGATGCCATGACGTATCTTAACCTTATAAAGTGGTTCAATGGACTCACATGATAATTGCAAGACAATAAGTTGTATTCTGTTATTTTTTTTTAAAGGTTTATCTTTGTTCTTTTAAAGACCTCTACAAAAAAAAAAAAAAAAGTCATGAAATATCAGTCCTTATCACTAGTTAGAACTGTTCAAAATAGACACTTAAAACATAAAATTAGATCCACTGACACTGATGATATACTGAGGGTTAAACCTTCCAAAGTTTCCCAGTTGTCTTCAGGGTAAAGCTCTTGACAAAACCCTTCACTAAGTTGACGCTTGTTTACTCTTCTAGCTACATCACTGGACACTCCCCACTGTACTCCATCCAATCCCCAAGCACTCCATGCTCCAGCTCTGCCAAACCAGTTGTAGTTCCTCTGAATACATCAAGTTGTTTCACATTTCTGTGTCTCTGCTCATACTGTTCCCTCTGCTTGCAGTGCCTTATCTCCTCAATCTTCTTGGTGAACTCCTACTTTTCTTTAATTCTTAGCTTGGCTAGCACCTCCTCCAAGAAGCTTGATCTGATGCCCAGCTCAGTTTCCCTGAGCTATCTGTACTCTGCAGCACTTTCAGCTTACCTTTCTCATGGTGTACTAACACACTATATATTATCATTGTTTACTTGTCTGTCCCCCTTACCAGCCAGTATATTCAAGTCAGAAATTGTTTATAATTCATACCCATAACCTCAGTGCCTGGGTACTCAGTAAATGCTTGATGAATGAATGAATGTACCAGGAGGTACGGGGCAGAAAGTTTCTGTTGGAGTACACTAGAAAATAAAACTCGCCCTCGCCCATGTGGATTAGTTGGCTGGGCAGTGTCCAGTGTCCCGAAAGGTTGCCAGTTCGATTCCCAGTCAGGGCACATGCCTGGATTTCAGGCTCGATTCCCAGTAGGGGGCATGCGGGAGGCAGTCAGTCGATGTTTTGCTCTCACATTGACGTTTTCTCTTTCTCCCTCTCCCTTCCTATCTCTAAAAATCAATAAAAGCCCGGCTGGTGTGGCTCTGTGGTTGAGTGTTGACCTAGGAACCAGAAGGCCACGGTTTTCAATTCCCCATCAGGGTACATGCCTGGGTTGCAGGCTCGATCCCCAGTAGGGGGTGTGCAGGAGGCTGCCCATTGATGATGTTTCTATCTCTCTATCGTTCTCCCTTCCTCTCTCTCTAAAAATATTTTTAAATAAATAAATACATATATAAATAAATAAAATCAATTTTTTAAATCTTTTAAAAAAGTAAAACCCAAAAGGGAGGGTAAGGCCAAACTACAGAGGCCCTTGAATAAGAATTCTTACATTTATTAGAGGGTCCTACACTTTGACAGTTTTCAAATACTGATCTCATTTGATTTTCCAAAAATCCTATAAAGTTGACAGGGAAAACAGATGAGGAAGTGGATTCTCTGACCAATCAAGTAACTAGCATAAGGACACACTGCTAATCGGTAACCAAGATGTTCCAGCTTCTAGTCCAGTGCTCTATTACACCAGAGTATCTCCAAGCTGAAGCACTTGGGCTATAACCTGTCGGCAGTGAGAGGGCCATGGGAATCACTGAATAGGGGAGCAACTAAAGTTAATGCTTTCAGAATCTTTAGCTAGGAAATAGGCATTATTACTTTACACTAAGAATAAAATCCAAATATGGTTACATTTGCAAACTAAACAAAAATGCAAGACTACAACTTAATCTGATCATTTTACCCTCCAGAGTACAAAGGGGGTTCAAGGCAGCTGAAAGTGCATCTTTATATGGTATCTTGGATCTGCTTTAAAATAATGTGGGGGTGGAGATTTGGGGAGGTATAAATGAAATAAGATTGGCCATGACTTGATAATTATTAAGCTGGGTGATGGGTACATGGGGATATTCACTATACAGTTCCATCTACTTTGGCATATTTCTCAGTTTAGGTTCCCTAAAAACAGAGTCTGACACAAAGATGTGGGTGCTGACGGTTTATTTGGGAGTCAATTCTAGGGAACAAGATTAATGGAGTTGGAAGAGTGAGATAGAGGTGAAAATCCAATGTAAGAATGTTATTGCCCTGGCTGGGTGGTTCAGCTGGTTGGAGCATTGTCCCATACACCAAAAGGTTGCAGGTTCAATTCCCAGTCAGGGCACATACCTAGGTTGCGGGTTCAATCCCTGGCCCCACGGAGTGCACAGGAGACAACCAATCAATGTTTTTCTCTCGCATCGATGTTTCTCTCTCTCTCTCTCTCTCTCTTTTCCTCTCTCTCTCTCTCTCTCTCTCTCTCAAAATAATCAATAAAAACATATCCTTGGGTGAGGATTTAAAAAAAGAATGTTACTGAGATGCTGTTGAGGTCACCTCTGTGAGCAGTGGGGACTCAAATTTGCCAGGAAAACCTGAGATGCACACAGAATGCATCCCACAATTGATTGCCTAAAGTATAAGGGAAAAACACATACATCCATCCTCATTGGTTGTGGGTTACCCAGAGTATAGGACCAGGGCCTGGGGCAGAAAGTAGAAAGGCAAGAGGAACACATTAAAGGTAGGACATTGTCACTTCGAAATGAGTCTAAGCTTGCATGGAACTATGCATTAGAGCTGTGGCTAAAATAACAGATGGACTAAGGGGATGCTATAGGAGCATCATCTACTACAATGTGTTTGGAATTTTCTATGATAACAAGTTAAACAAAAATAAAGTATATTTTCTTCTACCTTTATCCCATCCAGGAAAGGTGGCTACAGGGAAGAAGGCCATTGTCGGATTAGCCTTGGGCTTGACTATGAGGACATGAAGCTCTTTGGGGCTTTGAGGATGCCAAGCTCAGTTCCTCAGGATTGAGAAATAAAGAGATACAAATGCATTGTGATTTCTCTGAGAAATGAGATGACTACATTTGAGTAGACCCAGAGAGCAGTTGAATGAATGGTGTCTCACCCCCCCCCCCCCTTGAACTCACCCAGGGATATGTATCTGATGTAATTTACAAAGGATGTAATTTCCCTGACATCTCTTCTGTCTGCATCCTTGGCAAGGCTTCCTGAGGCCTACACATCCTTAATGGCCCCAGCTGCTCCACACTGCTTGGAACTAAGGGACCTGCCAGTCTAGTCCACAAGCTCTTGAGCCCCAGGACTCTTCCTAAGGATAGACAGAGTGCCTGGCCACCCTTATGTTACAGTTGGACTTAACACACAATTACTCCCTAAGGGCTTACTCAGCAAAGTGGACACTGGGTGCCTAAGACACACATTGTCCTTGGAATGCAAGAGGATGACTTTTTATCTTCTTCCCCCAGGCTTAAATAGTATCTCAGGAATATCCAACCTACTCTTTCACCTGGAATAGAAGGACATGAAAAGGAAGGGGATGGAGTCAAAGGTATCAAACAAGACTCTGGAGTAGAATTCTGACAATAGAAATGAACAAAGGAGTCTATGAACAGAATTAGTTTGGGCTAGATATTGCTCAGTGCAGTAGGAAAAAACAGTGGCGTAGAAACTGAAAGGCTTAAGTTCTAATTCTGTCTGTTCAATTTAAAGCTGGGACACTGCAAGATACAGGATAACTGAGCCTCAGTTGGATCTTCTGTCAAATGATGCTAATTATGTCTTGCCCAACTCACAGGGTCTTGTGTAATTAAATGTAATTAAATTAAGAACATAAGTGTACCTGTGTTCTATAAACTACCCTACACATAAAGAATAATTATTACAATGATAATATTGCAAATATGTACTCCATACCATGTCTGGTTTCTTTGCTTTATTGTTTGTTACAGATGAGGACATTGAGACCCAGGTGTCCAAATTCACCAAGTTGATACTTGATAGAACCAGAATCCAGTGCTCTTTCCAATGTACCACTTAGCTCCAGAAACATGCTTGCTGACTCCCAGTGGAAAGGGTAGTGACCTCTTCCTTCTACTAGGAAAGAGCTCCAAATGTTATTAAGTGTTCCAGTAAACTTGGGTTGGTTACCAAGCATGTGGAATTAATCAAGTCCCACCAGGTGCATTCCAAAGGCCACTGAGAGACCCTTCTTGCTTTTAGCATTAATTTTGCGGAGACTCTGGATAACCACCACCTCAGACAAACATTTGTGGTGTTTGGCTCTCTTAGACTGCAGCCAGCAGTCAGCCAGAAGCAACACATAAAGCACAGAACACAGACATCTCCATTTCTTTTAGAAACAGCACATAAAGAGCCACTGAAAACTGGCTCCCTAGGGCGCTGCAAGAAGCAGCCAGCACATCTGGCAAGGGAGGCCAGCCACACCTCACCGCCTTGAAGACCAGGGTAAATGAGTAGCCAACTCTTTGAAAAGAATCCTGATTAGTGGAGCAGCTGGGGACTCATACACAGCAGGGCTGGCTCGGCAGCCCACTTCCTTTCTCATGTGGAAACTGATTAATGTATGTGAAAGAATGAGGGTCCAGAGACCATTCACTTGATGTTGAGCACCATCACCACTACCCCCAAACCCCAGATAAATCCTACATACAGCACATAGGATAGTGTCTGAGCAACAGTTATGGTTTTTAGAATAATTACAACTAGAATATGCAGTATATCACCATTGAAGCAAAAAAAAAAACCTCCACGGTCAAATTAGCAGAAATCCATAAAATCCTTCTGCCTATGAACCATCAATAGAGTACAAAACTGTTTTTCAGAAATTGCTAATAGGTTCAAAGTTGGGGATGTGAGGAAGGAGGGACTCTGCTTGTTCCTTCTCTTGCTATAAGGATCTTTCCTTTTCTCCAGTTTCCTAAATCTGTGATTCTACAATTTTTTTACACCTTGGTTTTTTTCTTCTTCCATCCTCTTCTCTCCATGCCTCCTCCTACCCCAACCTTGCTACTTTTCTTAGACTCGCTCTCCTCTAAATGTAGTCCTCAGCCTGTTCCAGGCCCAGAAAAGCAGCCTGATATTCAAGTGAGACGTCTGCAGGCTGCACCTCTCCCATAGCAGGCTAGGGAGAAGCAGGGGCCACCACTGTGTAGGCCTGCCCCACACAGCTTCCAGAGTATTGGAAATCACTCAGCTCACCCATTGCCAGATCACAGCCTCCTTGCAGCCTTCTTTGGCAGGGAGTCCTAAATAGCACAGAGAGCTGTACCACTGGCCTCTCTGTGTCTACCTAGGCCCTGGGAGCATTTGGGGTTGTATCTGCCCTAAACTCCAACCCACCTGATGCTAACCTTGGGGCAAGACTGAGCCCTCTCTGACTGAACTCCTAGAAAGACAGGTATAGAAATAGACACTGTCACCATCTCTACCTTGTACCCCTAGAACTGAACTCCTGTCATACTTTTCATAACTACAGAGCCCCATAGTCTCCATAAGATTAAATCTGCCCCCTTCCTATATGGACATGGTATTTGGACCATCACACACACACATACACACACACACACACACACACACACACACACACGAAAGCTAGATTTTTATGCCATTTTCCCTTCCTCCTCATCTAGGTTTTCTTCCTCAGCTCCCCAGCACTTGCTCCCAGCATGCCTTTGGGGCTCTATCAATACCCTGCAGGGGCTAAATTATAACCTCTTTTCCCCGCTCTTCCAGTTTCTTTCCTCAGTTTTCACTCTTTTCCATCCCTTCCATCTTTTACTTTCATCCCTGCTCTCTCAACTCTTCTCCCTCCTTCCCTTCCCTCTCTTCCTTTTCCTTTTCTGAATTCCTTTCCCCCACCATAATTATGGCACATTTTGTGTTCTTTGTGAATGAGACAGAACAATCACTGTGAACAGAATCCAGGCACTGAAGTGCCTCCTTATGACCTTGACCATTTTCTACAACCAATTTTCAAAGAAGATGGATTAATCAAGGTTGATTTGAACCTGTTGCCCTCTGTCAGAGTCTCTGAAGCTGATCTTCCCACAGCAACAATTTTCCATTTTAACAGAAACTGTCAGAGATGAGGATGTTAAGACAGTCAAGTGCTCTTTGCTTCCCTCCAGCTACCAAAAAGCAATTTTCGCTAATGCTAGTGAGGATTACATTAAAATCCTGTAAAAGGAAGACATGACCTTATTTTTTTGTCAGGTGGTGCTCAGCAGAGCTGTGAATGTGCTGTGCTCTCTCTCACCAGCTCTAGCTACCAAGGCTGACCTGAAATGCTAAACACTCAGGGACTGGGTGGAAAAGGGGACATTCACTATGGATCGCCATAATTCATTATCACTGCTCGAACCTAAAACCTTACTGACCTCATCTTTCCCAAACTACTGTTCATGCTTCTTAGAATTCAGGCTGACCTCCCATTTCAGATCTTTGGGAGGGGGAAGGCTGATCCAAATTGATACAAAGTTTAAATTGGCGATTCCCAACTGATACTGGTCAACCTGGGGATGGGGAGATATCTCTGAATTTGAAAAGGCTCCCCAAGTGAATTATCTGATATATCCCAAACACCCAGCCTTCCAGTACTGTTGTTTGCCTTCTTAATTTAAAGCAGAGTGTGACTTTAAGTGCCCCCCTGCCTGCCAATCACTGCCAGGTCAAAGTCCTCAAGAGGCCTAAGGAGAAATGACAGAGCAAACACCCTCTAATCACACATACAGTCACTTTTCAAATCCCAAACGTCTCACTTGCACATTGTGCTCTTAAGTAAAACAATTAGCCCAGCCAGTGGAAGTGTCAACAGAACTATAATGCACTGACTTGCCACTAGATCTTCTATGTGACCTTGTGCTCTTAGACAAAAATGCCTGAAAATGACAGTCTCCATGTTTCTAGTATAGGAAATCCTATTGCACATTTTGTTTTCAGTAGAAAAAAAATCTCTATGTGTTTTCAAATACTTAAACCCCAAGAAGACCTTCATCAAATCACATCCCCATTTGCTCAAAATCCTCTCTATTTAAAACTAGCAGTGGGCAAACTGACCATGTGTTCTAGGTGTCGGTTCTGGTAGCAATAGCCCAAATGATTATGTACAGTGCACAGCTGAGGTTTTTCCAGCCAGAGGAGGCAAATTACTACTCTCATTCCCAAGCATTGACCTTCATACCTGGATTTGGATTCTTCCTAAGGTAGCCCTCTAACTTCTCTGTGCACTAGGTCAGTATGTTCTTTCATCTTATATTTATTCACTCACTTAGATATTTACAGAATGGCTACTAATTGTCAGCCTATTGGCTAGGTGCTAACGAGAGTACAACAGTGAGCAAGGTAGTCACAATGTCTTTCCTCAAAGAGCTTACAATACAGTGTTCTCCTGGGTCGTGCTGTCTCATTCTTGACCCAGATTCCTTTCTTAAGTTTCTATCTTGAACAAGGTGTTCCTACCCTATGCCTTCGACCAACTATGAGCAGTGAATCCAGTTCACAGGGGTCTCCTGCCTTAACACCATGCCTGAGACCCAAAGCTTCACCAGAAGGATCTTTGTTTTTCTTGTGTATTTCTTTATTTTTTACTTTTCTTATTGTTCAAAAGATTACAGATGTCCCCTTTTCTCCCCATTGACCCCTTCCACCCCCTACTCACCCCCCTCCCCCTACTCAGTCCCTCACAACACTATTGTCTGTGTCCTTGGGTTATGCATATATGCATTTAAATTCTTTGGTTAATCTCTCCCCACCCCCACCTTCCCTCTGAGATTCGTCAGTCTGATCCATGCTTCCATCTCACTGAATCTATTTTGCTCATCAGTTTATTAAATTCTTTAGATTCCACGTATAAGTGAGATCATGTGATGTTTATCTTTCTCTGACTGGCTTATTTCACTTAGCATAATATTCTCCAGGTCCCTCCATGCTGTCTTAAAGGGTAAGAGATCCTTCTTCTTTACAGCTGCATGGTATTTCATGGTGTAAATGTCCCATTGCTTTTTTATCCACTCATCTACTGATGGGCACTTGGGCTGTTTCCAGATCTTAGCTATTGTAAGTAGTGCTGCTATGAACAGAGGGGTGCATACATTCTTTCTGATTATTGTTTCAGGATTCTTAGGATATATTCCTAGAAGTAGGATCACTGAGTCAAAAGGCAGTTCAATTTTTAATTTTTTGAGGAAACTCCATACTGTTTTTCATAGTGGCTGCACCAGTCTGCATTCCCACCAGCAGTGTACTAGGGTTTCCCTTTCTCCACATCATCACCAGCATGTGTTATTTGTTGATATGTTGATGGTAGCCATTCCGACAGGTGTGAAGTGATACCTCATTGTGGTTTTAATTTGCATCTCTCTGATGATTAGCATCTGATGAATAAATGTTGAGCATTTTTTCATATATCTCTTGGCCATCTGTATGTCCTCTTTGGAGAAGTGTCTATTCAGGTCCTTTGCCCATTTTTTAATTGGATTATTTGTCTTCTTCTTATTGAGATGTATGAGTTCTTTGTACACTTTGGAAATGAGCCCCTTATCAGATACATCCTTGGCAAATATGTTCTACCATACCATGTGTTTCCTTTGTAATTTGAGGCTGTTTTCTTTTGCTGTGCAGAAGCTTTTTAGTTTGATGTAGTCCCATTTGTTTATTTTTTATTTTGTTTCTCTTGCCCTCGAAGATGTATCAGTGAAAATTCCACTATGTGAGATGTCTGTGACTTTACTGCCATGTTTTCTTCCAGGATTTTTATGGTTTCGTGACTTACATTTAAGTCTTTTATCCTTTTTGAATTTATTCTTGTGTATTGAGTAAGTTGGTGGTCTAGTTTCTTTTTTGTATGTACCTTCACAATTTTCCAAGCACCATTTATTGAAGAGACTGTCTATACTCCATTGGATGCTCTTGCCTCCTCTGTCAAATATTAACTGACCATAATGGCGTGGGTCTATTTCTGGGGTCTCTGTTCTGTTCCATTGATCTATATGCCTGTTGTTGTGCCAGTACCAGGCCGTTTTGATTACAATGGCTTTGTAGTACAGTTTGACATCTAGTAAAGTAATCTCTCCCACTCTGTTCTTCTTTCTCAAGATGGCTGTGGCTATCTGGGATCTTTTTTGGTTCCACATAAATTTTTGGAATATTCTTTCTAGCTCTGTGAAATATGCAAATATGCTGTTGATATTTTAATAGGAATTGCATTGAATCTATAGATTGCTTTGGGTAGTATGGACATTTTAATGATATTAATTCTTCCAATCCATGAGCATGGTATATTCTTCCACTTGTTTATATCTTCCTCTATTTCTTTTTTCAGTGTCCTGTAGTTTTCTGAGTACAGGTCTTTTACATCCTTGGTTAAGTTTATTTTTAGGTGTCTTATTTTTTTAGTTACAATTCTAAATGGTATTTTTTTTAGTTTCTCTTTCTGAGAATTCATTGTTGGTATATAAAAATGCTGTCGATTTCTGGATGTTAATTTTGTATCCAGCTACCTTGCTGAATTCCTTTATGAAATCTAATAGTACTTTGTTGGAGTCTTTAGGGTTTTCTATGTACACTATCATGTCATCTGCAAATAATGACAGTTTTACTCCCTCTTTTCCAATCTGGATACATTTTATGTTTTCTTCCTATCTGATGGCTGTGGCAAGGACTTCCAGTCCTATGTTGAATAAGAGTGATGAAAGTGGTCATCCCTGTCTTGTTCCTGTTTTTAAGGGAAATGGTTTTAGTTTTTGACCACGGAGTATGTTGTTGGCTGAAGGTTTGTTGTATATGGGCTTTATTATGTTGAAGTATGTTCTCTCTACACCAGAAGGATCTCGATAGGGAAGAAAAGAGACCAAACAGTTCACTCTTACCCCTTGATCTGGGCCTATCTTTTTCCCAGTCATGATCTATCTGTACCCTGATTTCTGAAACCCACATCACAAGGATCTGATGGCTAGGTCTGTGGTTGTTCCTTTGTTCCTGGTGTTCCCTGACACTACCCAATCACTGGACTTGTATGGAGCTTTGTACATTCAAATTAGTAGTATAGTCATATCATCCTAAAATCAATGTCTCAGACCTGTAGGTGGAACAAAGATGTAGACATCACTCAAAACCCGTGTCAGTCGGGGTCCCAGCAGGAAGTAGATGACACACTCAAAATTGGTATTTTGGAGAGGGAGGGTTACTACAAAGACAACCTACAAAGGTGCAGGCCGGATGCCCAGGGCTAGTAACAGGAGTTGGCAATGCCTTTACCACCTAGGACTGACTAAAGATGGGTAGGCTTCTGATGTCATGCTTGTGAACCAGCCTCCCCAGGCAGAGTACAGGGTGGAGAAGGGTGGGGAGAGGAGCTGAAGGAGCAGATAGAAACTATCCAGCACAGAACTGCTCACTGAAATTTGCAGGAATTCACCTGAGCTGAGATCAAGGTGTTATGCATGGATCTGTGGGAAGTGGCTTTGTTAAGCAAATGAGCAGGATAACTAAATGGCAAGAAGATCTGGCATTCTTTTCAAAAAAAAAAAAGTAAACATTTCAGACAGTTTCAAACTGTGGAAGAATCCATTTCCATAGAACAATGAATAATTTTTCTTACCTATTTATTAAAATAGGTCTCACTTTGACAGTTAGCTTTTAGCTCATGTTACTAATGTGCCTGAAATGAATGAAATTACATTTATGGAAAATAGCCTGGATTTTTAGCTAATTCAGGTTGGTTTCCTTGCACACATATACCCTTCCCCCAAAAAAATTAAATTAAAGAGTTTTAACACGGTAACATGATAACACTGTTATCATTGAACTAAGCATTGCTTCTCTGCAGTCTACTAGAAAAGTCTGATGTTGGGGTTTTACTTTTTTTAAAAAAGTTAAAAAAGGACCTCATCATGCCTAGGGCTTCTATTGCACAGCCCAGGCTCCTGGCCATCCTCTCTGCCTGAACTGCTGACCCTGAGCAGTCAGTCTCCCAGGTGGCTGGCACAGTAACACTGAGGCCATCTTCAGCCCTGGAACCACTCACAATAGAGTCCCTGACAGGCAAACACTTATCACTGAGGCTGATCCTAAGCATCAGACAGACTGGCTCAGCCATTTACTACCTGTGCCACCTTGTGCAAGTTATTTAATTTCTCTGAGCCTCAGTTGTTTCAACTTTAAATGGGGATAATGATAATGTCTAAGTCATCAGTGGTTCAGGGGATTAAATAAGACAATGTCTGTAAAACACCTAGCCCAGTGCCTAGCACATTACAAGCACGAAGTAAAAACCTTTTTTTTTTTTTTTAATACTCAGAAACAAGAGCTAATGTGAAGAAAAGGAGGAAAGGGGCAGGGGTGAGGAGTGGGTTACCTTTCAATTAACTATAATGTTACATTACCCAGACTCCCGTTCCCCAAGGGGTCCCATTAAGTCCACATTCACAGCATTGATTTTTTCCAGGACAGTTAACATTTTACACATTAAGTATCTCTACTGGGGTTGCTGTTTCACAGGTGGCCACTATAATAAGATCTCTGCTTACATCAATGCAGAAGTCTTCATCTCTTTGTCAAAAGTGGGAGGTGAAATAGGGCAAGAGACCTAGGACACTATTGGGGGTGGGAATGTGTCTTAGAATCCTCAAGGAGTATGTTGGGAGGGGAATCTGAGGTGGAATAAGAGACAAAAGAGGAAGAGATTCAAATTGCCATAGTGTATAGTTTCGGCTCTCAATCCAGAGAAGCCACATCTGCAAATGTCAGACACACTTTCATATCCGATTTATTTCTCCCTTTATCCTTGTAGCACAAAGTCCAGGGTCATGAACTTCCCACTGTCATCCCCATAAGGGGAGAGGATAAGAGTGGACCAGAACACCCAGACAAATTCAAATACTCCCCAACCCCTAATATAGCCTCCTCCCTCCCATCCTTGCCCCTCTAGTCTATCCTCCCCAGAGCAGCCAGAGTGATCCTCTATAAGTCAGATCATGCCACTTCTCTGCTCAAAGCCATCTAATGTGCCTCTTCATCTCACTCAGAGTAAAAGTCCTAGTCCTTACAATGGCCTACAAGGCCCTAAGCAACTCACCCACCCCTATCTCTCTCCCCGTCACTTCCCCCCAGCCACACTCCTTGTTTTTCCTGGAACACATCAAGCACACTCCTGACTTGAAGTCTTTGCACTGGCTATTTCCTCTGCCAAGAATTCTCTTCCTCCAGATATCTGCATTGCCTTACCCCAGCAACTTCTTTAGGGTATTTCTTAATTGTCCTTTTCTCTGTGAAGTTTTCCTTTACCACTGTTACAAACCAGATATTTGTATCCTCCCCGCGCCCCAATTCATGTTGAAATCCTAACCCCCAGTGTGATGGAATTAGGAGGTGGGGCCTTTGGGAGGTGGTTAGGTCATGGAAGTGGAGCCCTCATGAATGGAATTAGTGCCATTATGAAAGAAATCCCAGAGAGTTCCCTCTACCCTGCTGCCCTGTGAGGACACAGCGAGAAACCTACCTAAGAACCAAGAAACGGGTTCTCACCAGACACAAAATCTGCCAATGCCTTAAACTTGGACTTCCCAGCCTCCAGAACTGTGAGAAATGTTTGTTATTTAATCCACCTGGTCTATGGCATTTATGTTGTAGCAGCCCAAGTGAATTAAAACAATTATTCTGATTCGAAGTGCTTCACCCACCACCCCTGAAATTCTTATTCCTCCTTCCTTACTTTATTTTTCTCCATTGTACTTATCATCATTTAACATAATATATATTTAATTATCTTTATTATCTGTCTTCCCCATTAAAACATAAACTCCATGAAGGTAGGGATTTTTGTCTCTTGTGTTCATGGCTATCTCCCAGGGCCTATAACAGTCCCAGGAACATGATAAGCACTTAATATTTGTGGAATGAGAAAGTTCACATAGTTTAAAGCAGCAGATCCCAGCCCTCACCATACATTAGAATCACTGGGTAGAGTGCTTTTAAAATCTAGATACCAATCAAATCAGAACCTCTGGGAGCAGAGCCCAGGAATCTCTTTTTAAAAGCTAACCAGGTTGCCCAGCCGGGAGTGGCTCGGCGGTTGAGCGTCGACCTAGGATCCAGGCGATCAGGGTTCGATTCCCGGTCGGGGCACTTGCCCAGGTTGCAGGCTGTAGCCGATCAATGACTCTCTCATCATTGATGTTTCTCTCTCTCTCTCCCTCCCCCTTCCTCTCTCTGAAATAAAGATATATTTAAAAATAAATAAATAAAAGCTAACCAGGTGATCCTAATGTGTATCCTAATGTGTAGCCATTGTTAATTCCTGGTTCAAAAAGTCAACTAGCTCTTCATATATTATGAATAACAGCAATCTCTGGGACAACCCTCCTGCAGAGGACACCACCTGTACCCCTCTTGGCTGAATAAATATTCATTAAATTAAAATTTTGGATTCAGGTTCAAATGATCATCAAGGAAAACAAACAAAAGGCAGTCAGTGGAGTATGTTGAAGGCTGAGTTGTGAGGCATTACTAAGCTATGGGTAAGGGGTAAGAGAGAGGCTGTGACTACGAGGACTTGTGCCTCCATGGGGACAACTTAAGTCCAAGAGCCAGCTTTCAGTTTTAGAAGTTAAACTATTTTGTCAGCCCACTGTCGTTAGATCTTCTTAAGGCATTAATTCCCATTCATCAAACTCTCAAGAGGTTGATTACACTGGCTACAGCATTATGCAGCTACAAGTGGCTCTGTTGCAGATCAAATTACCTTAACACCTTCAAGAAGAGAGTATCTCTTTGACCTTGAATTGGGATTTGGTCTCTGATGGTTTGTTGGTTTGCACCCCTCCCTATATAAGTCCCAGGAAAAAGGGAAACAAACCCTGGATCCCAGAGAACCCAGAACCGCCTGCCTGCGGTGAGTGCAGGAGCCTTACCAGTTGCAAGGAGCTGGGCAGCTGTCTCTGGTGGGCGGGGCTTCCCTTCTGGCACTAGAAAGCTGTTATTTTCCTGGCCTCAGTGAAATAACCTGCATTTGGATTTAATTCTGCTCTGGCCTTCCCTCAGCACACTGTTCTCCCTGCTCAGCTCCTAGGAAAGCCAGAGCCCAACCCCCACTCCAGACTACTCTTTCCTTCAGCTTCTCCCCTCCCCCACCCTCTAGGCCAGGTTTTGGGGAAAAGTTGTAAGATCCTTAGTGGCTTGGTGGCTGAGGGCCTCAATAAAGCATTTCATTAAAGAACCAGCATAAGTGGGGAAGCTCACCATTCCACTCCCTCGGAAAAGATGAAAACACATTTCACTAGCAGACAGGACAGAGGCCTCAGAACTACACTCTGCACTTTGTAGAAAAATGCCTTGAATCTTTCTGAGCCTGTTTCCTCATATAATTAAAAAGGGATAGCAGCCCTGGCCAGTGTGGCTCAGTTGGTTGGAGCATCATTCTGTGCACTGAAAGGTCATGGGTTTGAGTTCCAGTCAGGGCACATGCCTAGGTTGCTTGTTCAATCCCCACTTGGGGCACATAGAAGAGGCAGCTGATCAGTGTTTCTCTCTCTCTTTCCCCCTTCTTCTCGCTAAAATCTATAAACATATCCTCGGGTGAGGAATGAAAAATAAATTAATTAAAAGGGATAACATCTATTATGCTGGAATATGATAAGGATTGTATTTCAAAAACTGAATATTAAAGCATTTGGCACATAGGAGCTAGGAATAATCAAAGCAACAATAAATAGCTAACATTTATTGAATGTTTATTACATGCCAGACACTCTTCCATTTGCCACATTTGGATTAATTTGTTTAAATGATAAGAACTCTCTGAAATACATACCTTGTATTGTGCCCATTTTACAGATGGGGAAACAGGTTCAGAGGGGTGGAGCCAATTGCCCAAAGTTGCAAAATGAGATAGAAGTAGAGCTGAAATGCAAGCCTTGTCTGTGACTCCAAAGCCTGCTTCTGTTGCTGTTGCTGCAACTGCCTATGTTGTTTACTAAAGGTCTGCTCTGTGTGATACACTCAAGCAGTTATAAAGACCAAAAAGAGTATTTACATAGGGACACTATCCTCATTAAGTTCACAGTCCAGACCAGATATGGAGATGAGGCTTATGCATTAAAGAGAACCTAATACAAGTCACCTCTGCCAAGTGCCCACATGGGATTCCAAAGTGCAGAAAGGGGAGGATACTGGGAGACACTCCTCCATGAATCTCTTGTGCTCCTATATCTGCTGCTAACTATGCCAAGAATGCAAGGCCCTGACCGTTCTTTATCTGGGACAGTTCTTGGGATTGTGTTTGCAGCAAGCAGTCTTGAGGGATGAGTGGATATCACCCCTTGGGACAGAGTAGGCACGCTTACTTCTGGCTATATAATGTTGAGTTCCCCAAGCTCAGTGTCCCTCAGCTGTGATGTAAACTGATTATGTATAAAGCATGCATCAGGGTCCCCGTTACTTCCCATGGGACCTAGGGTTAAAGGGAACTGATGCAAACATGCTGATGTTCACATTGCTTGCTCTGCTGTGATACAGTCTGTTCTCTGATCCAGAAGTCTTATGTTTTCTTCCAGCACCCATGAAACTGTAACAGGCTATTATAAGCTTGAAAGTGGGGTAAAATCAAACCTCAGACCTAATGGAAAATACAACCCATTGAGAAGCTGTGATGTACCACACACTCTCTTAGGCACTGGACATAGAGCAGTAAACAGGATTGACAAAAGTCCTCTCTCATGGAGTATACACTCTAAGGGGGCAGACAGACAAGGGTACAAATTAACAAGATGATAAGAAATTGTCATTAGTGTTGTGAAGGAAGTAAGCAGGGGTACAGCCTCAGTGTCCTCATCTGTAAAATGGAGTCAATATAAATACCCATCTCTCAGGATCATTGTAAATGCCTGCCTCATTAAAAGTCTTCAACAAATATGGACTTTTCCTTCTCCCATGGTGTGCTTTGTAAGAGCTGAGGGAAGAGGGAGCTGCAGGAGAGAAGAGGCTCCTTGCAGCTCCAGTGAGGGTGGAGTTCAGCAGAAGGCTTGTTTCTGAAGCAGATATGAGGTAAACAGCTCCTTGCCACCAGATTGTTGTACTGATCAATACCCAGGAACCAGGAATTGGAAATATCACAAACAAAAAAGAACTTGGAATCACACCAGGGCCAGAACTTGGAATGCACCCCTTACAATTACAGTCACTGAAAACCCAGCCTCAGTGAGGGATTCTGGCCCTAGGAGCTCCCTTCCTCTCTCCCCTTTCCCCAATTGCTGCCCAGGGCCCACCTCATGCAGGGCTCACAGGACAGAACTGGGCTGATGAGTGTTGTCAGTGTGGGATGCTCAGAACCCAGCAAGCCTCCACTTCTCTCACTTCTACCATCTGATCAAATACAGCTGCTTCTCCCCAGACACCCCCACTGCAGTGCTGATCCTGACAGCTGTGTTGCCAGCTCTCCCACCCCTCCCCAGCACCTGGGTCAACATGAAGCTCATGGACAGCTCATCCCCCACCCCAGTCTAGATGCAGCGAACATTAGCAAATGGTAATGGCCACCATGCAAGAGGCTGGAGTCTTGTTTTTCTTTCTGAGCCATTGTACAAGAAATTATTTCAAGGATCCATTTTGTGCCATGAGCCTATCCTGCCCCCTTCAGTAACTCATCCAGACATCACCCTAATAGCTCTATCTCCCTAGTGAACAAATAGGGGGCTCAAATTACTTGGACCCATTTGCTGCTGCAGTGTGTGTATGTTCAAGTGATGGCTAGTGATCAAGTGGCTAATTCACAATAATGATGGGGGGGCCCAACACCTGATTTCTTTTTTTCAGGCTTTCCTTCCATGCATTATATTTTGAAGGCCTTTCTGACAGTTTTCTAAGAGACCTTCATTATAAGGGCATGTCCCCCTTGTTCTGAGATGGCTGGAACTAACTTAGTCTGCCTTCGCACAGTTTTCTTTGGAACTGGATGTTACCTGAGCTTCCCCAGGCCTTACCAGCCTGTGGGTGTATGGAAGGTCACACTACCAGCCAGCTCCCATGTTTTACCAGCTCTAGCCTTTATCTCTCATGCAGAACTTAGCCTCTAACAAAAGACCCATGAATAATACTAGTGTGCATAGAGGATATCTGCTTCCTACTGGGGGCTGCTGCTGCTGCCCTCTGTTTATTCCTTGGTACTAGTGCTAAGTGATGCTGTGTCTGCTGGACACTGCTATCTGCTGCTATAGAAGAGCCACTGGGGCCCTTGAGATGCCCAAGCCAGGCCATGTATTGTTACAGATAAAGGAGAATGCCTCTTTCCTTTGTGATACCCTTTGTCAGAGGAACAACCTAGCAGGCTTGCTTGCTTATGCACTGGAGTCCTACTAAGGTTTTGTTGGGGTTTTTTAAGAGACTTCCCCCTTCTCTTCCACCTCCTTTTTCTCAAAATATTCAGAAATGACTTGAAAGTCAGCTGGATCAGCAGACACATACACATCTGCATTCAGAATTCCCCCTTTCCTCCCAAGACTAAGAATTTCTCACTAGGTCCTGCTCACTGTGCCTGGTCTGTGTTTCCCTCAGAACGAAGAACAAACATTAAACTTCAATCCCACGTGTACTCTTCAACACACCAGTATCACATACGCACTCTTTTGTCCTTCTCCCTACAAGGGCTAAGTTAAAAGAGAAAAGAGCCCGGCCGGTCATGGCTCAGCGGTTGAGCGTCGACCTAGGATCCAGGTGATAGGGTTCGATTCCCGGTCAGGGCACATGCCTGGGTTGCAGGCTCAATCAATGACTCTCTCATCATTGATGTTTCTATCTCTCTCTCTCCCCCTCCTTTCCTCTCTCTAAAAGCAATAAAGATATATTTTAAGAGAGAGAGAGAGAGAGAGAGAGAGAGAGAGAGAGAGAGAGAGAGAGAGAGAGAGAAAAGATAAAGAGGGAGAGTGCGAAGGTGGGGACATCCAGGTGGCCTTATATCTGGTTTCCACTAACAGTAAAAGCTCTTCAAAGGCTATATACTTATGTCAAGGTCAGAGAACAAAGAAGAATGTGTGAGGGCAGTTTCTGGCCAGAAGCAAAAGGTTTTCCAACTCCATAAGAGAAGTTCAAGTGGAGGCAGGAAGATATCAACCAAAAGATTATGTAGGTTATCTCAGGATTGAATGGGGGTGGGGAAGTTCATTAGATGGCCTTCAAGGTCCATTATAATCCTCAGGATGGAGAGATTGCTTAGAAAAGTGTAGTGTTACCCAAAGTGTGTTAAGCAAACCACCAATGAGATGCAAGATGATTATTAGTCATACTTAGATGAACATTTATAATTGACAGTTATAGGGTTATCATTACAGTTTTATTTAGGGCACTTGATACTGGATTTCAATTTATAATAGTGATATAAAGTTTCCTTTTAACAAAATTAGCTTAAGTATAAAAGTAAGTTGATTAAAAAATTAGAGAAAAATAGTATAGATAGTACATGATATGGCAAAAATCATGAAGGTGGTATTTCAGAGGCTGACAGCAGAGAAATGATGAGGTCATGGTTTAAAGCCTGAGTTTTGAAGTCAGACAGACCTGGGTTCCAGTGCTGGCTCCACCACTTACCTGCTGGGTAGTATGTGCTTAATATAGTGTGGGGCACATATGACTAATTTCTAACAGTCACTGAGTACTTAACACCTGCAAGGCCCTAAGCTAAGACTTCTATATAGAGTATCTTACTTAAACTTCATCACAGTTACAAGATAAGTACTATCATCACCTCTATTTTAAAATGAAGAAATTATAGGTCAGAAAGGTCAATAGCTTGCCTGTGATGAAGCCACTGAGAAGTGGCAGTCTGGCTTTGACCCTGGCCTGTCAGCCTCTGAATCCTGAATTTCCTACCACTATGCAACACTGCTTCAAGCAGTAGAGCCAGTTCTGTCCATTGGCAAGTGAGGAGCTGCCATGAGACTCTTCTATTTCCAGGCATCTCCTCTACTGACCTATGAGCATGAAATTCCTATCTTTAGGTACTTTTATTTTGTTTTTTATTGAATTTATTGGGCTGACATGTGTTAATAAAATTCTATAGGTTTCAAGTGTACAATTCTATAAAACATCATCTCTATATTGTATTGTGAGTTCATCGACCCAAGTCAAGTCTCCTTCCATCACCATTTATCCCCCCTTTATTTTTTAAAAATATATCTTTATTGATTTCAGAGAGAGGAAAGGAGAGGGATAGAGAGATAGAAACATCGATGATAGAGTCATTGATCAGCTGCCTCCTGCACGCCCCCAACTGGGGATCGAGTCCGTAACCCGGGCATGTGCCCTGACTGGGAATCGAACCCCGATCACCTGGATCCTAGGTCAACGCTCAACCGCTGAGCCACGCCCGGCTGGGCTATCCCCCCTTTACTCTCTTCTACCTCCTCCCACCCCCTTTCCCTCTGGTAATCACCATACAGTTGTCTCTGTCTATGAGGTTTGCTTGGGGTTTTTTGTGGGGGTTTTTTGGTTTTTTGCTTAATCCTTTCACCTTTTTCACCCAGCCCCTTTAGGTGCTTCTTTGGATTATGGATAACAATAAGGCTACATGGGCTTTCCTTTTCTGTATTTGTTCTAAATATTTTTAGAGCAGTTTTAGACTCAGCAATATAGAGATTTCCCATATACCCCCTCCCCTGCTCCTACACAGCCTCCCCTCAGTTAACATCCCCCACCAGAGCCATACATTTATTAAAACCAGTGAACCTACATTGACAAGTCATTATCACCCAAAGTCCATAGTTTACAATAGGATTCACTCTGAGTTTACATTCTATGGGTTTTGATAAATATATAATGACATGTATCTACCATTATAGTATCATACAGAGTAGTTTCATGCTCTAAAAATTCTTTTTCTCTTTATTCTTTTCTTTCCTCCCCCAACTCATCATAGGAGGTGAGGGTAAGGAGGTCTTTTGTAAGAAAGAAGAAAATAATAGCTACATGTACTGAGCACTAACAACAACCCTATAGATAGCATTTTATAAATGAGAAAGCTAAAACTCAGAGAGGTCAAGAAACAGGTTCTGAGATACACAGTAACAGAGCCAGCATTCAAACCCAGACCATCTGATTTTAGAGCCTGTTCCCCTAACCACTATTGCTAATAGTAGAAAAGGAAGATAGGGAACAAGAAGAGAAAGGGACTGTCATGGCTCAATACAAGGCCCTTTCTCTGGCCTAGGGCAGGTTGGGAATGAGAGAAAGAGAAACCAAATTTCTGGGGAACTGGCCTTCTCCTGCCCAGACTCTAAACTGCCCCCAAGAAAACAGAACTGCCATGAATTGAACAGGCCTCAGGGGCAGGCTCATGGATCCTTCTTCATAATTTCAAACGTATAGAAAAATGGGAAGAAAAAAATATAATAAAAAATACCCATATAACCTTTGTACTTTGCCCAGATTCACCTAATATTAATCAATTATTCTCTCTCTCTCTTTCTCTGTTTCTTTATTTTCTGAACTATTTGAAAATACATTACATACATCATAGCCCTTTCCCTCTAAATACTTCAGTGCGTATTTCCTAAAAAATAAGATTATTCTCTTACATGAGCATAATAGTCAACTTCAGTAAATTTAACACTTACACAATACTTTATATAATCTACCATCTGTATTCAAATTTGTTGGTTGATCCAGTATTTCTTTGTCTTTAATGACACCAACTTTTAAAAAAATATAGTGCCTTCACATTTTTTTAAAAAAAATAGCACATTCCTCATTGGGGGTTTGCCTGATGTTTCCTCATGATTAGTTTCAGACTGTGCATTCCCAGCTGGAATACTGCATAGGTGATGCTGTGTCCTTCTCAGGGTTTCACATCTGGAGATATATGATACCCACCTGTCCCTCATTGGTAATGTTAGTTTTTATTATCCAGCCAAGCTGTTGTCTAATTTCTCCACTGTATAATTACTTAACTTTTCTCCCTTGTAAGTAATAAGCAATTCTGTGGGGAGATGCTTTAAGGAAATATCCTGCTTGTCATAAAAAAAAAATTCCCCTAAATTTAGCATCCATTGATAATTGTTGCCTGATCCAATCTTTACTACGATGGCTGCAAAATGATTTTCCAACTTGAGCACACCTCCACATAACAACAGGTCCCCAGCAGTCTACTGTAAGCAAGAAACCTCCCTACTTCCCTGTTTATTTCTTTACCTATTTGTTGTCAGTATGGACTCATAGATTCTAATTTTATTCAATGGTTTAAAATTCATTAGTGTACTTAATTATTTTGGCCCTCAAATTATCCTGGATTTGGCCAAGGCTTCACTCTTGAAAGCCTAGAAGGACTCACCTCCAAGGCCAGAGTTGTCCTGCCCAAGAGTAAAAAGGCAGCCAGTATAAAGTACCTCTGTGGGAGCTGGACAAGGACTGGTCTCAGCCCCCAGGCCTGATTTAACAGCTGTGTGTGAAAAATCATTTTATAAAGCACTGCCCAAATGCCAGCTAAGTCTCTTTCAGTCCTAACTGCACACCTGCCACATGTCAGAGTGTCCTGGTCTGGCCATTGTGTCCCTATCCCGTCTGCCCAACTGTCTGGCTCAGTCTCACCAGGCCTCTTTTCTTAAGCTTTACCTGTACCATGTTTTGTCAACTAGGTCTTCACATAATCTGAAATGAGGGGAAGGGAGGGGAAGAAATTGAGACACAACCACTTATATCTAACACAGATAACCTAACAGTGTCTCAGAATCACTGTACTGCAGGCTTCCCTGGGAGCTAAATAGAGGGGCAGAAATGATCCCCACCCTGCCACCCCCACCCCCACCCTTTTACTGGCCCATAAAATCACCCATGTGTCTATGCCTTTCAAACAGCTACCTGAGCTCAAAATTCTTGTAAACCATTGAGATTGGTTTGAGTTCTTCCCAGTAGCCTCAGTCTCAAGTGGGTCAAGTTGTCCTTCTGTGCTATGAATAGGCTAGAGTAGGTGACTTTGCCCTCCCGGGCAAACTGCAAAGATCATGTGGGTAAAGCTCTTTCCTTGCAGGAGCCTGCAAGACATCTGCAGGGAAACAAACAGCCTCCCTTTTCAGCTCACTGGTCCAAAAGCCACTTCCATTTTTAAATATTTCTTTTATTTTTCAATTACAATTGACATACAATATGGTATTAGTTTCAGGTGTACAACATAGTGATTAGAAATTTATATAACTTACAAAGTGATCACCCCAATAAATCTAGTACCCATCTGACACCATACATGGTTCTTACATTATTATTGACTATATTCCCTGTGAAGTACTTTGGTGACTATTTTGTAACTATCCTTGTACTTCTTAATTCCTTCCTCTTTTTCACCCATCCCTCAAACCCCCTCTCACCTGGCAACAGTCAAAATGTTCTTGGTATCCATGAGTTTGTTTCTGTTTTGTTTGTTCATTTATTTTGTTTTCCAGATTCTGCATATAAGTGAAATTATACGGTATTTGTCCTTCTCAGTCTGACTTACTTCACTTAGCATAATACCCTCTAGATCTATCCATGTTGTTGCAGATGGCAAGATTCCATTCTTTTTTATGGCTGAGTAATATTCCATTGTGTATATGTACCACATCTTTATCCATTCATCTATTGATGGACACTTAGATTGCTCCCATATCTAGGCTACTGTAAATAAGGTGCAATGAACATATGGCTGCACACGGCTTTTCTAGTTAGTGTTTTGAGTTTCTTGGGATAAACACCCAGGAGTGCAATTGCTGGATCCTTCTTTGTCTCTTGTTATAGCTTTGTTTTAAAGTCTATTTTGTCTGGTATAAGTATTTCTACCCCAGGGGTTTTTTTGTTTGTTTATTTTCATTAAATATCTTTTTCTATCCCTTTACTTTCAGTCTGTGTCTTTATATCTGAAGTGAGACTCTTATAGGCAGCATATGTAAGGAACTTGTTTTGTTACCCATTCAGCCAACATATGTCTTTTGATTGGAGCATTTAATCTATTTGCACTTAAAGTAATTGTTGATAGATATGTATTTATTGCTATTTTATTATTCATATTTTCATCTTTTTTCTTCTTCTTATAGAAGACCCTTTAACATTTCTTGTAATACTGGTTTGGTGGTGATGAACTCCTTTAGCTTTTTCTTGTCTGGGACGCTCTTTATCTATCATTCAATTCTAAATGATACTCTTGCTGGGTAGAGTAATCTTGGTTGTAGGTTCTTGCTTTTCATCACTTTGAATATTTCTTGCCACTCCCTTCTGGCCTGCAAAGTTTCTGTTGAGAAATCAGCTGGCAGTCTTATTGAAGCTCCCTTGTAGGTAACTAATTGCTTTTCTCTTGCTGCTTTTAAGATTCTTTTTCTTTAACCTTTGGCATTTTAATTTTGATGTGTCTTGGTGTGAGCCTTTTTGGGTTCATCTTGTTTGGGACTCTCTGTGGTTCCTGGACTTCTATGTCTATTTCTTTTGCCAGGTTGTAAAATTTTTCCATCATTATTTCTTCAAATAGGTTTTCAATTCCTTGCTCTCTCTCCTTCTTCTTCTTCTGGTATCCTCATGATATGAATGTTGATATCCTTGATGTTGTCCCTTAATCTGTCCTCATTTGTTTGGATTCTTTTTTCTTTTTGCTGCTCTGATTGTGTGTTTTCTGCTTCCTTATCTTTCAAATCACTGATTTGATCTTCTGCTTCATCTATTCTTCTGTTGATTCCCTCTAATTTAGTCATTTTAGTTAGTGTAGTCTTCATTTCTGACTGGTTCTTTCTTACGGTTTCTATCTCCATTTTTATGTTCCCGATCTCTTTGTTGAAGCTCTTACTGAGATCATTAAGTATCCTTATAACCAGTGTTTTGAACTCTGCATCTGGTAGATTAGTTGTCTTCATTTTGTTTGGTTCTTTTTCTGGAGTTATATTCTGTTCTTTCATTTGGGACATGTTTCTTTGTCTCATAAATTTGGCTGCCTCCCTGTGTTTGTTTCTATGTATCAGATAAAGCTACTTCATCTCCCAGTCTTGGTAAAGTAGACTTATCTACTAGGTGTCCTGTGGGGCCCAGTGGCAGAGTCCTCCTGGTCACCTGAGCAGGGTGCTCCAGGTGTGTCCCCTGTGTGGGTTGTGTGTACCCTCATGTTGTAGTTGAGACTTGATTGCTGTTGGCACATCAATGGGAGGAATTGACCCTCAGGCTAGTTTGTTATGAGGACTGGCCATGACTATAGTGGAGAAACTGTTGTGCAGGGACTGACCCTACAGACCAAGATTCACTTTAGCAGGGCTCTGGTGCCTTCCAAGTCTGCCGTTTGGGTATGTCACTTTTGGAAATGGTTGGTTGGTGTTCTGGTGTAGTCTGAAGCTGGCCACCAGGTGTGTTGATTCTAGGGCCTCCTGGGAGGAGATCTGATGCAGGCAAAGGTCAGTACTGCATGTGTCCTGCTCAGGGCCACTTGGTATGAGCTACAAAGTGATTTGCAAATGGTTGCCACTTGTGCTGGGCTTGGAGGTGCTTGGGAGAGCTAACCTGCAAACTGAAGCTGGCTGCCACTAGTGCCAGGTTTGGGGCTGCTTAGCAAGAGGTATGGGGCATGCCAAAGCCTAATGCTGCTTGTTTGTGATTTATTAACCTTTGAGAGATTTTAGGAAAGTCTGCAGCATGAGCTGAAACAGGCCATTTGTATAGAAAAACCACCGGAAGCAGCTTTGGTGGGCCCAAAGTTGGGTGGGGTGGGACCTCAGGGAATCACCAGGGTGGGGGGTAAATGTTAGTTAGGTTGATGGAGACCCAGATATGGTGTCCACCTGCCTGTGCAGGTTGGATGAGGGAGAGCTCAACAAAGGAACAATAGCTTGTGCCAGCACTTCTATCTGAGAGAAAGATGCTCCTCCAGCTCTCACCCTGAAGCCAGACAACTCATTTATATGTCCTTGGCACCTTTGGAGCTTCTGCCCCTGTGCTGAAGCTCAGAGCCAGTAAGTCCACCAGGGAGTAAGGCCATTCACAGGTCCTTTAAAAGGAATGCCCGAGACTTCAGGTGCCCTCCATCTCACTCAGCCATAATCTCCACTTGTTATCATAGCCAAGAGTTATGGAACCCTGGGCTGGGGAGCCTGGTGTGGGGCTGGAGCCCCTCACTTCTCAGGGGATCCTTCACGCCTGAGGTATTATTCTTGATTTTTAACCACCACACATGGATGTGGGACCAGCCCAGTCCACATCTCCACCCCTCCTATCAGTCTCAATGTAGCTTCTTCTATATATCCTTATAGGACTTCTGTTCAGCTAGACTTCAGGCAGTTCTCAGTGATGGTTGTTCTGTAATTTAGTTGTAATTTTGATGTGGTTGTGTAGGAGGTGAGCACAGCATTTACCTACTCTGCCATCTTGACCAAAAGCTCAAAGCCCCCAGGTCACTTCTACCAAACTCTGATGCTGCTTCCAGTTCTATTTGTCCTTCACTTAAATCTTCATCATTTCTATTGTTTAAATGGCTGAAAGAGACCCTGGTGGTCCTCTTAGATTCCCATATTTGTATTCTTTGTTACCATGTAAATAGGCATAGGCCTCTAAGCAAGTCTCCCTTTTGCTTTTTCTCCTATTAAATATTCACATGTAATGACTTCCTTTTGAATCCTGTTGTTTCTGTATATCAGGATAAATTGACTTTAGGCTGAAAGTTTCAAGAGCCTTTGATGATTTGGGTTGGCTATTTGGAAAAGAGGTTCAGAGTAGAGTGAAGCAGCAGGGTTTTTCAAGACATACACCAAGAAGAAAAAAAGAGGAGAAGTGGGGGACAGGGCAGCTGAAAGACCAGGTGTTCCTTCTAAACCCACATTTTTACATACCATCAGCAGTGGCTTATTGAAGACCACACACACACACGCACACACACACACACACAATGTTCAACTTGTTAGGGTCTCCACTGGATTCTTAGAGCTTCCAGCAGTACTAGAGGAGGTGAACTGACTCTAGCTGCTAAGGGTACTCCAGTAGCAGGAGGCTTCTTGAGCATTTTGCGTTATTAAGCAGATCAATAAATGCTGCCTTTAGTAATAATGACCTGAGAAGAGGGTTGCCAGGTAAATTACAGGATATAATATTTGGAATACACAAATATCTTTAAATTACCTTTTATTTACCTGAAATTCAAATTTAACTGGCCTTCCATATTTTTATTTGCCAAATCTTCAAACTTAGCAAATTTAGCAAAATCCTACCCAGGGACCCCAAAACAGCAATGTAACTTTAAATTGCCCTTTGATAATAGCTTAAGAAATCAGGGTCTCCAAAGCTTAAATGTGCCTTTTTTCAAATTGTCTAATGAGGGCCAAACTCTCCAGTCCTCACCCCAGCACACCAAACCTGCAGTAAGTACTCATAGCTAGTTTTCCTATGTTGAGAGCAAGTGGCCACCTCACTGGCTCCAACTCTCACTTGCTATGGGTAACCCATTCACTGTTCTCACATAAAATGAACCATTCCCATGCAAGCTTTAGCTGCAAGTTTTAGAGAAATGTGTAGAATATCTCTACAAGTGACTAGGAAATAGGTGATGGCCACTTAGAGATCCCTGAGAATGTTCTGTGATTGCTCCCCACAGATTCAGCAGAGTTCAAAAAGAGGAAGGAGGGGCCTATTGTCTAGTGTGTCCCCTGTGACTTCTAAACGCACCTATTCAGGCCCCTGCAGCCTTCAAGCCTCCATCCTGGCACCAGTGGCTCTGCTGGTAGAGGTTATTATAGCACTCACAGAGACAGACTGAGAGATCTATTAAAATAAAATAAATTTAAGAAAAGAGTTTATAAACACCCAGAAAAGCAGCATCTTGTATGAAGTAAGACATATTCACATTTCACAAGCAAGAGCCCACATATGGTACTTCCTAGAATGCTTTGAGTAGTATTGGACTATTCTTCCTTTACTAGCCTCCAGGCATCATTACATAAACTAGATTGGGAATGATGCTGGCTGCCATAGCAGCTTGGAAGAGGTATAGGATACCCTCAAATTAAAAGCTGTTCCTCCCAACACCACTGTGGCCCACAAAGCACATAGGAAGCAGACAGGTAAGGTGGTAGCCAGGCAGGTTTCACTACAACCTCCTGAAAGGGACTTTATCTGAAAGGGACCTCAGGCCTTGGGGCTCTGGCTCTACAATTGCCAGCTGCCTGTAAATTAAGCTTTAACAGAGAAATCCTGTCTAGTTACAGCTCCCCAAAGGATTTAAGCCTGGAGTGTCTCACCATGTATTCATTTAATCAACAAACATTTAATGAATTTCTACTGTGTGTTAGTACTGCTGATATACCAATGGAGAAACTTATGTAATCCAAAAACTCATGGAGCTGAGGGTCTAATGGGAGATACAGACAAGGAGATGAGCAATTACAATGCATAATGTGGAAGTACAAGTGCTATAGGAGCATGAAGGAGGGCACATCACCCATTCCAAGATAGTCTGGGAAGGGACCTTGTGAAATAATAGAAAAATATATATTGATCTCTGCCCTCGTTTCCTGACACAGAGCTCCTAAACCTTTGTCATTTCCTAAGTGATAAGAACACCAGGAGCATCTTTTGTTTGAATATTTGGTCCTTAACCCTGGTTCCTGAGATGGAGCTCCTATATCCCTTGGAATTTCCTGAGTGATAGGAGTGTCTGTTGTGCTAATAAGATGACTTTTGGTGGGCTCCTGCATAGCTTCCAGATGGGAGCTGGTCACCATAAAGATCAAGCCATGATTAGGATTTTGGACATTTCAGGCTCTTTTCTCCCTCCTACTCTTGCCATTCTCTAGGAAGGGGAGAGAGGCTAGAGATTGAGTTAATGGTTAATCATGCCTACATAATGAAGCCTCCACAAAAATCCCAGAGAGCTTCCAAGTTCATGAATGCATCTGCATGCAAGGAGGGTGGTGTACCCCAACTCCAAGGAGACAGAAGCTCCTGTGCTCAGGACCCTCCCAGATATTGCCCTATGTACATCTTTATCAGGCTATTCATCTGTATCCTTTACCACATCCTTTATTATATAATAAATCAATAAACGTGTTTCCCTGAGTTCTCTGAGCTATTTCAGCAAATGATCAAACCCAAGGGGGGTCGTGGGAACCTCCAATTTATAGCCAGTCAGTGAGAAGCACAAGTGACAAACTGGATTTTTGACCGGTATAAGAGGGGAAGGGCCAGTCTTGTGGGACTGAGCCCTTTAACCAGTGGGTTCTGCAATAACTCTGTTGAGAATTGAATTTTAGGGCATTCAGGGAATATCAGATAATTGCTTTGTTTGGAAAACCCACACATCTGATGTCAGAAGTACTGTGAATGTTGCACATAGAACATTTTCCAGGATAGATCACATGTTAGGCCACAAAACAAATCTCAATAAATTTAAGATTGAAAACATATCAAGCACCTTCTCTGACCATAATGGCATAGAACTAGAAATCCATCACAACAAAAAAAATGAAAAACACACAAACACATGGAGGCTAAAGAATATGTTACTAAATAATGAATGAGTTAACAATGAGATCAAAGAAGGAATAAAAAATACTTTGAGGCAAGTGAAAATAAAAACACAACAACCAAAAATCTATGGCACACAGCGAAAGCAGTCCCAAGAGGATAATGCATAGAATTATAGGCCTACCTCAAGAAAGAAGAAAAATTGCACATAAACGATGTAGACTTACACCTAACAGAACTAGAAAAAGAACAACAAGCAAAGCCCAATATGACTAGAAGAAAGGAAATAATAAAGATCAGAACACAAATAAATAAAAGAGTCTAACGACAATACAAAAGATCAATGAAACCAAGAACTGGTTCTTTGAAAAGATAAACAAGATTGATAAACCTTTAACCAGACTCATTAAGAAAAAAAGAGAGAGGAACCAAATAAATAAAATCAGAAATGAAAGAGGACAAGTAGGGCACTTTGCAGATGCCACCATCCCGGAGCCACCTGTGACCAGCCATGGTGACCCCCACCGTGTTCTTCAACATTGCCTTCTACAGAAAGCCCTTGGGCCACATCTCCTCCAAGCTGTTTGCAAACAAAGTTCCAAAGAGAGCAGAAAACATTGGTGCTCTGAGCACTGGGGAGAAAGGATTTGGTTATAAAGGTTCCTGATTTCACAGAATTTATTCTGGGATTTATGTGCCAGGGTGGTGACTTTACATGCCATAATGGCACAGGCAGCAAGTCCATCTATAGAGAGAAATTGGATGATGAGAATCTTATACTGAAGCATACAGGTCCTGAATCTTGTCCATGGCAAATGCTGTACCCAACACAAATGGTTCCCAGTTTTTCATCTGCACTGCCAAGACTGAATGGCTGGAGGCAAGCATGTTCTTTGGCAAGGTGAAAGAAGGCATGGATATTGTGATGGCCATAGAGCACTTTGGGTCCAGGAATGGCAGACCAGCAAGAAGATCACCATTGCTGACTGTGGGCAATGCTAATAAATTTGACTTGCATTTTATCTTAACTACCAGACCATTCTTTCTGTAGTTCAGGAGAGCACCCTTTCACCCCCATCTGCTTGGAATGTTCTATAATCTTTGTGTTCTCACCACAGTTCATTGGGTTCCATATTATCTTTACTGCTTCCAAGTCTAGCTGGATCACAGAGTTAAGTTTATGATTATGAAATAAAATCTAACAATTGTCTGTCCTTGTTTGGGTTAGGGTTTCATTTTAAGCAGCAACAGATTAGTTCTAAGGCAACCTTGCTGTTTGCTTAATTCTACAAAGTACTTTGTTTTTTGTTTCCTTAACCTAAGGATTAAATGTCACTATCACCCAGATAAGCTGTGAGTGGAATACTGGAGGTGTAGGCAGGAACAGGAAAAAGACAAGGAGCTGGGAGCAGTGCTACTTTAAGGAAGTTTCCACTTGGCACGTTCAGAGGTATCTCAAAATTAGTGCTGTAACAAAGTGGAAAGCATGGCTTGCTTTAACAAAACTTAATTTGAACATTCCAGGATGACACACCTTGAGGGGAATCTGTCAGGCTTTATAGGCTCTCAGTAAGGGTCTTTGGACTATGTTTGCAGAACAATTGGAACTGTTTACTTTGAGTGTGTAAATAAAGAGTAAAAGATTTATCATAAAGCTTAAAAAAAAAGAAAGAAAGAAAGAAAGAGGAGAAGTAACAACTGACTCCAAAGAAATACAAGGGAATGTAAGAAAATATTACAAACAACTATATGCCAACAAATTAAACAATATGGACAAAATGGATAAATTCCTAGAAACATACAATCTTCCAAAACTAAATCAGGAAGAATCTGAAAATCTGAATAGGCCAATTACAACTAGTGAAATTGAAGCACTAATCAAAAAACTCCCAGGAAACAAGTCTTGGACTGGATGGCTTCACAGATGCATTTCACCGTAAATTCAAAGAAAAATTAACACCTATCTTTCTCAAACTATTCCAAAAATGTCAGGAAAAGGGAAGACTCCCAAGTTCATTTTACAAGGCCAGCATTATTCTAATTCCAAAACCAGATAAAGAAACTACAAAGAAAGAAAACTATAGGCCAATATCCCTGATGAACATACATACAAAAATCCTCAACAAAATATTAGCAAACCAAACTCAGCAATACATTAAAAAGATCATACAGAATGATCAATTGGGATTTATTCCTGGGATACAAGGTTTTTCAATATCCACAAGTAATTAATGTAACATACAACATAAACAAAATGATGGGTAAAAATCATATGATCATAGCAATAGACACAGAAAAAGCATTTCACAGAATCCAACACCCAGTTATGATAAAAACTCATAGCAGCCCAGCTGGGCATGGCTCAGCGGTTGAGCGTCGACCTAGGATCCAGGCAATGGGGGTTCAATTCCTGGTCAGGGCACATGCTTGGGTTGCGGGCTCAATCAATGACTCTCTCATCATTGATGTTTCTGTCTCTCTCTCCCTCTTCTTTCCTCTCTCTGAAATCAATAAAGATATATTTAAAAAAAAAAAAAAAAACTCATAGCAAAGTGGGAATAGAGACAACATACCTCAACATAAGAAAATTCATATATGACAAACTCACAGCCAAAATCATCCTCAATGGGTAAAAACTAAATGTGTTTCCCTTAAGATCGGGAATAAGACAGGGATTTTAGCTTTCATCACTCTTATTCAACATAGTACTGGAAGTCCTAGCCACAGCAGACTAAAAGAAGAAATAAAAGGCATCCAAATTGGAAAGGAAGAAGTAAAACTGTCATTATATGCAGTTAACATGATACTAAAGATTCCACCAAAAAATACTACAACTGATAAATGAATTCAGTAAAATAGCAGGATACAAAATAAATATCCAGATATCAGTTGCATTTTTGTGCACCAATAATGAACTATCAGAAAGGGAAACTAAGAAAACAATCTATTTACAATTGCATAAAAAATAATTTAGGAATAAACTTAATGAAGGAGGTAGAAGACCTGTATTCAGAAAATAATAAGACATTGAAGAAGATACAAATGAATGGAAGAATATACCGTGTTCATGGATTGGAAGAATTAACATCATTAAAATGTCCATACTGCCAAAGGCAATCTATAGATTCAACTCAGTTTCCATCAAAATACCAATGGCATATTTCATAGAACTAGAACAAATATTCCAAAAATTTATTTGAAACCACAAAAGACCCCAAATAGCAATCTTGAGAAAGAAGAACAAAATGGAAGGTATAACACTACCTGATATGAAACTATACTACAAGGATAAAGTAATCAAAACAGCATGGAACTGGCATGAAAACAGACATATAGATCAATGGAACAGAATAGAGAGCTCACAAAAAAAACCCACCCCTATATGGTGAATTAATATATGACAAAGGAGGCAAGAATATACAATGGCATAAAGATAGTCTGATCAATAAATGGCATTGGGAAATTTGGACAGATACATGCAGAAAATGAAATTAGACCACCTTCTTATATGTAAGAATAAACTCAAAATGAATTAAATTCTTAAATGTAAGCCTCAAAACCATAAAACTAGAACAAAATACAGGCAGTACAATTTCTGACAGTTCTCTTAGCAATAGTTTATCTGATATATCCCCTCAGGCAAGGGGGAAAAAAGAAAAAATAAACAAATGGGACTACATTAAACTAAAAAGTTTTTGCACAGTAGAAGAAACCATCAACAAATAAAAAGATAACCTACTGAATGGGAGAACATATTCACCAATGATACATCCAATAAGAGGTTAATATCCAAAATTTATAAAGAACTCATACAACTCAGGGGGTTGGGGAGCTGGGTGAAAAGGTGAAGGGATTAAGAAGCACAAATTGGTAGTTACAAAATAGTCACTGTGATGTAAAGTACAACATGGGGAATATAGTCAATAATATTGTAATAACTATGTATGGTGACAGGTGGATACTGGAAATATCAGGGAATCACTTTGTAAAGTATATGATTGTCTACCCACCATGCTATACACCTAAAGCTAATACAAAGTAATGTTGAATGTCAACTGTAATTGAAAAATAAAATTTATAAATAAATAAATAAATAAATAAATAAATAAATAAATAAATAAAACAAGCTCCCCAGTGATTCCAAAGATACCAATAGGGGACCCACTTTAGAAAGCAAGGCTATTACTGACTTAGTGCATTCCATTCCATTGCCCTGCCTCTTCATAACCTTTGAGGTACTGAACAAATATGAAAGTATCTTATACTTTTATTTGATAATTCAGGCAACCCTAATATAGAATGAATAAATAAACAAACTCCCTGCAGGAGAAAGATGAGGTGGTGGCAAGCCATTAACAGCAACAAAAGTAAAATTACACAGGCCAAGATGGAGAATTATGTTTTCCCCAAGTTTCCTGCAGCTGTTTGTTGCTCATTAGACACACAAAACATCTTGTGGACCTTTCACCACCAAAGAAAAATTGCTTCCAGCTGAGAAGTTAGGTATTACCAAATATATTAATACATCTTTACAGTTCAGCTCAATTACCACATTGTTTATCATGTTGTTTTTCAACATGGTAGACCATTTAAGCTATTTCTTCATTTTACGGGGTAAGGAACTAAGGCTGGCCAAAGAGGTGATTCAACTTGCTAAAAGCCACATGGCTAGTTAATAGCAAGACTGTACTAGAACCAGGCTCTGAGCCTAGCACTCTTTCTACTACAATAATTTGTTGTAATGAACAGGGGAAAGATTTTAAGTTCATTGGTCTCAAGTTGTCCAGATACCCTGCTGTGGGGAGCTTGTTGGAGGTTCCTTAAATGTAAACAAACATTGTTTGGGACTGGAGAAATTTCCCAGGTCATTGGTCACTCAAAAAAATAGGCATCTTTTTGAGCATGGATTACCCACTTGTTTATTTACCAAGCTTTTGTTGAGCCCTGTGCTAGGTGGAGATAGAGATAATAAACCACAATCCCTGCCTTTGGAGAGTTTAGACTCCAGTAAGGAGAGATAGACATGTAAACAAATAAGGGTAATAAATTTCTCTAGGTACAGAGAGGGCACAAAAGAAGGGAAGAAAGGCTTCAGAAGGAAGGTCATCAGCGAAAAAAAGAAAGCAGGCCAGGTTAGGCACTGAATATGGGGAAGAAGCAAGTGTGCTACAGAGTTCAGTGGAAAGAGAAGGGAGGTTATCTCTGTAGGCTCCAGAGGTCATGGAAGGCTTTTTGGAGAGGTCAGTTAAGAATTGAGCCTTAATGCCAGGTGGGTACTAAAATTATTGGGGGGATCACTTCGTAAATTATATATAATTGTGAAACCACTATTCTGTACACCTGAAACTAATATAAAATATTGAATGACAACTTTAATTGAAAATAAAATTTAAAATACGGGGGGGGGGGGGGGGAAGAACTAAGCCTTGAAGCATGTATAAGAATTATATAATCAGAGAGGATGCTTCCAATTGGAGCAGCATGAGCAAAGGTACTGATATAAAAAGATACATTGTATATTTGGAGGGTACCCCTTTGCATATCACGTTTAAAGCTTTTTAAATCACCCTTCACTTTTTGCTTCCCTAAAATAGTTTCATTTTGCTTTCCTGGTCAGTGGGTCCCTCTCCAATTTCCCTCTTCACTCTCACTGTATTTCTGGTAGTCTGCAAGGCCACCGTGTACAGATGTGCATGTTGTTCACTGCATAAAGATTCCCAGTCATGGAGGCAAATAGGGGCTGGAATCCAAAACACACTGCACTCAGCAAGTCATGCTTTCCTTTCCTAATTTGATACATTATGTGTTTGCCAGGCCATGTACCTGAAAAGGGGGATACTTTTTCATCAACACATGAGAAAAAAAAAGTAGCAATACATATATGCAATGGAATATTACACAGCCATAAAAAAGAATGAAATCTTACCATTTGCGACAGTATGAAGGGACCTACAGGCTATTATGCTAAATGAAATAAGTCAGTCAGAGAAAGACAAATACCCTATGATTTCACTTATATGTGGAATCTAAAGAATAAAATAAATGAACAAGCAAAACTGAAACAGACTCATAGATGCAGAGAATGGACTGATGGTTGTCAGAGGGGAGGGGGGTTGAGGGCTGGGTGAAAAAGGTGAAGGGATTGAGAAGTACAGATTGGCAGTCACAAAATAGTCATGGGGATGTAAAGTACAGCACAGGGAATATAGTCAATAATACTGTAATAAATATGTACTGTGCCAGGTGGGTACTTGAAATATCAGAGGGGCACTTTATAAAGTATATGATTGTCTAACCACTATGCTGTACACCTGGAGCTAGTATAAAATAATATTGAATGTAAACTATAATTGAAAAAATAAAATTTTAAAAAGATTACTAAATTATAAAAAGAAAAGGGGGGCACTTTTTCTAGTTTACATAAAGGTGCCCTTGCAGTGGCCAAGACATTAGATCTGCCCTAGATCAAATTGTAAGGTAAATGAGATTTTGCTCTGATTTCTTTTAGCCCCAAATCTTTATAGCTGAAGCCACAACCTATAATTCAGCTCTTCCCCAGTTCTTATACTAACCATAAGAGAAGTAAGTCAAGATTCCCACTTACCGCTTAGGGAGCCTGGAACTGCCACTCTCCTGGATCTAGTATCACATGGATGACCTAGGCCTGATGTGGCTCCCTTGGTTACATTCCTTATAATCCTAAACAGGGTGACTGAGTACCCCCATTTCCCCTGAGTCAGTTATTCTTTTCCATAGGAACACTACCTTTCTGCATGTCTCACAAACAAGTTTATTCCTTGTTTCTTGTCTTCCCTGCTTGACTGTTCCATCAGAATCAGCATTAGAAATCAGGTGGGCACTCACCTACCTACCATACCCACCTACCACAGTGGCTAGCGTTGTGCCAAGTCCTGACTCCTTTGTCTTCTCACCTGCCCTGTGCCACCAAAAACCACTCTTTCCCACAACCTGCCAACTAGGACTTTCAGATCTCCAGGGGTTCCCCCTTTATCAGGGTTAAAAAATTATGCTGCTATAATATAAAAACTCAACAATACAGTGAGTCAAAGAACAATGAAGTTTCTCTCCACATGACAGTCTAGGGTATATAGGTGGGCTACTTGGCTCCATTCAGTCATTCATGGATTTGTGTTCACTCTATCCCATGTTTCTCCACCCTCCTCTAAGGTGGCAGTCTCATCTACCCAACTGAAGTTGTGTTTAAGGAACATCCATGTTTCCACTCACAGAAAGAGGAAGAAAGCATAGAGGAGCCCATGTGTAAAGTTTAAAGGGCTGGGCCTAGAATGAGCACACATATATCACTTCTGCTCACATTCCAATTGATCACAGAGCAACATTTGACCACATGGGAGGCTGGAAAATGTAGTACCCAGCTAGACAGCCTGCTCCAGGCATAATCCTATTATTATGGAAGATGCCATATCCTCTTTCCTATCAGGAAAAGGCATCTGTTTTGTCACAATTTCCTACCCGGAATAGAAACTTGACAATCAATCAACTTAAACAGAATCAAAAATTAATGTATGAATAATTGTGTTTATATGTAAAATATATCTTTCTCTTATGCACTGGTTCTCAAAGTGTGATCCATGGACTCTGAGTGGTCCAGGGCCATCTATTGTTCCCAGAAACCTAGCAAGTAGCAAAGGAAAAGCCAATGAGATTATTTCTTCACATATCTACTACGTATTTGAGACGTATGGCTAATTATGATTTTTCACAGCAATCGCATTACATTCTTAACAATCTTCACGTTCTTAAAGGTTGGGCATGAACAAGAACTGTATTTGTCTCTGCCAACACTCACTTACAAGTGGCTGTTGTACTTATAAGTACAATTCACCTTTGCTAACATACATTTGTGTCTTTCACATGTTATTGTTTATGTTTGTTAAGTTTGCATTTTGTGTTGTGACTATTGTGCACCATTATATCCTCCAACCAAATCAACTACTCAACTGTGGTTCAAAGAAAAGGTGAAGGGATTAAGTAAAAATTGCCATTTATAAAAACAGACATGGGGATGTAAAGTACAGCACAGTGAATATAATTGATACTATTGTAATAACTATGTATGGTGTCAGATGAGTACTAGATTTATTGGGGAAATCACTTCAAAAGTTATATAAATGTCTAATCACTATGTCACACACCTAAAACTAACATAATATTGTATGCCAACAATAATTGAATTTTTTTTAATTTTAAAGTGGTTCACTGAATATTAAAGTAGTAATAAAAATAGTAAATTAAATGCTATAACTCAGTAAACACCATGAACATAAATAGTGAACAGGACTCCAGTACAAATTCAGAAAGTGACTCTGTATATGCTGAGACAAATAAATCTATACACATGACAATGTCACACAAGCAGCCATAAGTACAAATATAAAGAAGATAAATATCTAAAATTTTGATTTTATTGGGCCTGCCTTGGACCCTAGTCATGCTATCTGTAATAAAACATATCAAACTGTAGCATGAAGTCATCAAGGCTTTTACATAATTATTAAACAAAGTACAGCAAACCCTGTGGTAAACCAATTAAATTTTTCAAGAACAAGCATGAAGTAATTTTTTGTTGCATAAAATTGATGAATATTGTGACTAGGCAGAGAAGATACCAAAGCTATAGGGGTATCCTTCAAAGTTAGACCTCTTGGCAAAACAAGTATAAGTCACTTTATTGCCAATAAGCTTGTAAAAGCAGGCACAACATTAATAACAAATGACTTAGACAAAGCAGAATGAGCTATTGGCAGAATTCCTGTAACAAACAGCATCACTGGACATCTATAATATCTATGGCATACAATGCAGAAGGGCAATTACTAACACATGTGGAGTCCAGCAGATACTTTAGAGTCAGACAAAACCACTGACATGCAGGTGCTTGGCAAAGGAGCACTATACATACAAGGGAGAGGTGCTTCACAACTTTTTTTTTTGCATTTTTGACCCAGAAATTCCATGCATTAAGAGAAAATGCTGTTTTTTTAATTAAATTTATAATTTTGAGATAATTGTAGAATTACATGTAGTTATAAGAAATAAAAAGAAAAACCAGGTCCCATTTGCCCAGTTTCCCCAATAACAGTGTTTTGGAAAACTACAGTATAATATCACAACCACATACTGATATTGATACAGTCAAGACGCAGAACATCACCCACAGGATTCCTCATGTTGTCCTTTAACAGCCACAGCCACTCCCTGCCCCCAACTCCAGCCCTTCCTTTATCCTGGCAACCCCTAAACTGTCCTCCAATTCTATAATGTAGTAATTTCAAGGATGTTATATGTTTGGAATCATACAGTATGTTGCTTTTGGACATTGTTTTTTTTCCACTCAGTATAACTCTTTATAGGTCTACCCAAGATGTTGTGTGTATCGATAATGTGTTCATTTTTATTGCTGAGTAGTATTCCCTAATATGTTCCACAGTTTATTTATCTGCTCACCTGTTGAACAACATCTGGGTTGTTTGGGTTGTTTCTAGTTTGGGGCTATCACGAGTACAGCTGCTGTGAACATCTGTATAGAGATTTTTCTGTGAACATAAGTTTTCATTTCCCTGGGATAAATGTCCATGAATGCACTTGCTGGGTTAAACAGCAGTTCAGTTGCATGTTTAGTTTTATAAGAAACTGTCCAACTCTTTTCCAGAATGGCTGTACCATTTTACAGTTCCACCAGCTATGTAAGAGTGACCCAGTTTCTCCATATAAGAGGAAAGTTTATGAATTTAGTTGAAAAGTTTTTTTGTGAGTCACTAAGTAGATTGGAAAAGGGGCATTTGGAACAATTCTATGGAGCATTAGCCATGAACACATCCTAGAAATATGTTGCTATGCAAATAATAGAGGTTACACCCAAATGCCAGGCCATTTGCTGCTTGATTCACTTATAAGTTATCGATCAGCACTATGTCCTCTGATCGTGTTGAAGAAAACCATATAAATTGTGAATACAATCATATTGTGGCCCCTTAAAGGTATGTCTTCCCAGCATGCTGTACAAAGAAACAAACAGCAGATATCAAACCTCATTTTTCCACTCTAAGCATGCCAGCTATTTAGAGAAACGACTTTTCCATAAATTATTGAAACAATGGAGAGGAAAAAAGACTTTATGACAATGATAATGCCACTAAAGATCATTTCTCAGATTTTTTATTTTTTTTAATGTTTTTATTGATTTCTGAGAGAGGAAGGGAGAGGGAGAGAGAGAGAGAAACATCAGTGATGAGAGAGAGTCATTGATCGGCTGCCTCCTGCACGCCCCCTACTGGGGATTGAGCCCACAACCTGTGCATGTGCCCTGGACTGGAATTGAATCGTGACCTCCTGGATCATAGGTCGACACTCAACCACTGAGCCACACCGGCCAGGCCATTTCTCAGATTTTTAATTCCTTGCCCAAGAGAAGTTTCATAGCCATCTATTCAGAATCTTGAAGAGGCTGCAAGTAATTACTTCAGTGGTGAAATATTGCTATGCTAATTGTTAAAAAAACAATAATCAAGATTTCTTAAAAAGACCAAACTATGGTGCAGTTTTATCATTAAGAATTTGATTCTGCCCCAACATGTTGAGATTTCTTCACTTTTCACAGAATAAAACAGACTACATATTACTGGGTATATTTAAATATCATATCCAAGTCTTTCCATAAAACTTGCCACCACACTTTCTAGAACTGAATGCAATCAAAGAGGTGAGTAGGAATCCATCTGTCTCCCAAGTTGAACAGTCAACCTTCCAGCCTTTGAGTGTGATTTGTTCAAGAACTTTAGCATCTGATGGAATGCTTCAAAGTGTCAGCAGGGAACTGCCATTGTAATCTCTGGGCCCATGTTTGCTCCAAACACTGAAAACTAGATAATAAAGTCACTAAATACTTAAGGCAGTTCCCAATGACCTATGATTCTGAGTTAGGATATTTGACTTTTTATTATGAAAATTTTTGAAATAACACAAAAGTAGAAGACATAGGATAATGAACATCCATGTATTCTCTACTCAGATTCGATACTGTAATGAATGCCTCTGATGCACTACATCACATCGTGATTTCAGCCAGAGCTGTGATGGACAGTTCTATGCGATAGATCTCAAGCTCACATCAGCCCTACAGCATCCCACCTGGAGATCAAGCTTCTCTCTTTCCACTTCTGTCCTATTGCTTTCTCCAAAGCCGGCCCACAATGAAAGCACAGCCTGGAAGTGTGTGAGAGTTTTGTTTTGTGTGGGGTTTTTTTGTTTGTTTTTTTGTTAATCCTTACCTGAGGATATTTTTTCCATTGCTTTTCAGAGGGAGAGAGGGAGGGAGGGAGGGAGAGAGGGAGGGAGGGAGGGAGGGAGGGAGGGAGGGAGGGAGGGAGGGAGGGAGGGAGGCTGAAACATTGATGTGAGAGAGAGACATCGACTGGTTGCCTCCCGCATGCACCCCTAGCAGGGGCAGGGAGCAAACCCACAACCCAGGTAAGTGCCCTTGACTGGGAATTGAGCCCACGATCCTTTGGTGCACAGGACCACACTCTAACCACTGAGTTACACCAACCAGGGTGGAAGTATGGGAATTTTAATGCCTTTGGAGATAACCTTGACCCAGTGGGAGACAGGAATCAGTGGATGAGAGCTCTCATCCATCAGGGAGGCAGTTCTGAGAGATACTCTGTATCCGTCTCAGGACACCTGACCAGAATCAATCCCTTGTTGCCCAATGCAACAATCTCATAATGCACCTTTAAAGTGACTTTTCTGCCTTTTCTAACTCTCCCTATTATGTCACTCCTGCTTCCTGGGATAACACCCCAGTTACCTAACTCCACCAAAATTCTTGCCTCAGACTCTGCTTTGAGGAACCTGATCACAGACAAATGGTTATCAAATTTGACCATTCTTATTTCATAGACCCTGGAGTATTTTAAAGTATTTTACAGTTTGGATACTTTTAAAAATTTAGTAGAAGTAGGAAGGAAAGAAACCAACTCAATATGGGAGCTGATCTGTGATCAAGCTGCCCATCACCAAGGTAGACCTACATGCCTTGGTGAAAAACTGCCCCTAAATACCATCCCTCTCCCTGATATGAAGTTATTAGTAAATGTATTATTTTAAATATTTTAATGTGATAGTGATAAAAATGTGAAAGAGCTTCTTTTCAATTTACTTCAGTGGTGGTCTCAGTGTGGACAGGGTGCCCATTACGTGGCTCTTGAAAATCAACTATGAGAAACACTGACCATCCAAAATTTCCCCAGGGCAGTTCACAGGAGTCTGTGAACTCCACAAAAATGAACACTGATGTGTGGGTACACATTTTTCTGAGGGAAATTTTTGGTCAGTAGCTTTCACTAGATTCTAAAGCAAGTCCTTGACCAAAAAAAGGGTTAAGAATTACTGATGAAGAAATATCAGGCACTGTGACTCTGAATAGGGATGATTTTATTGTGTATAGGGAGCCCTTCTGGAACTCTTTAAATCAGTCTACATGGCTGATCATCGTCTTCACCAAATTGCACAGCTAACCTCATTATGTGAATCTAACTAGAAATGATATGATTATAATGAAAGGACTTTCCCTCCTCAAGGTCTAATTTATAAGGAAGAGATTTTTCTTCCCCACAAGACCTAGTTTATAATAAAAGGTTTTTTCCTCCTCAGAGCCTGGGTTTTGACATCTGGATTAGATGATCTGGTCCCAATTTTCTCCTCAAAGCTATCTGTCCCAGCCTCAAAGAACTGCTGGGACTTTGCCAAACAACAGGAAAAGGATTTAGATTATAGTACGTGCTCTTTGCAGACTAGTTCTTGTTCTCCCAGATAGCTCTATGCCCTGAACTGGTGCACTTCCAGGAATGTGAGATTCGGGGCCAGCTGTCAATGAAGCAATTCCTTCCACCTGCATCTTGTCCAGCCCCTAAATTACTAACACAGAAAGGAAGTTGGAAAGTTAAAGAGGCACACTTTCTCTAAAGAGCCTTAATGAGGTTTGGCATGTTGGTGTGTGTTTTTTCTTTCCCTATTAACAAAGAACTATTTGTACATCATAAACACAACTAGAGGGAAAAAATTACATCTTAAAATCATTTCCACTTAAAAACCAAGACAAAAATGGTACAGGTGGCGTTTTAAAAAGAAGGGGGGGGATGCCTCCACATAAGCCCTGTTCTTGAATAGGCTTCTAACTAGCCCTGGTGCAGCTGCAAGGATGCATTTAATGTTCCTGTGATTTATTACTCTAAAGAGGATATTCTCAGCCATCATCTGCAGAAGAGGGCCCAGCAGGATGTAGAATGGGGGACTAAGAACACATTGGAATGGGCTAAATTTTCCATGTGGTTTTCATTTTCTTTCTGATTGTACACTGAAAATATGCTTTAAAAATTTTAGTCACCACAAATAACAAAAGCACCCTGCCCCTAGGACAACTTGTAGCAGACCTGAACAAGGTACTGAGACCACTAGAAAGGGGAGGAGACCCAAACATCCTCCATATTGAAAGGCAAAGCTTCCCAAAGCCACCTCAAAACCACCTTTTAGCACCAAGTGTCCTCCCTGACTTATAACTGCTATGGCATCTCTCCCAACCAAGTCACAAATGTTATGTAGAAAGAGCAGCTACCAGTTATGTGATGTGATAGGGGATGTTCTGGGCCATTTACATGGGTTACTCTTTTTTTTTTCAATCCTCACCCAAGGATATCCACCACCACCACCACCACCACCACCACCACCACCACCACCACCCCCCCCCACACACACACACACACTGATTTGATTTTCAGAGAGAGTGGAAGGTAGGGAGGAGGGAGAGAGAGAGAAACATAGATGTGAGAGAGACAAATCAATTTGTTGCCTCCCACATGCACATGCACCCTGACCATGGCTCAGGCCTGGGATCAAACCCACAACAGAGGCACATGCCCTTGACTGGGAATCAAACCTGCAACCCTTCAGTCAGCAGGCCTACACTCCAACCACTCATCCAAACCAGCCAGGGCTACATGGGTTATTAATTTAATCCTCAATTTATCATCCCCATTTTACAAATGAGGATTCTTCAGCTGAAAGAAGTTAGATCCCTTTACCTACCCAACATCACAGAGCCTGTGAAAGGATAGCCAGGGATGTGATCCCTGGTTTGTATGATTCCAATAGTAGTGCTTTTAACCACTATGTAGTTTTCACCCCTTTCTTTTCTTCTCAGGTCCCTCCCTCATCACAAATGGCAGGCCTTATACTAGCTCCTGGCTACCTAGGAGCTCTAGCTATAGTAGCTATCTGGCCTGCCCCCCATGTATTAAATTTACCATTTTATCCAAATATATCTAACCCCATGGAACTCTGTGTTTACCATCAAATCTTTCAGAAAAACTATGGCCCTTTTTTTATAATGAAAATCATTTCTGATTCTCTTGTGATCATATATATTGTTTTAATTAATTTATTGGGGTGACATTGGTTAATAACCTCATATAGATTTCAAGTGTACATTTCTATGATACATGATCTGTATATTGCATTGTGTGCCCATCATCCAAAGTCAAATCTACTATCTTTAATTTTTTCTTGTGCTACCCACATACATATACACTAACTCACATATATTTACCACTTACTATGTGCTAGACATCATGTTATTTACTTCACATGCATTTTCTTATTTGATTCTCCACAGTAACCTTATGAAGTAGCTACTATTATTACTCTTTATTTACATATCAGAAAACTGAGGCTTAGCCCGGCTGACGTGCTCAGTGGTTGAGCATCCACCTATGAACCAAAAAGTTCGATTCCTGGTCAAGGCAAATGCCCGGGTTTCGGGCTCAATCCTCAGTAGGGGGCATGCAGGAGGCAGCCAATCAATGACTCTCATCATTGATGTTTGTATTTCTCTCTCCCTTCCTCTCTCTGAAATCAATAAAAACATATTTTTAAAAATGAAAACTGAGGATTAGAAAAGTTCCATCACTCATTCAAGCAATTGGAGGAGCCAGGATTTGAATTCAGATGTGGTTGACTTAAAAGTCCCAGTCTCTAAACCGCTACTCTGCTTCCACTCTTCTTAGCAGTAGTAAGAAGATAGTATATACCTGTGATGTAATGTGGTGAGAATGGCACTTCCTTTCTGTGGTGTTCCTCCAAAATCCCACAACCCCAGAATAATCATGAAGAAAAACATCAGACAAATATCAATGATGGAGCATTCTAAAAGATTCCCCCAAACTGGCAAAGGCCATCAAACACAATGAAAGAACTCAAGTGACATCTACAAAAATGCCAAAGTAGGGAACTCCAAGTCCATTCCTCCACAAGAGTAATAAATGAACTGGCAAAACCCATCAGAATTGACTTTTTCAGAACTCTGGATATTAATCAAAAGCTTGCAGAAACAGGACTATGTTTAATCATGAAAAATCAGCTGTATCTTGATAAGAGAGCTGTGTGGCATTTTAACTCATCCTGGACCCATTCCAGGCTCCCCAGCTCAGCAGAGGGCTTGAAAGATAGTAGCCCATATTCCTCATACAAGGACCCAGGACCCAGGACCAGAAGGAACAGAACAGACCTTATTCTCAAAGAATTGTGTCTGCTTTTTTTAACTTGCTTGGTGACTCCCTGAAAGACCAACTCAAAGGGCTTGCCTTTGTTGAGCCTATCTCAGAACTCTTCTAGGTCTGAGCAACTGCTGAGGGGGTGATTATCAAAAACACTTGAAAGCAAACATTAGTCACTGCCACCTGGGGCAAGGGATAACGGAGCAAATAATAGATCAACTAAAAATCTAAGGAGGAAAGGCTGGGCAATGGGATGCTTTGGGGAAAAAGGGCTTTGAAAGCTTCCACGTATCCCTGGGAATGTAGAAGTCCACACACATGCCCAAGACTGGATGCGTGCTAAGAGAGCCGAGAATGCCCTAAGCTCTATGTCGGCTGACAATTTATACTTTTTCTTAAATAATTTAAAGAAAATTAAACATGGATTGTCTTATAACATGAAAAAACATAGAAATGTATTTTCATATAGTATTCAGTACACATTTTGGCTACTTACATCCCTTATTTTCAGTATGGTACTCAAGCTCATTACCTTCCACCATATGGTGTGCACAACTGAAAGACAAAAACCGAAGCTGGGTCCTAGAATGAGTGCCAAAGTCACTTGTTCCCGGTTCCTTTTATATAGCATCCTGTTCTAGTTTAGTGGACTTAATATTTTACCACTCTAAGAATGTTACATTCTCTTTGAAGCTTAAGTTTTTTAACTATCTCTTGTTCTGTTGAGTTGCTTCTCTTCTGCTCATTTTGTCTCTGTCTTGCATTTTGGATGCCCTTTTCAAATAACTGGTGATCCTTGGTTGCTCATTTAATTTTAAATTGAACTTCCACCTGCTGAATGGAATCTCTGTGTGGGGGCAGGTTTTGTCCATTGGTGGGCTGCATATTAGAACAAACATCTAGCCTTCCAGCATTTCTTTTCCAGGTTACCCTAAATGCTAACATCACTGGGCTGTTCATTTTCTCCAGAGAGTTTCTTTAATCAGCTGCATGTAGGGGAGCTGAGTAAGCCTGATTGCTTGTATTCTAATGCTGGGCAGGAGAAGTGGATGGGAGTATATCAATCCAGAAGCAGATTTTCCATTATTTTACCTGTTTTTTGGTTTCATGCGTCACTGCTCTATTCTGTGCCTAGTGTGCCGAGCTCAGAGCTTACCCACTCCTGTTTGCTCAAGATTATTCTTCCCATCTCCTGTTTGATTTGGCATCTTTACTGCACTGAATGTGGATAAGAATTTGGAGGCCTAACTGTTCCATAAACAGACTTTTAAGTGCTCCTTTCTTATTAAACACCAGAAACAAAATGCAGAAAAGAAAAAGAAAAAAATCAGTTGATTATTTTAAGAGGATTTTAAAGCAAATGTATTACAATAAGCCTTAGAATACAGTTTGGGAGAAAACATGGTTATATGAACACATTACTAGACCCACTCCCTGAATTCACTGTCCAGTTACATGGTTCCTCCAATTCCTGAGACTACTGGGAATTTTGAAGAGGGGAATAAGCTTACTTTTCATTGGCATCTCCTTTTGTGAGCATTTGGAATGAGATGTTCCTCCATTCTGTTATCATTTACCATTTACTTCTGCTTTTTCTCCCCATATATTGAGTTAGGAGTTACTGATGTAGCCTGGTTTCATCAAATATGGTAAAGGGAATACAGAATAAAATCAGTGTACTAGTCATGGATATTCAATATCTGACTAAATAGCATACTAGAAAGAGATAACAGAAAAAACAGGAAAAAAAGAAAATACTGAAGAAGACAAGGTTATTCCCCAGACCTGAAGGACATGAGTCTCCAGAGAGAAGGGCCCCAGAGTGCCCCCAGCCAAACTACAAGAAGTTCTAGAGAAGAATAAAGACATTTTCAGATATTCAAATTCTCAAAGAATTTACTTCCCAGGCATCTTTTCTTAGGAATTTCTTGAGGGGAACATATGAAATACAGGAAACAGGTGATAGAAGAGATGCAAAGAGAAGTCCCCAAATGACAATTGTGCATGAAGCCAGAGCAGTGCTACTCAAAATGTGGAAATAAAGGCAATATATCATTTGCAGAAAAGTATTACAAATAGCTGACTGAAAGATCCTTTCTTAATGAACACCAGAAACAAAATGCAGAAATTAAAAAGAAAAAAAATCAGCTGATTGTTTTATGGGAATTTCAAAGCAATTGAATTAAAATAAACTTGAGAATAGAGTTGAAAAGACATGGTTATATAAACACATTACTAGAGCCACTCCCAGAGCTTTGGATGGGGCTGGTGCAAATATAGGACCCTGGAGCTCAAGCTCTATTAGTGTCAAGGTAAATCTATCTTGGGCACAAGCATTGGCAGATTAATGAGGGCACCATCAAAAAAGCTCCCTCCAGGAGCTTCTACAACAGTTCTAGCTCATTGCTTTTATAGTTATACCATGTCTGTCTTAAAACAAGAAGTATGCTCATTGCACGTGTGATTTTATTGAACATTTCATCTTTGCCAGGCAGTGTTCTAGGCATTTTGCAAACATTACCACAAACAGTAATTAATTCTCACAATAACTCTGGGAGTGGGTACTACTATTATTTCTGTATGGGAAGTGATGTTCAGAAGATAAACCTATTGCCCAAGGTCAAGAAGATAAGTTGTAGAACCAAGATTTAAGATTAGGTTTCTCTATGATCCCAGAACTTCACTGCACTCCAAACCCCAAAATTCTTTCTATTTACCTGATTTTTTCTACTCTCCTCATCTGTCATTAAGCTTTGCCAGCTACTCTGACAATGGCATTCTGCATTTGAACCCTTGGTCATCTCTGACAGCAGCTATGGCTGCCATTAGAACAAACAATGCTTCCACTGCTATCATTGCTGTTATCCCAGCATGGTGCAAAGGAGATTCCCACCTCCTGTAGTATGTATAGGATTTTTTTCAAGTTTCCTGACTCAGATTCCTGGATATGTGTATTCTAACTATAAGAGATGCAGTACTGTATGCCAATCATTGGATCAAGGTATATACCACATCTTCACATATATAATATGTAGCACCCAACCCTACAAGGTTAAATCCTCCTTCTGGAACCTGAGTTGAGCCTTTAACAGGCTGTTTTGTTGTTCTATAAGCCTTCAGATAGTGGTGCCAGTGAGAGAGAAGGCAAATCTATTCTGAGTACATAACCATTCTGCTGAGGAAGAATTACTGCTCCCTTCAGGATAGAAGGGACCCAAGTAATTAACCTGACATGGGCTAGCTGGAGGGTCTCACCAAAGAATGGTGCTGTATCAAGGGCTGCTGGCAGGTTGGACACTTAGCTGTGGTAGATGATAAATCAGCTTTAGTGAAGGGAAGCCTACCCACTGGAAGTACTTCCTTCCCCACTGTCCTTCAGAGCCACTGCTGAGTGGGGCTCTAACGGGAGAGCAATCCATTTCCACATAGCACCAACATATTGCACTGCCCCATCTGTGAATCAGGCCAGAATACTTTCTGCCTGTTTGTTGATAGCAGCAGATCCCCACCCCAACATAGGTATGGACTGAAAGAGGGGCACTGGTGTGGCAGAAAGAGGTGAAACCTGTCTGGACCATCTGCTCCTACACTTTGTTCATGCCCACTGGACCTGCTTGAGTCCAGTCCTAAGTGTAACACTTCCATCACACAATAGACTGTTGATGCTCGTGCACAACCTTACAACTTGGTATGTCAGATAACACCCAACTTATTGGAAGGAGCTCATCTTCAAAGACACTTGGTGCTTGTAGTGGAAACATCCCAAGGTGATCCCCACTGAGTCACACTGTTATATAATTCCTTCCCCTGAGTGTAGGTAGAAGCTGTGACTTGCTTCTAGCCAATAGAATATGGCAAAAAGTGATGGGATAATCACTGCAGTGATTACATTACATGATCTAAGACTCCATCTCAGCAGACTGGAGTGAGAGCTTCTCCTGCAGGCCTTTAAGAACTAAACTGTGTGGTGATTATAGTTAATAATATGGTATTATGTAGTTGAAAGTTGTTGAGAGTAGATGTTAAGTGTTCTCACACACACAAAAAAAAGAGTTGACTTTATTAAATATGTGAGATGATGGATGTGTTATCTTGATCTTGGTAATCATTCTACAATGTATATGTGTATCAAAAATAAAAAATAAAAGAACTAAACTGTGATGTTATAAGAGGACCTGTGAGAGGGACACATGGCAAGGAACTACAGGCAGTCTTTGGGACTAAGAGAGGTCCCTCCCTGGTCAACAACCAGCAAAAAACAGGGACCTCAGTCCTACAACTGAAAGGAACTGAATTCTGCCAGCAACTATGTGATCTTGAAAGCGGACCCCAAGCTCCAGAAAGAAAGATAGCCTGGCCAATACCTTGACTGCGGCCTTGTGAGAACCTGAGCAGAGGACTCAGCTAAGCCAAGACCAGACTCCCAATCCATGGAAACTATCAGATGAGAAATGTGTGGTGTTTTAAGCTGCTAAGTTTGTGACAATATTGTAATTCAGCCAGATAACTCAGCCATAGATACAGTGCCCCATGAAAAGGCACTCAGTCTCTACTAGCACACCAGATGATTTTTTTTTAATATGATGAGCCCGGCCGGCGTGGCTCAGCAGTTGAGCGTCAACCTATGATCCAGGAGATCCCAGTTTGATTCCCAGTCAGGGCACATGCCCTGGTTGTGGGCTTGATCCCCAGTAGGGGGCATGCAGGAGGCAGCTGATCAATGACTCTCTCTCAGCATTGATGTTTCTTTTTTTTAAAATATATTTTTATTGACTTCAGAGAGAGGAAGGAAGAGAGAGAGAGACATAGAAGTGCACACTACAGTATCTTGTCCTTGACCTTAGAGAAGATGTTCTGCCCCAGACCCCCAAACCTGTAGAAATCCACAATGTAAATATATTCACCAATAAAGTGGGCCAGTATGATATTCTGTGGAGTGTAAAGATATTTAAGCTTCCTACATACAATATTATTATAGAAAGCATGAGAGTTCGAATACCTGAGGTAAGAGAGTAAGCGCGTCCTTGCCAAATAAAGGTGAACTCCTTGTTAACTTTTTATTGACATATAATTTACATACAAAAAATAGAGACCTTAGTTTTGACAGTTATATATATATATATCCATGTAACCACCATTCAACACAACATATGCAACATTTTCATTACACCAGAAATTTCCCTCCTGCCTTGTCCAATTAATCCCCTGATGTCCACCCAGAGGCAACCACTTTCTGATTATTTCTTTCTCCATAGATTTGTATCATCTGTTCTTAGACGTCATTTGAATGGAATCATGCAGTATACATTTTTGTGTGTTTCATACTTCTTGCATGCAAATGATGTTTTTGAGATTGTGAACTACTTTCAATTCTCTCTAATAAGCATAAAAATTTTTTTGGAGCAAGAAGTGTACTTCTCTATCCAAGCTGTGCTGAGATGTGATTCTGGTCATTGACCTGGAGGTAATAAAAATGGTGGGTGCATCTTGAGAAAAAAATGTCATTTTGCAAGGCAGCTGCTTCAGGTGAAATCAAGACAAGGTCTCCATGAAAAAGGCAGTTATTCTCCTATGGCAAGAGAAAGGTGGCAGCTCCTGCCAGCAAGAAAAGTTCAAGGAAATTGGAGGATTTACAATACTTGAATTCATCCACCCAAATACTCATTCCAAATGTCATGTTCCATTCATTCCCTATCTGATTTTGAAAAAACTGGGCCTGACAAGGTTATACATTTAGTCTTTTTTTCATCTGTGCCACCCCTATTATCAGATCCCAAGCCTGATTTTTAGTACAGTATGTCCTGTAGCTACAGGAGATAAGGATCTCCTTTAAATCTTCCATAGAGGCAGAGTTTCCACTGCAGTAAAATGCAACCACCCAATTTCAAGATCCTTATAAATAACATTGTATATTGATTAAATGCCACAGCCATTTGCCCTCCCCATATCTTACCCTGTAGCTCCACAGCATACCAGTAAAATACCACATACCACAGAGGAAAGCACAACTGCAATGCCACTTTGTGTCCACACACTTAGTTATTTCCACACACTTAGTACCACCAAATAGGGTCCTCAATGCCTTTAGACAAGTGAATAATCCAACTCCAGAACCCCATCCTGACAGTCTATTTTCTAGAACCACATTTAATATCAAATGTTTTAGCCAGGGTCTTCTACAACAGAGCCTGAGTTAGAAATTCACATGCTAACCATTTGAGAGTCGTGCAAACCTAAGGCAATGAGGATCACGAAATATGGTAAGTGGGGCAAGGAAAGATATAAAACAATGTAATGCAATGCATTACCTCACTGGCCTTTGGCTGAATTAAACTGGAGGTCATTTGCCAGGTTTTCTCAGAATGGCTGAAAGGAAAACACAACATTGCAGAGTTGTTAATAAAGGGAGAAATTTATGTGCCTGGCTCCCTCATGTCTCCTCATTTCCACTAGTCAAATTCTATACCCCAAGATATTGACTACCCTTTACCTGCAGGTTTCTTGTTAGCTTCTCACAAAGCCAGATCCCATGCCCATGGTATGGCATTTTATTTAAGTGTGGAAGTAGAGTGATAACTTGGAAGTCATAGGCTCAGTTCATAGAACATGAAGGTCATGCAGGCTCAGGGCTTCAATTAGACAACCTTGTAGCTCTGAAAGCTCACGAAGAATGCCAAAAAATGGAATGGCAACAGCACCATATAGAAATGGGAAGCATCTGGAAAAGAATCTGAGAAGGCACACAAACTTATGTCTACTGCAGGTTAGTCCAAAGAAGACAAAAGGATAGTTTGGACTAGAGAAGTGACAGTAGGGATGAAGAAGGGAACAGAGTAGGGTATTTTGAAGATAGAGCCAACAGAACTTTCTAATGAACTGGATGTGAGGGGTCAGGGAAAGGAAGGATTCATGGATGACCCCATGTTTTCCTTGAGTAACTGGATAAAACATGATATGGGGGAGCAATAGATTTTTCAGGGAAGGGATCAATATTTAGTGTAATACGGTTCAACAATTTTGGTCAAAAACATTTTGTGTTTGTGGTTTGTTTTCTAAGACTAAATAAAGCGTTACACTTAATAACCACATCTCATGATAAGTTCATTCCATAATTCAACCAAAGGCCAGCCCTATATATGGATAGGACCAATTACCACTTGCATGATGTACTTGTCAATACATGGGACAGCCTGCCCTGAAAGATCTCCCCCACCTATTGGCCAGCTGCCCATAATCTGTGTTCTGACAATCTATTGCTATGTAACAAACCAACCCAAACATAGTGACTTAAAACAACATTTATCCTGGTCACACCAACAGGCAAGGTTTGAAAAGGTGGTCTGATCTTTGTTTCATGTGGTGTCAGCTGCGGTGGCTCAACTGGAAGCTATAAGATCTATGTCCAAGATGGCTCAATCACATTGACTGGCAAGTCAGTGCTAGCTGTCAACTGAGAGCTCAGCCAGGGCTGAGGGCCAGAAGCCTCACTTCCTCTCCATAGGGGCCTCTTCACAGCATGTACCTAGGTTCTAAGAGTAAACACCCCCAGAGACAGGAAATAGAAGCTGCTAGTTTCTTGAGGCATAACCCCAGAAACTGGCACAGTGCCATTTCTGCCATATTCTATTGATCAAGCATTCACAGAACCCATATTCGAAGAGAGGAGACTAGACATCACTTCTCAATATGAGTGTCAAAAATGTGAGGGCCGTGTTTTAAAATGGTGCATCTTAGAATCCATAACCTGTCACTAGTTAATGGTGCCTTCAGTATTATGGTGGTAGAGGAAGGGACACTTAAACCATTAAATGTCCACTTAAATGATTTTGTCAGATGAGCTCTTAACACCCCTCAGGTTCCTGAGAGAATGGGAGCCAGGATCAAGAGAATAATTAGATAATAATTAGATAATAATATAACTACCACTTTTTGAGCACTTACCACATGCCAGACATTGTTCTGAGTGCTTTACATGCATGAGCTCATTGAATTCTCCCAACAATCCCATGAAGTAATTTAATATAGTTATGCTATTTTACAGATGAGGAAATTGAGGCATAAAAGCGTTAATGATTTGCCCAGTTACACAGTCAGGAAGCAGTTGAGCTTGGATTCTAGCCCAGATCTGTCTAACTCCAGAACCCACACTTAAAACCATTACACCATATTGGAAAAGGTAGAGATGGGCTTGTCAAAGACAGAGGGGCTGCCAGGCCAGCCCTAAGCAGGGCCTGAGGGTTTCATCAAGCCTTCATTAGTACCATCCTTATAGGAAGAAGTATGTGTAAAATATCAGAGCAGTTGGGATTTTTCCACCACAAAAGATTCCTGGTGTGGGAAAGCATGAAATGAAAAAATTATTCATTGACAGGCACTTTTTCATTTGTCAGGCATTGTGCTAAGGGTTTTATTCATTAATTTCAAATAATTTTCTAAACAATCAGTGGTATTATTATTACTGCCATTTTGCAGTTGAGGAAACAGAGATTAAATAACTTACTCATCGTCACACAGGTGGTTACCGGCCATTCTGGGATTCTAGCTCAGATCTGACTCCAAATCCATATTCTTAATTATTACATATGAAACTTTCTGTCTATAGTGGGGTAGCCCCAGGGTTGGGACTGCATGCAGAGCCCTGGGGAAAAGATTGCTGTAAAAGCTGGGAGAAGATGCAGGATACTTTGAATCCATCCAACCTATCATATTGCCTTTAGCCAGGTATCACCCTTAGCTGGTTGTCTCCCTTTGTGCCTACTTCCTTTTATCTAAGATCTCTTTAATAGCCAAGAATATTTGCTCCACAAGGCACAAGATAGTCTGAGCAAATCCATCTCCAATTATTCTCCTCTTTAGTCCCAGTTAATTAATAGCTAACTATTGAAGAGAGATTAAAATAATTGACTTCCTGATGACACTGAACAATTAAGTTCTTAGCTCTCTTCACAACTCTAATCACTACCAAAGTGGAGATTAATAGAGATGGATCCCCTCTCCATCTAATTCCCATTTTGCAACCAACTACCCAATGCAGGCTTCTGACCCAAATACTTCCCTGGGAGCAAGTTTAAATCTTGGCTCAGTCAACTAAACATTTCCAAGCAATTAACCCATTGTTAGTTGTAAAATAGCTAGTTGTCCAGAAAAAAGTGAAGGGGTTATGATGGAAGGGGGCCTAGATTTCAGGATGCCAGCTGGGCCACTAAAATGCTTCTAGGAAGAATGCCTAAGGAGATTAAGTTCAAGCCTACCTAGCTTCCTCCCCTGCAGATTTCTAAATCCTGGTAGTCTGTTTCCTGGTCTTCAGCTCTAACCTCCCTCTAGTTTGGGGCCTTAATTTGGTAATAACAACATCTAATTATTATAGAATGCTTTCTGTATGTAAGGCATGTTATATGTATTATTATCTCATTCAGGCTTCACAGCTATTCTAGAGATAAGTACTAGAAAAGCGAATTGTCTAAAAGTGGGGGGTTCCGCCCAGCCAGTGTGGTTCAGTTGGTTGAGTGTTGGGTGTGGCTCAGTTGGTTGTGTGTCATCCTGTGCACCAAAAGGTCATTGGTTCAATTTCCCATCAGGGCACATTCCCTGGGTTGTGGGCTCAATCCCCAATAGGGAACGTGCAGGGGGCAGCCCATCCATGTTTCTCTCTCTCCCTCTCCCTTCCTCTCTCTGAAATCAATAAAAACATATTTTAAAAAAAAGAGTGGAGGGTTCCAAGAGTAGGAGGAAAGGAGGACTCTGAGGCTAGAAGAGGGAAGGGCTGGATCCCTGAGCCTGGGTACACAAAAGGACAAGAGGTATGTTATGAGAGTGTGTAGGATCTGTACCTGGAGGTGGTAGTATAAATTCAGCTTGGGGTAGTATTTCCCTCCAGGCTTAGTTGTCCTTCTCTATCTAAAGTCTTGTCAACATTCTTGGTGACTTGAGCTGCTTCTATCAGGGGCCAATCCCTTCTAGATTCCATTTACTCCTGCTTCTAAAGGGACTTGGGCACTTCAGTTATCACCTCTAGATATTATTTCATCCCCACTTTTGGTCTTTTAGCAACTTTCTCCATCTAACAAAACTTTTAAAATATATCTATGGACAAAACTATGGAGGCTTGCCCGGCCGGGCATGGCTCAGTGGTTGAGCGTCGACCTGGGATCCAGGCAATCGGGGTTCGATTCCCGGTCAGGGCACATGCCCGGGTTGGGGGCTCGATCAATGACTCTCTCATCATTGATGTTTCTCTCTCTCTCTTCCTCTCCTTTCCTCTCTCTGAAATCAATAAAGATATATTTTTTAAAAAAACACACAAAACTATAGAGGCAGTAAAAAGATCTGTGCTTGCCAGTTCAAAGAGGGGGAAAGGGATGACTAGGTGGAGCACAGGGCATTTTTAGGGTAGTGAAAATAATCTGTATAATAGTATAATTGAGGACCCGGGAAATAATGTACTTATCAAAATGCATAGAACTACACAACACAAAGAGTAGGCTCTCATGTAAACTATGGACTTTAGTTAATAATATATAGCAATTTTGGTTCATCAATTGTAACCAATGTATCAAATGTTAATAATAGGAGAAACTGAAAAAAGGGGCAAGGGTATATATAGGAACTCTCCGTACTTTTGGATGAAGTTTTCTGTAAACGCCAAACTGCTCTAAAAAATGAAGTATATTTGAAAGACAAAAACAAAATTACTTATGCCCATTGCATTTCCCATTAAAAAGATCATGGATCCCTGGAGAAATGGCTGATTCTAGGCCTGGGGTAGAAAATGTTCAAGATAAGCCTGAGGAATCTTGTCAGACCAGAGACAACCAGATATGATGTGCCTTCTGACTGATACAACAGAATGTACACAGCAGTAACTACAAAGTATTTTTGTGAAAAGCAATGAACCTGAAAGAAATTGTTCCTCTAGTCTAGATCTAAATACCAATATATAGCCAATAAGAGAGAGAGAGGAAAAAGTTAAATGGTATCAGAAGGAGGTAATCAGTCAAATGTAGAAAGTGGGCATTCTGAGAAACAAATTGCCCAGTTTCTCCAATAGCATGATATCTTAGTTCAGGCTGCTCTGACAGAATATAAAGGACTGGGTGGCTTATAAACAACAGAAACTTACTTCTCACAGTTCTGGAGGCTGGGAAGTCCAAGATCAGGGTGCAGACATGGAGGGGTTCTTGATGAGGGCCTGCTACTTGGTTGCAGACAGCTGTCTTCTTGCTGTGTCCACACACAGTGGAAGGAGGAAGAGAGCTCTTTGGGGTCTCTTCAGTAAGGGGACTATTTCCATTCACAAGTGCTCCAATTTCATGACCTAATCACCTCATCAAAGGGCCATATCTCTTCAGCCCTGGCCAATGTGGCTCAGTTGGTTGGAGTGTTATCCTGTGCACTGGAAGGTTGTGGGTTCAATTCCCAGTCAGGGATCCCACCAGAGGCAACCCAATTGATATATCTCTCTCACATCCATGTTTCTGTTTCACTTAATCTCTCTCTCTGTTTCTCTCTCTCTGTGTTTCTCTCTCCCTCCTCCTCCCTCCCCCTTTCCAACCGTCCCTCCCCCCCCCTCCCTCTATTTCTCCTTGTATTTTCTTCCCTCTAATCAATATTTCCCTCTTCCACTGCCTGTCTCCCTCTCTCTTCCTCTCTCTCTCTACCTATCCCTCGCCTTCTTCTTCTCCCTCTTACTCTCCCTTTCTGTCCCGCTCCCATTCCCTCCCCCAACCCATCCTTCAACCAATCCCTCTCCCTGTTTCCCTCATTCTGCTTCTCTCTATCCTGTCTCCCTCACCTTACTCTACTCTCTCTCTTCCTCACTTTTATTTCTCTCCCACTCTCTCCCTCTCCGTTTCAATCACTCTCTGCATCACTCTCCCTGACCCTCCCATTCTCAGACTCTCCCTCTGCCTTTCTTTCTCTCCTAATATCCTTTACTCTGTCCCTCTTTCTTTTACTCTCTCCACACCCCTCCTTCTACTTCTCCATCTTTCTCTCCCAATCTTCTCCCTAACTCTTTTCCTTTCTCTTCCTTTCTCGTCCACTCTCTACCTCTCCACCTCCCAATGGCTTTTGATCTCTCCCTGTCTCCCACTCTTGTCCTTTCTCTCCCCTCTCCTTCTCTCTCTTATGCTACTTTCCACTCTGTACTACTTTCCTATCTCTTCCATGCTCTCCTTCTCTTCATACCTCTCCTTCCCTCCACATCCCCTTACCTCTCCCCCTGCCTCTCCCTCTTCCTGTTTGTCTTTTCCCCTGTATCTCTCTGTTTCTGTTTCTCTCCTCTCATCCGCTCTCTCTCCCTGTCATCCTCCCCATCTACTTCTCTCTCACTCTCTCCCATTCTCTTTCAAACTCCTACCTCCCCTCTCTCTTTCTCTCCCTCTCCCTCTTCCTCTGAATCCCCCTCTTCATCCCTCTCTCAATCTTCTTCTCTAGGAATCACTTTCTCCCTTTCCCTTTCTCTTTCACTCCATCTCTTCTCTCTCCATCTCTTACCCTTTCTGTCTGTCTCTCTGTCTTTCTCCAACCTTATCCCTGTCCCTTTTTCCCCTTTCCTTTGCCTTCTTTATTCTTTTTCCCACTCACTCTCCCATTTCCTCTATGTATCCACCTCCAATTACTCTCTTACTCTGTCTCTCTTTCTATCTCTCATCTTGTCCCTATCTTTTTCACCCTCTCCTTAGCCCTCACCCTCTCATCTGTCTCTCCCTCTCCCTCTCCCTCTCCCTCTCCCTTTCCCTCTCCCTCTCCTTCCTTCTGTCCCTCTCCCTCTCCCTCCATTTCCCTTTCTCTCCTTCCCTTTCTCCCTTCTCTCCTCTTTCTCACTCCCCCTCCCTTTCTCTCCCACCCTCTTCCTCTTTCTCCTTGTCCCTCTCCCTCTTCCTCTCTCCCTCTCTTCTTCCTTCTCTTCCCCTCTCCCTCACCCTCTCTCTTCCTCTCCTTCCCTTTCTCTCTCTCCTTAAACACCAGGTAAAAACATTTTGTTAAACCTATGCCAATGGATTTCACCATTGTTTATTTTTATTGTTTATTTTTTGGCACTTATTTTTGGCATCTGCCCTATCCTGACGTTCATTTCTCTGTCTATCAGGCTTTGAACTAGGTGCTTCCCATAGTTATATGAGTTCTAAGCTGTTTCCATCTGCTGGTATTCCCACACGTATTCAATCTGAACTGCACCTCCACTTAATTTTGCTTGGGTTGCCCCATCCCCAGGTTCCTGCTACTGGACCTTTCAAGTATAACCTAGTCACAAATGACCATGACCAAAAACCTTAGACCTCTGTGGGCAACCATTCTCCACCCATCTCCTCATGAGGCCCTTAATTGCTAATGAGCACAGAGTGATATGCAAAATGGTCCAGGCAGGGAAGCAGCAGGAGATGAAACTGGACCCCATTAAGTTAGGTTCCTGCTGCAAAAGCCCTTAAAATAAGGCCAACAACGAGAGTATCCTTCCTTCCATGGGAAAGGGAAAATCACTGGAAATTTTAAAATCAGGAAAGTGTCAAGATTAAAATGTTTTGTGCAGCATTTTTGGAAAACTGTTGTGTTTAATATTAATTGATATTACATGAAAAAGAAGTTCTAGAAGAAGATTGAAATCATATCAAGCATCTTCTCGGGTCACAATGCAATGAAACTAGAAATCAACCACTATAAAAAAACTCAAAAATATTCAAACACATGGAGGCTAAATAGCATGTTATTAAACAATGAATGGGTTACCAATGAGATCAAGGAAGAAATCAAACACTTCATGGAAAGTAACGAAAATGAACAGACAACAACCCAAAATCTGTGGGACACAGAGAAAGCAGTCCTGAGAGGAAAATTCATAGCATTACAGGCCTATCTCAGGAAACAAGAAAAAGATCTAACGAACCATCTAACACAACAACTAAAAGAACTAGAATGAGAACAGCAAGAAAAGCCCCAAGGAAGTAGAAGGAAGGAAATGAAAATCAGAGCAGAAATTAATGACATAGAGACTAAAAAAACAATACAAAAAAAATCAATGAAACCAAGAGCTGGTTCTTTGAAAAGGTAAATAAGATTGATGCACCTTTAGCCAGACTCACTAAGAAACAAAGAGAGAGGACCCAAATAAATAAAATCAGAAATTAAAGAGGTGATATAACAACTGACCCAACAGAAATACAAAGGATTGTAAGAAAATACTATGATCAACTATATGCCAACAAATTGGAAAACATGGGGGAAATGGACAAATTCCTAGAAGCATACATCCTTCCAAAGCTGAATCAAGAAGAGGCAGAAAACCTAAATAGGCCGATAACAACTAATGAAATTGAAGCAGTAATCAAAAAACTCCCAGCAAACAAGAGTCCTGGACCAGATGGATTTACAGGCAAGTTTTACCAAACATTCAAAGAAGAATTAACACCTATTCTATTCAAACTATTCCAGAAAATTCAAGAGGAGGGAAAACTCCCAGACTCTTTTTATGAGGCCAGCATTATCCTAATCCCAAAACCAGATAAAGACACTACAAAGAAAGAAAATTACAGGCCAATATCCCTGATGAACATAGATGCTAAAATCCTCACTAAAATACTAGCAAACCGGATCCAGCAATACATTAAAAAGATCATACATCATGACCAAGTGAGATTTATTCCAGAAATGCAAGGCTGGTACAACATCCACAAATCAATAAATGTGATACACCACATAAACAAAATGAAGGACAAAAATCATATGATCATATCAATAGATGCAGAAAAAGCATTTGACAAAAAATCAAGCACCCATTTCTGATAAAAACTCTCAGCAAAGTGGGAATAGAGGGATCATACCTCAACATAATGAAGGCCGTATATGACAGACCTACAGCCACCATTATACTCAATGGGCAAAAACTAAAACCATTTCCATTAAAAACAGGAACAAGAGAGGGATGTCCACTTTCACCACTCTTATTCAACATAGTACTGGAAGTCCTAGCCACAGCCATCAGACAGGAAGAAAACATAAAAGGCATCCAAATTGGAAAGGAGGAAGTAAAACTGTCATTATTTGCAGATGACATGATATTGTACATAGAAAACCCTAAAGACTCCATCAAAGTACTACTAGATTTGATAAACAAATTTGGCAAGGTAGCTGGATACAAAATCAACATCTGGAAATCAATAGCATTCATATACACCAACAATGAGCTCTCAGAGAGAGAAACTAAAAAAACAATACCATTTACCATTGCAACTATAAAAATAAGATACCTAGGAATAAACTTAACCAAGGAAGTAAAAGACCTGTATTCAGAAAACTCCGTGACACTGAAAAAAGAAATAAAGAAAGATTTAAACAAGTGGAAGAATATACCATGCTCATGGATTGGAATAATTAATATCATTAAAATGTCCATACTACCCAAAGCAATTTATAAATTCAATGCAATTCCTATTAAAATACCAACAGCATATTTCACAGACCTAGAACAAACATTTCGAAAATTTATATGGAACCAAAAAAGACCCCGAATAGCTGCAGCCATCTTGACAAAAAACAACAGAGTGAGAGGGATCACATTACCAGACTTCAAACTGTATTACAAAGCCACTGTAATCAAAACAGCCTGGTACTGGTACAACAACAGGCATATAGATCAATGGAACAGAACAGAGACCCCAGAAATAGACCCACGCCATTATGGTCAGTTAATATTGGACAAAGGAGGCAAGAGTATCCAATGGAGTAAAGACGGTCTCTTCAATAAGTGGTGCTGGGAAAATTGGACAGATACATGCAAAAAAAATGAAACTAGAAGACCAACTTTCACCATACACAAAAATAAACTCGAAATGGATAAAAGACTTAAATGTAAGTCATGAAACCATAAAAATCCTGGAAGAAAACATAGTCACAGACATCCCATGTAGTGGAATTTTCACTGATACATCTCCTAGGGCAAGAGAAACAAAAGAAAAAATAAACATATGGGGCTACATCAAACTAAAAAGCTTCTGTGTGGCAAAAGAAAACAGCCTCAAAATACAAAGGAACCCCACGGTCTGGGAAAACATATTTGCCAAGGATGAATCTGGTAAGGGGCTAATTTCCAAAGTGTACAAAGAATTCATAGCACTCAGCAAGAGGAAGACAAACAACCCAATTAAGAAATGGGCAAAGGACTTAAATAGACACTTCTCCAAAGAGGACATACGGATAGCCAAGAGACACATGAGAAAATACTCGACATCGCTAATCATCAGAGAGATGCAAATTAAAACCACAATGAGGTATCACTTCACACCTGTCAGAATGGCTCCATCAACAAATCAACAAACAACGTGTGCTGGCGAGGGTGTGGAGAAAGGGGAACTCTAGTACACTGCTGGTGGGAATGCAGACTGGTGCAACCACTATGGAAAACAGTATGGAGGTTCCTCAAAAAATTAAAAATGGAGCTGCCATTTGACCCAGTGATTCTACTCCTAGGAATGTATCCTAAGAATCCTGAAACATTAATCAGAAAGAATATATGTACCCCTATGTTCATAGCAGCACAATTTACAATAGCTAAGATCTGGAAACAGCCCAAATGCCCATCAGTGGATGAGTGGATAAAAAAGCTGTGAGACATATACACCATGGAATACTATGCAGCTATAAAGAAGAAGAATCCCATACCCTTTGGGACAGTATGGATGGACCTGGAGAAAATTATGCTAAATGAAACAAGCCAGGCAGAGAAAGACGAATATCACATGATCTCACTTATATGTGGAATCTAAAGAACTTAATAAACTGATGAACAGAATAGATTCAATGACATGGATGCATAGATCAGACTGACAAATGTCAGAGGGATGGAGGAGGGCGGGTGGGTGGAGCAGGAGAGAGTAACCAAAGAATTTATATGCATATATGCACAACCCAAGGACAGGGACAATGGTGGGGAGAGAAACTGGGGAGGGGGATGGGACGGAGTGGAATGGGTCACTGGGAAGAAAAGGGGACATCTGTAATATTTTAAACAAAAATAAAATTTAAAAATAAAAAGTTCTGTGGTCAGTTATGTTGGGAAAATACTGGGCTAAAGAAAGTAAAAGATGTTTCTTTATTGCAGGACCTCTCCACGACTTTAATATACTGGCATGTGCACTGCGAAACTCCAGGAGGGATATGAATATTCCCTGCTTCCTAAACTTGCATTAGCACAGAACCCTCTTTTTTTTTTTAAATCCTCACCAGAGGATTTTTTTTTTCCCCGTTGTTTTTCAGAGACAGTAGAAGGGGAGAGAGAAAGAGGAGGGGAGAGAGAAACATTGATGTGAGAGAGACACATCAATTGGTTGCCTCCTGTACGTGCCCCGACCAGCCCTGGGGGGATTAAGCCTGCAATTGAGGTAGGTGCCCTTGACCTTTACTAGAATCAAACCCATGACCCTTTAGACCACCGGCCAATGCTCTAACCACTGAGCAAAACTGGCTAGGACCAGATCCCTCTTTTTAACAGGGGACATATATCAGGGCTAACATTCCCCAGAGCACAGTTTGAGATACATGAGTTTAGGAAGATCAATCTGCTGATGGTTTACAAGAAAGGTTGAAAAGAGATGAATGTGGGCCAGGAGACTATGGCAGCTGAAGCAGGTGGAAGAGCAGCCCACACCAGCACCTCAACAGTGAGAATTAAGTGAAACATGCATCTCAAGAGGCTTTTGAAGAAGACCAGTGAGGACTGGAGTTAAGCCTCTGGTGGAAACTGGGTCTTATTCTTCTTTTATCTCCTACACTGTATCTTGGAGCAGAGAGCTTTGCATAGGAGAGAAATATATGTACTTGCTGACCATGACTATATTACCAGCAGCAGTGATTTAACAAAATTACTCTTTATGTTTCCCTTTAAAAGTAATTTACCTGGCTCAGCCAGTGCGGCTCAGTGGTTGGGAATCGACCTATGAACCAGGAGGTCACAGTTTAATTTCTGGTCAGGGCACATGACCCAGTTGTGGGCTTGATCCCCAGTACAGGGCATTCAGGAGGCAGCCAATCAGTGATTGCCTCTCATCATTGATGTTTCTATCTCTCCCTCTCCCTCTCTCCAACATCAATATAAGAAAAAAAAAGTAGTTTACCTGGTGTTTTTTATATAATTGACACAATTTGCAAAACTAACTCACACTGCAACTGAAGGGGGAGTTGGGGGCTATCAAAACAGTTTCTTTTTATCTATTTGCAAGATAGATTGTGTATTTTAGTTAGAGCATTGGGCTGAGAATTTTTATATGAAAGAAAAGAGGAGAGGGAGGAGGAAGATAAAGAGGAAATGTTATATCTCAGGAATGTTATGATTTGTTACTCAACACTCCCCACACACACACCAAAAGCTTTCAAGGATATCTTTGGCCAATAGCTATATAGGTTACACTGTCATGGTTACATGAAAAATACTCAACATTAAGAATTAACAAGTTCATTAGACAGATAAATCTGAATGAGGTAAGAAATTCCAAAGCAAAATCAGGTGAAAATTTGCTTGGTTTATCAGGATTTACAGTTAGAACCCATGATTCTAAAATGCTCATATCATGAATCTCTCAATTGATACTAAGTCAGTTATAACAAGTGTGGAGTTCATGTTGCCCTCCCAAGATATGCCATTCGCTTCACCTTTCTGGTCATATTTTAAAATTTACCAACATGTTTCTAAGGCTTTTCAGACCCCATTTCAGCAGAGGCAGTGCCTGGTGAGGGCAGAAGAGGCATAGTTTCATAAAAGGGTTCAAACAGCCTTCAGGACATCATCTATGTCAACAGGATCAACATGGTAAGCAGAGATTTTCAGGGTATAAATGCAACCCCAATTCAGGCAGAGCTCAACTGCACTGGCACCCCCTTGAAAGGAAACATCTATATCCCAGGGGTGCTACTTTATTTACGTCAACCTATAGACAGCAAAACAGCATATCAGTCTATGCCTCTGTTTCTTCATCTGTAAAATGGGGATAACAGCACCCACTTCATATGATTGAGTCAAAGATTTAATGAATTCATACATGTAAAATGCCTAACAACAGTAAGTGCTCAATGAGCGTTAACTATTTTTATTATTATTGTTATTATTATATTCATACATTTTTCAAACCCCAACAATCTAAGAAGTTACAACTATATAGTGGTTGGCAGAGTGAAGATTTTCTTGTAGAACTATGACCTGTTTCCCTCATTCAAATCTATACCTTTCTCACATGCATCCTGAAAGCCCATTTCCTCTATGGAAATATGAGCATAAAATCCTGAGTTCCCTTAACATGAAGGCTCCTTCAAAGGTCCCCAGAAACCAATGCAGACTGAAGCACTCAAGTTCTCATAAAGTGATAAAGCAAGGCAGCAATGAAACAAGACTGTGATGAAAATCCTCCCAAGAATAAGAACCAAGTCTTTTTTCACTTTGAAATCCCCAGGCCAGTGGAAGACCTGGCTCAGAGTAGAGGCTCAGAGAAACTTCATTGAATTGCACAAGTAGAGAAGGAAGAAATTATTCTCAACATTCCTTAGCAGATGCCACAGCATTAGGCAATAGAGGAACTGAGAGAGAGAGATGCTGTCATCTACAGTATAAGTAGGGACATAGCAAGGCTTTCATTCCAGAGTCACTTTCTCTCACATTAGATACAAATTCATTACTCTTTCCAGATGGCCTCAGCCTTCTGTGTTATCACAGTCAGCCAGCAGCAGCATGGTGTGAACACCAAGCATCACTAAAAGTGCTTCCTGCCCAAAGTGGTCCCCCACAGTGGCCTATCATCTGCCTTATCTTCTGAGTATAGTCTTCACTCTACAGGGTTGAGGTACATACTTTATACTATCCTTTCTCCTAAACTATAGAATACATACTTTACACGATCAAGTATTAACATGCAGCAAAGATTGAATCATCTGATTACTGTGGAGAGAGCCAGATCTCAGTTCTTACAGCTCTTTTCTGGGCAACCTATTATTCTTCAATCCTTCTGAATTATGATTGTCATATCCTTTTATACTTTCTATACAGTATATTATATAATTATACTTATTCTACTTTTTTATATTTTTATCCTTTTACATTCAATTAGTCATGTGATAAGCACATGGTTCTCCTACATTATAAGAAAACATCCTGCTCTTAGTCTTGCTGACCAGTTATCTGGTGTTCTGTGTTTATGTCTGATATTGTTCTTTGACACACTGGCAGAGAGCACATAGGGTAAGTGACTCTTACTTATGGTTGCAGAGACTTGATAGGGCCCAGGTCCTAGCTGCATAGCCAACTCAAGGGTGCATTTTAAAAAAGGTAGGAACAATGGTATTAAGTCAAATTTGGAGGAAGAGTCAAGAGAACTTATGAATCAAGACTGTCAAAAGCAGTAGACCTTAATTTACACCATATACTAAAATTAACTCAAAATGAATCAAAAACCTAAATTTGTAGAAGAAATCATAGGGGCAAATATTCATTACCTTGGATTTAGGCACAGGTTTTTAATTATCACACCAAAAGCACAGGCAATAAAAAAAATATTTAACTGCATTTCATTGAAATTAAGAATTTTTGTGCATCAAGGGACATTATCAAAAAAAGTGAAAAGACAACCCACATAATAGGAGAAAATATTTGCAAATCACATATTTGATAAGGGTTTAGTATCCAAAATATATAAACAACTACAACTCCACAACAAAAAGACAATTCAATTTTTATATGATCAAGACTTGAATAGATATTTCACCAAAGAAGACGTGCAAATGGCCAATAAGCACATGAAAAGATGCTCCACATCATTAGTCATTAGGGAAACATGAAGCAAAATCATAAAGAAATGCTACTTCACTCTGACTAAAATGGCGATAAATTTTTTTTGTGGTTATTGCCATTTTATTATTCATATTTATATTCATTTTTTTTCCCTTCTTATTTTGTGTTTTTTGGTTATTAAATTCTTTTTGTTTGTTTGTTTGTTTGTTTGTTTAAAATATTACAAATGTCCCTTTATTCCCCAATGACCCATTCCACCCCATCCCACCCCCCTCCCCAGTCCCTTTCCCCACCATTGTTCATGTCTTTGGGTTGTGCATATATGCATATAAATTCTTTGGTTACTCTCTCACCCACCCGCCCTCCTCCCTATAATTTTTTTTTAAATCAGAAAATAACAAGTTGGTGAGAATGTGGAGAAATTGGAACCCTCACATATTGCTGATGGGAATGTAAAATGGTGTCATCACTATGGATAACAGTTTGGCAGTTCCTCAAAAAGTTAAACATAGAATGACACTTCTGGGTATATACCCAAAAACTGAAAGTGGGGACTCAAACAGATATTTGTATACCAGTGTGTGGGAGGAAGAAACTTTCCACTTCCCTCCTAGGTTCCTTCGGCTGGTCTAATAATCAAATAGACATGAGACGGATTACAAAGAGAAAATAAGTAAATTTAATACATACATATGTATGGGAACTTCACATAAATGAAAGAGTCAGAGACCCCACATATATGAGAGGTTCAGAGACAGAAAGGGAAAATGGAGTATATGACATTCTCAGCTAAGGGAGAGGTAAGGCACCTTGAGCTTCAGTGGAGAGGAGGGCCATTCCCAGGACAATAAGAAGAGCAGATACTCAGTAATTAGAAGTCTGCCTTGCCTTACAGATGGATCATAAAAAGTCATTTCTGGTAGTAACTCTTATCATGGGCAAGTCTCCCAATTTAAATTCTTTAAGGGAGAGGGAAAAGTTTCTCTTTGGCCTGCAGGTTCTTGACTGCCTTCAGTGGAAAATAATACACATGCCCAAGTGGCACATCTTGGGGAAGCCTGTCTGAACCCCTTTCACAATGTTGTATCAACATTATTCACAATAGCCAAAAAACAGAAACAACTCAAGTGCCCATCAACAGATGAATGGATAAAAAAATGTATATCCACACAATGGAATATTACTGAGCCATAAAAAGGAAATAAATACTGATACATGACACAGCATAAACCAAGCTTGAAAATAAGCTGAGTGAAATAAGCCACACACAAAGAACAAATATTATATAATTCCACTTACATGAAGTATCTTCAATAGGCAAATTTCATAGAAACAGAAAATAGATTAGAGGTTACCATGGTCCAGGGATGGAAGAGAGGAAAGAATAGGGATTTACTGCTTAATGCATACAGAGTTTTTGTTTGGGGTGATGAAAACATTTTAGAAATAGACAGAGGTGATGGCTGCACAACATTGTTAATGTAATTAATGTCACTGAACTGTACACTTTAAATAGTTAAAATGGCAAATTTTATATCATATGTATTTTACCACAATAGAAAAAGCCTATTTTATCTGTGTTAATGCTTATATTGGAAGTGAGATGCCATAACAGAAGCAGAAGCAGCCCAAGGGCATCTTGACAGGGGGCCTGAGAATAGTGCAGCAACTTCAATCCTGCTTTTGCACAAGGATGGTGGTAGATCGGTGTGCTGGTTCAACTTTTGTCCCATTCTCATCAGATGCTGCCTTGCTGAGCTACAGGGTGGAATACATAATCTGTGGCTCTGTGGGCCTGGAAAGTGAATAATCTCAGCATTTGTGCTAGGCAGGGGAAGAGGATGTTCCAAGGACTGTGGGTGGAGCCAATGTGTTTGTTGCCCAGGGTTACAACACATGGATCCAAGGAACAGATTCCAAATGCAGAGTCCTGAGGAAACCAAGGTGCAAGTTGGTATAGAGCCCAAAACATAGATCACCAAGTCTGAGGAATTAGCAGAAATGTAGAACCAAGATATAAAAGCAAAAATTGGAGAGATGCAGAAGCTAACACATGAAGGGAGTTAAGGAGGGCCTACTTTAATCCTGAGCTGTCTGCCTCAGATTTTTATAGTATCTCATGCCTGATTTTTCATTTAAAGGCCTGAAAAGAACCAAAAGTTTAAGTTATTTTGACATTATAAACCACAATTATTAGGTTCTTTTAAGAACATTTCCTTTTAAGGAGAGAAGTTACCTAGGAAACTGATAGAGACTGTTAGCCAGAGAAGGGAAGAATCAGAGCATGTCAATCATTTCTCCACTGCAAATTATCTATAAAAATAGCAGCATTCATCAGTCATAATAAGAGAACTTAAAGGACACTTCATTGTAGGCACAGAGACTTTAGAAATGGAAGACAGAGCAATTGCCTGTTTCCTGATAATTGGATATTGAATATTGAAAATTGCACATTATATGAAACATGCTCGTGGGGTGCTGGTACCTGCTATAGAAGCCCTGCCTCCAGAGCAACAAAGCCTACATGTTAGTTGTTCAGGTCAGGTCAGTGTCCTAAAGGCTAAGAATGGTGACAGGTAGAGAAAATGGGGACAGCTAAGTGGGGTTGAGTGAGACAAAACCTCTGGCATAAGAGACTTACTACACAACTGGGATGGTAGACCCTTTCAACCTGAGCAGTGGTCCCACAGCTCATGCAAAGACCAGCAGATTCTGTTCCCACCTAGCACACACCTGGGCCCAAAAGGAATGACACCATCTTTGAGTGTGAAGGGGAAGGAGGCAGAAAATGCATAGAAAAGTTGGAGTGGGGGAACCATTGATAAAACAAAGTATAGAGGGGCACAGAACCCAACCTGCTGCTGCTTCGACAATTCTAAGGGCTGGGATGCTTGCCAAAACCCCAGAAGAGTCAGAGATTAAATATTTACCCAATAGTCAGGGGCTAACATAGATTATAACATGAAACCAGCTGAACTATGAGAATTACTTGAGCAGTACAAAACTAAGAAATATTAAAGACATTCATCAGGCCTGCCTATTGCTAGTAAATGATAACTGACCAAATCCACTTGCTGGGGTTGCCCAGTGAAGGTAGGGAGTAAAGGAGGAGGCAATGGGCAGTTAGCCCTACAGGCATGATTTGGAAGAGAGGTGCTTCTCTGCAGTATATTAGCCAGAAAACAAGCAACAGTATAGTGGTGTGGGGAGGGGGAGTGATGACAGGGAGGAAGACAGCAAGTCAAAGTTAGAATAAGGAGTTCAAATATGTTATTAATCCAAGTGTCTAGATCTGGGTTTCTTAATCATTTCTGAGCCATAGACCCTTTTGACAGCTTAGTGAAATATAGACTTCTTTTCATAATGACATTTTTAAATACATAAAATAAAACAAAGTATTAAAAAGGAAACCAAATATACTGCTATACAATTCTATAATATTTTATATATGATTTAGTAATATATTTCCTTATTAACACATTAAATAACAAGATCTAGTTGTAGGTATAATAACTACTATGATTTCAAAGCAGTGAAGAGAAATAAAGGTATTTTGAAATCTCTACAACTTCTGTTATTTGATATAAAATGATTTCTAGCCCAGCCGGTGTGGCTCAGTGGTTGAGCATGACCCATGAACCAGGAAGTCAGGGTTTGATTCCCAGTCAGGGCACATGCCAGGGTTGCAGGCTGGATTCCTAGTAGGGGCCATGCAGGAGGCAGCCAATCAATGACTCTCGCTCATCATTGGTGTTTCTATCTCTCTCTCCCCTTCCCTTCCTCTCTCTGAAATCAATAAAAACATATTATTTTTTAAAAAGGATTTCTACTAGTTTCAAAGTTGCAGGTACTGTGGTTTGTTGCTTACATTCATGAGAGAAAATGTTCAATTACAGTTGGAAGTAAGTGAAAACAAAGCTGTGTTTTTTCCAATACAAATGTACTAACACTTTTATTTGGGGGGGGGGGGGTAAATAAGCCTTTATTAGAATGTTGAACCAGTGTGTTCAAAGAAGGCAGCCCTTCAAAATAAGCATTTTCAATTAAGTACCTAACTGCATGTATAGGAAAACCAGGGCAGGGGCTGAAGTGGGGAGTGGCTTACTCTGTCTCCACATCAACACACATATATGCACATACATGGGATGCCCTCACATGTGCATGGAGCTGGCCCTATGTGCAGCATGGAACTGATTTTTAAGGCGTGGGAGAAACCAAGTGAAACACAACTAAGAGCAGACCTGATCCTTTGTAAGACATTTCTGTAGAGACCCCTCTATTTTTTTAATTGAGATATAACTGACCTATTTTTTCCATGGAGACCTTGGGAATGTGTGCACCCAGATTAAGAACCCCTGCTAGAAGTGAAAAACAGGAGCTAAAACAAGAAACCAGGAGACAAGAACAAACAGTAACTGAGGGGGTGAGCAGGTCTAAATGAATTCAGATGATGAACAGATACCTATAGTGGCTTTTTACTTAAGTGTGCCCATCATGTACTTGCTTGTCTGAACTGCATTCAGTTAAAGACCCTGACAAAGGGTGGAGAAGGTAAAAATGAAAGAAAAGTGGCTATATGTTGATAACTATTGAAGATGATTGGTGACTACATCAGGTTGTTTATACCACTCCCTCTACTCTTCTGTATATTTGAAATTTTTCATACTGAAATCATTTAGAAGTAATGAATAAAATAAAGGATCTGACATGTTGTTTCATTATCAGAATTCCTCAGATCCACTCATTACCTATTCACTGATTCAACAAATACGTATTACTGCCTCTGGCACAGTATAGGGTATAGCAAGGCTAAAACCAAAGTCACGTGAGGGTCAGACCAGGAGAAACAGTAAGGAGTCAGTTCCAGTCCAGAATGAAACAGAGAGAAAGAATGCTAGGACAAAGTCAGGGGGCAGAATAGAAGGCCCTGAGAGAAAACATTTTGATGGAGGTAAAGTTCTTGAAAGAGAGAGGGAGAAGAGGGGTGGGCACACTACAATGGGAGAGCAGAGTGATCAGTGCAAGCTGGAATGGGGGAAGGAAGAAAAATGGCTAAAGAAGTGGGGATCCACCAATGAAAGCTTTTGCATCCTCCTTCATAGCTATTTGGTAACTATTTGCTGCCCAAAAAGACATATTCAAGACTACACCATTTGTATAAACCCAAAGAAAAGACTGGTCACATCAAAGCTCTCTCCTAGAAACATGAGTTTTAAACTTCATTGTCAATCTCAATAGAACAAAATATGTGTTAACTTTTCAAAACAGAGCTTTAAAAGGTACACAGTATAACTCATCCCTAATGCAAATCAATAGAGAGAATAAATTAATATCTGTTTATATTTCATTTCCACTAACATTTGCCTGAGAAAACAGCAACTGGGTTTTAATAACACTGGAGGGGTCAAAATTCCCAGGATATAACCCTTTAAACAAGTTTTCTTCCAAAGCTCATTTCATAAGGGCTTGGTAATTATTGCACTAACAGGAGAGCTCTGACTGGCACCTCCCAGTGGGAGCTGCAGGATCCTCCTGGCAGCCAGATGCCTGAATTCTAAACTCCTGACTCATTCAAGAAAAGAAACGAAGTCCAGATGAGTTTCATCGTGAAACCCTTTGGTAGGAAGGTTGGCAAATGAGAGGAACTCCGCTTCAATTTGTGTTTCTCCTCCACTAGCTACTAGTTGTACTTCCTTCCTTCCGCACTTCCTATGGCTCTGTTGACCAAGACAAAGTGACTTGAACTTGTCCAATTGTCAACTAATTCAATTCCCTTCAGATGTCCTAGTTATGTCTGGGTCACAGTAGGTGACCCAGTCCCTGTCCACAGAAGCACACAATTCAGAAAGGACAAGAATACCTCTTAAAATGTTAATCTCTTAAAAATCTTCTTATACCCACAATCAGCAGCAAGGGAAGTTATATTTGCCAACACCAGCATTCAAATAACTTACTCATCTGCAATCAAATTAGCCTAACCTATCCTGGTAAAGAACACAGGCTCTGGAGACAAACATGGGTTTTAACTTGACACCCTTTCCCACTTACTAGCTATGTGACTTTGGACAAGTTACTTAACTCCTCTGAGACTCAGTTTCATGAACCTTAAATAAGGGATAACAATAGTTATCTATCTTACAGAGTTGTAAGAATTAAATAACAGATTCTAGTGCAGCTCCTCCCTTAATACTCTACTCCTTCAGGAATAGAGTCCTGTCCCTCCACCAGCACCAGATTCCCTCCAGGGTCTGGGGAGGCTCTGGGTAACCCTCATCAGACCCCACCCCCCCTCAGTATGAGCATCCACAGCTCTTAGGCTCCCAACGGCAATGTGAACACTTACTCTACCCTACCACTTCCTTCACTCCACCATCAAGGCCAAAGGACAGGAGAATGGCCACTTGAAAAGCAATAAATATTTAAAGAACTAATACCTATCCTTCTCAAACTATTCCAAAAAATACAAGAGGAGGGAAAACTCCCAAATTTATTTTACAAGCATTATCCTAATTCTGAAACCAGGTAAAGACACTACAAAGAAAGAAAATTATTGGCGAATGTCCCTGATGAACATAGATGCCAAAATCCTCAAGAAAATATCAGCAAATTGAATTCAGCAATACATTAAAAAGGTCTTACACCATGATCAAGTGGGACTTATTCCAGGGATGCAAGGTCCGTACAATATCCGCAAGTCAATTAACGTGATACATCACATAAACAAAAATGGAGGATAAAAATCATGTGATCATATAAATAGATGCAGAAAAAGCATTTGATAAAATCCAGTACCCAGGATGATAAAAACTCTCAGAAAAATGGAAATAGAGTGAACATACCTCAACATAATTAAGGCCATATATGACAAACCCACAGCCAACATCATACACAACGGGGAAAACTAAAAGCATTTCTCTTAAGATCAGGAACAAGACAGGGGTGTCCACTTTCATCACTCTTATTCAACATAGTACTGGAAGTCCTAGCCACAGCAATCAGACAAGAAGAAGAAATAAAAGGTATCCAAATTGGAAAGGAGGAAGTAGAACTGTCATTATATACAGATGACATGATACTGTACATAGAAATTCCTAAAGATTCCACCAAAAGACTATTAGAACTGATAATAAATTCAGTAAAGTAGCAAAGTACAAAATAAATATCCAGCCCAGCTGGCATGGCTCAGCGGTTGAGCATCGACCTATGATTCAGGAGATCACAGTTCAATTCCCAGTCAGGCCATATGCCGGGGCTGTGGGCTCAATCCCCAGTAGAGGGCATGCAGGAGGCAGCCAATCAATGACTTTCTCATCATTGATGTTTCTATCTCTCCCTCTCCCTTCCTTTCTCTAAAATCAATAATATATATATATATTTTTTTTAAAGTACAGATTGGTAGTTACAGAATAATCACAGGGATGTAAATTACAGCACAGGGAATATAGTCAATAATATTGTAAGACCTATGTATGGGGCCAGGTGGGTACTGGAAGTATCAAGGAGATTGCTTTGTAAAGTATATGATTGTCTAAGCACAATGCTGTACACATGAAACTAGCAGAAAATAATATTGAATGTAAACTATAATTGAAAAATTAAAAAAGCAATAAAGATTTAACATCCATAGGCAAAGGGGAGTCTCCTCACCCTGTATAGGGCAGATGAGGCAGCCCAGGCCACCAGAGGTGCCATCAAGCCAGCACCTCCACATCTTGAGTCCAAGAGAGAGCCCCAAAGAGACTCAGAAGAAGACAGGAGGAGGAAAAGAAGGAGAAGGAGAAGGGGAAATGAAAAAGGAGTAGAGGAAGAAAAGAAGGAGAAATAATTCCTTTATAGGAGTCCTTCAAGTAGAGGTCTATCCTTCAAGAGAAACCAGAAAGAGGTTGAAGAGGTTGTGTCTCACGCCTCACTCACCCAGGGGAACAGGAGAAGGAGGTCAGGATGGCAGTATAGTCTTCCAGCAAGGAAAGGCCACCACCGCCACCCCTTCCCAAGAGCCAGGAGTCCCAGGCACAGGTTACCGCAGCTAGTAACGCCAGAGATGCAAATGAAGAGACAGGGCTCCAGGCCACAGAGCTGTCCATCACCTCAGGCCAGAAACTAGCACCCACACCAAAAGCCAGGAAGCAGAAGGAAGAGCTAGGTGGGGGCACACAAGTGGTTTCTAAGCTGCAAAAATCTGTCATTGTAGGATCACAGGCCAGACCTGGTGCACTGGCTTTCTCTCCGTGCTAAAAAAAGGAATTTGCTGCTGCCCCCACCCCGCCACCTGTTCTCCCTTCTCCTTCTTGAGGAGTCTCCCATTATTCATTTGGCAGTCCTTCCTCGAGGACAGTTGAAAATGATCTCTTGCATTTTCCCAAGTGATTTTAGTGGTGTAAAATGTTCCTTTTCATGTCTCCATCTCCTTCCCTGGCTCTCCACCTGCAGAGGTCAACTTCTGATTCTCCTCCCTACTTCTCTTCCATGTATGTTATCTTTACCCTGCCCACTAAGCCCCTGAGCCAAAAGCACAGTGTTCGCACTAGCAAACCCTGAGCATTCAACCCTGCCACCCCATGTTGAGTTTTTAGTCTCTTGTACTATTCCAAGGGTCTCTGAGTTGGGGCACTGGCCCTCCCTAAGTTTATGCCTCCAGACTGTGTATCAACTGTGTATCCTTTGTAGATATGATAAGGAAGTGGTTAGGCTTTGGGAAGGGGGGTGGAGCAGAAAATTATCTAATGGAAAATAACTTTTTATCTTTTTTCTCCCCGTGTGGTAAATAACATATGATGGCCAAACCCAGAATAGAAATAAAAATAAATGAGATAGATAAATAGATGATAGGTAGATGATAGGTAGATGGTGATGATGATAGATGATGATAGATAGATGATAGATAGATAGATAGATGATGATGATAGATAGATAGATAGATAGATAGATAGATAGATAGATAGATAGATAGATAGAGATAGATAGATAGATAGATAGATAGATAGATAGATAGATAGATAGATGATAGATAGATAGATGATAGATAGATGATAGATAGATAGATAGATAGATAGATAGATAGATAGATAGATAGATAGATAGATGATAGATGATAGATAGATAGATGATAGATAGATGATAGATAGATAGATAGATAGATAGATAGATAGATAGATAGATAGATGATAGATAGATAGATGATAGATAGATAGATAGATAGATAGATAGATAGATAGATAGATAGATAGATAGATAGATAGATGATAGATAGATGATAGATAGATGATAGATAGATAGATAGATAGATAGATAGATAGATAGATAGATGATAGATAGATAGATAGATAGATAGATAGAGATAGATAGAGATAGATGATAGATTAGATAGATCGATAGATCGATAGATAGATGATAGATATAGATGATAGATAGATGATAGATGATAGATAGATGATAGATGATAGATAGATAGATAGATAGATAGATAGATAGATAGATAGATAGATGATAGATAGATATAGATGATAGATAGATGATAGATAGATAGATAGATAGATGATAGATAGATAGATAGATAGATAGATAGATAGATAGATAGATAGATAGATGATAGATAGATGATAGATAGATAGATGATAGATAGATAGATAGATAGATAGATAGATAGATAGATAGATGATAGATAGATAGATGATAGATAGATAGATAGATAGATAGATAGATAGATAGATAGATAGATGATAGATAGATGATAGATAGATGATAGATAGATAGATATAGATAGATAGATAGATAGATAGATAGATAGATAGAGATAGATGATAGATTAGATAGATCGATAGATCGATAGATAGATGATAGATATAGATGATAGATAGATGATAGATGATGATAGATAGATAGATATAGATAGATAGATAGATAGATAGATAGATAGATAGATAGATGATAGATAGATGATAGATAGATATAGATGATAGATAGATGATAGATAGATAGATAGATAGATAGATAGATAGATAGATAGATAGATAGATGATAGATAGATGATAGATAGATAGATGATAGATAGATAGATGATAGATAGATGATAGATAGATAGATAGATAGATAGATAGATAGATAGATAGATAGATGATAGATGATAGATAGATAGATGATAGATAGATGATAGATAGATGATAGATAGATAGATAGATAGATAGATAGATAGATAGATAGATAGATGATAGATAGATAGATAGATAGATAGATAGATAGATAGATAGATAGATAGATAGATAGAGATAGATAGGGATGATAGATAGATGATAGATAGATAGATAGATAGATAGATAGATAGATAGATAGATAGATAGATAGATAGATGATAGATAGATAGATAGATGATAGATAGATAGATAGATAGATAGATAGATAGATAGATAGATAGATAGATAGATAGATGGTAGAGTGCGAGCAGGGGTGGAGAGCTGTTTTTCTGCCAAGGGCCATTTGGATATTTATAACATCATTCGCTGGCCATATACAAAATTACCAACTTAAAAATTAGCTATGAAAAAAGCCCCTAGATTTACTGAATTTTGAGTCCCACCTGCAGTTGTCTTGGCAGGGCCAGACCAAATGATTTCTTGGGCCAGACGTTCCCTACCCAGGCTCTATGGGAAAACCTTTAGCTGCTTTAACCATAGAAAATAATGAGAATAATAAGCCTTTTATGGACAAGAACTCACTATTGGGTGACTGACGCAAGAGTTAAAACAATATTTGAATTAGGGTACATTTTGATTAAAACTTGTTGGTGATTGCCCTGGCCGATGTCGCTCAGTTGGTTGAGTATTGTCCCATGCACCGACCAGTTCAATTCCCAGTAGAGGTGTGCAGGAGGCAGCTGATCAATCGATGTTTCTCTCTCATTGATGTTTCTCTCTCCCTCTCCCTTCCTCTACCTAAAATCATTTTTTTTAAAAACTCATTGGCAACTATTTCTGCTCTAAAGATAACATGGAGACTCCTTTCCACAGCCTCTAAGGCTGTGCAGTGGCCTTGTGGGCCTTTCTAGCCTCATTCCCAGCCACTCTTCTCACTCTCTAACAACAGCCACTTGACCTTCTGTCAGGTCTTCAGTGGTGCCAAACTGCTGCCTGTTACTTGTGCATGCTGTTCCCTCTGTCTGTAAAGCTCTATCTCATCCTCTTTGCCTGACTTTACTGTCAAGCCTGGATTCAAGTGTTATTTCCACAGGAAAGCCATCTCTGATCCCCTAGATTAGGAAATCTTTCCTTTCTTTTTTTTAATTGAAATATATTAACAAATAACATGTAAATTTAAGGTGTACAGCATGTTGATTTGGTACATTTATATATTGTAATATGATTGCCATTGTTGTGATAATTAGCACCTCTATCTCATTACATAATTATTTGTTTTTAGCAGTTGGGATAATTAAGGTCCAATCTCTTAGCAAGTTTGATTATAATATGATATTGTTGTCTATATTCACTATATTAGAGCTTTAGGGCTTATTTACTATTCACTGTAAGTTCGTACCCTTAAAACAACATCTGTCCTACCCCCCACATCCTACTCCCTGGTAACCACCACTTTACTCTCTGTTTTCACGAGTTTGCTTTTTTTAGATTCCACATATGAGTAAGATCACACAGTATTTGTCTTTCTCTTTCTAATTTATCTTACTTAGCATAATGTGCTCATGGATAAAGAAGATGTGAGATATGTATGTAATAGAATATAATTCAGCCATGAGAAAGGACATCCTGCCATTTGCAACAACATGGATAGACCTAAAGGAAAAATATTTCTTGAGTGTTTGTTTTCTTAGCATCCTCTTATTTTCCATCGTAGTATTTATTAGCTGCCTCCCCAACTCAACCGTGAGCTCCAGGGGCTATGTCTCCTTTGTTCACCACCACATCTCCAGTGTAGTGTAGGTACTCAATGAAAATTTCAGTTGAAGGCAGTGAGTATCACAATATAGCAATATGTAAAATATGCCCTAAAAGTGGTTTCCCCCATGAGAAGGCTGGTGAGAGAGATGACCCAACTACCTCTTCTACTTGGTTTTGTCCAAGCTCTTCATTCCTAATCTAACCCATTCTTCAACCCACCCTCTATCCTTTCTTGGTCCTCTCCCCTCTCAGTCTAGCTTTTGTTTTCCCAATTGTTTTAATAGAAACTGGATGCAGAAAAATATTTCATGTCTTCTTAATGTCATTGTAAAAAGAACAATAATGCCAGTTCCATGAAAAATGGTAACTAACTTCCAGATTCAATGTCAATTTCATAAGGACAACCACTGTTCAGTTCCAGTCAGTTGTTGTGAGGAAATGGGGGGCCCTGTGTGCCAGATTCTGTGTTTTCAGAAGCCAGAAATCCATCTTTTTATATTAACCCTCCTATTTTTGAAATATTGGAAACTATTTTTTAATGTGAACATGTGTTAGCTTAATGAAGCATATCTATGGGCCAGAGGTGTCCCAGAAGCCACTACTTTTGTCCAAAGAACAATCAATAATTTAACTACAATGCAAGTCAGAATGAAAACTGTGATATAATGGGAGCAAAAGCAGCATGCTGTAGGAACATACAGAATGCAACAATCACAAAATGCACACTGTCATATTAATGGATACATTTAAAAAATAGGCCATCGACCTTATGTAAGAGCATAGCCAAAGCAGGATTCGTGTGCCCCAACTTTTGTTTGACCTCCCGAGTCACACAGCTTGTCCATTTATGATCCATGACATGCTCTCTTGCCTATATTTGCCTCCTGGATCTTGGCAATGAAGACAGAAAGTAAGGGAGGAATAATGATTAAAACAAAAGAAGCTTAGAAAGGAGTAGTGTTCTTTCAGAAGATCATTACAAGAAATACGTTCAAGAAAAATGATGCATAGGCATTTGTATTAATAATTCGTTCCTAGGTGCACCTTTGAGTTTAACCATCTTGACTGTAATTTCCAATATTGTACTTTAAGATCCTTACTTAAGTCCTTCACCTCATCTCTTCAGTCTCCTAATTAACCAGAACATTCAAACCTGTGTTTGCCACTTAATCCTCCTACATAACCTCTAGTAAAAATACTCCTAAATGCTACTTAAATCTAACCACTTCCTCAAAGCTTATCTGGACTACTCTAACTCAATTTATTTCTCCAACCATCCTTTATCCTTTCTGTTTCCCTAATCATGACCCTTTGTGAATACCTCTGTGTAGCTTCATAATTCTTGAACTCTTTTATGATTAACCTTAGGTAATTAATTTCCTGGAATACAGCCATAGTCCACAAAACTAATATTCATAGGCCTCTTGGGACTATCTGAAATCCTAGATAAGCATTTCTGAAGACAAGTTATATAAAGAAGTTTAAGGACATATGGAACATAAAGAATCAGATGCAAGGATGTCCACTGAAGCATTGTTTGTACAGACATATCTTGAAGATACTGTGGGTTCAGTTCCAGACCACTGCGATAAATCAAGTAAAGGCATACCTCAGAGATACTGTGGGTTTGGTTCCAGACCACCATAATAAAGTGAGTATCACAATACAGCAAGTCATGATCTTTTTGCTGGTGGAGAATCTTGCCTTCCAGTTGTAAAATACACAACACCTGTGAAGAGCAAGCAATCAAAGTACAATAAAATGAGGTATGCCTGGTGATAGAAAAAGACTAGATAAACCCAAAAGTCCATAGTTTGGAGAATAGTTCAACATACCAGGACACAACCATGCTGTGCATTACTATGAATGCTTCACGTATAGACACAGTTGGTTTGGGGTTGGGTTGCTAGAAGCAGGGTCTGAGACAAGGATTCTTGTGCACAAGACTTATTAAGGAGGTGCTCTCAGGAGAAGGGAGGAAGGCAAGCAGGACAGGGCCAAAGGAGAAAGCTACGGAAGAATTTATTAACTGGAGACTAGCCTCAGTTTAATCTCACAGAAATCCTCTGGAGTATAAAGTGCACTACCTAGTATCCCCGTCCCCCCACCTTGAGGAAAAGACCTTTTGTATCCCCATGCCCAGCAGTCCAACAGTTGTCAAAACATTAAGTTCCCTTCTTACAGTGCACACTTACCCAATGAAATGGCCAGGGGTTCCTTTAGGAAAGAACTCAAGGAATCATTACTATATATACGTGCAGTGGTATTGCAGGGTCCTTCCTCTGTGGGGACTTAGACCCCATTTAGCCCATGGGTTCCAGGTCTGAAAACTAGCTCATGTCCAGAAACTCAGCAGGAGGTAATGACTTTGTACTGGAGCAACTGCCCTCAGCCTCCTGATCATTAAAGCTTGATTGCTTTTGATTTGCAGACTGAGTGGTGCCCTTATTATCTACCCATCTATTTTGCCCCCGAGGGATATCATATTTTATTAACTACCTCCACAACTCCCACTGGGTAAGGCCCCTGTGGCTGCCTCTTTGACCTAGGTCTGTACTATGATTATTGCATCTACCAAGATTCTGGCAGTTGAGCATAACGACCTGGTCTCTGTTTCTTAGGTTTTCCCACCATCTCCACTGCTAGTTAATGAGACCAGTTCTGTGATTGCCTCTCCTACTGCCCACCCTGGCCTGCATGTGGCCTGCATATGAACTTTTTTAAAATTTATTTTTATTGTTGAAAGAATTACAGATGTCCCCCTTTTTTCCCCATTGACCTCTTCTACCCTGCACCCACCCCCTGCCCCAGGCCTTCACCATACTATTGTCTGTGTCTGTGGGTTATGCATATATGCATACAAATTCTTTGATTAATTTCTCCCCATCTACCCACCCACCCCCACCTTCCCTCTGAGATTTGTCAGTCTGTTCCATGCTTCTATGTCACTGAATCTATTTTGTTCATCAGTTTATTTTGTTCTTTAGATTCCACATGTAAGTGAGGTAATGTGATATTTGTCTTTCTCTGCCTGGCTTATTTCGCTTAGCACAATATTCTCCAGGTCCATCCATGCTGTCCCAAAGGATGCTTCTTAATGATGCCAATGCTCTCTCATCAGCACTCTCTTCATGGCCTTGGTGAACAGTGTGCTCCTGAGCCCTCCAGTGGAACATAATCCTCCAGTGGGTCTTCTGACCTCACATAACATATTCACTCAGCAGGCTCCACTCTGAGCCTTCCAAACACTGTCTGTCATGGCAATTCAGGCATTTCTACCTAACCTAGTATCAGCCAACATGTTTTCCATGCTTCTAGGGTCTGTCCTAATAGTGTGTTTGCACCATCTTCCAGGGTCCTTGCCAAGGTGTTAAATCCTGGATCCCAGGAGGGACTCCTATATTTGCAAACTATCTTTTATCCAAATTTGTGTTCTACCTCCTTTGGTTCAGCAAAATCCCTGCCTATACCTATTCTCTCAGCTCCTGCCAGTATATTTTGATTAGATGCTTCATTTTATCCAGGTATTGTGCCCTTCCTATCTTAACAGGCATAACATACCCCCAGTTGTGTTAAATTGAGATTTAACCCTAGTTATTGGCGTACTGTCCAGGAAGAGCAACACGGGGGGGGGGGTGTCCTGAGGGGGCAGGCACATATCTTGCAATGGAGAGGCCTCTGTATTGTGTTCAAACAAATGGAGCATGCTAGCTCTTAATAGCAAAGAGTGGGCCACTCCTACAGGCACAGAGGGTTTGTGGAAGTCTGGAAATTCAAGGTTTTCAAGACCTAGAATTCCCTCTCTCTTATGTCGGATTATCATTCTTTCCTAACCAGAGCCCTGACCTTGGCAATATTGCAGACCTGCCTTAGTTGGGATTTGAACCATGTTTAGAGACTGACGACTCATAATTTAGTCCTGGTCCTGGTCCCTTGCTTTCTCTATCATCCTGCTGGTGGTAGTGAGAGCTTCTTTATATGCTACCAAGGAGGTTCTATGGATTTCACACTTAACTTTAAATTACCAGCTAATCACTTTCAGCTTGTTGTTATCTTTTTCTAGGTGTCAGTCAAACTTATGAATAACATCCAAATTCCATTCTTTTAAAGATTGTATTCTCACCCTGGCTAGGTAGCTCAGTTGGTTAGAGCATTGTCCAGATACCCCAAAGTTTGCGCGTTCAATCCCCTGTCAGGGCACATACAAGAATCAACCAATGAATGCATGAGTAAGTGAAACAACAAAATCGATGTTTCTCTCTGTGTCTTTCTGTCTCTCTCTCTAAAATCAATCAATAAATAAAAATTTTTTAAAAGATTACTATTCTCATGCCCGGCTGATGTAGCTCAGTGGTTAGCATCAACCCATACACCAAGAGGTCACCCATTCCATTCCCCGTCAAGGCACATGCACAGGTTGCTAGCTTAATCCCCAGTAGGGGCCGTGCAGGAGACAGCTAATCGATGTTTCTATCTCTCCCTTCCTCTCTCTCTCTAAAAATCAATAAAAACATTTTAAAAATTACTATTCTCTCCATATTTTGCAAATGTCTAATATAAACCAATAGCTGATATATTCCCTTCCACCAATGAAAGTTTTAACTGCACTGCTACCTTGTGTCAGAGAATATCCATGCTCCACCTATCACCTCAATGGAGTGTCCTCCATGCCAGCCAGGCAGTGGTGATCCAGGTCCAAAATCCCATGATAATCCCTGCTTCCTCAGACCACTCCTGACACCAATTGTCACAGAGCCTGGGTTCTCCAGGAAACAGACTCTGAGATGGAGACCAGTGTGCCTGATATTTATTAGAGAGTGCCCTTGGGATCAACACTTGTGGAGAGGAGGTGGCAGAAACAGCATTGGGCAGAGGAAGAAATGAAACTATGCAGTCCCAACAAAGGCCTCAGACAATCCCATGGTAGGCTCTTGAACTAGAATGGCTGGTTGGCTCAAATTGGGTTAAGAGGGAGGGCTGGGCCTTGATACCACTGCATTAATTACTCATTGGATGTGGGCTTACCTTGAAAGGAGTCATGATCTTGGGTGAGGCAGTTTGCTTTAGCCAAGGCAATCCCTAAAAAGGGCTTACACATGAGGCCATATTCTTTTATCTTTTTAATCCTCACCCAAGGAGTGAGGATATTTTTTCCATTGATTTTAGAGAGTGGGAGACAGGAGAGAGGGAGAGAGGGGGGAAGAGAGGGAGAGAGGGAGGGGGAGGGAGAGAGGGAGAGGGCAAGGGAGAAACATCAATGTGACAGAGACACATCGATCAGTTGCCCCCACACACACATGCCCCAACAGGGGGTGGTGATCGGACCTGCAACCCAGGTACGTGCCCTTGACTGGAAATTGAACCTGAGATCCTCTGGTGCACAGGCCGACACTCTAACCACTGAGCACCACCGGCCAGGATGAGGGCCATATTCTAGATGTGCTCCCAGCAGCCAGAGGAATAACATCGTCATTGCTAAAGGGATATTTGGGTGACACATTACAGCATTCACCACACGTACTCATGGCCATACCATGTGAATGCAAACTTTGGGATCTGCCTTCTCATGGGTATGGAAAAGAATACATTCTCTAGGCTCCAACCGGTGTGGCTCAGTTGGTTGGAGCGTCGTCATACACCAGAAGGTGGCAGGTTCAATTCCCGGTCAGGGCACATACCCAGGTTTTGGGTTCGATTCCCAGTCAGAAATCATTAGCTACATACACATGGCTATGTTAATTTGCTCTAGTGAACATACCTCATCTGACACAGCAGTTGGTACTACTACTTAGTAAAATCCGTGGTATTTCATTTTGTTACCTGCAGTGATTTATCTTTTTTTTTTTTTTTCAGGGTCACACTAGTGAATTGACTAGGTACCTAGTGGGCACTGCATTGTATAAGTCTTCAAGAGCACTAAATTCTGCAGTTCTCTCAGGGATGCAATATGGTTTTTAAATTTTATTTACTTACTACCTTGGTAGGTGGGAGTGAGGAATTTCTGAAGTTTCTACTTGGCCTTTCCTACTACAATAGCTCTTGCTCTACTACTGGTCAAGGAACCTATGTGAGGGTTCTGAGAACTGCTAAATTTCTCTAATCCAATTATACAGCCTGGAACTAGGAAAATGACCATCAGCTAAATCCACGGACCCAGCAGACTCATGGTGAACTACTCTTGGGCCAGGACTCCATTCATTACCTGACCCCCACTTGTTCCCTCTTGAACAGAGGGGGCTGGGTTTCTCCACTGTAAAGTTACTGTTTTCCCCTTGTAATTAATAAATACCTTAGGGGAGATACTTTGAGACTACACAAATATCCCATTTCTTCTCAAACCTTCACCCACTAATTTTAGCATCCATCTTGTCCACACAATTATTATTGAGTTATTTGCCTAATGGTGATACTATATTTTTTTTCATTTTTCTATGTTTCTTAATTGGAATTCATCTGTCAGTAAGGCCTGTCCCTTCTCCCCAGAGTTTAGGGGATTTATAAGCTCACATAGAGCTGACATTTTAGGATTCAATGTATTTATCACAATTTGTAATAATTTTGGTTTTCTGTCTAATTGGTGTGGTGTTGTCCCTAGTATCAAATGGTAAAGCAGTCCCTAAGCAGCAGTGCATTGGCAGCTGCTAGGTTGGCTTACTATACTGCCATCAATTCAGCCAAGAAGTCTACAAGCCCAACTGGATACAGTTTATTACTTATACAGGCAGCAAAAACAAGATCCTCACAGTGTCAGCATCTCATGTCTCTAATCCCACAGGATGACACTGAATTGCAGGGGACAGATGACAGATGACATGAGCAGTGGGCCATTCTGTTGTGGAGGAGCCAACTCTAAATTATAGCCAAGAAGTTCATACCGCAGCTATACTGAGGGGAGTGTGTGCACGATGGTGGAAAGCATTAGACTCACCAGAACCAGGAAGGCAGATGAGAAACTGTCTCATGGCAGCTGCCCACAAAACAGGATGGTAGATTAGAATGGTCTTGTTATAGTTCCTCACAGTATTGTTCCACGTTCCAGAGAGGATTACAGGGCATCCCTCCAAGGCTCGAGTCAGACTGTGGTTGGGCCTTGGCTGTGTGGCCTATGTGGAAACGTTCAAGGTTCCCAGTCACTGTGGCAGAATTTTCCCCTACACCACAACCAGAATGAATGTTCCATGATTCTAAAGTCTGTAGCTGGCTTTTTCACTGCTATATCCCCTGTATCTAGAATAGTGCCTGACACAGTAGATGCTCGGTAAGTACTTGATTTATGGATGGATGGATGGATGGATGGATGGATGGATGGATGGATGGATGGATGGATGGGGACTTATGTCTGTTCTTATGCATCGCCACCTCAAAGTGGGACCCAAGTCCTTCTCTTTCCTGTTTTTTCTTTAACTCTAATGATTTACCTCTGTCGCTGCTATTTAGTGTGTATGCACTGCTAAAATCAGATTGAACAAATGACAACTTTATGGTGTGTCTTTACTCCTCTTCCCTCTTCTTCACTGAACACTCTTGATGTTTGCCAGGACCAGTCTCTGAGAAAGTTGGGTTGACTCTGTTATAATGTTGGGTCACTGACCTTTCTGAGCAGCGTGGTTCTCAACCCTGGCTGCACCTTAGAACAAGCTAAAAAAACACAAAAACTTTTCTGGCCCTGGCCAGTGTGGCTCAGTTGGTTGAGTGTTGTTCCATGCACTGAAGGGGTTGCCGGTTCCATTTCTGGTCAGGGCACAAGCCCAGGTTGCGGGCTTGATACCTGGTAGGGGGCAAGCAGGAGGCAGCCAATCAATGTTGCCTTCACATTGATGTTTCTTTCTTTCTCTTTCCCTTCCTTCCTTCCTTCCTTCCTTCCTTCCTTCCTTCCTTCCTTCCTTCCTCCCTTCCTCCCTTCCTCCCTTCCTCCCTTCCTTCCCTTCCTTCCCTTCCTTCCCTTCCTTCCCTTTCTTCTCTTTCTTTCTCTCTCCCTCCCAAAAGAAATCAATAAAAAATCTTTTTTTAAAAAAAACTTTTCCTGGGAAGCAGCCCCCAGAAACAGATTTAATTACTATCTTATGGGGTCAAACCAGGGCTGAGAACCACTGCATTCAGTATAGTACAGGCTTGTAACCTATATCAAGTGCTTTTTTGTGCACCTGCTCTTGAGACCTTAAGTATTTTTAACAGAAAACAAAATATTTCATTCCCCAAAAGAGAGAGAACAATCAAATGCAAATGGCACAGGAAAGGAATTAGACTGACCTAAAGATAGTAGTGGCTGAGTGCTGAGCATCGAAGTCAGATGACCTGAGTTAGAATACAGGCTCTGCCACTTACCAGCAAGGTGCCCTTGGACAACTAACTTAACTTCTCTAACATGTGAAAGCACCTATCAGGATACTTGGCATGTAACAGATCCCCAATATATACTTATTAACTCTGAATATGAATCTCTGAGCTTCATCTCTAAATTGAAGGTAATAATGCCTACCGGCCTGCCTACCTACTTCCTAGAGTTACTGTGAGACTGAAAATAGATCAATGTAAAGGCATTTCATAGGTGTTGTACAAATAGAAAGTATAAGCATTATTTTTCTTTTATGAAAATATTAAACATATATACCACTTTTTAAAACTTTCTAAGAACCTTCACACAGAGTCTCACAACAGCACTGAAAGTAAATTAGGTAGTAAATTAACTGATAAGAAAACTGAGACAAGAGAGGTTATGTGCTTCACACAGGTTGCTCAGCAAAACTAAGACTGGATTCCAGAACCGTTAACACAAAGGCAGGCATTCCCTTCACCAAATGACTTTTATAAAAGGTCTACTAATAGAACCTCCCTTAATATACAGGTTGGTTATCTGATCAGAGCTCTGAACTATTGAACACATTGGGGCAGTTTATTTTACTTGGCCCTTTTAAAGTAAGGATTGTATCTGAGAAAATCCAATCAATATTCCCCACGTCTATATTCAGTCCTTAGATACATGGTTAGTTTGGGGTTTGGTTTCCCTCGATCTCTGTTTTCTCTTATAAAATATTTCATTAATGATGCCATTGGTACATTGTGCAAAAGAAAAAAAAACCTTCCACATTTTCACATTTCACCACCGTCACCTTTGTTTCTTACCATGTGCCACTTCTCTAATTTCAACACTAAAAAATGCAGTGAAAATGGCAATACTAAAGACTAATAACCACAAGATGGCAGAGTTTACCATTTCATTTTGTTCTTGCTTACATCATTCATTCATTCATTCAAGAATTATTCTTTGAGTGTCTACTATGTGTCCAGTGCTTTACTAGGAATCAAAAAATTACAGAAGAGGCACACTACATGGTATGTTTCCTGCCCTTAATGAGTTTTAGGGAAGGGCAGTCTGTTGGAAAGAAAAACACACCTGAGAACCTTCAAATGAAAATATACATGCCTTGGCCGAGGAACTTAGTTGGTTCAAGTATCATCCCAATACACCAAGGTTGCAGGTTCGATCCCAAGTCAGGGCACATACAAGAATCTAACAACAAATATCTCCCTATCGCCCCCCCCCAAATAATTTTTTTTTTAAAAGAAAATACACATGATTATGGGCCAAATGAATAATAGAGACTGCTGTATGAGCTTAGGAGCCAGAATGGGCAGGGAAGTCTGCATGGAGGCAGTGAGAACTGAGCTGGGGCTTGAAGGATGAATAAAATAGATTGGAAAGAAAGAATAAATCCCAGGTGAAGGGACCAGTGTGGGTCATGCTACTGAGGTAGAAACAAACAAAACATGCGCCCAGGTGAGTGATGACACTAACCTAGTTACAACAAACAGATACTGGGTAAACAAGATTGAAATATATTAGATCTGCATTGATTTTGCTAAAATTTAGCCCACCATAAAAGATAAAGTTATCTATTAAGCCTGGCAATAACTATAGCCTTTGGGCTGGCAGTTTGGTCTAGCTTCAGTTTCACCATTTGTAAAATGTGCAGGTTGGACAAAATGACCTCTAATAGCCCTCCCAAATCTTATAAAAGAGAAAGAGAAAGAGAAAGACAGGGATGCGGGCAGGCAGGGAAGTATGAAGTGAGGGAGGAAGAAAAGAAGGAAGAGGGAGGAAGTAGAGGGGAAGGGTGAGGAGGGGAGGAGAGGAAGAAGAAAACTGATTCTAAGTTCCTAGCAGTTGCTGTATGGCCTTTGCCATGTTTCCATTCCAAACATCATGACAGTCTGGGATAGTGATTAAAGCTTGGGCTCTGCTGTTAGCTAAACTTAGTTTAAATCTTGCATCAGTCATTTACTATCTATTTAACAGCAGGCAAGTTAACTTAGCCTCTATAGGCCTCACTTGTTCATTCAACAAATATGTATGTAATACCTTACAATATACTAAGCCCTATGCTAGTCATTGTGACTAGAGAGATAAACAAGATAGACAAGATCTCTTCTTGGAGCTTAAAGTTTTGTAGATGAGACAGTCCAAAAATAATCATGCAAGTAACTAGATAAAATTGTAATAAGTGCAAAAGTACAGAGTGCTATGAGAACAGATAACCTAAAGGCCTAACCCAGTCTGGTATGTCAAAGAAGTTTTCCCCAAGGAAGGATAAGCCAGGCAAAGATGAGTCCATTTCAGGTGAAATGAACAGCATGTGCAAAGGCTCTAAGACTAGAAGGAGCAGGAAACTAAAAGGCCACAATAGCCAGAATACAGAGAATTATGGGCTTAAGGGCAGAGGGGAGATAGGGATATGTAAGTCAAACAGAACCTAGGTTATATAGTGTCTTGAGGGCCCTATAAAGTCTGTAGACTTTATGCTAAAGCAATGAGATGCCTCACTTTCCTTATTTGGAAAAGAGTACCGCCTCCCTTATAGGGCAGCTATAAAGATTAAAGGGGACCACTGCCTTCTCCCACCCACACCTTGTATCTGTCACCAAGTTCCATCAGCACTACCTTCAAGACATGTCACCTCCAAAACTGATTTCCATCTCCACTGTCACCTCCCTAGTCCAAGTCACTGTCTCTAACCTAGGCTATTGCTAACTAGTCCCTCACCTTTACTCCCCTCCAATCCATTACCCCTATAGCAACTCAAATGACCTTACTAAAATGTAAATTTGATCTTGGCACAACTTGCTTAAAACCTTTAAGTGACTTCTCACTGCTCTTAGGACAGAGAACAAATCCTTAAGACATATGCTGCCTGGCCAGCATGGCTGAGTAGTTGAGCGTCTACCTATGAATCAGGAGCTCACTGTTGGATTCCCAGTCAGGGCACATGCCTCGGTTGCGGGCTCGGTCTCCAGTAGGAGGTGGAGGCAGCCTGTCAATGACTCTCTCGCATGATTGATGTTTCTATCTCTTTCCCTCTCTGTTCCTCTCTCCGAAATCAATAATATATATATATATTTTTAAAGACATATGCTAATGCTGCTCCCCTCCCTAAGATGTAAATTTCAGCTCTGGACTCACACCCCCTACTCACCTAGTTCATTCCAATTCATCCTTATTTCTCTTCCTCAGGGAAACCTTCCCCGATCTCAACCCACCATCTATTTCAGGTTCTTTTGTAACTTACTGAAAACCATGTTCTTTCCCTACTGATCACTTATCTCTGTAATTACATAGTCACCAGTGTGATTTTTTTAATGTCTGTTTCTGTCACTAAACTATAAGCACCAAGAAAGCAAGGAACACAGATTTTTTGCTTCCTTTAATATCTCCAGAACTTTGCCCAATGCTTGACATATAGGAAGCACTCAGTGAATATCTGTTGATTGAATGATTAAGATGTTAGCTACTGCTACAAATAAAAATAATAGTAAAGGTTTTAGTTATTATTAATGTATTGCTTAAATATATTAAATATTTTATTATTATTATAAATGTGCTATTTTATTTATAGTTATCCTTCCAGGAACCGCTATAAGCAAAATGATGGCACAGACCACATTGTTGGTCAATAAATACCCTAGCACTGCGTTGGCCAGTGTGGTTCAGTTGGTTGAGCATTGTCCCATGCACCAAGAGGTCACCAGTTCAATTCCCTGTCAGGACACATGCCTGGGTTTTGGGCTTGATCCCCAGTAGGGGGCATGCAGGAGGCAGTCAACCCATGTGTCTCTCTCTCTCCCTCTCCTCTCCCTTCTCCTCTTTCTCTAAGAAATCAATAAAAACATATTTTAAGTAAATAAATAAATACCCTGGCACCTTTATTCAGAGCCCCTATGTCAATGTTTAGGTCAATTATTATTATATAACTATAACTACCACCAGGCATGGTTAAGAGACACTTAAGTCGGACTAGACATAAATCCTTGTTCTGCTACTATCTTTGTGATTTCAAACAAGTTAGCCTTCCTGGGATAGTGTCTGTTTTCAGACTCATGAGACTTTAATGAGATTTTGCATGGAAAGTGCTTAGCAGAGTGTCCGCAATGTAATATGCACTCAATAATATTGTTGCATCTTATAGATTCTTGATTAATTTGGACAAGTACCTATTAAAATGTATAGTGGCACCAAAATATCAAAGAGCTTATGACAACATACTGTCCCAGCCTGTTGTTGAAAAAACTCCCTCATGATATATTACAATCTTCCTGTAACCTTGAAAACTAAAGGGAACTTTCAAGGAGACAAGAAAGGCTACAGAAGATTGAGTCGGGGGCCTCTGAGAATTAAAATGCATTATTTATTGTATGTGCTAATAACCACTGTAAGGAATGCAAAGACAGGGAGGAGGCCCCAGAGGGTTGGCTATCTAAATGGCAGGAAACCATTGAGGGTACCAATACAAAATTCATACTTGACCTAATCTATCCTTTTTTGGACCTTTGTGTCTCTAATTCTCCAAAACTTATTACCTTGAGGAAACTAAATTAACTGTCCATGTAACTTTGTTTGGGGGACTTAGCTAACAGCCCATTTTCCTCCATTCAAATGTTACCTGATGTGCTTAAGTCATTGCTTCTTTGAATAGATACCTTTTTAAAAATATATATGTTTTTATTGATTTTTTGAGAGAGAGAGGAAGGGAGAGGGGGAGAGAGAGAAACATCAATGTGAGAAACATCAACCTGCTGCCTCCCTCACACACCCTGACCAGGGACCCCGTAACCTGGGCATATGCCCTGACTGGGAATCGAATGGGCAACCTTCTGGTGCATGGGACGACACTCAATCAACTGAGTCACACCAGCCAAGGCTGGATAGATACCTTTTAAAAAGGGATCTCTGGACAGGAAAAGCCTCCAGGAGTCAAGGAATTAAATCTCAAATCTAAGAAAATAAGATACGTAATTGCAGAAAATAGATTCCAGAAGAGCACGCTGCCATGTGTGGTCCAAATTGGGCAGTGATTAGCAGGAGGTGTTTGGAATAAAATAGATGGGAGTTCAAATCCAATTTCAAATTCTACATTTGCAACATACTAGCTGGGGGATCCAGGTAAGTTAATTAACTCCATTTTATCAACTGTAAAATGGGGATAATGAGGATCTATCTTACCAGGTCTTTAGAAAAATTAAATGAAATAACATAAAGTCATCCATGAAGAGTCTGGTATAATTTTTCAAGGGCTCACATATTTTTACTACTTAATCACATCTAGTGATTAAACAGAGCTGGCCATGGCCTGCTTTTTTCTGAAAGCCTGGTGGGCTCCTCTCAGCCCTGGGGCCTGTGTGGTCGCCAGCCCTGTTTGTATTTCAGGCAGAGAGTGGAAGGAGCAGCAGACCTCTGGCCACTGGTTCCATTTGACTAGTAAGAGTCACATGCAGGACATAAAGGGGGAAAATTACAAAGACAGATGAAAATCAACCCCCCAGATTAAAAATAAAAGCACAATTCAGTATAATTATACCCAGAGTTCTGCTGGGAGAAGTTGACACACCAATGTTTTACATGAAAGCCACCAGGCCAATTAACATCTTGAGTCCTTGAAGGAGTGGGGTAGTAGGAAGCCAGTATCAGGCAAAAGTTTTCCTCTCTCCCACCCTCCTAATAACTACCCTGATGCCCCAGACACCATCTCCCTCCCCAGCAAACCTCAGTTTTTCAAACTCCTTAATCCTGTCCCCAGAAACATCAGGTGGTTTTTGCTTCCCACTTTAGAGCCTCCAGACTTTTTCCAAGTCCTTTCCCTCTATCAAAATGTACCTGTCCATTTCCTCAAGTCCTTACTCTTTACTAGACGTCAGTGATACAATTCAGGGTGAAAGCACACTAATATTTTGATGATTTTGCTTCCCACCAACCACAGATAAGAGTTTCAAAGAATGCATTATCCTGACCGGTGTGGCTCAGGTGGCTGGGCATTGTCCTGTGAAACAAAAGGTTGCTGGTTCTATTCCCAGTCAGGGCACATCCCTGAGTTGCGGGCTTCATCCCAGGTAGGGGGCAGGTAGGAGGCAACAGATCAATGTTTCACTCTCATATCAATGTTTCACTCTCCCTCTCCCTTCCTCTCTCTCTCAAATCAGTAAAAATATATTTTTAAAAAAGAATGCATTAAGAAGGACATTAAATCAGCAAATATTTTTGAGGGCCTAGTGCATACTCAGCATGCATACACCATACCAAGGAACAGAAAAACTGCCACAGTGGGTCTATCCAGCCTCCTACCCAGTTGCTAACATCGGCAACAAAGAATGTGCTCTGAAAAAAACAGAAGTGGAACATTCATACCACCTTTCTAGGAGGCAATTTAACCAAACATAGCAACAGCTTTCAATCTTTACATAATCTTTGACCCAGGAATTTTGCTTCTAAGAATTTATACTAAGGAAGTAATCAGAGATATATACAAAGATGTGAGTACACTGATGTGTATTGCAGCATTTTTTATAATACCAAAAGCTTGAAAACAATTTAAATATCCAAAATAGAAGATTGGGTAAATAATTCATTCTGCATCCCCATGATAGAATATTGCATATACGTAAAGTCATATTAATACAAGACTCTTTAAAGACAGGAAAAATTTAGTTCTTGCACAGTGTTAACATTTTTGTTTAAACTTTGTGCATAGAAAAATGATTAGAAAGATGTATCCTAAATATTGAAAAAAATGGTTATCTCAAAATTATAGAATTACTACTAGTGACCTTTCTTGAGCTACATATTCTAAATAGCCCACAAGAAACATTTTTTTTTAATTGGAAAAAAAATGAAAATTTTCTATTTTTAAAATTTAATATTCCCTAAGAAGGACTGTTTGTCTTTCTTATAACATCAAAGAAGAGTGATATTCCCATCTTCTCCCAATATAGCCATTTATGCTTCTGTATTTATAAATGTGTCTAACACTTACAATCCTCTTGCCTTTTGGTTAGTAATTTCTTGTGCTATTACTTTTTTTGAAATAATTATACATTCAAAGAAGGTTGCAAGAAATGTATAGGGAAGTCCCTTGCACCCTTTCCTCAGTATCCCCCAATGTTAGCATCTTATACAACTTGAGTGTAATACCAAAACCAAGAAATTGACATTGGTATAATCCACAATACTTACTCAGATTTCAACAGTTATACATGCACTCATTTGTGTCTGCATGTGTGTGGAGTGTGAGTGTTTAGCTCTATATAATTTTATCATATGTGTTGCCTTGCATAACTACCACCACAATCAAGATATAGAACATTTCCATCACCACAAGGTTCCCTCATGTTGCCCTTTCATAACGTCCCTCCCTCTCCGATTCCCTAACCCCTAGTAACCACTAAGCATTCTTCCACCTCTATAATTTTGTCATTTCAAGAATGATGTACAAATGGAAACACACAATATGCAATTTTTTGGGATTAGCCTTTTTCACTCAGCACAACTGTCTGGAGATTCAGCCACGTTGTCACGTGTATCAATAGTTCATTCCTTGCCCATCCGGCGTTGCTCAGTGGTTAAGCGTCGACCCATGAACCAAGAGGTCATGGTCTGATTCCCAGTCAGGGCACATGCCTGGATTTAGGGCTCCATTCTCAGTAGGGGGTGCACAGGAGGCAGCCAATCAATGACTCTCTCTCTTCACTGATATTTCTATCTCCCTCTCCCTCTCCCTTCCTCTCTCTGAAATCAATTTTTAAAAAACATATTTAAAAAAATCGCCCAGCTGGGTGTGGCGCAGTGGTTGAGCATCGACCTGGGATCCAGGCGATTGGGGTTCGATTCCTGGTCAGGGCACATGCCTGGTTGCGGGCTAGATCAATGACTCTCTCATCATTGATATTTCTGTCTCTCTCTCTCCTTCTCCTTTCCTTTCTCTGAAATCAATAAAGATATATTTTTAAAAATAAATTAAAAATAAATTAAAAAATTAAAAAATAGTTCACTCCTTTTTCTTTTTCTTGCTAAGTAGTGTTCTAAGGTATGCATGTACCACTTCATTTAGCCATTCATCCACTGAAGGGCATCTGGGATGTTTTCAGTTTTTTGCTATTACAAATAAAATTTCTATGGATATTCATGTACATTTTAACTATTTTTTAAATTCTCTATTTATGTCATTCAAGAACCCAAGAAATCCTCTCCCTCCTCTATACTAGGACTTGTTGAACAAATCCATGTTTACCTTACCCATACTTGTACAGTTTTACGAGAAACAAGCTAGATTAAGAAAAGAACATGGAGTTACACTGTATTTTCTCACTGAATTATACTTTTTAATTTTTCTGTCTCTGCCCCTGGACTAGGAGCTACATGATCTATGACCATAACTGAATCACCTCTACTTCTAGGGCATGGCACAGGGCCTCACATAGAGTAGGTGTTTAGAAAATGTTAGGATCTGTAGGGGTGGGTGGGGCCCAGAGATAGATGTTCTGTAACAAACTCCATAGATTATAATAGGCAGTCAGGGTTAAGAACTACTATTTAATTAAATAAGCAAATATGCAAAGGGGAAGAAGGAAAACTCATGACGGGAGAGGGCAGACTCACAACAGGGGCGGGGATCAATGTTCTATTATCTTTCTCTACCTTACAGAAAGAGTTCTGTGTGAACATTAGCCTCTAGATTGCACAGTAGGGAATCCGTAATTTCCACTGCTGTGTTTGAGGAGTGCTATTGTTGAATCCCTATGGCTGACTGGGGCTTTACCTATTTAAAAGGTTGTGAAATCCTGTTCACTCATCATTCTAGCTTTTGGCACACTCAGTATAAGAACCTCCCCCTGAGCCAGCTTGGCCAATGGGGGAGACTCCCTGGCGCTCTGTCTAGGGCAACAAAACCAAAAAAAAACAATTTTAATAAAAGGCTATGGAGTTTTTACCTATTTAAAAGGCTGCCCCAGCCCTAGCCGGTTTGGCTCAGTGGTTAGAGTGTTGGCCCACAGACAGAAGGGTCCCAGGCTCAATTTCTGCCAAGGGCACGTACCTTGGTTGCAGGCTCCATCCCTGGTGTGCAAGAGGCAACCAACTGATGTGTCTCTCTCATATCAGTGTTTCTTTCTCTCTCCCTCCCTCTCTCTCTCTTTCTCCCTCTCCCCCTCCCTTCCATTCTCTCTGAAAAGCAATGGGAAAAAATAGCCTCAGGTGAGGATTAAAAAAATAAAAAATAAAAAAATAAAAGGCTACCCCACACATCTATGGAGCCCCAGACACCTTCAGGAGTTTGATGGAAAAAGCAGTTGGCAATACGAATTACCTAGAGGTGCTTATTTGTTTAGATGAGATGATTATGTTTGGCACTGCTTTGGAGGAGAGGAACAATGACTTCTTATATTCCTGAATCACCTGGGAAACCCAGTCTAAAACTGTCTCTTGACAAACGCCAGTTCTTCCAGACCTGAACCAAATATGTTGGACATATAAAATCACAACAGGGGGTGGGCACACACTCTGGGAAGATCACTGAGTGGCCAGGGCCCACAGTTTTTAAATATTTGGGGGATTCAGTAGACACTACCACAGCTGATTGAAAAACTGTTCAAAGATTGTAAAACACTTCACTGAGCTGGCTTAGGGTGATCGGGTCAGAATTATAGCATACATGAGTTCAAGAGGGAGGGGAAGGCAGGTACAAAATACCAGGGCCTGGAGATCTGGAGGACTTGTGCTGGGGGAGTAACTATATTGCATATCAAAATAAAGCTACTCTGGGATGGGGAGTGGGGCAAAAAGCAATCACACAAAGTAGTTTTCACCTGGCCACGCTTCTCTCCTGTGTCCTACCTCTTGCTTGAACTTCTACAGACTGGCAGGCTGCCAGGCTCAGGGTTCTGTTTTAGCATGTGCTGTCCACCACCACCAAAGCCTTTTATAAATAGATGCCAGTTTTGAGGACTTGGGATCTGTGCTATGTCATGAAGACACAGAGGCAAAGATAACCACTGCTTCTTGCCAAGTGGAGTCTATCAGCTTGTAAGACCTACAATCCAATTCAAAACTTGAATTGGGTGACCTAGAAGGCAAGGACCATAGGCCCAGGCTGATTGAGGAAAAGGCATCTCCTTTACGGTAGAGAGGTGAACTATTGGCTGGATAGGGAGAGTGAAGAGGAAAGAATAAAGGAAGCGCAGGCTATCTCTGGAATTGAGAAGATGCCTGCAAAATGCTTTCCCTGAGCTTGCTTGGAGTCAAGTAAACTAATTCAAGAAGCAAGCCCCGCCTCTCTTTCACAGGCACTCAAAATGCTTGTTTCAGTCTCCACCTGCCCTGTGGAGAGAGGCAGGTTGAAATCTCATTAGAATGTGAAAAGGCTGTGATCCAGAAGTTCCTGTTCTCCTCCAAGCTGAGAAGTGAGGTGAGAACTAACATGATCCAGTGGTGTACTCCGAGGTCTACCTTTCTCGAAGAAAAACAGGCCATGGCAATCCAGGTACTGACAACCATATTTGACATCAACTAAATAGTTGAGAAGGGTAGTACTGTTGCCAAAAGCAGGATTGGTGAGAGCAAGGAAGGAAGGGCAGGTTTGCATTAAAGCATGTTAATGCAGTGGGCCCTCAGTGGTGACTGTGAGTCTGGCCCTGAAGAGGAGGCCAGAAAGCTCCTTGACTGGTCACATTCAGGCCTCCCCTCAATCAGGGACACCACAGTTGAGCAGCCAAGATCAGACAGAGGGTGAGAGGAGAGTGGGCGAAGGCGATGACAGAACTCTGTGTAGGATCTGCAGGAGGCATCTGGGGCATTTTGGTGTTATGCCAAAGTTTGTGGTGGGAGGACTTACCCTCTGCTCACATCTGGATTGGAGAAGGCATTGCCTATCCTCTTCTTTACTCCTGGAGGTTGATGGAAGGAACAGGTAAGTGGATCTTCCTTCGTAATGACTCCAGAATTTTCTCCCCAGGCAGTATATGACATAGTTGAGGCTTTAGACTCATTTAGACATGGATTCAAACCTTGGCTTTTCCACTTATTAGCTGTGTGAGCCTGGGCAAAGTATTTCACTTCTCTGAATCTCAGTATTACCATCTGTAAAATGAGAACAGTAATAGTTACACATTAGGATTATTGTGCAGTTTAAATGAAATAATATATATCAATGCCTGATACCTAGAACTCAGTAGATTATTATTATTACTGTAACTTGGGTCGATCGCTATATATTTTCATCGGAAAAAAGACAATTTTAGATAATGGAAAAAACATAAGCTTTGAAGTCAGGCAGACTTAGAGTTAGATCCTGGCTCTACTACTTTCTGAGCTAGCTTGGATCATCTGTAATGTGAAACACTCCAAATGACCATTAGTATTTACCCACAAGCAGATCCAGGTATTGTGGGGCATGAAGCTTATACCATTTGGGTTAAAAAAAATTTTTTAAGTGCAAAATTAGGTACAATCCCAAACATTTATTTAGAATCATACAATAAATCATAAGAAAGTACAGGTTTTAAAAACTGACAAATAACATGAACATCACAAAATCAAAACAACATCATCATGTTTTTCATTAAATCAACACACCTCTATGCTACCCTTTTTTGATTTCTGGACTGCATATCTTTTGATCACCTCTTCATCTGATACTACTTTTTGAAGTATAATTTCTACAGTGAGAACAGAAAAACAAGTTAGTTTTTTTTCCAAGTTCAGAAAAGCATTTTTCAGCTTCACCACCACTCATCACTGGTTAATGTCATGTAAATTTTCTGAATTGTTCTCAAATTTGGAAAAACCTCTACCAAACCTCTATCATTTCTTTGATATATTAGCTGTAATATTTTAGGATATGTCATATTTTTTATGTCAAGACTAATCTTAAATAAGCTTTGGATTTACTACTTTTGAAGTGTTCCCACAAGTCATTCTTACACTGGTATAGCCAGCAACAACTTAACTATATGCAGAAGTGACAGCAAACCACATAACTATATCCCACCAACCCCAAAAATGTATCTGCAACTCAATTTCTGTTTGGTTGGATCCCCAAAAGAATAGCTCTAGTAAAGACAGAACTCTCCCTAGAAAGCAGAGAAAAGCAAAAAATATGAAAAGAGCAGACGTGTTTCCTGGGTTGGAAGAAAATAGAGAATACTATTTTTAATACATCTTGTGTCTTCACATGTAGATTCAAGGTTAATAAATGTATTCCCTTCCTATATACGTTTAAAGTATTCTAATGTTGTGAACTCCATTGATAGAATTTAGAAAATGGGCTGGCTGGCCGGCATGGCTCAGTGGTTGAGCATCGACCCATGAACTAGGAGATCATGGTTCGATTCCCGGTCAGGGCACATGCCTGGGTTTTAGGCTCGATCCCCAGTGGCGGTTGTGCAGGAAGCAGCCGTTCAATGACTCTCTCATTGTTGATGTTTCTGTCTCTCTCTCCCTCTCCCTTCTTCTCTCTGAAACCCAATAAAAATATTTTTTTTTTAATTTTAGAAAATGACATCCCAGAAAAATGAAGCCTCAGGAAAACTGGTGGAGCCAACCTACAGCAGGAAAGGCTACACCATTATTGAACTCTAGACCTGTTCTGTGGCAAAGACTTCCTAAAGGGCAGCAAAGAGAGAAATATTAATGTAAAAGATGGACAGATCTAACTGTACTGTATTAAACTTTAAACCACCTGTGTAATTAAAGCAAACAAAATCAAACATCAAACAAAAAATAGGGAAAAATAAGTACTTGTTATTCATATTACAAAGGATTGATAGCCCCAAATCAGAAATCAATTCAATTTTTGAAAGCATGAGGAATCCAACAGGAGAACTTTCAGAGTACATGATGAGGCCATTAACAGAGGAAGAAATACAAAAGGAAAAATGGAAAGAATTGGCAAGGATTTAGGGAAACTAAGCCCTGTTGAGAATATAAATTAATTCACCTTTACATGGGGCAATTTGACAATATAAAAATAACACTAACATTTATAATGAGCTGCTGTTTGCCAAGTACTCTGTGAAGTGTTTTACAGTGTTTGACTTATTGGATCCTCACTCAACTTTATTGATATTCCATATGCACCACTTGTAATAATGAAAGACGAAAGACTCTTCATGACACCCAACAACAGAGTTTGGTTAAGTGGAACATGGGACTTCTATACAATAGTGAGGGAGAGCAGACTTTGCCACCTCAAAATGTGCCTCTTTGGGGTACTGATTATTTTAAGCTGGTTATTTTTAAGAAACAAAAGACTCAGAAAGAGCCTTTGGACCTCCCCCCTTTACCTGCCTAAAGGAATTCAGATAGAAAAACCTGCTTAAAGGAAGGGAGCTATCACCTTAGCACCACAATATGATCTAAGTGTGGCAGACAGGGAGAAGCCAACCAATGTCTGTTAGATTCCCTTTGTGTCCCACTGTTTCTGGGAGGTCTGGCAAGAATTTACCAAATGTTTGCTTTTTCTGGTCTACCTGTGAATTGCCTACTTTCTCTTTCAAGTCCCAGACCCCTGCCTTCCTTTCCCTAGTCCAGACCAGCATATAAGCTTCAACTACCCAGTATGTCCTCTGGTCTCATATTCTTATGGAACCCCAGCATGTACATCCATAATTCAGCCTATTTCTCCCATTAATCTGGGTCATGCCAGAAGAATTTAGGAAGTTATAAGGAAAGTGATATTTCCTCCTCCAACAATAGGATTGAGGTGATTTATATCTCCTAACATGGAAAACTGTCCAAAATGTAATAAGCTTTTTAAAAGGCTACAGAAGAGAATGTACAATAGAACATTTCTATAGTATACAACTGTATGAATACATGTCTACATGTGTATATGTATAAAGAAAATTCTCTGGGATATATACCAAAATGATAACAATGGTTGTTTCTAGCTGGTGGAATTTTAGATGAGCTTGGTTTTATGCTTTATACCTTTCTATTACACCTTCTGAATTTTTGCTATCACTACTCTTGCTGCCCAGGAGTGATAGGCATACAACCTATACGTCACAACGGAGTCCCAAGCTTAGAAGGGTCCATGTTTGGTTTAATATTTTGCTGTCACTATGTTGAAATTCTGAATAATTCATGGGCAGAGAGGCCTCACATTTTCCTTTTGCACTGGGTCCTGCAAATTATGTAGCTGGTCCTGGCAGCAGTACAGCTTGCCTGAGTGTGTTGATCTATAACCATCACCACTGTAAGAACTTGCTACTCTCATTTTCCTTCCTTCAAATAAAAGGGGAAAAACCTTTCAACAAGGTGGCTTTTGACTCATTTTTTCCACTGTCAGCAGACTTATCAATCCTCTCTGTGGAAGGGGAGGGGAAATCCCTGAGCACAGACTATTTTTCTTCCCTACTAGATTTTAGCTTTATACTCTCTCGAAGCCCTTGACAGGATGGATTGTGGGTGTCCACTTTAGAGTATCTGCCCATATCTTCCCAAATGCCAATCTTAGCAGGAGAAAAATCTGTTCTGAGTTCCACAATCAATCCCAGCCACAACTCTAGCATCAAATGCACATGTGTAGGTTTACATATGTGAATTATCTTTAGGTCATTCAATAATGAGTCCATGTCCATGCCCCTGAGATTTCCTCATACTTTATTCCCATCAGCTAAGCTTTTCATTGTCAGGGAGAGTTTTGTGTAACTGTCCACTTGGATTGGCAATTTCACAGCAATTTCTTTCTTCACATCTTTCGTAAAATTTTATTTTTTTAAAACTACCCTCCCTTCAACCCCTAAGAAACATGCTTTTCAATTGTCAGAATAATTTCCTTAACCTCCTTTATCTCTACTGTTGTTTTCTATTTCTAAAAGCAGTATGTACTGAGAGGAAAGAGGGTCACAGTCCTATGGTGACTCAATCCCCTTAAAAGTAATGGATGTGCCCGGCCAGGCATGGCTCAGCAGTTGAGCATCGACCTACGATCCAGGCGATCAGGGTTCGATTCCCGGTCAGAGCACATGCCCGGTTGTGGGCTTGATCAATGACTCTCTCATCATTGATGTTTCTACCTCTCTCTTTCCCTCTCTTTTCCTCTCTCTGAAATCAATAAAGATATAAAAAAAAAAAGTAATGGATATAACATCTTGTCAAAAGATTCTTTTAAAATATGTTTTTATTGATTTTGAGAGAGAGAGAAACATCAATGTGAGAGAGAAACATTGATCGGCTGCCTCCCATATGCACTGCGACTGGGGATGGAACCCACAACCCAGTCATGTGCCCCGCATGGGAATTAAACCAGCAAACTTTTGGTGGACAGGACGATGCTCAACCAACTGAGAAACACCAGCCAGGGCTTGTCAAAAGATTTTTAGCCTGGCCAGGCATGGCTCAGTGGTTAAGCATGGCCTAGGATCCAGGAGATCGGGGTTCGATTCCCGGTTCGGGCACATAACCGGGTTGCGGGCTACGGAGCCGATCAACGACTCTCTCATCATTGATGTTTCTCTCTCTCTCTCTCTCCCCCTCCTTTCCTCTCTCCAAAATCAATAAAGATACATTTAAAAAAAATTTTTGAGAACAATTTATATTATATCCACCAAATATTTTATCTACATGCAATTTAATCCTTCAAATAAATCCAGTTAACTAGATAAGCACTATAAGAAATCACCACATTTCCTCTAAGGAATTCTTTTGGTTCAAATATCCTCTACTAGTTTTACTGACATGACAGCCAAACTCCCCAGTTCTTGAGTGACTTTCATGGACCCATAATTGTCATATAAAAACTTCTACTTATGGGTATTTTCAAACACACACAAAAGTATAGAGAATAGTGCAATGAAATTCCAGGTATCCATGACTCAGCTTCAGCAATTACATTCTGCCAATCTCAATCATCCCTTTTTAATTTTGTTTCTTGATTTAGATGAAATTGTGAGCATTAGATTCTAACTAGGAATACAGCCAAATTCATATTCTCACTTGAAATAAAGCTGTCACCTAAGTAGCAGTTATCTAGTTAGAATCTAAAAGCATCCCCATTCCCAGAGCTTCCATCTCTAACCAACTTGCTCCCCAGCTCCCTCTCCTCCTGCTCCTGAGCTGCAACTGGCATTTGTCCCAGCTAACTAGTCTAATCCTTTCAACTACATTAAAGTAGGACAGAACTTTGAGAGGAGATTTGCTTAGTATACTGCAGAAGAGGCAAAAATGCCTCTGACCACTGTGTCCCAGAGCAATTTCATTTCAACTTTTACCTTCTGGACAAGTGAACAAATAACAGCACTAGAACAAAACTTATTTTTTCCCTGGCTCATGGCTTAGTTGGTGGAGCATTATCCCATATACCAAAAGGTAGCGGGTTCAATTCCTGGTCAGGGCACATACCTAGGTTGCAGGGTTCAATTCTCTGGTTGAGGCACGTACAAGAGGCAACCAATCAATGTTTCTCTCTCTCTCTTTCTCTCTCCCTCTCTCTCTCTCCCCTTTCCTCTCTAAAATCAATAAAAAACCATATCCTTGGGTGAGGATTTTAAAAAATGAAAAAAACTTATCTTTTAGAACTTTTCTTCAAAGATCTGTTTAAAATCTTGCTCATGTCTGTGCATGTGAAAGTGGATATTAGGTAAAGAAGACAAGATCAAGACTCACAGGGGAGCCCAGGCTGGTTTTGCACAATGGTTAGATCATAGGCCTGTGGACTGAAGGGGCCTGGGTTCGATTCCAGCCAAGGGCACATGCCTCCGTTGCAGGCTTGATCCTCGGCCCTGGTTGGGGCACATGCCAGAGGCAACCAGTCAATGTGTCTCTCTCATCAATGTTTCTCTCTTCCTCTTCCACTCTCTCTGAAAAGCAATGGAAAAAATGTCCTCGGGTGAGGATTAAAAAAAAAAAAAAAGACTCACAGAGAATAAGATGGAGGATTAAGTTATGGATCATGGGAAAGGAAGCAATAGTTCTAGGCACCCTCTGGGAGACTTTACTTCTTTTAATCTTCCCAACAACTTCAGGTATAATCTAATTCCCATTTTCTAAATGAGGGAACTCAAACCTCAGAAGTCCTGTGGCTTAAGGCACCCAGTTTGTGAACCTTGGAGGAGGAATTAAATCTGACTCCAAAGCTGTGCTCTTTCTCCCCAGGTTGTAGGGTCAGGAGCATGGGGCACTAGCACAGGAAATTGGTTGGGGTCCCCAGGACAATCCCTTTCCCTGCCTGAGCCTGCAAACAAATACCACTTTGTAATAAGACTTTCTCTTTTTCTCACCAGATGGTCCCTTAAATTAGTTGAAGCCTGTGGGCCTTAAATATAAAACAGGCGGATGCATCTTGATTATAATACAGCAGTTTGGTTTTAGTTGCAAGTGTTATGCTTAAAATGAAGACTGTGACTGACTGACTTACAGCATTTTCTTTTTAAAGGACAGGGGGTTCTTTGTGTTTGGTCAGCCCAGTCCCTGAATGCTTGGCTACTCTCCATAACAGAACTACACCCAGCCAGACCACCAAAGCAAGTGTTTTATAGCCATTTCTGTGGGACAGCCCTGGGCTGCAGGACCTTTGCCCAATCCGTATTGCTGATATTGCCCTTGAAATTCACTGGAGGCAGTTTTTGCTCTTCCTCCCTTAGCCAGACTAGGCAAGATGTATTTCCTCAAGAAGTCCCCAGGCTGCCAGAATAATATCCACCAAGCTCCTTCTCTGCCATCAGCACTTACCTTTCCCTGCCTAGATCTAGAAGCTGATCCCTCTGGACTAGAGATCCTCCCTTCTCTTCCCCACTGAGTTGGGGATATAAGAAGCAGCTTTAAAACTTGCTTCTCTTTTCACTCACATTTAGTAAGCCTGTTTTGTCTGCCTGTAAAGTCTCCATTCATCTTATATCTAACTTTGGAACTGAGAGATCAGTCTTTATTCAGTCACACATGCTTCCTCCACATGCAGTTAGGGTGGAGTGGAGGCAGCAGGGATGCTGCACGATCCAGGAGGGATTAGTAAGAAAGCATTCTAAGAGGGAGTGAGAAGTAGTCTCTCTCAGGGAAGGGGAATGATGTCATCGGTGGGTTAAGTAGGCAACAGTAAGGAAGATAAATTCACAAGTCAGGAGAAAGGGAGAAGGGACTAAGTAACAAGCACTATGTTAGATGCTTTACATACACCAAGTAAGGAGGGACTGGAAGCAGGGAGAAATTGATGAATGCCATTACACTGCTTCAGACAAGAAGTAATGAGGGATTTAGTAGAAAGGTGGCAGTTTGGATGGAAAAGAATCAGGATTCACTGTGGAGGGAGTTTCAGCCTGACTTAGCAACTGATTGGGTGTGGGGGTCAGGAAGAAAAAGGAAACCAAAAGAGCTCTGGCTTTTCATAATAAGTGACTGGGAAGATAAAGGGACATTAATAGAAAAATGGTTGTCAGAAGATGTAGGCAAGGTTAACCAATTTAGTTTTGGACCTTTTCAATCTTTTAACATTTTTATTATGCAAATTTCCAAACATAAACAAAAGTAGAGAGAATAGGATATTGAAGCCCTATATATATACCCATTACCTAGCTCAACAATTATCAACTCACTGATAACTGAGTTATTGTCAATCTTGTTTCAATATCTTTACCTATCCTCTCCCCAACTGGATTGTTTCGAAGTAAATCCAGACATCATATGATATTGTCCATAAACACTTCAGTATGTATTTCTGAAAGATAGTCTTAACGTAGCCACATATAATTATCTCACCTAAAAAATTAATATTAAGCCTTTAATGTCATCAAATACTAAATGTCATTAATAGGTAGGCAAATTTTCTCAATTTGATCCTTGTTTGTTTGTTTATAGTTAATTGGTTGAAATCTGGATCCAGGTAAGCTGACCCATTGAATATAAGATTCTCTCTGAAACAGCCATATGGAGATATCAAACAGGTTATTGAAATTTTGGGTCCAAAACTCAAGGAAGAGGTAGTGGCCAGAAATACAGATTTGGAAATCATCTTCCTGGAGGGAATGATTGAAGCTATTTGAACAGACGAAGCTATTGAGTAGATATCAAAGGTTGAGAATATAGCAATAACAGACTCAGGATAGGACCTGGAGAACAACTACATTCAGAAGAAGAGAATGAGACACCAAGATGGGGGCAGGGAGAGAGTAATCTGAGAAAGAAACAAGAAGTTGAAAAAGAAAACAAGATAATGTTGTCACTGGAACCAAGACATGTAAGTGTTGCCCTGGCCGGTTTGGCTCAGTGGTTAGAGTGTTGGCCCTCTGACTGAAGAGTCCCAGATTTGATTTCCGCCAAGGGCACATACCTCGGCTGCAGGCTCGATCCCTGGCCCCCAGTTGAGGCACCTGCAGGAAGCAACCAATCTATGTTTCTCTCTCTCTCTCTCTCTCTCTCTCTCTCTCTCTCTCTCTCTCTCTCTCTCTCTCTCTCCCTCTCTCTCCCTCTCCCTCTCTCTCTCTCTCCCTTACACTCTCTCTTACAAGCAATGGAAAGAATATCCTCAGGTAAGGCTTTACAAAAAAAAAGAAATGAAAGTGTTGCACAGAGAGAGGACCACACAATTTTGCTCATTTAATGTATTTCATCAAAAGAGCCTTGGGATAGGACCCAGACCCTTATTTATTGTGTGACTTCCTAACTGTGCTACACACAGCAAGAGGAAGTCACCTCCCTAAACCCAAGATTCTCCAGATGTAAAAAACAGATAAGACCAGTCCTTCCAGTTAAGAGGCTGCTATGAGGATCAAATGAGAAGAGGTTCACATGAGGAAGGCCTTTGTCAACTGCAAAGCACTGGACAAATATGACTGTTCATTCAATAAATCTTTATTGCTATTTTTATTAATAATGTGAAAATATAACTTGACTGTTGAATGTAGGATTTAAAGTTTTTAATATTGGAAAATCATGAATTTGAAAGGCCATAATCCAAGAGTCTCTTCTACTGTGTGCTGGCACTATTCTAAATCCTCCAGATACTCATTTGATCCTCAAAAAAATCTTATGAAATTACACTTGTTTTACGGATGAGGAAGCTAAGGCTGCAAGAAGGAAACTAACTTGTCCCTGGTCACATAGCTGCTAGTAAGCCACTGAGCCAGAGATCGAACCAAATCCTTCCTATGCCAGAGCCTGACCTCTTAATCACTACATCAAACTTCCCCTTAAAAATGCGCCTTGGAAAATCAGATCACCATAATGCACATCAATGACAGCTATCATCACAAAGAGAGACAACCAGACAGAAGGCTCCTGAAGGAAGCATCACATGCTACCATCTTTGAAGTAATTTTGCCCCTGCTCCACACCAAAAAAAAAAAAAAAAAATTGAAACTGAATCAAACAAAGCTTTTAGATTAGGGTTACAATTGCCAGATGAAATTCACAATGACCAGTTAAAACTGAATTTCAGATAAACAACAAATACTCTTAGTATGATTATGTCCCAAATTTAATGCATGGGACATACTAAACATTGCAAGGGACATGCTTATACTAAAAAATTACTTGTTATTTATCTGAAATTCAATTTTAACTGGGCACTGTGTATTTTTATTTGCTAAATCTGGCAACCCTATTTTTGATCCAACTACTTGTTTATAAGGAACACAAAAGACAGAGAAACATATTAAAGCAAATAGGATAAGGCTACCTGCACCAGACTATGGTTAACTATACAAGACAGAAAAACAGATTTCTTCAATAAAAAAATATCAAGGCTTGATGGGGGGGGGGGGGGGAATGGAGATAAAGTAAGAACCTAAAGACTAAAAAGAGACTCAGGAGACACAAAATCCAATCACAATGTGTAGACTACTTGGATTTAGATTCAGATTATTTAAAAATTCTTATTGTGGTATTATTGGTAATTTGAACACTGACTGAATGTTTTATTACATTAAGTGGTACTGTGGGGGTGAGGAACAGTGGTATTGTGGCACTGAGGTTTAAAAAGCCCTTATCTCTTATAGATCATTTTGAAATGTTTGTGGATGAAATGACATGATGTCCTGAAGATGTTTCACAATACCCTGGAAGGGAGGGAAGAGGAAGGGGTAGGGATGTAACAAGATTGGCTTTGAATGATGTTAAAGCTTCCTAAAAAGTACATGTGGTTTCCTTATACTTTTCTCTCTATTTCTGTATATGTTTGAAATTTCCCATAATAAAGTTTTTAAAAGAAACAATACCCAGCACAGTGCCTGACCTATTGTAAACACTTAATATACATTTGGTAGCAGGTAAATGGGTTATTTTTTTTTAAAAAAAGGAAAGCTTTCAGCCAGCCATCAAATGGAAAAACATTTTTTAAATGAGATTGTAAGCATAACTGTGTATGAACACACAAATGAGATTCATTTAGGGACTAAACTACACTCAAATGGAAACAATGATGAATTTGCTCAGACAAGGGAATTTGTTTATTGAAGATGAACAGCTGTGAAACTCTAGGCAGAATAGGTACACATACTACAGGTACTTAATGTTGGTAAACACAAGACATTTTAACCCTCCAAAAATGTTATGTAGAAAACAACCCATCTTAGATTTTCTTCAACATGTATTACTCCAGTGAACTACTGTAGAAAGCTATGTTCATTTCCCAAAGGCCTCTGCAGTGATTTTGAAAATCTGAGTGCTCATATGCAAGTGAATGGCCAATTACTAGAAATTAATGACTTCTCGTGCTGAATAATGCATGACTTGGCAGGATGGCTTTACCAAAAATGCAGTATTGTCAGTTCTGAATGCAGTTTTGCTTCACCTACTGGGTACGTGAAGGCAGCCAAACTCAAAAGCAACGCTTCCCCACAAGGTGCAGGTTAGTGTGTTTAGTAAAGTGCTCAGTGCAGGTTAATGAAATGTTTATTTTATACTTAATATTCCACTACATGGATGCACCATAATTAATTCAACCAATCTCTTATTGATGGATGTTCCTCTCTTTTACTTATATAACAATTACAATTGTTATTATAAATAATACATTTGCCCTTATATATTTACAATTAACAATATTATACAATTAATTGTTAATTGTATAATAACAATTACAATTGTTATTATAAATAACAATACATTTGCCCTTATATATTTAGCCTTACATTCTGGTGCTTTAATTTCTGGGGGAGAGATCACAAGAAGTGGGTTTCCTGGGCCAAAGACTATAAATATTTTTAATTTTAACAGATACTAATTGCATGTAATTTTAAATTAGGACTACAATGTAGATTATGTTTTTAAAATGCAATCACGTAACTATAAATCAATCATCTCACTATTCTTCAAATACTAAGGATATTTAAGCTCTGCTTTAAGTAAAAAACTGGGTTTTTAGACAATCTGTCATTAACAGTGCTTTTGGTATTGAAAATCCTGTGGTTTATTCAGAGCATCTTGCAACAATACTTCCAGTTTGGTATATCTCTCTGTACTGGATAGAAGATGCATTTTAAATTGCCTCCTTGTCACTCTCTGAATTCAGAATGCCATTCTGATGTGTCCTTCCTTGGTCCCTTTTTGCAAAGAGAGACTGGTTCTCTGCACTCTTTAAAAGGTTTTTTTTTGATGATATTTTTGTTTATTTTCAATTAACTCTATTGCATTTTGTGTATTTGTCTGAAGTTAACTAAAATTTACTTTATAAAATAGTATAATATGTAGACTAATTTTTAATCATTGTTCCATATAAAAAGATGTACTATTTTTTCTGTCTTGTACACAGTGCATAAACTGTTAATTAGATTATCCAAATTTTCTGTCCCCTGAATTACTTTTTTCTAGTTAATCTGTTGGTTTCTTTTTTAATTTATTTCTTAATTTTTCAATTACAGTTTACATTCAATATTATTCTGTATTAGTTTCAGATGTACAGTAAAGTGCTTAGAAAGTCATGTACTTTACCAAATGGTCGCCCACTATTTCAAGTACCCATTTGGCCCCAAGCACAGTTTTCTCGATATTAGTGACTATATTCCGTATGCTGTAATCTATATCTCTGTGGCTATTCTGTAACTACCAATTTGCACTGCTTAATCCCTTCACCTTTTTCACCGGGCCCAAAATCCCCCTCCCCTCTGACAACTGTCAGTCTGTTCTCCATATCTATGAGTCTGTTTCTATTTCGTTTATTTTGTTCATTAGATGTCACATATAAGTGAAATCATATGGTGTTTATCTTTCTCTGTCTGAGTTACTTCACTTAGCATAATACCATCTAGGTCCATCCATGCTGTCACAAATGGTAAGATTTCATTCTTTAAAAGGCATTTTTATTGGTATCTTTTTCTCTTATCTATTTTGTCCCTCTAATTTTAAAGATCCCTTTATTTGCTGTTCTACAAATTCAAAAGTAACAAATGCTTGTTATAACCAGTGGAACAATACAATACAAGCATGTATAAAGACAAAACTAATTACCCACAACTCAACTTCCTGATGTAATCAATAGTAGCAGCCTGCTGAAGAGCCTTCCACAACTCTCTTTGCTCATACAAACATATCAAAAACACGTGTACATACATAAAATTTTGTTTTCACCAAAGTATAATCATACTATACACATTATTCTGCAACTCATTTCACTTAACTATATATGTACATATGTACATACATAAACATGTATTTTATATATATGATGTGCAAACAGACAGTATATTATTTGAGAAAATATAGTGAAGATACTCTACAGACTTAAGTTCCTTTCCAGTACTAAAATTCCTTTTTGTATTCCTTTAAAGAACATAACACCATTATAATTATTTGTAATGAACTGTTTAATGTCTTTCTTCCCTGCTACACTGAGGGCTCCATGAAGGCAGGGTGGGGCTCATTTTGTTCACCACTATAACTGCAGAATTTAGGGTAGTGCTGCCAGAATAATAAATGCCTAAAATCTATTTGTCCATTGTTTCAGTTCTTCTCGAAAACTTCCGTCTAAACTGGTCCATTGCCAATACTCAAATACATGTGTCTTTAGGAACTCAGGCCTGAGTAAGTCACCAATGTTATTTGGATGGAACCTACTGACAGGCATTTTAGATATTTGTAAGAATTTGTGCTGTTTAGCAAAAACCTCTGTTTGCCACAAAAATGAATTTTTAAAGGCAGGTAACATGTTTAGCAGAGAGCTCTGCACTTGTAATTAGGAGACCTGGGTTCTAGTCCCACCACTGCCATTCATTTCTCTGTGACCTTTAGAAAGCGCCTTACCCTGGCCCTGGCTCCTGAGCTGTAGCTCTAGCGTTCATTAATTCCACAAATATGTACTGTTAGTGATACAGGGGTGAAAATAATAGCCAACATTTAATGAATGCTTACTTTATGCTTGGTCTTTTGCTGATGGAGTCATATGCACTATCTCGTTTAATTTCCTATGAGAAAGCACTCACAGGATATTTTCTATACTTTGCAAAGAAGGGGACTGAGGCATAGCGAGGTGAAGGAACTTTCCCAGCATACCAAAGGACGCAGTGAAGACAGGATTGGATTCCAGACAGTGGGGCTTCGGATGCCATTCCAATAACCATAGCGAATCCTTGCCCTCATCATTCCATAACTATTTCTGTGGCTTGCATTTTCGTCCCAGCCCAGGAGCACTGGGTTGAGTACCCTCTTGTTAACTGGAGGGTGCAAAGACGACGGAATACGTTAGAGAAACGATTAAGAGAGCTGACACTAGAACTGCAAGCAGCAACGCTCCCACTAGCCCTCGAAGCTTCCCCGCCCCGAACGTGAAGAGGTGGGAGGTGTCAGCAGGTCAGACGCACGCAGGCCTCTCTGGGGTCTTAAAGGGTAAAAACGGCGTGCGGGTCACGCCTGCAGGACCCGCCTCTCTGACCTCGGCAGGGGCGGGGAGAAAGGGCGTGCTACGTGTGCCTGGCCCTTCCAGCGTCTGCGCGGGCCCGCGGCTCCGCCCCGCCTAAGTCTCGTTGGCCCCGCCCGCCGCCCGCGCCTTCCGGACGTCCACTTCCGGGCCCTCCCCACCTTTAGCGAAACCAGCGAGAGGACACCGCCTGCATCTAGAGCGGCCCGGCCGGGAGCGGAACCGAGGGGCGCGCGAACGTGAGAGGAAAGCTGTGCGCGGCTGCGCTTTCCCACCCCTGAGACTTTCTAGACGCGGGTGAGTCCGTGGGCGTCGGCCTGCGTCCGGAGCGACCCCCAGAGGGGCCCGTCCCCACTCTTGGGAATGGCCTGGGCCCTGGCCCACTCCCAGCATGCTCTACGCGGGGTACCCGGGCAGGTGCAGTGGTGGGAGTAGTTGGCGGGGGCCGGGAGAGACTGAGAGCAACCTTCTTGGAGGCCCTTCTTGGTCCTTCAATGGGGTCTGGAGGTGACCATGACCTCCCGCTCACTTCTTGTCTCCATTTCACCCTCCTCCTCTTCCCATACTCCACCCCAACTACCTTTACCTAAAAAGGTTCATCTCAAAAACCACTCTGGTAAGTTTTGCGTCATTTGTGCTCCTGTTCAGTTTTAAGTTTCCCTCTCCTCTGCACCAAATATCCTGTCATGTGCATCTCCAGTGTTACTTTTGTTTGTTTGTTTGTTTGTTTTTGCCGCCCCTAATGGAAAAAAGATCTATCCCTTAGAATAATTGGTGCAAGTAACACATGAGTAGAATCCCCGTTCAGGAAGAATTCTGACATACATATGCCATTATTATCATATATTATTATCATATATTATTATATATTATTATCATATATTATTATCATATATCATATTTCAGAAATAATGAAAATTGCATAAGATGAAATGCCAGAGTCTTATCGAAATTAATTTTAGAATGCATCTGACAATTCTGATATTAGGCAGAACTTGTTTCCTGTCAAATATCTTTTCCTTCTTAGGGCTGTGTTTATTGACCAAGTTCTGTGAGTGACACAAAAAAAACTGGCCTTCCTCTTTCCCCATCCCCCACCCCCACTAAGGAATTAGATCTGTCAAGCTATCCCACACCTGTCCTAGTAGAAGTCAAAGTCCATTCCTCTAGAAGAAAATCAAGGGTGGTTTCCTTGTAGCGGTGTGGTAATGTGTGCAAAATGTCAATTGCAGTTAACAAACCTCACATTTTTTTTATTTGTAGGAAAACGAGGTAATTCTGTAACTTGTTTATTAACTTAATAATATGGGTAGAAGCACTGTTAAGATCATTATTATGAAATAGAAAAAACTTGAAACTGATGTCAGGAAATCTAATTTTTAGTTCAGTTCTACCACTGACTGTGTGACTTTGGGTCAGTTACTTAAACTCGTTGGACCCTCTGTTTCCCTATCTGTAAAATGAGAGAAATGACATTAGGTAGCGTCTAAGACCCCTTTCAACTTTAAGAGGCAAAGAAAAACTCAGTAGCTAAGTAGACCATTCCTGGTGGAGATAGAGGGGAGACTGGGAAAATTTCAACAGTTGTATTTAATGTTGGCTTTTATTTTAGTTTCTGATTGAAATAAAAGTGTAGCCCTAGCCAGTTTTGCCTAGTGGTTAGAGCATCAGCCTGGGACTGAAGGGTCCCAGGTTTGATTTCAGCCAAGGACAGGTACATCTGTTGCAGGCTCCGACCCCAGCCCCAGTCGGGAGGCAATCAATCCATGTGTCTCTCTCACATCAATGTCTCTCCCTCTCTCTCCCTCTCCCGCCTCCCTCCCCCTCTCCTACCTCTCTCCTCCCTCCCTCCCCCTCTCTCCCTCCCTCCCCCTCTCTCCCCCTCTCTCCCTCCCTCCCCTTCTCTTCCTCTCCCTCCCTCTTCTCTCCCTCTCCCTCCCTCTTCCCCTCCCTTTCTTTTTCTCTCTCTCCCTCTTTCCCTTCCACTCCCTGGAAAGCAATGGAAAAAATATCATCGGGTGAGAATTTTTTTAAAAAGTATCAACTTTTCCCCTTTTACTTCCCCCCAAAATAAGAAAATGCCTTGGGAGGAAATAAAAATGGTCATTAATGGTTCCCAGATATACCTATATTCCTATATTGACTCAGTTCTTATGCAAATAGTTCAACTATTTTCATCATGGTCTTTTATTACATCAGTTCATTGGGATACTTATTGGAAACCATTTATTCTTAGGAACAAAAGGGTAAATATTAACATATGGTGTCAATCTCAAGAAACTTGCTTTCGTTATACTCAAAACACTTAAGGATGGCAGCCGTCAGTTAAATAAAGCACTAGGTTGAGAACAAAAATGCTAGCACAGATACCATTGGTGATTTACCCGTTGGTGGTGGTTTTATCTCTTCAATTTAAGGTTTTGATATAAAAGTCTATAACAGCAGAGATGTTTAAATAATATAATGCAAGCTTGTGAAACAAAATTTCTTTAAAGGGAATTATAGACAGGTAACCTACGTAACATTCGTTTCTCAGGTTAATGCTTTTAGTACTTGGTTAATTAAATCCCCATAGATGAAGTACAAAAGTAGCCTCCCAGAAAAATCCTGCATAGAGGTGTTGCTGCAGAGTTCCAGTTTATACTGAACAGTATAAATTGGAACCTCATTATTCCTAGGCTATATGCAACTAACTTGATTTCAAACTTGGAAACCTTTTAATGTTAAGATAAAAATTTACGTGTATAAGGAACGCCAAATTAAATCAGTAGGCTAATATGTTTCTGTTAAGTATCCTAAGCATTTTTTTCTTCTTTGTAGGAAAAATGCTTTCTGAAAGCAGTTCATTTTTGAAAGGTATGATGCTGGGAAGCATTTTCTGTACCTTGATCACTATGCTAGGACACATTAGGATTGGTTATGGAAATAGAATGTACCACCATAAGCATCATCACCTACAAGCTCCTAATAAAGAAGATATCTTGAAAATTTCAGAGAATGAACGCATGGAGCTCAGTAAGAGCTTTCGGGTATACTGCATCATCCTTGTAAAACCCAAAGATGTGAGTCTTTGGGCTGCAGTGAAGGAGACTTGGACCAAACACTGTGACAAAGCAGAGTTTTTTAGTTCTGAAAAAGTTAAAGTATTTGAGTCAATTAACATGGAAACAAATGACATGTGGTTGATGATGAGAAAAGCTTACAAATATGCCTTTGATAAATACAGAGACCATTACAACTGGTTCTTCCTTGCACGCCCCTCAACATTTGCTATTATTGAAAACTTAAAGTATTTTTTGTTAAGAAAGGATCCATCACAACCATTCTATCTAGGCCACACTGAAAAATCTGGAGACCTTGATTATGTGCAGATGGAAGGAGGAATTGTCTTAAGTATTGAATCAATGAAAAGACTTAACGGACTTCTCTCTGTCCCTGAAAAGTGTCCTGAACAGGGAGGGATGATTTGGAAGATATCTGAAGATAAGCAACTAGCAGTCTGCCTGAAATATGCTGGAGTGTTTGCAGAAAATGCAGAAGATTCTGAAAGAAAAAATGTATTTAATACCAAATCTGTTGGGCTTTTAATTAAGGAGACAATGGCTGATCAACCCAAACCTGTAGTAGAAGGATGTTGTTCAGATATGGCCATTACTTTTAATGGACTGACTCCTAATCAGATGCATGTGATGATGTACGGAGTATACCGTCTTAGGCCATTTGGGCATATTTTCAATGATACATTGGTTTTCTTACCTCCAAATGGTTCTGACAATGACTGAGAAGTAAAACAAGAGCATGTATATGATCACTGTATAGGACATGTGTTGTCATTATTTGTGGTAACAACTACATATCCAACAAAGCAGTATGTTTTGTTTTTGCTTTTTTCTCTTTTTCAGTTTGGTGACACTGGTTTAATCACAGATTAAAATTTAGTAGTACATTTTTAAATAGAGTGGGATTTTTCCTTAAAACATGAAAATTTCAAACATGTTGGAAAGATATAAGAATAATTTTGCAAATCAAGCATATATTTATAAACATGTTTATGTGATGAACTAAATTATGAACATTAAAATCTGTGGCACATATTTTTGCTGATTGGTTAAAAAATGTAACATGTCTTTTTAGCTTTCTAAGATATGCAAATGGATCTCTAGTTGTGAATTTGTGATTAAGGTAAAACTTTTAGCTATGTTTCCATTACTTTTAATGTTGGTTTATGTTCTAAGCCTCCGCAAGTGCCAATGATTTTGCTTTCTCAAAATACACAGCCAACAAAGGAAATGTTCCCAACCAATGTAATAGTGGAAGTTGAAATCTATCCTTGAGAGAAAAAGTGACAATTATAGAGTTTAATAATTTTCCTGGGAGCTAATCTAGTGGCATTCCTCAGCATACACAATTTCAATGTAACTCTCTGTACTTCTCTATGCAGATACTGAAATTGAAGTAGTGACTATGAAGAATGTAATGTCATTTAACTGTGTTGTTCCCCAGTTAATCAAGCTCAGCTGTGACTCGGATAAAACTGCATCAGTTGAGATTTATTTACTCTTGCTGGGCAAATGAGTTTTGTAGAAGTCTCCTTTGAAAAACTTCTTTTGGCAATCAGACAGTTTCACTTACCTGAGTTGAGTCTTTCCTAGTTTTGTTTACCTGTTCAAATTCTGAAATTTTTCCCTATGTTCATGGTTGTACCATATTCCAACTGGTTTTGGTGTGGAAGCCTTAACCTCACCATTCACCTTGGATTACTATACCATTTACCTAATTTCAGTGCCTACGCAGAAGCTTTATCCAGTGGTGAATACAATAGCTCCTGTGCTTATAAATGTGTGAAATACTTGGAGCTGACTTGTCCTATTATTAGGTCTGCACATGTCTTATTAAGTCAGATCCATAAGGCCCCATAGGGTTTGAGACCATGAAATTTTAGAGATCAGTATTTCCTGTAGCAGGGCTCATGATGTTAATGGTCTCCCACAGCTTTTGCAAACCAGAAAGAAATTTCCTCAAGAGGACCTTGGGCTTCAAATTATTGGTCATCAGAGTAGTGTTTAAAACCCTTTTGTTTTAATTTATCTGATTTTCCTCGTTGGGGCTTTTGGTTAAAATGAAGGGTTATTTTGAAAATTAATAAACCCCTTTATCAAGCAACCTAATATGTGGTCTCAGATGCAATTACTACAAATCAAATGTTCACTGTGAGTCCAAAGATAAACAGTATCTCACTAACTGTAACACCCAGTTTATAAGTGTCATCTTGCCCCCAACACCAATATATTAAATTTCTACTATATCACATTCGGTTACATTAGTGTATCGTGATATAGTTGTAATAAATATATCAGTGAATGCATTACAGTGTTTGATTTCCTAATGGGTGCAAACGTAACAATTGCTTTTAAATCAAATTGATACTCTTGATTATATTTTTATACATAAGTATTTCTTTATAAGAAGTTGGTTGTCTTAAATAACATGTTGTTTCTTTGAACTTTTTTGTACCACATCTTGTAGATAAAATCTGTAACATAGAAAATAGTAGTACCGAGGTCATGGTTACAGATTTGATCACCATACATTCAATAGCCAAAAACTGCAACTCTAACCCCACTCTGTTACTTGGGAGGAGAGTTGGAAAGAATGAAGGTCTAATGGAAATTGATCATAATTGTGAATATATTTTATATATGGCTAGTGGCTACCACATTGGAAAACACAGGTGTAACAAATTCCAGAAGTGTGAGATTCACTGAGATATGAATGAGAAAAAACGAAGTTTCTTTTAAAAGTTGTATTTATCTTTCTGGTTGTCTTGAATACAGTGGAAACTGTAACTTGACTTTTAGCAGGCCTCAGGCCATCTTCTTAGACAAATTCAATGATTAGATCTTCCTTCTCAAAAGTAAAACATTGGATTTGGAACAATTTACAGAGTCAACCCCTTGACTTTTTTTTCATGTAGCTAAAAGATTGCTTATGTGTCAAATCTAATTTGTAATGCCCAGATTTTTCTGTAATGCATTTTTGGTAAAATGAAATACTTTTATTTTTAGAATGTTTAAATAGGCACCGGATGGTCAAAGGTAGAGTACTCTGATAAAGCAGGTCATATAAGAATTGATACCTGAGATTCACCTGGCCTGGAATCTCCTGGATCATAGGTCAATGTTCAACCACTGAGCCACACCGGCCGGGCTATATAACTTTCTTATTTGAAATTATGACAGGCAGGTTTACAACAAAGTTAAAATTTCAAACTATCCAGGTTGCCATTGAAAGCAGGATTGTTATTCATTAATTATATATTTTGCCCACTTTCTTAAACAAACCTTGTGTCCTATCATGAGCCACCCAGCGTGAGGCACATTTCATACCCTGCCACTCTCTACAAGCTCATGTTTCCCCTCTCCCTTTCTGCTAAAAGTAGGGGAACTCATGGTTCAAGGACAAGATGCTAGGGAGATAGAGGCTATAGATCCAGCCTAATAATAGAGACCTGAAGTGAACAATATGTTCTCTCTCCATTCCATCCACCAGCAAGCAGAAGTACTTGAGTTCAAACGAAAAACGTGAAGTTTTATGCTTAGAATACCAGCATCCAAGAACAGTCAGAATACCCCTCCTTGCAAAAACCCAAGAGAAAGGCCAAGAGGAATTGGCATCTACCTGCCAGGTCCAAATGTCTTCTATCCCTGGCTTCATCGGAGTCAGGAGATTTCCCTAATAAGAGAAACTGCTATTCTGAACAAAATTGTTCTTTATAGTAACCCCAGTCAGAGGTAAGGATAGTTCCTTCACAGAGTTCCAAACTTTTGGACTTCTAGCAACTATTCGTTATTTCTCTTCCAGTACTTGTGTCATTGATTCTTTTTTTTTTTTTTTTTTTTTTTTAATCCTCACCTGGGGATATTTTTTCCATTGCTTTCCAGAGAGAATGGGAGAGAGAGAAAAACATTGATGTGAGAGAGAGACATCAATTGTTTGTCTCCTGCATGAGCCCTGACCAAGGTCGGAGGTCGAGCATGCAACTGAGGTACATGCCCTTGGCCGGAATTGAACCCAGGACCCTTCAGCCCACAGCCAATGCTCTAACCACTGATCCAAAATAGCTAGGGCAGGGCCACTGATTCTTGCATAAAATTGTGGAATGCTGGCTCTTCATGGCTTTCCTCTGTAACTGGACAATATCAGTGTCTCTGCTTCCTCATTCTCTTCATCCAGGGTTCCCTGGGTCAGGATCAAGTCAGAAGAGTCCCACACAGGAGATAAGCTGTATGTAGCAGTTCCTGTGTCCAAAGCTACAGAGCCCATATCTTTCCATAGGCATTCCACTTCTTTCTGCTGCTGGCTCTGTGCACGGCCAGTGATTTCTTCAGGCGTTCATATTCAGGACAGTATCCCCTTTCATATTCTTCCGCAGCACTGGTGACTTGCACAAACAGTTCACCTGAGCCTGTACCCAGAACAGCAGACACACCTACCACCCTGAGTGAGCTGTAAAACTCGTCTAATACCAAGCTCATTGAATGATTCAGATTACTGACATATGTAGTTTCTTGATTCAAAGTATCTTAGAAAGCCTCAAAATCTTGCATCCATTCCACTGCAAAGCTGTGATCAATGTTGTCAGTTTTATCCATGACCACAATGAAAGGAAGCTTGGTTTTGTACAAGATACTGCAGGCATAGAGCATATTGGACATGAAGGTCACTGGGTTGGTACTTTTTTTGTTGTTAATCCTCACCTGAGGATGTTTCTTCCATTTTTTTTTTTCTTTTTAGGAAGAGTGGAAGGGAAGGGGAGAGGCAAAGAGAGAGAAACATCAATTGGTTGCCTCCTGCAAAGGCCTGGGGGGGAGAGGGGGCGTGGCGGGAATCGAGAGCCTGCAACCAAGGTTTGTGCCCTTGACTGGAATCGAACGTGCGATCCTTCAGTCCAAGGGCCGACACGCTAACCACTGAGCCAAACCAGCTGGGGCTGAGATGATACTTCTTGATGTGTCCATTACATAAGTGATGATCATTGGAAATGAGGATGCCAAGGCCTCAGTGATGATTGTCCCAGAAGCCGACCAGCTGAATACTTCAATCTGCCCAGGTGTGTCAACCAAAACATATTTAGACATGTTCTGGGCCTTCTCAATAAATTTCATCACCTGATCAAATCTGGTAGCAAAGAGATTTAGTGAGGTCACTATGCCCCCATTGGACCCAAGTCCACATTGTTTCATGACTTTATACTTCACAGTGCAGGAATATCAATATTGGCAGGGAAGAGAACACGCACAGCTGGGTCCAGATTGATCATATGAGGTGGAACACCTTGCCTATGCAGGTGTCCTGTGAGCCTCTCCAAGTACTTCTATGAAAGCAGGAACCTTGTCAACCTCATTTTCGCTGTATCCCCAGTGCCTGTACTTGAGTCAAACTGATGACAATTACTAGGCAACAATATCTCAAATGCGTTTAAACAAACCCATCTATTGGGCTTTAAAAAACAAAAAACAACAAAAAACAGGGCACACCTGTATTAGAAAAGTTACTGAAAGCAGAGTCTGGTGATGATGTATCACTAATTTACCCTTCATTTGTTAAGCATATGATGTTCCTTTTAGGGCCAGCTGGACTGGATTAATGGTTCAATGCTTGTCTGAGTGGTTACATGAAGAGCATGTTTGTAAAAGTTTAGCTTTCTTTTGGCAAACAAATTCAGAAATGTTTGCCAACCTCCCTGCAAAGAAGTCCCCCGAAGTTTAATTTAAAAAGAATCACTCAATAATTCCCACATCATCAAAGATAAAATACTATAAAGTATTTAAAGGGTAATGGGAACAATGACTTGTTTGGAAAGTATGAAATGACGAAATGGTAATGTATATCTGGGGTTTCTATCATAATAAAAGAGAGATAAATCCACCTTTATTAGTATGCAGTCTATACCCTATAATAATGCTTGTATATATCCAGTATCTATGAGCTCAACACTAGGCCTGGTATTTTGTGGAAAGCAAAAAGAGCCCAAATTCATGATTCATACAGGGAGTCAAATAAATAATCACTCTGTGTAATCTTTGCCTGAGCAGTAAAACAAGCTGTACTGTAGAAGCTCCAACCTCAGGGGTGCCACACTGCTCTTTGCTAGTCCAGAAAAACCACGTGGGGGACCAGAGGGGAGAGACATAGCCTTTATTACTTACATAAGGGAAGACCCAATGATGGCAGCCAGTAGGGTGAGTTTTGGCATCAGGCAGGGTCCAGCAAGGGATTATCTAGCAGCTAGCAGAGGGGACAGAGAGGGAGCTGTGCTGGGAACAGCCTGCATGCCAAGGCCAAACAGAGGGTCTGGTGAAGCTTGTTAGCTGTCAAGGACATGGGAAAGACTGAGATCCAAGCTTCTCTGCTCCTTCTGGCTGCTGGCCAGGCGGATACCTTTCCACCAACTGGGAAGAGGAATTGGGCTATATCCTCACTTTACACTACACAAGCCATAGTTTATTATTAGAATATGGTGGTCCTTTTGCCATAAAAGCCCTCAATTTGGCCCTGGCCAGTGTGGCTTAGTTGGTTGGAGCATCATCCCGTATACCAAAAGGTGACCAGTTCAATTCCCAGTTGGGGCACACATGAGAGGCAGATGATTGATGTTTCTCTCTCACATCGATGTTCCCCTACCTCTCTCTAAAATCAACAAAGCTTAAACTTTAAAAAAAAAAAAAAAAAGCCCTCAATGTGATAAATACTATTTCTTTTATCCCACATAATTTCATTTCTTTTGTAGTTTTCACTGATGCCATGCAAGAATGGCCACATTGGTTATGCCATTGCTTTGGTAATTTGGCAAAAGCCCTGGCAGGAAGAGCAGGACCTAAAAATAAGACTGGTTTTGGATGGATGGATGGCAGCAAAGGAGGAAGGGATGCCCTTAATATGTGGCAGGCTTGCATTTGAAAAAAAATAAATGTTCTGATTTAGTGATGAGACATCCATATAGGTTATCAACATGTTGAATGAGGACATTCTGATTGTCAAAACACCAGCCCCATGCCATCTGAGGGAAAAGGGAAAAACTGGTCCTAGCTTGATGGAAGACAATCCTAGTACTGAGAATCTTTTCCATATTTACCACTCTAAGGCACTTGTCTCTAAAAGGAAGCTTGGTTGGAGCGTTGTCCTGTACACCATGAAGATTACAGGTTCAATTCCAGGTCAGGGCACATACCTGGGTTTCAGGTTCCATCCCTATTCGGGGCACATATGGGAGGCATGATGTTTCTCTCTCACATTGATGTTTCTCTCTCTTTCCTTTCTCTCTAAAATCAGTTTATCCATTTTGAGTTTATTTTTGTGTATGGTGAAAGTTGCTGGTCTAGTTTCATTCTTTTACATGTACCTGTCCAATTTTCTCAGCACCACTTATTGAAGAGACTGTCTTTACTCCATTGGATGCTCTTGCCTCCTTTGTCAAATATTAACTGACCATAATGGTGTGGGTCTATTTCTGGGGACTCTGTTCTGTTCCATTGATCTATAAGCCTGTTGTTGTACCAATACCAGGCCGTTTTGATTACAGTGGCTTTATAATACAGTTTGAAGTCTGGTAATGTGATCCCTCCCACTCCGTCCTTTTTTCTCAAGATGGCTGCAGCTATTCGGGGTCTTTTTTGGTTCCATATAAATTTTTGAAACGTTTGTTCTAGGTCTGTGAAATATGCTGTTGGTATTTTCATAGGAATTGCATTAAATTTATAAATTGCTTTGGGTAGTATAGACTTTTTTTTTTCTTTAAACACACATATCTTTATTGATTTCAGAGAGAGGAAAGGAGAGGGAGAGGAAGAGATAGAAACATCAATGATGAGAGAGTCATTCATCGGTTGCCTCCTGCACGCCCCCGACTGGGGATGGAGCCCACAACCCGGGCATGTGTCCTGACTGGGAATCGAACCCTGATTGCCTAGATCCTAGGTTGACGCTCAACCACTGAGCCACGCCCAGCCGGGCGGATAGTATAGACATTTTAATGATATTAATTCTTCCAATCCATGAGCATGGTATCTTCTTCCACTTGTTTAAATCTTCCTGTATTTTACATCCTTGGTTAAGTTTATTCCTAGGTATCTTATTTTTTTAGTTGCAATGGTAAATGGTATTGCTTTTTTAGTTTCTCTGAAAGTTCATTGTTGGTGTATAAGAATGCACTGCTGGTGGGAATGCAGGCTGGTGCAACCACTATGGAAAACAGTATGCAGTTTCCTCAAAAAATTAAAAATGGAGCTGCCGTTTGACCCAGTGATTCCACTCCTAGGAATGTATCCTAAGAATCCTGAAACATTCATCAGAAAGGATATATGTACCCCGATGTTCATAGCAGCACAGTTTACAATAGCTAAGACCTGGAAACAGACCAAGTGCCCATCAGTAGATGAGTGGATTAAAAAGCTGTGGGACATTTACACCATGGAATACTACGCAGCTGTAAAGAAGAAGAATCTCGGACCCTTTGGGACAGTATGGATGGTCCTGGAGAATATTATGCTAAGTGAAATAAGCCAGGCAGCGAAAGAAAAATATCACATGATCTCACTTATAAATGGAATCTAAAGAACTTAATAAACTGCCCGGCCGGGTGTGGTTCAGCAGTTAAGCGTCGACCTAGGATCCAGGTGATCAGGGTTCGATTCCCGGTCAGGGCACAGGCCCGGGTTGCAAGCTGCAGCCGATCAATGACTCTCTCATCATTGATGTTTCTATCTCTCTCTCCCGCTCCTTTCCTCTCTCTAAAATCAATAAAGATATATTTAAAAAAAAAAAAAAGAACTTAATAAGCTGATGAGCAGAATAGATTCAATGACATGGAAGCATAGTTGAGACTGAGGAAAGTCAAAGGGATGGAGGGGGGTGGGGGGTGGGGGGGTGGGGGGGTGGAGGGGGAGAGAGTAACCAAAGAATTTATATGCAGATATGCACAACCCAAGGACACGGACAGTGGTGGGGAGAGTGACGGGGGGGGGCGGGGGGGGAACAGGTCTTTGGGGAGGAAAAGGGACATCTGTAATACTTTAAACAAAAATAAAAATTAAAAAAAAAAATAAAAATAAAAAAATATCTCAGAGGGAAAGAGGGTTGGGGGTGGGGTGGAGGATGGTAGGAAGAGATTAACCAAAGAACTTAGATGCATATATGCATAACCAGTGGACACAGACAAGGGGGTGATGAAGGCCTGGGAGGTGGGTGGGGCGGGATGGAGAGGGTCAATGGGGAGAAAAAGGGGAATATCTGTCACACTTTCAACAATAAAGATAAATTTTTTTAAAAAATTTAAATAAATAAAATCAATTTTAAAAATAAGCATATCCTTTGGTGAAGATTTTTTAAAAAAGAATAAACTCTGCCACCATTTAACAAAAATAAATAAATAAAAGGAAGCTTCAGGAAAGACTGTCCATTCTCCATTTCAGTGTGGTCCAGTAGAAATATAATGTGAGCCATGTGTGTAGTCTGAAATTTTCTGGTAGCCACATTAGAAGAGTAAAAAGGCAATTGGCCAGTGCTGCTCAGTGGTTAGAGCGTTGGCCCTCACACTGAAGGGTCGTGGGTTCAATTCTGGTCAAGGGCACATACCTGGGTTACAGGTTCATCCCCGCCCCGGTCTGGGCACATGTGGAAGACAACCAATGGATGTGTCTCTCTCACATCGATGATTCTCTCTCCTCTGTTTGTCTCTCCCTCCTTCCTTCCCTCCCACTCTCTGAAAAAGCAATGAAAAAAGTATCCTCGGGTGAGGATTAACAACAAAATAGTAAAAAGGCAGTGGTGAAATTACTTTTAGCATTATATTTTATTTAACCCAATACATCCAAAATATTGTCGTTTCAACATGTAATCAACGGGGGAAAAATATAGTTTACATTCTTTTATTGTTTTTGAAATCCAGTATGTATTTTACAGTTACAGCACAGGTCCAAACAATCCCATAAGCCTTGGGCGGGTAGCTCAGTTGGTTAGAGTGTTGTCCCGATACACCAAGGTTGCAGGTTCGATCCCCAGTCAGGGCACATATAATAAGCAACCAATGAATCCTCTCTCTCCTCTCCTCTCTCTCTATAAAGAAATCAATGAAAAAAAAAAAACTCCATAATTGCAAGGACCCTACCCCCACCCCCAGGGGATGATATGTGAGTGGAGAAAACTTGGTTTCTTCCCTTTTTTTTAACTGAATTTATTGGGAAACTTGGTTTCTTCTAAAAGTCCTGTTTATTTTTCTGGCTGTCTTAAATGCTATGGAATTTACAATGTGACTTTTAGTAGGCCCCAGGCCATCTCCTTGCATGAGTACAATCGCTGGATCTTCTTTATCAAAATTAAATCATTGGATCCTTTTTCTCAAAATTAAATCATTGGATCTGGAGCAAAATATAGATTAGACCCTTCAGCTTTTTTTCTTAAACTATAACTGAACCAAACTGCTCCTGTCATTAATTTTAATACTCACCAATCCTTCTCCCCATCTGTCTTTTGGACATATTGACTGTCACAAAGCAGCTGCTAGTCCTGCCTTTGCATATTACACTCTACACTGTAATCTTCTCCACTTCTTCACTAACCCTTCCCCTTGTATCCTTGTCTAAAAAGATCCGGCCATAGCTTCTGAATGGCATAACCTTTAAAAAGTCACAGATCACCTGGCATGAAGGTGACTAATAACAAAAAAGGTTCAGACCTCAGGACTGAGTCCCATTTCAAAAGTTATACCCTGCTGATGTAGAGGAAAACAGACAATCCCCCAAAAGCACAAAGACACTGTGTAAGCAACCCACACTCATGCAATCACATCCCACCCATATTTCCCACATTGGAACAGAGGTTTGGCGACTTATCTCTCTCTCCAGTAACCCATAAACAAAAATGGTGATGCAACTGGGCCAAGGTTAACATTTTATGAAAAATGAGGGGAGACTGTCTGCAAAACAGGCGTTGCAGTCAGGCAGACCTAGGTTCAAATCCTAACTCTGCCATTTATTAGCTGTGTATCATTATCTAAAGTTATATAACCTCTCTGGTGCCTTAGTTTCTTCTTCTTCTTTTTTTTTTTTTTTTTAGTGTCTTTATTGATTTCAGAGACAGGAAGGGAGAAACATCAATGATGAGAGAGTCATTGATCGGCTGCCTCCTGCTCGCCCCCCAATGGGGATCGAGCCCACAACCCAGGCATGTGCCCAGAGCAGGAATTGACCTGTGATCTCCTGGATCATAGGTTGATGCTCAACTGCTGAGCCATGCTGGCCAGACTCTGCCTTAGTTTCTTCATTTGTAAAATGAGAATTAAAAATCTACCTCATGGAATCATTATAAAAATTAAGCAAGACCTGGAAGTAGAACTTGTGCACATAGTGGGCACGCAGGGAATGTTACTTCCCATTCCCTCTTACAAGTTTAACTAGCACTTTACAAAGTTAAATATGTACCAATCCTTTTTATTAAATATCTTGATGGTAAAATATTAAAATATTGATGTTAATAACAGCTGGTATTGAATATTCAATACCTTAATAGTTTAAGATAACATCTGTACATTTAATCTGTGCCATGTAATCAAATAGCTCTTCCTCAAATATCTATTTTAGTAAAGTAAATATTTTTAAGCAGAAATTCAGAAGTTGCTTTTAAGAATATTAACTTAGAACATGTTCCCCTTTCACAACAAATTAGACATCATTGAAGCCAAAACTGCCCAGATAGGTATGGTTTCTATCTCCTCACACTTTAATCAAGATGTTTCTCTTTATATTGGCAAAAAACAAAACAAAACAAAACCCTGGTTAAGTGAGACTCCTGCATCCCTAGTAAATATATCTGGGCATTTAGTACTTGAGATAGCATTGGGTTTGACAACACCCAGAAGCTAACGAGGCCATGTGCCTTCTCTCAGACCTCTGCACTTGAAAGCCAGAAAGTGGAATTACTTTTTGGACTCCTTTTAAAACATCTTACAAAACATAAAATTTTACCTTGTAAAACACAACATAAGTACAGTATAAGTGTCCATGTTTTTACTACATTTTAGCCCCGACTATTTTTAAAACAGAACAAAGCATTGCCGGGAAAAATATTTTCTAGTCGTGTGCTGTTTGAAAGCTATTTAAGAGATAGGTGATATTAAATTGATGTGTTTGAGATTGCTGTTATCCCACTAAATGAAGTTGTTTCTACCTACCTCTATATTCGAATACATTTTAGGTTGAATTTTCTTAAATATAAAATGCTTACACAAGCAAACCTTAGAATGATCTTAGTCATACAAAACATACTTTTTCCTAATCTTGGACAACTGAACTCTAAGAAAGCTGCCCAGCGCCTACAGGGCAGATAGGACTCCCACTCCCAACCCCATCCTCCTCACCTTGCCCAATCCACTTCATATGTTTAAGTGAATTTTGTTTTTAAAACTGAATTTTGAATGGGGCAACATTAGAACTGATGAAAACAGTATCTAGACTAAGAAGCATATATGAAATCAACTCAGAAAAATTTGTTAAAATGTCAATATGCAGAAATAAAAGTTTCAAGCACTGTTGATAGGGAAGCAAAACTAGAAGAAAGTGTATGCTGCTGCTTTTAGAAGTTGTCTCAAGCCCGGCCAGCGTGGCTCAGGAGGTCACGGTTTGATTCCTGGTCAGGGCACATGCTCAAGTTGGGGGCTCAATCCCTAGTAGGGGGTGTGTGGGAGGCAGCTGATCAATGACTCTCATCACTGACATTTCTAGCTCTCTCTCCCTCTCCCTCTCTCTGAAATCAATAAAAACATATTTTTAAAAAGTCTCTAATTTAAGCTCGTTCAAGGACTACTAATAGTGTAAATCTAACATGCAGTTTCATCACAATATCATCTTATTGGTTTGCAAGTTTCCAAGCCTCAGGGCTTCATCATGCATCAGCATGGAAGGACAATACCAGCATTTAGGAACAAAGACAGAAAGTGTCCCCTTTTGAAACAGAAGTTGGTAAGAATAAAAATAGATTGCCCAACCTTGAAAGTTTCCCCAATATGGTTTCCCCAAGGGAACTGAATTTGATTTATTTTCAAGGCGGATGTTTGGAGAAATGGCACTTTCTCCAAGCAAGTGCTTAGTTAAAAACAAATGTTTATTGCTTAAAATCCAGTCTTTTGCTCTTATGCTTGTGAAAATCAGAAATTACTTATTTCACCACAGGTTAAAGTTAATAGCTATAATTGATAATCAAGTCTTGAGATAAAAAAATAAAATAAAATTAGAAGGAAAGAAAAGTAAATCTTTGTATCTTTTAAATGTATGGGTATGGTAGAGTTCTGAGATCACTTACAATGAACTTAAAAGGAGTAGGGTAAATGATTATGCCTTAGAAGTCACATATTTGGGGAATGAAACAAGAAAAGTAATAAAATTATGATGTGGAAATCATAATTTGTTTTACTTTTAAAATATAATTTTTTCCCTGGCCGGTTTTGTTCAGTGGTTAGAGCATCAGCCCTTGGACCAAAGGGTTATGGGTTCGATTCCCAGTCAAGGGCATGTACTTCAGTTGGTTTTTTGGTTTTGTTTTCATATCTTTATTGATTTCAGAGAGAGAAAGGGAGAGGGAGAGAGAGATATAGAAACATTAATGATGAGTCATTGATCGGCTGCCTCCTGTATGCCCCCAACAAGGAATCGAGCCCACAACCTCAGGCACATGCCCTCACCAGGAATTGAACTGCAACCTCCTGGATCCTAGGTCGATGCTCAACTGCTGAGACACGCCCAGCCAGGTTCGGTTGCAGTTTTGATCCCTTACCCCAGTGTGGGAGGCAACCATTCAATGTGTCTCTCTCACATCAATGTTTCTCTCCCCCTCTCTTCCCCTCCTCCCTTCCACTCTCTCTAAAAATCAATGGAAAAAATATCCTTGGGTGAGGATTAAAAAAAGAAAAAAGAACCTAGCCAGGCATGGCTCAGTGGTTGAGCATCGACCTAGGATCCAGGTGATCCGGGTTCGATTCCTAGTCAGGGCACATGCCCAGGTTGCAGGCTCGATCCCCAGTCGGAGGCGTGCAGGAGGCAGCCAATCAACGACTCTCTCATCATTGATGTTTCTCTCTCTCTCTCTCCCTCTCCTTTCCTCTTTCTGAAATCAATAAAGATATATTTTAAAAAAATAAAATGTGATTTTTTTAAGTGTATAAGACAACCCACTTAATTAACATTGCACAATGGTGAGGCATGTCATTTTCTGTAACAACTAAAGTTTTAAGTAGAAATTATTTCACTAATTGATCTTTTATTTTCAAAGTGTTTAAAGATAAAATGTGATGTGCTTTAATTTTTCACTAACTTAAATTGAACTAATTTAATAGTACTAATTAGTTTATATGTTTTTATCAATTTTTCCTCCCTGTTCTAATGAACATATTAGGAGAAATTCTAGTCAGTCATCTCCTATATCTTTTTCCATACATAAATTATATTCCAAGAGGCCAGCCTTTTCAACCAGCAACCTGCCAAGTAGTCTCAACAGATATAAACGCTGGTTCTCAATCACTACTGTTCTCGTAGAGTTATAGTCCTTCACAAGTACTTAATTACTTTAAATACAAAAGCAAACAAAACAGTGTTATAGTTCATTGTATCTATTCACTCTTTTACCTGCTATAAAAAGTATAATATACATACAAAGGGTAAAAACATAATACAAAATATACATTTACATGAGTCAGTCTCCATGTTGACAGGCATGATTTCATAAGGAACTATTGCTGAGAGACTCTATTAAGAATACAATTTATTTAGACTAATTTTTACAGCCTTAATACAATTAATAACAAACTAAACATGTGTTCTGAAGGACTTTCAAAATATATTTTAATGGCCTAATTCTTACAAGTTACTGAATAACTTGAATAAGTTTCTGAATGCTTGAGACCTCAGAAGTGATGGTTATATTAATATAGGATGCATATATTTTTATTATTTTCTTTTCATTATAAATCAGTTTTAGTGGATACTCCTTTAGGAGTTGGAACATTTAATCCTCAATCCTTAGCAAACCAGATCCAACAATACATTTAAAAGATCATACACCATGATCAAGTGAGATTTATTCTGGGGATGAAAGGTTGATACAATACCCACAAATCAATTAATGTAATACACCACAGAAACAAAATGAAAATTTAAAACTACATGATCATATCAATATATGCAGAAACAGCATTTGAAAAAATCCAGCAACCATTTATGATAAAAACTCTCAGCAAAGTGGGAATAGAGGGAACATACCTCAATGCAATAAAGGCCATATATGACAAACTCACAGCCAGCATCACACTCAATGGGCAAAAACTAAAAATGTTTCCCTTAAGATCAGGAACAAGAAAGGGATATCTGCTTTCACCACGCTTATTCAACATACTAATGGAAGTCCTAGCCACAGCAATCAGACAGGAAGAAATAAAAGGCATCCAAATTGGAAAGGAGGAAGTAAAACTGTCATTATTTGCAGATGACATGACATTGTATATAGAGAACCCTAAAGATTCCACTAAAAGTACTAGAACTGATCAATGAATTCAGTAAAGGAGCAGGATACAAAATAAATGTCCAGAAATCAGTTGCATTTTTTAAAATATTTATTGATTTCGGAGAGAGGAAGGGAGAGGGAAAGAGAGAGAGAAACATCAATGATGAGAGAGTCATTGATCAGCTGCCTCCTGCATGCCCCCTGCTGGGGATCAAGCCTGCAACCCAAAATGGAACCAAGATCTCCTGGATCATAGGTTGATGATCAACCACTGGGCCACACCGGCCAGGCAATCAGTTGCATTTTTATACACCCATAAGGAACTGTCAGAAAGGGAAACTAAGAAAACAATCCCATTCACAACTGCTTCAAAAAGAATAAAATATGTAGGAATAAATTTTTAAAAAATATATCTTTATTGATTTCAGAGAGAGGAAGGGAGAGGGGGAGAGAGAGAGAGAAACATCAATGATGAGAGAGTCATTGATTGGCTGCCTCCTACTGGGGATTGAGCCCGCAACCCGGGCATGTGCCCTGACCAGGAAATCGAACCATGACCTCCTGGATCATAGTTCAAAGCTCAACCACTGAGCCACACTGGCTGGGCCATAGGAATAAATTTAATCAGGGATGTAAAAGACCTGTAGTTGAAAAATTATAAGACATTGAAGAAAGAAACTGAAGAAGATACAAATAAGTGAAAGCATATACCGTGTTCATGAATAGCAAGAATTAACATCATTAAAATGTCCATACTACCCAAAACAATCTATGGAGTCAACACAGTTCCTACAAAGATACCAATGGTTGCCCTGGCTGGTATTGCTCAGTGGTTAGAGCATTGGCCCAAGCACCAAGGGTTGCCGGTTCAATTCCCGGTCAAGGGAACATACCTGGGTTGCAGGTTCAATGCTGGTCAGGGTGCGCGTGGGAGGTAACCAATTGATGTGTCTCTCGTATCGATGTTTCTCTCTCTCTTTCTCTCTCTCACTCCCTCCCTCACTTCCACTCTCTCTAAAAATCAACGGAAAAAGTATCCTCAGTATGCTTCATAGAACTAGAACAGATATTCCAAAACTTTATATGGAACCACAAAAGACCCCGAGTAGCCACAGCAATCTCGAGAAAAAATAACAAAGTTGGAGGAATCACACTACTTGATATCAAACTATACAGTAAGGCTATAGTAATCAAAACAGCATGGTACTGGCATAAAAACAGACATATAGATCAATGCAACACAATAGAGAGCCCAAAAATCAACCCATGCCATTACAGTCAATTAATATCTGACAAAAGGAGGCAAGAATATACAAGGGGAAAAGACAGTCTATTCAATAAATGATGTTGGGAAAATTGGACAGATAAATGCAAGAAAATAAAATAAAATAAAATTAGACCACCTTTTTACACCATACACAAGAATAAACTCAAAATGGACTAAAGACTTAAGTGTTAGACTCTAAACCATAAAAGTCCTAGAAGAGAACACGGGCAGTAAAATCTTGGACATTTCTCATAGCAAATTTTTTTTCCTGATATATCACTCAGGTAAGGGAAATAAAAGAAAAAATAAACAAATGGGACTACATCAAACAAAAAAGTTTTTGCACAGCAAAGGAAACCATAAACAAAATAAAAAAACAACCCACTGAATGGGAGAACATATTCACCAATGACACATCTGATAAGGGGTTAATATCCAAAATTTATAAAGAACTTAAACTCAACACCCCAAAAAATTGAATTAAAAAATGAACAGAAGACCTAAATACTGTAGACACTTCTCCAAAGATGGCCAATAGATATATGAAAAGATGCTCATTATCAGCTAATCATCAAAGAAATACAAATTAAAAGCACAATGAGATATCACCTCACACCTGTCAGAATGTTTATCATCAGTAAATCAACAAATAGCACATGCTGGCAAGAATGTAGAGAAAAGGGAATCCTAGTACACTACTGGTGGGAATGTAGATTGATGCAACCACTATGGAAAACAGTATGGAGTTACCTCAAAAAATTAAAAATGAAACTGCCTTATGGCCCAGCAATTCCATTTCTGGAAATTTATCCTAAGAAACCTGAAACACTAATTTGAAAGAATATATGCACCCCTGTGTTCTATGCAGCATTATTTGCAATAAATCAGATTTGGAAGCAGCCCAAGTGCCCATCAGTAGATGACTGGATAAAGAAGCAGTGGTACATTTACACAATGGAATACTATTCAGCCGTAAAAAAAAAAAAAAGAAAATCTTACCCTTTGAGACAGCATGGATGGACCTGGAGAGTATTATGCTAAGTGAAATAAGCCAGTCAGAGAAAGACAAGTACCATATGATTTCACTCATATGTGCAATGTAATAAACAAAATGAACTAACAAGCAAAATAAAAACACTCAAAGAGAGCAGGCTGACAGCTGTTGGGGGTGGGGGGGACCCAGGCTGGGGGCTGTGGGGTAGAGGGATTAAGCAAAAAAGATAAAAAGAAGAGAAAAAACTCATGAACACAGACAACAGTGTGGTGATTACCGGAAGAGGGACGTTGAGGGAAGTGGAAGAGGGTAAAGGGGGGATAAATGGTGATGGAAGGAGATTTGACTTGAGGTGGTAAACACAAAATAGTGTACAGATGAATGTGTTATGGAATTGTGTACCTGAAACCTGTATAATTTTGTTAATTAGCATCACCCCAATAAATTCAATATAAAGGCAAAAATAGAAATTGCTATATTTTGAGTTTCCTGAAAAGCCTTGAGAGAGATATTCTCAAAATTAAAGAACCTAGATAAAGTTAAAATATTTACATTTTGTTTGCACATACATTCATTTCCTATTCCATTAATATTTTCATGAACAACAAAAAAGTAAAATATTTATTATAATTAAATACCTCTGCAAATTTAGTTATTTGACAGTCTTATATAGTTTTCTAAAGTACTATGCTTAGAAATACTGTACCCTCAGTATACAGAGAGGGAACTTGGCTGGATAGAATTTTTATTTGACAAATGCCATATGACCTCCTGTTTGGAGACTATCAAATACGTTGAACTGAAATGTTCATGACTACCCCTGGGATAAATCCAGCTGCTTGTTTTGGATCCAGAACATTTAAAAAAAAAAAAAAAAAGGAAAAATGTAGCTGCCAACAGAATACCACCAAACCACTATAATAGTCTGCTAGAAAAGGGTTGATCAGGCCCTTATATTACTGCACAATGGGACAATCATCTGAGTTGCAATGCAGAACTGTTGAACCTCCAAGACATCTGGATTTTTTTAACCTTCTCACACTGGATACAATCGAGGGAATATTTTCACATTTGGTTCATGTATAATTTGCAAATTTTGATGGCTAAAATTGGAAAAGTATTAGTAACTTCCTACTGGCTTTATAAATTGATATTGGGCTGCCATCATTAGTCAACTTTTTTAAAATGTAAATTTACTCACTAGACTGGAAGCCCCTTAAGGGCAAGGGCTACTTTTATATCATTCCACTTTGTGCCACATCACCTACAACCTAGGAGATATTCAATAATATGTCCATTGAGCTGAACTGACCTTGCCTGGGTAAATGTGTGTCAGATATACAGAAATGACGAGATTGTAGGCTGACTGGACACAAAATTAGTTTTGAAACTAAAAATGAACTGAAGACACATTGCCTGAGAGAAAACAGGCTCTCCCTGTATTCATACTCTCAGGAATGTGGGTAAACTAGGTTACCTTTAAGCATAGTGCCTAAAGAGGCTGATATGTCTGTTAGTTTAACCTCTGTGAGTTGGGTTCCCTGCATGACCTAATGTTTAGAAACTGATAAGGCTCCCCTGATTAACACCGATGACCTGAGGCCTCAGACCCAGGAGAAGCAGGAAACAATACATATTTAGTGCACATCACCAAGGCAACGCAGTCAATGTACCTCAGCATAGTAGAAAAACAAGCACAGATGCTGATGTTGAATATTTAAAAAGTGTTCTCTACACCCACCGTAACAGTGGTTAGAAACAAGGGTAAATTATTTCAGAAACCAAGGCAATAAAAGGTTTTAATTTCTCTAATATATGTGTGTGCTTTGCTTTTCATTACTCATACTCCATAGTCAATCTTGGTCAATTAACATCATCTTAGCACCAAAAATAAAGGTTCAAAGTTTAGCATTGTTTTTTGTTTGTTTACTGCTTTTCAAAGAAGGAAAAAAGTATGCGTACTTTTCCATTTCAAAGTTTAGTTTTGACTAATGACTCAGATATTCTCTATTTAATAATACTATAAGGAGCTATAGGCCTCAAATAGGGTCCCTCCTCCCCCAAATGGGGAGATATCTGAATTTGAAACTGGTAAATTAGCATAAAATGAGACTATCTTTTGAAGAAACTACCCTGAAAGATGATTTATAAATGTGTTACTAATGACATTATTTACACTTTTACACAAAGAATAAAATATAACAATATGGTAGGCTGTAGAATATAGCTGTCATAAGGAAAATATTCTACATAGAACTTAAAAAGGATACAGGAAATAAAATATCAAGGTGCCTCTAAGGCCGGAAAACAAAGATTATGGCAGACATAAGAATTCTAATTAATGATGAGCTGGAAAACCTCTCCAAGCCTTGCCCCAGCCCAGATGAAATATTCCCCCAAATTATCAACCTTCCTTTGCTCTTAGCCATTTTCACCAAGAAACTTCCAGTTTACTAATTAATTTACCCTAAGCAGACTTACCACTATAAATTAATACATCTACATTCTAACATGGGAATCTCCAAGTCTTGCAAGTTTCATTAGTGGGAAATTGTTTCTCAATCTGAGGGTCAGACCCTGGATCTATTACCTTCACCTATGTTATATTCTGAGAGGCCCAGCTGCAACAGCCAGCCAAATGGTCTCTCTCTTTTTACTGTCCCTCACCTTTCTCACCAACTTCTAACTGTAACACAGGCCACCACAATCTTATAAATATCTGTATCCATCTGAAAAGTAAAACACATGTCACATATTTGTAAACAACCAAATAAAGATGGCTGAGACATTAGAATAACAGCAAGGTTATTAGGAAGAAAGGCCTATTATTACTATATAAGTTTGTAACAGCTTATGTAACTCCCAAAACTGCTTACAAATCTTACTTAAGTAGGTCCACAGTTTTTATATGCCACTTATGATAGGAGATGCACATTCTTTGAGGAATATAGTAGGGACCCAAATCTGGAAGTTCTGGGCATCTATGTAGTTTCAGGAGAGCGGACTAAGTAAATGGAACCTGAATCAAATTAAGCTTATCTGTTTATAGGCTAGACAGGAGGCATAAAAACAAATTAAATTACTTTACAGCAATATAATCAACAAAATCCAAAATGTGGGAGGAAACTCTATAAGACAAAGCAACTAAATTTCTTAAATAAAGAAGAAAAGGAGGGGGAACTTATAGATTAAAAGAGATTTCAATAAAAAAACAACCAAATGCAATAAATGAACCTTGTCTGGTATCTCTTTCAAGCAAACCAATAATCAAAGAAATTAAAAAGAGACAGTCAAGTCCATTTGTCACATATTTGGACACTGTCAAGTTAAATTTTTTAGGTGTGATAATGATATCGAGGTTATGCTTTTTAAAAGAAAACCACTTATCTTTTAAAGATACATATTAAAGTAATTATGGATAAAATGATATATCTGAAATTTGCTTCAAAATAATCAGGGAGCAGGGTGGGAAGGAATAAGTGAGATAGAGATGAAATAAGACTGGTCATGAATTGAAGGTAGGTGACGGATATAGAAAAGGTCCATTACATTATACTATTCTCCCCATACTTTTGTGTATGTCTGGAATTTTCCATAGTGAAAAGTTTAAAAACAACAACAAACAACGCACAAAAAGAGAAGGGGCACTTCTAGGTGCCTGGGATAACGGGATAAAATTACCAATCTAGCTTCCAGCCCCATGAAGTTTGCAGATTCTCTGGGGGGGTCAGCCGTATACTGGCAAGTTCATTTACCAAGTCCTGCCCTGCATCTTACATTATTAGCCTAAGAAAGGACATGAAGTAGTCTGAGTTTGGTTCCTTACCAGATACCTTTTAATGTCCAAGTTTATTAGTACCCAATTTTAACTTGAGTTTAAGAAAAACGAAAATAATTTTTGAAGCTAACAGAATTTTAGCATCTGTTGAATTTATTCAGCATAACCACAGAGGTATTGTCTTCATGCTGTCACACACAGACACAAACACAGATACAGCACAATATCCATATTTAGCCTAAGTGCATTCCTTCTGAGGCTCATTTATATGTCTTCATATGCCACAGCCCATCATTTAAATAATGGATATTTTCAATGCCAATTCCTTTGTTGACTTTCTCACTGTAGAAGGATAAAAACACATAAACATACTGTTAGCAATTTTTATAGGCTTAGTCATGGTAAATGTAATTCAAAGTCCATTGCTATTTTGCAATTATTGAGCTACATGTAGGAATTTATTTGTATTATACCCACATTACTGTCTACATTAAACTACATTACTCTGGGGAAGTTCATGTCTTCAAGTGATTCTAGTGATCTAACTAGTGGGTCTATAGAAACAGAGTAATGTGTTATCATATCAGGAGAAAATCAAAGTGTTACAATTAACCCTGAAACAAAATTCATAGGAATATTGTGGTCTTCAAATGTGTTGCAAAGTTCTTAAATATCTTGACTACAGTTTGATAATATATCTTTAATATTTCCTTAATATTCTATACCACCAGGTCAAAATATAAGATAAATACTGTATGGTGCCCAACTACGGCAGAGTTTTTTAAAATTAGTAGCAAAACATCTTTCCTTCCACTCAGTTTAAATCATACTAAATGAAAAATTCCTAAAATACACACACACACATATATACATACATACATACATACATATAAAACAGCTATACTGGCACATGGGTTCTTTTCAGTGTTTAAAAAAGAATGCAATCCTGGAGACAAAATAGGTTTCACTGGCTTTCTAAGTGTTAGGAAAAATCAGAAATGAGGCTTCTGTGCTTACATGTTTGCAAGATGTGGTATGAATGAGAGCAAAGTTCACCTGTAATTCTGATGCTTCCTGTATAGATTACCCATATCTCAAAAACTAAGGGGGCCTAAGGTGAGACTTACATATCTTCTGCAGACATCTTCATGACTCCAACACACAGGGCATGCTGTTTTCCTTCTGCCATGATGGCCTGAAAACACACAGCTAAGAACTATTTATCAAAATGCCTTGGAGAAGGAGTGTCAAATGATCACATTACTAGGTAAGCCACTTTGAACCCATCTTTTTCTTATATTGATTTGAATACTTTTTTAAAAAATATGTTTTTATTTCTTTTTTTAGAGAGAGAGGAAGGGAGAGGGATAGAGAGATAGAAACATTGATGAGAGAGAAACATTGAATGGCTGCCTCTTGCATGGCCCCTACTGAGGATGAGCCCACAACCCGGGCATGTGCCCTGACCTGGAAATGAACCAGTGACCTCTTGGTTCATAGGTCAACACTCAACCACTGAGCCACACCAGCTGGGTTGAACCCATCTTATATCCTTGCCTACACCATTAACTCCTTGAGGGCAAGGACCTATCAGAGTCTATGGGCACGCTGTTAATGAATACTCAATAAATGCTAAATTAATGGATCTAATAATCATTCTTGGTTTTTAAGTCGAATGTTAATACTATAACCCAATGCCAACAAAACCAGAATAAGAGATGCAAAAAAGGAAATAAAATCTCTTGCAAATAAATATTAAAAATTGTGACATAAATAAATATCAATTGTTCTAGTGTTTTAATCACTGAATGGTGGTCTTATATAAAGGACACATCAAAACAATAATTATATCTCACATCTGTCTTTAAGAGCTCAATATAAGTGTCAACCTTTCTAGAACAGAACATTCTTGGTCATCACTTGAAAGCATCTAGAATGTTAAACACTGCAGTACATATTTTTAAAAGTAAAGGCTCAAGGATGCACAGTACCCCTCTGTACTAGCTTTGCAACTTTCTAAAAGTCTACAATTATTTCAAAATAAAACTTATTTTAAAAATAAAGTCTAGGCACTAGGAAAATTTTCCATTTAAAGGAACTCTAGAACTATAAACTTATAACACTTAGAAAAATCATAAACACAAAAAGGTAACCTATCCTTACAGAATAAGAATTGATTTTCCATTCCGTCAACATCCCACAAATATTTAAGCACCTATTGTGTGACCAGTATCTATGTCAATACAAACTGTTCCTAAGATATAAACATACAACTTATACTACCCCTTAGATACAACTGCCACAACAAGAAGACTGCCTCCTTTTGAGCACAGGACACATTCTTAAACCCATTCCAATGGCCTTCCCACTCCACAGTGACTTCCCCATTCCCACCAAGTATGGTTCTTTTTCTCAACTTGAAGCAAATGGCCACTTTATCTATGACAAAGAAAATGCTCTATCCAGACTTGTTGGCAAAAACCTATTTAATCTAGAATATAGCTGAAACAGCACCATTAGAAATGGAAACAATGCAGAATTGTTCAGCTGTATATCATGAGTTGAACAGATCCTTAAGGACTATCTGGGACTTTAACATTTCTCTTTGAGAAATCATGTTCTGAGGCCCAAACAACCAACTTAAAATGAAATTTAAAATAAAAGTTGGGAATTGCCAATATTTTCCACTACCCACTTCTAACATTCTACCTGGTACCTAAGTTCTTTTCCCTTTTGAGTGTTTTTACTTCAATGTCAAACATAAAAGTAGCAAGCTGATGTCCAAAGAAGTGATCCAATCATATCAGATATATCCTCTCTGTTAATACTCAAAAGTTTTATACTGTGTCCTGAATCTGATAACATTTGGGCCCTAATTGGGCTGAAATGCAGCTGGGATTCTTTACTACTTGTTCTCATTTAATTTCTAAAGTGGGTCACAATTTAATCTAAAGAAATAATGTTACTGCCCACATTTTCAAATGTACCAGAAAGGCATGAGATAATAACAGTGACCTCCAAAAATGTACATCTGTTCCCTTGGAAGATAGATCTTTCAGTAATGACATTTTTTCAACAGGTACAGCCTGAGAAGGATACAACAATCGTATCTACTGCAGCAGGGTAAAGTTTAGCTCCAGGAGAAGTTAAGCCTGGACACATGATATTTGCTCCACTGAGTACAAATTTGATGGCTCCTTTATCAACCTGCTGGTGTGGCAGGATAAAAGGATCTAGAAGAAAAGAAATACATTACATAAATTAATAAGACTAATGACTCATCTGAAAAAAAGGCAAAAGGACATGAACAAGTATTTCCCAAAATTACAGTACTCTGACAGATGCAAAATAAAACTCAAATACCACCCTTCACTTATCAAATTAGTAAATATTTTTAAGAAAACTAATTTCCAATGCTAGCAAGTGTAGGAAAACTAGCATTCCCATATACTGCTAGAAGGCTTAAAAATGGATATAACCTTTCTTTAGGACTGCTTGGCAACATGTATCAACAGCCTTGAAAAGGTTCAAACTCTCTGACTCAGTAATTCTAAGACTTTATCCTAAGAAAATATGAGAGATTTAAAATATATTTAGTTAGAAAGATATTCAGTGCAGCACTAATATTTATAATAGAAATAAGCTGGAATCAGCTTAAATGTCCAACAATAAACTAAGAGATAAATGACTTAAGGTGTATCCACAAAGTCTATATAATAGAGCCATGTTTTTGAAAAATACATAATTCCCTGGGAAGTGTTCATAATATAATGTTAAGAGGGAAAAGCAGAATGAAAAACTACCAAAAATATCAGTGGTTGCTAGGTGTTAGCGGGGAGAGGGAGGAGGGAGGGATGAATAGGTGGAGCGCAGAGGATGTTTAGGGAAGTGAAACTATTCCGTACACTTTAACAGTGACCATATACATTTGACAAAACCCACAGAATGTACAACACAAAAAATGAACCCTAATGTAAACTGTGGATTTTGGTTATTAATAATGTATCAATATTGGTTCAGCAATTGTAATAAATGTATCACATCAATGCACGATATTAATAACAAGAGAAGGGTGAGGAGGAAGTACATGGGAACTCCCTACTTTCTGCTTAGGTTTTCTGTAAACCTAAAACTTCTCTAAAACATGTCTATTAATTTTAAAAAACTATATATCAGAGAGCCCAATTTAAAAAGGAAAAATATAGCCCGGCCGGGCGTGGCTCAGTGGTTGAGCATCGACCTAGGATCCAGGCGATGGGGGTTCGCTTCCTGGTCAGGGCACAGGCCCGGTTGCGGGCTCCATCCCCAGTAGGGGGCGTGCAGGAGGCAGCGATCAACGATGACTCTCTCATCATTGATGTTTCTATCTCTCTCTCTCCCTCTCCCTTCCTCTTTCTGAAATCAATAAAGATTTTTTTTTAAATAAAGAAAAATATATACATTTACACATACACACAAACACATATACAATATAGGAAATAACTGGATAGATGTACACCGATATATTAACAATGGTTATCTCTAGGTTATGGGAATACAGTTGATTTTACTTCTGTATTTTCAAAATCTCTAAAATGAACACATACTCGTTTTATAATCTTAAAAAAATATTTCTGTATGTGTATGTGTGTCTACAAATAATTCATAACCCAACAATTAAAGGATCCCTGGAGGATTTAAAACAATGCCTGGGGGGAAACCTTTTAGGCCTCTCAAGGATCTGTAGGAGTAATACCAACAATAATTGGTAAAATGTATTCACTTTAATGTTTTACTACTAGCCATCCCACTTACAAGATGACAAATAAGTCTTTTTCCTACCAAGACTCCAAATTACTTTAAACAACTTACTGATAAAAAGGAACCTGAATGAATACATTTACTATTCACAAGCCATAACTTGCTTTCTAGATCTCCATTCTCATTAATAGATGCCTTTTAATGATAATGATGGTGATGATTAGTACTAGTGGACACTGTTTAAACAATTACTACATAATTATAAATGCTATCATATATTTAGCATTTACTATGTTCTAGATATTGTGTTAGGAATATTACATGCATTATCTCATTTAATACTCACAACCCTTGGAGATGTAACATACAACTATGTCCATTTTAAAAGACAAAGAAACAAGGGTTAACCAGGTTGAGTGACCTGACAAAACTGACATGCACTGGGAATTGAACCCAGATCTGCCTAACTCCGAGCTCATGCTTTTAACCACCATATTATCCTGCTTCTTGCACAAGAATAACTTTAAAATGCTCTAAAAGGTTGGTTCCCTGAAAAAAAACTTCTAAATAGGAACATCTTTTTCTTCCAACTTATTAAGAAAATGCTTAACGTATGGAAAAACTGGAAGAACAGTTCAATGATCACCTGGACACTATCCACTTAGATTCAACAATTGTTCATTTACACTTTGCTGTATTTGCTTTATCTCTTTCTATTTAAACACACATATTTTTTCCTCTACTATTTTAAATTTCAGACATTCTCCACCATAATGAGCACACACCACCTAAGAATAAAGTCATTCTCCTACATAACCATAACACTATTATCATACCTAAAAATTTAACAACAGTTCTGCAGTATCATCTTATAAACAAACCATATGCAAATTTCCCCCAATAGTCCCAAGAAAGTCTTTTATATCTTTTTGAGAGGGAGGAGAAGGACTTGAATTTACTTTGTTTTTCAAACCAGGATCCAATCTAGATTCATGTAATATATTTGATTATTTTCTCTGTTCTCTTTTAGTCAAGTAGGAATGTCATTAAAATGTCTTAATGTCACCAAAATATTTTTATTAAACTTTTTCCCATTGCATCAGGACTCAAATTCTGTCAATCATAGTTTTTTAACTGAATGCAATCAATACTTAATCAAATAATTGTAAATATTCCTTTATAAATATTAAAAGGCTTCACCTCCAACCAATGAATGCCTGGATGCGTGGAACAACAAATCATTGTTTCTCCCCCCTCTTTCAATAAAAATAAATAAGTAAATAAATAAAATGCTTCACCTCTTTTAAAGACTTGCCTAACAGCTTTACGGCTCTGGGCCTCTGCTTCACCAAGTAATTAAAAAACTTATCTCCTAAAGGGGAACCCCGGTACACTGCTGGTGGGAATGCAGACTGGTGCAGCCACTATGGAAAACGGTATGGAGGTTCCTCAAAAAATAAAAAATGGAACTGCCATTTGACCCAGAGGTCCCACTTCTAGGAATATATCCTAAGAATCCTGAAACACTAATCAGAAAGGATATATGCACCCCTATGTTCATAGCAGCACAATTTACAATAGCTAAGATCTGGAAACAGCCCAAGTGCCCATCAGTAGATGAGGGGATAAAAAAAGCTGTGGGGCACTTAGACCATGGAATACTATGCAGCTGTAAAAAAGAAGAATATCTTACCCTTTGGGACAGCATGGATGGACCTGTAGAATATTATGCTAAGTGAAATAAGACAGTCAGAGAAAGACAAATATCACATGATCTCACTTATATGTGGAATCTAAAGAACAAAATAAATTGACATACAAGATAGGACCACAGACATGGAAACATGAAACAGACTGACAGATCTCAGAGGGAAGGCGGGAAGGAGGGCAGGAAGAGATTAACCCAAGAACTTATAAGAATATATTAACAGCCCATGGACACAGACAATAGACAGGTGAAGGCCTGGGGAGGGGTGGGAGATAGGTGGAGGGGAGCAAAGGGGGGGAAATGGGGGACATCTGTAATACTCTCAATAAAATAAAGTTTTAAAAAATTATCTCCTCTTACAAAAAATCAAACTCATTCATTAAGTCACCAATACCACCTACAGAATCCTCCAGTCGCTCCCTTCCTTTCTGCTTCTTGGCTAGAAGCCCAGGTGTGCATACTGGTTTGAAAAGCAGAAATTTTACTTCACAGTTAAACTTCCAGGGCACTGGGATTTACCTTCCTTTTGATTTTCTTTTTGTGTGTGTGTGTGGGGGGGGGGGTAATGTACTCAATCTAAGAATGTGCAAAAGTGGGTACATAAACATTATTTTGTTTCATAACACCTGAACTTGGCACTCAACTAACAATAACTGATTCCAACAATTAGACAATGTTTTCCCTTATATAGAATTATCTCTATGAGGCAAATCTAGCTATAAATTTAAAATAAAATGCTCACAGCACTTATCAAGTTTGTGAATATATACTTGTGTAATTATGTAATTGTTGTCTATTCTCCCAACTAGACTGTTAGTCTCATAGGCACAGGGACCATGTCTGTCTTTGCTTCCCGTCATATTCTCAGTACCTAGCTCAGTGCTTGGCACATAGTAACTTCAATAAATATTTGTTGAATGAATGAATGTTCTTTCTTGGGCCTTCTAGAATGCACGAGAGAATTGCATTTTTCAGATTTACCAAAAGATGGGAATTCATTGTACTTTTATATTCCATATTACCTTGTACTAATAAATAAGTTAACAACCAGAAGTCACTTTCAGCTTCTTTTGTGTCTTTCCATATCAACAAATACGTATTTTCTAAGAAGACTTACACTTGTGAAGTAATCTTAGGGTTGGATAAAAAGGCCCTTCTCTTTGTCTAAAAAACAGTAACTCTCCATTTACTGTAAGGATTTCTATATGTTCATGGCTGTAAGACAAATGTCACAAAGTACCACGTTAGATATTTTCTTTCAAAAATGAATATGCCAAATAGTCTCTAAATAATGTATAATATGAACCATGCATATATGGAGATACAGTAAGCTTTTTTAAAATTTCAATAAAGATGCCCATAGAGGCCAAAAAAAACTTATTTAAACTGTTTTACCTATCACACCAGTCCAGTAGAGGAAAAAAGAAAACATATGAGCTGCTACACTCAGTTTTGTTTCACATATTATTATTTTAATTTCATCCTTAAATAATTCAATAAAACAAATTTCTAAAGTACAAACTGAAGTAAATACAACTGTAAATCAAAACATTTAACTCTGATAAAACAATCAGTACATAAAGCTACATTTTTCATGTAAAAAAAAAACACTTGAAAATGTAAATATTGCTTAGAGTTATTCTATTTATCTATTCCCATAATCTATCAATAATGTGAAAATAACTCCATTTATTATGAGTGCAATCTAATTATACAATATTCAGCTACTTACTGAGTTTTACATAGAGAAAAATAGACTTACCATCGCACAATTTTGACAGGATCTTTCTTAGGCATGATTTGATTAAGCCATGGTTCAATGCCTGGAAATTGCTCTATCAATTGGTTCTTAATACCCTTTATAACTGAGGTTTTCAACTGGATGCAATTGGACACATTTTCTTTTTCATCAAATCTGCCAAATGATTTTTGAAAGGAGAAAAAAAAGGCATTTCTAAGTAGACATCAGGATATCTAAAGGTAGTGTTTTAATTAGTCATCTATTCCCAAGCAAGTATTTAGATGCCTAAAATCATAATGAAATAAGTTGTTTTTAAAAATACAATTTACCTTTTATTCTATCCAGCACAACCAACGTCTTATTACAATACTAAAATAAACTGTCGTACATACACAATTAGCTTGGGGTGGGGGAGGCTCTGAGGCATATTTCACATTATAATCTGTAATCAGCTACACAAAAGCCCTTTATGGAAAATCTTATTCGTCTCTACCCAGGAAGAAACACAGATTTTCACCTATAACAAACCTGTGTGAAAAAGCAAAAGCAAACCAAACCAAAAGAGCCCTTAAGCATTGAGATACAGAAGACCAACCCAAATATAACATAGAAAAGCGGTCCCTGCTAGGCTATGTTATGTACTGAGATTTTGTTTTAAAAGTGATGATGATGATTTCTAAGAACCCTGTTTATTTTTCTTAAAATGTCATGAACAAAACCCACCTTCCTTTGCCCATGTTTCCCCTTTGCTTTTTGCGTCTATCAAATCTGGAAGGCAAACCCACTAGGTAGGTTCCCAAGGAATTTTTGTCTTCCTTACAGTCAATAGCCTATGGGGCAATCACGCTGTTTCAAGACAAGGTTAATCTGGCAGCTGAGCAATAGGCATGACAGCCCGCTTGCTTCCTGTCACCCAGACTCCTTCGCTCCCATGACCCAGGAAGTCAAGCCTCCCCCTATTCAGTTCATAAGTAATAAAACATATGGCAGTGAGTGCAGGGCTCTCCTCTTAGCCAAAGACGGTATACCCTTAAATTACAGTGCAAGGATGTGATTGGTAGAATCCTAGAAATGAAGATAGTATTGGGAGAGGGGGCAAAAGAGAAAGAGGAGTAAGGATCAGGAAAATAAAGGTGGGAGAGCCGAAACCCAACTGAGTATTAGGGATGGAAAGCTTAAAGAAGTGTTGTAAGTTGCGAGTGAGAGCATAGTACTATAGAAAACCTTAGGGAGTAAGGATGGCAGGGGCGGGGAAGAGAGAAAGAGGATCTTCGCTCTCGCCCTCTTCCCCACCCCCACCCCCACCACCTTTGTGAGCAGCGAATCGAGGCCACAGCATGTCCTTACTTCTTGAACATGATCCAAGGTGAAGGGGGCGACGGTAGGGAAGGGCCCGGAATGGGGGATAAAATTGAATTAGCAAAGGTCCGGCAGATCCCCTTCCACGAGGAAGGCCGGCACTGACAGGCGGAGCCGTCGTCGGTCTCCGGAAAGGGAGACAGGCAGCAGCACTTTCCGGTTCTGGGCGAAATTTGACTACTTCCGCTGCTCCGAACACGTCGGCGCTTTTGCCGGCCCTTTTTGGGCGACCGAACTCTCTCCAGAGCTGGCTGCTGAAAGGGCGGGACTTGAGAAGGAAGAAAAAATAGAGCAGCCATTCTACTTGCAGGAAGAGAAGAATGGAGGGGGCGGGGAGATCAATCAAAGCCGCATTTATAGCATTCGCATTCTTACGGGTTCCTCAAAGGGTCAAGATTCTTCCGTGTTTCGGTGCGACCTACTGTTAACCTAGTAAAAGATTTCCCTGAGAACCGGAGTGGATTGGTGCTCACCCACCAGTTTAGCAAATAAAAATACAGGACACCCAGTTAAATTTCTATTTCACATAACAATGAATATTGATTAAAGTATAGCTATACCTAATCTAACATTTGGGACATACTTAGGCTAAAAAATGTGTTATCTGAATTGAATTTGGCATCCTGTATTTCAATCTGGCAACCATATTCACTGGCCAAAATAAAGTGCTCCCATAAAATTATTCACAAGGTTGCCATCCCCTGCCTCACACCCATACCTATGAGTTGAGCAATAAATCAATAAAGGCGATATCCTTGAGTGGTAAAATGGCCTGTAGGCGAGCAATAGAAGATTAATCTGATGGAAGAGATAACAGCTAAAGAAACACTTTTTACTTATGTAATTTTTAAAAGTGGAGCGAATCAAGGGTTTTGATCAGCAAAGAAAGCATAGAAAAATCCAAAATCTAAACAGGCACTACCCCCAGGTGTTGGGGTAGATGTGCCCTAACCTGTAAAGCAAATACACCAGTCCCTCCAGGGAGCAAATACTCTAGTCTCTACTGGGGAGATGGGTGCTTGGAGAAACCATATATATTTGAATTGTGCAACTAACTCCCTTTGCCTTGATTCTATGGTAGCAACAATTTTCTGATTATAATTTAGCTTCCCATAAAGATCTGCCTGGAAACAACTGTCTATTTTCAAATCAAATCCCATGAACAATTGTTTGTCTTTGTAAATTAATAAATTGCCATTCTGGTTTACACATCGGGCTCTTGTGAACATCCTTATCGTGACTTCACATTCTCAGCATCAATCAACTCCCAGACCTTTAGACAATTGAGTTTATGAACATGCAAAACTGAAGACCAGACCCCAAGCTGTGGTTAGTGCTACAGTGTCAGGCTTGTTGCCAAACAGCTTCCCTCCCCTGGCAATTCTCACATCACCCTGGGAGCCTGCCATGTAACAATAAATGCATTATAACAGCAATAAACCGTTACTATTAAGCAGTTTAAGATGAGTGAAAATAGATAATTTGTATTCAAGCTATACATAACACAATGCAATAACTATATATTCCACTGAAACAAAATTTAACTTGGTGGACCCCAAAATTAATAACACCTAGATGGACTTCCTAATCTCTTGAACTTTTGGTTTGAGAAACCTACTAATTTTAGACCTATTAGAAAGTATAACGCTGAATATCTGCAGTGTTAGAAATGATAACTAACTTTTAATTCTATACAAATTAGACACCTAAATTATGATAAATCCCACATGCATGGGAACAGATATACAGCTACATGTACATACATATTTATAATTTTTTTTCAATTACAGTTGACATTCAATAATATATTAATTTCAGGTGGTGTACATACATATTTTAATCCATTTTAATACAGTCTTATCATCACAGAAACTGAACCTGAGTTATGAAAAATGCCAAGTTGGGTCATTAGTATTAATGAGGTATTGAGTTCTGTATGTGTGTATCAATACCTTCATTCATAACCCACTTACACAGACACATAAGCAGGGCCCACTTGTCACCACATTGTGTTTCTGGTTTTGTGTTGTAAATGTTATCATCATAAAGTGATTCTGTTTTTCCAAGGCTATAACTGGGGGGGTTGCTCCTGCCAAAGAACTCATCTCCAAATAAATCATCGCTACAACAAACAATATGTCATAAAAGAAGAAAGACCTCAAAATGAACCTCTTCAAAAATTAAAATAATTAAGTTCTTTTATTCATGCAATAAATAGTTATAAAGGAACTTTATGATTTATACATACATGCTCTGTGCTATAATGTGTGCATAAGTGTTCTGTACACATTTTATTTAATTTACTTTACAAGGGTACTCAATGTACACACAGCACAGAACACAGAAAACCCAAGTCTATCATATATTTTACTAAGATAAGTAACAGCTATAGCAAGCATTAAATATTTAATGATTGTATTTGCCTTCTTAGAATTTTGAAATGATTTTGCAAGATCATCTTGATGTGGGGCTATAAAATGTTGCCCAAAGGAGTTTGCAGTAAGGCCTCCTTTTCTTCTCCATAAGCTTCCTTGAGCAATAAGCATGGCACCAAAACCCGTCAGGGTGCCCAGTAAAGAATAGTTTCTTTAGGAGCTGGGCCACAGATTTAAACACTGGAAAAGCTGCTTTCACTGCAAGAAAGAATTGGGCCACTGCCAGACTCCTGCGGGGCCTCCCATCTCTAAGAATCTACAGCCTGTGAAGTCTTCCATTAGGGTCACATTTCCCACAAACTGCCTCTCAGCCTCACACCTTACAGCCCCCTGCAGCTGGCTTTATATCCCCCACAAGGGCAAAACATACCTAAGAATTATAGCACTATCCCCACCACCAATTAACTCTGGTGAGAAAATACGTTGACCCAGCCCCTGCCTGGAAACTTCCATACTGAGCAATATAAGGAACACCAACAAAACAGCAGCTCTGGCCTCCAGTCCCAAATACATCTGCATTTGGAGAGATCTGAGAGGCCCCTATTTATCAGAAGATTGGACTAACCATCTTGCCAAACTTCAGATAAGCCAAACCCAGTATGCCTTACTCACATCCCTGCTTTCCTTTGTCATCACCCAATGTGTAAGCACCCAGTTCAACTTATTTGCTATGTGACCTTGGGCAAGTCAGTTAATTCTGTGACTGTTTTCCTTCTGTAAAATAAAGGCTCTATTTTATGAGGGTATGAGAATTAAATGAGATGATACATGCAAATATTGCTGAGTTATTATTGTTATTATTAAGTTACTATTATTGTTATTACTGCTGTCCTCTAATCTCATTCCCATATTTCTCTGTACTTCTTCTCCACCTCACCTGACCTCTCATTTCTTTATTTTACATTTTTTTATTGATTTTTAGAGAGAGAGGAAGGGAGAGGGATAGAGAGATAGAAACTTCCACCACCCTTCCCTGCTTCATCACATACTACTTTATACATAAAATAGAAGAGATGGGATTGCCCTTATCTGCCTGCTACCAAACATACAATTAAAACTGTCTAGGGCTCTCTGTGCTTCTTGGACTTGTAAGTCTATTTCTTTCACCAGGTAGGCAAAGTTTTCTATCATTATTTTTTCAATAGGTTAGAAGCCCACATCAAGACACATCAAAATTAAAATGCCAAATGTTAAATACAGAGAGAGAATCTTAAAAGCAGAGAGAGAAAAGCAGTTCCTTACCTACAAGGGAGCACCCATACGACTGTCAGCTGAGTTCTCAACAGAAACCTTGCAGGCCAGAAGGGAGTGGCAAGAAATATTCAAAGTGATGAAAAGCAAGAATCTACAACCAAAATTAGTTTACCCAGCAAAGCTATCATTTAGAACTGAAGGTCAGATAAAGAGCTTCACAGATAAGAAAAAGCTAAAGGAGTTCATCACCACCAGACCAGCACTACAGGAAACGTTGAAGGATCTTCTTTAAGAAGAAGCTAATGAACAAAAGAAACTGACAAACAAATTAGACCCAGAGACACTGACACATGCAACAGACAGTCGTATCTCAGAGGGAAGAGGGAAGGGGGGTGGGGGGTGGGAAGAGATTAACCAAAGAAGTTATATGCATATATGCATAACCCATGGACACAGACAATAATGGGGTAAAGGCCTGGGGAAGGGGTGGGAGTGGGGTGGAGGGCACCAATGGGGGGTAAAATGGAATACCTGTAATACTTTCAACAATAAAGATAATTTTTTTAAAAACTGTCTACCCCATCTCATTCCATTTAACTTTTCTCATTTGTATAGCTCTCTCTCTTTCTGAGAACAATCTCTCCAGCTGATCTTTGAATTGAATTCCATAACTTTCTGCTTTCTCAGAAACATGCCTTTATCAATTTTCCCTTTTCTCTTTTAATTTCTCTCTCTCTCTCCCTCCCTCACCATCTCTATATGTCTCTCTCTCAAGAGGTGAAGTTTAATTCTCCTCTCCTTGAAACTGGGCTGCAACACTCACTCTTGGACTCTTGAGGTGCCATGTAACAAGTCTGCCTACCCAGAGTCTATCTTTCTGTTAGAAGACCCAAGCTAACCATGTGGAGAGGCTATCTGGAGAGAGAGATGCTCAACCTGCTCCCAACTATTCTAGTTTCTAGCCATTCAGATCACCCCAACTGAGGGCCCAGATGTCATGAAGCATACATGAGCTATCTTTGATGTTCCTTATCTGAACTTCTGACCCAAATTATCATGAGACATGATGATAATGATGATGATGATGATGGTGGTGGTGGTGGTGATGATGATGATGGTGATGATGATGGTGATGATAACTGTTTTAAGTCACTAAATTTTGAGATGATGTGTTACACAGAAATAAATAACTGCAAGTTAAAATGGCCTTCATGTTGCTAAATGCAATAGACATGTTTTCATCCCTATTTTATTTGACCTGTTAGCAGCTCTTGTCACAATTAATCATTCCCTCTTTTTGAAACACTCTTTCCTTGGCTTATCTGACACATTACTCATCTGACTCTCCTCAGACCTCTACAAATATTCAGTTATAACCTCTCCTCTAGAGATTTCATGATCTCTCTTTAGGTGATTTCATCTGTATATGGGTCTTCAATTACCACCTCTTCATATAGCTCACAAATTTATATCTCCAGCTTTTCTCTGAGCTCCAAACATTTCTTTCCAAATGCCTACTATACATCTCTTGGATGTCTCAAAAGCACTTCAAATTCAACATATTCAAAACCAAAGTCTTCTTTTCCTCCTGCCCCTAAAACCCAAAACAATGAATTGATCCTATTGCAGTATTCCCTCTCTCAGTGAATGGCATCATAACCCATCTATTTACAAAAGCCAGAAACCAGGGAGACATCCTTGCTATGTCTTCTCATCTTCATGTGCAAGCCATCCTGAAACCCTGTCAATTTTGCCTACTAGATCTCTCTCTCTTTTTTAATTCCTCACCTGAGGATATTTTTCCATTGTTTTTCAGAGAGAGTGGAAGGGAGAGAGAGAGAGTGGGACATTGATGCAAGAGATACATCGATTGGTTGCCTCCCACAGGCCCTGACCAGGGCTGGGGATTGAGCCTGCAACTGAGGTACGTGCCCTTGGCCAGAATCAAACCTGGGACCTTTCAGTCCACAGGCCCACACTCTAACCACTGAGCCAAAACAGCCAGGGCTAGATCTTTGTTAAAGCTTTCTTCTTCTGTGTTTATGTCCACCACTCACCACCTCTAAGTTATCTTCTTTTCTCACCAGGCATATAGTTACAGCCTTCTAATTGAACTCCTTGCTTTCACTTTTGCCTGTCATCTAATTCCTTTTACAAACAGAATAGTCTTTTTCACTTTTAATGTTTTCAATAATTGCTATTGTGCTTAGGATAGGTACACAAATCATTAATATAGCCTCTGAGGCCTTGCATAACCTGGCCAGTATCTACATCAGCTTCACCTTATAAAATTCTCCACTTGCCCTGGCTGGGTAGCTCAGTTGGTTAGAGTGTCATCCTGATACACCAAGGTTGCAGGTTTGATCCCCAGTCAGGGCACATACATGAAGCAACCAATGGACCTGGCCACTGTTGCTCAGTGGTTGGGGCGCCAGCCTGTGCACCAGAGGGTCGCAGGTTCAATTCCTGGTTAAGGGCACATACCTGGATTGCAGGTTCAATCCCAAGCCCTGATAGGGGTGCATTTGGAAGGCATCCAATTGATGTGTCTCTCTCATATCAATGTTTCTCTCTCTCCCCCTCTCTCCATCTCCCTCTCCCCTTCCCTCCCTCTCTCCCACCCACTCTCTCTAAAAATCAATGGAAAAAATATCCTCGGGTAAGGATTAACAACAACAAAAAAGAATCAACCAATGAATGTATAAAGAAGTGGAATAACAAATCTCTCTCCCTCCCCCAAAATCAGTCAATCAATCAATCAATTTTTTTTAATATATCCACTTGATGACTGAGCTACAGCTGTACCAGCTTTCTTTTGTCCCTCATATGCACTGGGCTTCCTCCTGCCACAGAACCTTTGTGCATGCAATTGTACATGCTTTCCCCTCTGCTTGGAATGTCTTTTTTCCCTCTTTACCCAGTTAACTCCAGTGCATTCTTCAGATCTCTGGGGAGGTTTCATTTGCTCAGGGAAACTTCCTTGACCTCTCATACTTTTGTGTACCACTCACTCCTACAGAACACTCATTACAGTTGTAATTTTTCATGTATTTGAATAAATATTTGAATGTTTGTCTCCCTGGCTAGACTATAAGCTTCAGGCAGCAGGCATCAAGGTTGGTTTGCTTGCTACTGTACTCACAGTACTAACACAATGCCTGGCACATATTAGGTGCTAAACATATATTTTTGGAAGAAAGTAGGGGAGAAGGAAGGAAAGAGAGAAGTAGAGGATGGAGGAAGGAGAAAAGGGAGAGCAGGAGAAGGGAATCTCCCTCTCCTGTGATTGTTTATTTGTAAATTTTTATTCTACTTGTATTCCTAACAGACTTTGCTTCATTTATCTCTAATTCACGTTATGTACATAAAGGTCCATAATTGTCATATGTTCTTAATGGAGTGCACCTTTTATGAATATTAAATATCTCTTTGTCTCTTTTAATATTTTTAGCTCTGAATTCTATCTTTGTCTGATTCAAATAGTCCTTTTTTTTTTTTTTTTTTTTTTTTGTTTGCTAGTATTTGGACAAATCAAAGTTTTACTGTTCCTTTGCTCACCACTATTTCTTATATTCCACATGATCTTCTTTTTAAGGTTCATTTTTTAAATTTTGCTATAATACCTACTTGAGTAATTCATAAAGGCTCTGAATATGTCTGCAATGTGTTCTGAATAGATAGGAAAGTTAGAATCTAAGAATCAGAGTTTTGTTCTGTGTATTGTTTCACTCATCCCCTTCCCCACTCAAGGTCAATAGTTCTCTTTATTCATTTTTGTTCTTCTCTTGTATGTTGTAGGTTTTCTCAACATATTAGTGAATAATGGACAAGTACATCAGCAAAGATAGCATATTCACTAATATGCATAGACATCAAAGGATCAACAGAAATATTGTGAGAAAACCTACAACATAAAAGAGAAGAACCAAAATGAGTGGGAGGGCTTTGTGTAAGTGGGTTGCATGTGTTGACCTGTCAGCCTTCACTTTAAAGTGGGTGGGTATGCAGGAGACAAGAAGGCTGTTCCCTTATTCCCCACAAATTGCCAAAACAATTTTACTGTTCCAGTGGAGGACTCCGGTGTATTTCTCTCCTGGACAAAGCTGCTTCTCTTTTGTTTTTCCATATATTCTGTGGAAGTCCAAATTACACCAAGGTCTGCTCTGTTTTTGTTTTTTGTTTCTAGGATCCTACACTCAGATTAGCAAACTTTTGGAAGCAATAGCTCACTCTCTTTATGATGAAATTTTTGTCTTTAACCTTAGGATGGATTGGGGGAAGGATGGAGAGGACTAATCATAGTGGGGCCCAACTGGTTCTTCTTTTCTGAATACATTTCTTCAATTGACCAGAGTGGGGCCCCACCACCCCTGCTCTTTGTATTTATGCATTTTGGGATTTTTCTCTTGCAGGTTTTGTATTGGATGACTCCTCCTCTCTTATCAATATGATCATATCTAATTTCTATCCTTAAGAAATTCATCTCAATTTCTGAATTACTGATGGTACATTTTCCTTTAATTATACCACTCTTGGGTTTTCTTTTCTGCTACTCTGATATTTTAAGGGATTTGAGGAGGGGAGGATGGGAACAAAGTTGCAAGCATTTAGGCTGCCATCTTGATCTAATCTGACCAAAGTCATTTTCTTATGTCAATTTTCCTGAGGCAAGGAGAGTGGCCAGGGCTCACTCTGAGAGGCAAGGAGAAAGGGCCTCTTCTAGTGATAGCTTCTGATTACTCAGGACTTGCAGTAGAGGCCCATTAGGATTTAGAAATCTAGTACTGTATCTGCATATCAGTGCTTCTGAGAGAGCCAAGGCACCAGCTAGCAGGCACCGCCCTTGAACAGAAAAGTGAAAGAAAAAGTACCCCCTTGGGGTGAATTAATTAGAACAAAGCACCCCTTTGGGTAGTCCAAGTATAAAAATATTCACCTTTCTCTGCTTATAGGGGCATCCCTGCATTAGGGCACAAGTCTTGTTGACTAGCAGAATATAGGCTAGATTTAATCCCTCCCTCAACACACACACACATACCTCTTCAGTCATGGACCTTTGTGCAGGGCATACCCTGCAGAACCAAATATGGTAAACAACTGCCCAGAGATAAAGCCTCCACACTCTGGGGTTTCTCCCAATTCCATGCACAGGCCTGAAAGGTCAGGTTCAAACTCAGAGAAATTTTCCTTAAGTGAGCATCTTATAAAAGCAGCTTTTGCTCCCTGCCATCCACCACCCCAAGACATAGGCCTCTGACCTTCCTGAGCCCTTGCAGAGCCAACATTACAAAGCAGCCCTGAGCTCTTGCCTTCAACAACTGGTGAACTCTGCTTTTAAAAACTAGGCCTTCCTTGCTTCTCATAGAGCCACTCTCAGCACCTAGAGGAGAAGTCTTTAATGCAAATGCCCAGGAACTATGGACAAGGACTCTACTGACCTCCCTCTCCTGCCCCCACAATCTATCCCCACTCATTCAACCTGGACTATCAGCATATATACCAGAAGTAATTCTCTTGGCAACCCTACAGGAGATGATAGATAGATATAGATATAGATAGATATAGATAGATATAGATATAGATATAGATATAGATATAGATATAGATATAGATATAGATATAGATATAGATATAGATGATATAGATATAGATATAGATATAGATATATAGATATATAGATATATAGATATATAGATATATAGATATATAGATGTAGATGTAGTAATATATGTGCCCTTCTCTAATACCATCTCCCAGAAATTATCTATATCAATAGTTTGTTGCATTGTCTTCTTGACTTATTACTATGTTTACATGAATATATAAGGCAAATATATCTACATTTTTAAAACAAAAATAGTATTAGTCAATACTCATTGGGCTACAACTTTCTTTTATTTCACACATAATGCATCATAGACACCTTTCAGATGGATACATACAATTCCATAACTTTGTTTTTAGTGGCTGCATAGTGTTCCAATGCCCAGTACCATGATATATTTAGCCCAACCCTGCTTAGCTTCCAAGATCAGACAAAAGTCGGCTTGTTCAGACTGGTATGGCTGTATGGCTAAAAGCCCTCTTACATTTCCCCTTATGCCATCCTCACATTCTCAATAGAGTTATAGCAGCTTATGGATAAACTATTATGTTTACATTATTATGATTATGATTATTGGTGTGTGTGTTCACCACCCCAAGCCAACTTTCCTTTCATCAATATTATTATGATTATGTATAAATATTTACTGATGAGCCAGGTAGTGTATTATGATTACATTTCCTTTCTTAAACAACTTTTTATTTTCCTGGATTTAATAATTATCTCTCCTTTTCACTTGTTTAGTTTTCTATGGTGCTCCATGGAGTTGTGCAGTGCACAGTCTGAGCAGTTAAACATATCAACCCTGTTTGCCTATGGCTAAGTCTTACCAAACTATCCAACAAACTTTCAATATAACTTTCCCTACAGTTAAATTAGTAGATAACCTATCAGTTTCTTTTTTTTTTTTTTCCCTTAAGCCTCCTATCTTCATACAATCTCTTGTGTCAGATATCATTTCCTGGATGCCAGGTCTTCTTTTTTGGTTTACTCTCTAGGTTTAGTGAAGCATGTCCTCCAATTGCTTCTTGAAAGAGGAAATTTTGAGAAAAAATACATTTATTCTATTCTAATTGAATATTCTACTCAATTGGTAGTTTAGCTGAATATAGAATTCTATGTTGGAAATGATAGTCAGTAAGAACATAGAAGGCATGGCTCCATTGCCTTTCAGCTTTGCCTATTTCTGTTGAGAAGCCCAATGTCATTCTAATACCTAATCCTTTGTATAGGACCTTTTAATTTTTCTTAATTCCAGAAGCTTTAAAAAAATTTTTTTTAATATGTTTTTATTGATTTCAGAGAGAAGAAGGGAGAGGGAGAGAAAGATAGAAACAGCAATGAGTCATTGATCGGCTGCCTCCTGCACACCCCCTACTGGGGATCGAGCCCACAACCTGGGCATGTGCCCTGACCAGAATTGAACCATGACCTCCTGGTTCATGGGTTGACACTCAACCACTGAGTCACACTGGCCAGGCCTCTCAGAAGCTTTTAAAGTCTGTTCTTAAGTATAGGATTCTGAAATTTCACAGTGGTATGCTTCTATGTGGCCTTTTCTACTCACTCCTGTTTCATTTTATGAGTATAATATTGTCTTTTATTTCTCTGAGTAAATTAATTGGAGTAGAAGCACACCAGTTATCTTTATTTTTTTGTCTGCTCCTTGCGTTGTCTCTGTTTTTTCCCAGTTCCCCCCTCCCACCTTTTTTTTTTTTTTTTTTTAATCCTCTGGCTTTCATGTTGGAACTTTCCCTGAACTGTCTGAAATCATTGATTATTTGTTCATATTGAATAATAGGGCACTAAAAAGCTGAATAGAAGTTCTGTGTGCCTGGGGTGGGGGCTGGGGGGATTTTGTTGTATGGTGATTGCATGTCAAGATGCTTTTTTGGTTGAGATATCAGTAGTTTTTCCCTGGGGTTTCAGTTTAAATTTCCTACTTAGGATATAAGCCTAGTTGCCTATATTTGAGAAACTGGATGTGGGAAGAATCCCTGACTTTCCTCTATTCTCTCTCTTTCAGTCTAGTACACTCTATTACCTTTATTTGTCTACAAGTCTATAACCACTCATGGTCATTATCATTTGTTTTTCATCTATTTTTAAAACTTCTTATTGTAAATACAGAAATGTACAAAGAATAAGTGTATAGTTCAATGAATTTTGACTAGTAGAACCAGCTGGATCATGAACATCCAGATGTCTCTGGTTAAGATTCTACAAATAAGAAACCTCTTTCCTGGTGTAACATATGTGAATCACTTCAAACAGTCCATAGTATAGTGTGAGTGCTTCTATGAGTGTTAGCTATCACCATTCAGGCACCTGATCACCTGCTTTTCATCTTCATAAATGTGCTTTCATGTAACATTTATCTCCTAGTTACATGGAAGGTGGAGTCTACATTCCAGTTTTTCCTTTCCTTCTTGTTTTCAGGTAGTTTCTGTACTTCACTTCTGTACTCTTTACAAAATTTTTAATTTTTATGTAGCCTAATTTGTCAATAGATGGCCAAAGGCCACTGGATAAAAATCAGCAGCTATGAAATAAGTCAGACAGAAAAGGACAAAAAACATAAGACTTCACTCATACCTGGAATATAAAACAAAAGAGTAGTAAATGAACAAATGTAACAAAACAAAAACAAACTCATTGATACAAACAGAATGGGGTTATCAGAAAGGAAGGGGGTGGGGAAAGGTGAAATGGGTAAAGGGGGTTAAATACATATTAATGGATGGAAACTAGATTTTTGGTGGTGAGCAGGCAATAGAGTATACTGATATTGAATTATATAATGTGGCCCACCCGAAATTTATGTTATTAACCAATGTTACCTCAAAAAAATTAATTAATAAAAATCAGCAGCCATTCCTTAGAAAAACTCAATGGGATAGAACAGAACTTTTTGTAAAGAGTATCAAAAAGCCATGAGCAAGCATCAGAATCAAGTAATTTCCCATGAAATTCAGAAATAAAACACGGATGTTCTCCATGGTATTTTGAAGGTTCTGAAATGTAATAAACCAAGAAATTGAAATATGCTGTATAAATCTAAAAGAGAGAAGGAAAGAAAGACAAAAAGATGGGAAAAAGTATAATTGTTTGCAGATGATATGATTATATGCATTGAGAAGCCAACAAATGCAATTTTAAAACCATTAAAACCGAGAAGTATATGCAGTGGACATCTGCTGTTTTGGTTTGCCCAGCATTCCTTTCTTCCTGCTTCTGGTAATAGCATTCTTCTTCCTTTGGAGGTCTGCTCCTCCTTCACTGTCCTGTCAATATAGTCATGGTAGGATGGGCTATGAGACTGCCCTTCCCCATTCCCTGTACACACACACACACACACACACACACACACACACACACACGTGGCTGAGCACCTAACCCCGGATGAGCTACTCATAATATCAAACTCTGCTGGACACAGTGGCAACTCCAAGGGGAAGGCATGTGACCCAGGCCAGAGATATAAGTCCTTTTTTAGAATATTCCAAATCAGAGAATAGCACTCTCTGCTCTTTCTAGAGAATAGTACTCTCTAAAAAGAAGTAGCTTTCTCGCCCAGCCGGCATGGCTAAGTGGTTGAGCATCAACCTATGATCCAGGAGGTCATGGTTTGATTCCCAGTCAGGGCACAGGCCCAGGTTGCAGGCTAGATCCTCAGTAGGGGCATGCAGGAGGCAGCCCATCGATCAATGACTGTTTCTCATCATTGTTATTTCTCTCTCTCCCTCTCCCTTCCTCTCTGAAATGAATAAAAACATTTAAAAATAATTTTAAAAATAAAAAGAAGTAGCTTTCTCTTTCCTTTGGTTCTTGAACTATATGGATGTGACCCTAGAGCAGTTTGTAGCCCTGTCTATATCATGTGGAAGAATCTTAGAGAATGAGGCAATGCAGAAAAGAGAGAAGCTGAGAAAAGAGATGAGGAGATGACTGAGAGCCTAATAGTATTTGAGTCTTTAGATCCTGGCCTGTCTGAGATCTGCCCTGCCCTTCCCAGTTATATAAATGAATAAACTGCATTTTCTTCTTAAGCTTATGCAAGTTGGGTTTCTATCATCTGCAAAGAAGAGTCTTAACTGATATAAGCCAGATGCAAGATAAATATACCAAATCCCATAGCTTTGTTTTTATTTTATTTTATTTTATTTTATTTTATTTTATTTTAAATATATCTTTATTGATTTCAGAGAGAGGAAGGGAGAGGGAGAGAGAGAGATAGAAACATCAATGATGAGAGAGTCATTGATCGGCTACCTCCTGCACACCCCCTGCTGGGAATCAAGCCCACAACCCGGGCATGTGCCCAGACTGGGAACCACACCGTGATCTCCTGGATCCTAGGTCGATGCTCAACTGCTGAGCCACGCCCACCCAGGCCCATAGCTTTGTTTTTAAAAAAGTAATATAAAGTAGTTCCCTTTTGTTTTATTTTCCAATTTTTATTATAATAATTTTCAGACATAAAAGTTTAAAGAATTCTACAGTGAACACCAATATACTCACCACTTAGATTTTACAATTAACATTCTATTATTATATTCCAATAACTTTCTTTTATTCTAGCAATAACAGAAATAGAAACAGGAAAAAATGTATCCCGTTCACAATAGTGGAGAAAGATATGTGTGAAACACTTAACCAGCACAGAGGTCTAAAGCTCCCACAAAATTCTGCTCTTGCTAGACAAATGATCAGGAAAGGAGCAACTTAGCAAGGCAGAAGATTTTAGATAACTGACTTACTATAGTCACTCGCCATGGAAAAAATGGGACTCCACCCCCACCCACTCCAGGAATAGCCAATTGGGGAGCCTAGACTTCCAACCATGGCAGACACCCATCTTCTCCCCCATTCCCCAGTTTCCTCTCCCCTCCCCCCTCTTTGGGGAGTCTGAAATCCCGCCCCCTCCCCACTGGTGTGTTGTCACAAAGGAAGACGGGAGTCCCCAGTGCTGTCAGGAGGAATTGGGCCAGAATCACCTTGGCTGACCTTCCAATATCCTGTAGATAGTATTATTTAAGCTAGAATAACCCAGAGTTTGGGAACTGTATCTATTTCAGATTGGTTTTTGTTTTTTTTTTTTGCTTTTGGTGCCAACTAGGCCCCTGCTAGGCTAGTGGGGTTTTCCCTGAAGGGATTGGTCAGATCTGTTGTCAATCATCCTTGAAATGATTAAATATACGGAAAATCCTGGGTAGAACTTCATGTGATAAAAGGGAACAAATGTTGCCATGGTGATTAATGTTTACTAAAACGCTTCTTCTGAGCCCTCAGGTTTCAGATTTGACTAGATATAGAAGAGCAGGACAATAAATCGTATTGGTCCTCCTGCGACGGTGAGTTAGCCCCCTATTGGAGATGGTAAAACACAGGGAGGGTATCCTTTAGGAACTTACTCATCTGCTTTCAGCCAAAACTCCAAACAATGTCACATCTTTGGGCAATTTTTAATTATTCTTTATGTTGTACTTCTTTTCGTTATGCCCAAATATTTAGAAAAGGCATATTAGAAGTAACAGCCTTTACTCACCTGTGATATGGAGAATTTAGAGAAGAACTTGTTAGAGTCATAGTTCTCTGTCCACAAAACCCTCCCAAGCAAAGTGGTGACCACAGGAGGACCCTCAACAACCACAGCACTATAGCCTGATGAAAAGACCAAAATAGAAGATAATGAGAGATTTGGTTCAGATCACAAGTAAGATTATACTTTGGAGAATCCTCCAAATTAGCTGGAGGACACTTTAAAGGGAGACTATTTCTTAGCATTCAAGCCAACAGGGGCTTAGGCCATCATAATATTTAAAAGGGTATGCTATACTTCCAGTTTAAGATGTCAGTCTGAACAAATGTGTTTTTCTCCCCAAATTAGCTTTAAATGAAAGAAGAAAAAATATAAGAATAGAGCCATAACCACAAGAGATAACAGGAAAGGAAGGGTATGATTAACAGGCCAAAATTGTGAGGATTATTTTTAAAATATGAAATAGGATAAAATTGAGCAACCAGAGTCAATGAATCTGTGACACCATACCTACATGGGAGATGGCTGCTGTAAAAGTGATTTCTCTGTTTTCTAACATAGCACCCCAAAGATAGACAATGTCACAGCCACCTGGATCAGGGGATGAGAATGACGATGAGGCCATCACAGAAGAAAATGGTGAGTCAGTGAACTAATAAAACTTAGAACTAAGTCCAAAAAATGTAAGAATATGTCTAGGAAGCTTGAGTAAATTATTAAAAGATTATTCCTAAGAAGATAAAGCATAATTAAACCATTAATAGAAAATTAGTAGCAAGGTGGAAATAAATTTGTCCAGAGAATTGTTATTAGGTGATGGTGGTGAAGATGGCACTTCTGCTTTTGCATTGCTGTGGTTGTTTTATAGTGAGAATGAATTTGTGTAATATTTTGGCAAAAAAACTTTAAAGTTTGATAATATTCAGTGTTGCTAGTGGTGTGGGCAATCAGTGGTCATTCTGAAAATGGGAGTGTAGGCACAACATTTCTGAAGAGTAATATGGCAATCTATCAAAATTTTAAATATACTTTCCCCTTGACCCATACTACTTCTCCAAATAAATCCTCTAAAATACTTTTCCACATTCATTAAGATCTGTGTTATAGGATGTTCATTGCTACATGATTGTAGTAGTAAAAAAAAAAAAATTAGAAATAACCAAATATCCAAAAATAGGAAAATTGTTAAATAAATTGTAGTATATCTTTACTACAAACTAGTATGCAGCCCTTAAACAGAATGAGATAGATCTCTATGTATTGTCATAGAAAGACCTCCAAAGTATATTAAGGTGTTTTTTTTTTTTAAGTATACTAAGTTTAAAAAGCAAACTGTGAGCCCAGAGTAAGAAAAAAATAAGGAAATCATAAAGATCAAGTGGAAATAAATGACATAGAAACTAAAAAAAAAATACAAAAGATCAATGAAACCAAGAGCTAGTTCTTAGAAAAGACAAACAAGATTGATAAACTTTTAGCCAGACTCATTAAGAAACAAAGACAGAAGACCCAAATAAATAAATCAGAAATGAAAGAGGCAAAGTAATAACTGACATCACAGAAATACAAAGGATTGTAAGAAAATACCATGAAAAACTATATGCCAACAAATTGGACAACCTGGGCAAAATGGACAAATTCCTAGAAACATACAGTCTTCCAAAACTCAATTAGGAAGAGTCAGAAAACCTGAAGAGACCAATAACAACTAATGAAATTGAAGCAGGAAAAAAAATAATAATAATAAAACTCCCAGCAGCCCAGCTGGCACGGCTCAGGGGTTGAGCATAAACCTATGATCCGCAGATCGCGGTTCAATTCCCAGTCAGGGCACATGCCTGGGTTGCAGTCTTGATCCCCAGCAGGGGAAATTTAGGAGGCAGCCAATCAATGACTCTCTCTCATCATTGATGTTTCTATCTCTCTCCTCTCTTCCTTCCTCTCTCTGAAATCAATAAAATATATTTAAAAAAACAAAAAACCTCTCAGCAAACAAAATTCTTGGACCAGGTGACTTCACAGTTCTAAGAAGAACTACAACCTATCTTCCTCAAACTATCCAAAAAAATTTCAAGAGGAAGGAAGACTTACAAGCTCCTTTTATGAGCCCAGCACTATCCCAATTTCAAAACCAGATAAAGAAACTACAAAGAAAGAAAATTATAGGCCAATATCCCTGATGAACATAAATACTAAAACACTCAACAAAATATTAGGAAACCATATCCAACAATATATTAAAACGATCATACACTATGACCAAATGGGATTTATTCCAGGGATATAAGGCTGGTATAATATTTGGAAGTCAATAAATGTGACACATAACATAAACAAAATGAAGAATAAAAATCACATGACCATATCAATAGATGCAGAAAATGCATTTGATAAAATCCATTACCCATTTATGATAAGAAGTCTCAGCAAAGTGGGAATAGAGGGATCATACCTCAACATAATCAAGGTCATATATGACAAACCTACAGCTGGCATCATACTCAGTGAGCAAAATCTAAAAGTGTTTCCTTTAAGATCAGGACCGAGACAGGGATGTGCGCTTTCACCACCCTTATTCAACATATTACTGAAAGTCCTAGCCACAGCAATCAGACAAGGAGAAAAAATAAAAGGCATCCAAATTGGAAAGAAAGAAGTAAAACTGTAATTATTTGCAGATGAGGTGATATTGTTTATAGAAAACCCTCAGGACTTCACCAAAAAGGTACCAGATCTAATAAACAAATTCGGCAAAGTAACAGGATACAAAATTAATATTCAGAAATCAGTGGCATTTCTATGCACTAATAATGAACTTTCAGAAAAAGAAATTAAGAAAGCCACTTTATTTACATTGCAACAACAACAACAAAATAAGATAGCTAGGAATAAACATAATCAAGGAGGTAAAAGATCTATACTCTGAAAACTATAGGACATTGAAAAAAGAAATACAGTGGTACCTTGGTTTTCAAAAGTCTCCATTGATGAACATTTTGGTTTTCAAACGCCATAAACCCGGAAGTAAATGCTTTGGTTTTTGAACATGCCTCGGAAGTCGAACATGCCACATGGCTTCCCCTGAATGCAAGATCCTGAGGTCTAGCTGTCAGCTGTTGATCCCTCGATTTTCAAATGTTTCAGAACTCGAACTGTCTTCCGGAATGGATTACATTCAAAAACCAAGGTACCACTGTAGAGGAAGAGACAGACAAGTGGAAGCATATACCATGTTCATGGATAGGAAGAATTAACATCATTAAAATGTCCATACCACCCAAAGAAAATTATAAATTCAACGTAATCCCTACTAAAATACTGACAGCATATTTCACAGATCTAGATCACAATAACGGATATCAAACTATACTACGAAGACACTGTAATTAAAACAGCCTGGGACTGGCATAAGAACAAGTGTATAGATCAATGGAGCTGAACAGAGAGCCCCCAAATCAACCCATGAAATGATGGCCAATTAATATTTGACAAATGAGGCAAGAGCATAGAACAGAGTTAAGACAGTCTCTTCAATAAAGTGTCTTGGGAAAATTGGATAAGAACATGCAAAAAAATAAATGGAACTAGAATATCAACTTACACCATACACAAGAATAAACTCAAAATGGTTAATAGACTTATTAAATGTAAGTAACAAGACCACAAAAGTCCTAGCAGTAAAATCTCAGACATTTCACATAGCAGTATTCTATTTTTCTTTATTTGGTTAATTCTCATCTGAGGATATTTTTTCCATTGCTTTTTAGAGAGAGTGGAAGAGAGGGAGGGGAGGGGAGAGAGCAAGAGAGCAAGAGAAAGAAACATCAATGTGAGAGAAATACATCGACTGGTTGCCTCTTGCATGAACCACCACCACCACTGGAGAGAGGGAGAGAACCCAAAACCCAGGCACATGCCCTTGACTGGGAATCGAACCTGCAACTCTTTGATGCTCTAACCACTGAGCTACACTGGCCAGGGCGAGTAGCATTATTTTCACCAATACATCTCCTACGGCAAGAGAAACAAGGGAAAAAAATAAACCAATGGGACCACATCAAACTAAAAAGCTTCTGCACAGCATAAGAAACCATCAACAAAATGAAAAGGGAAACCACTGTATGGGGAGGACATATTTGCAAATGATACATGTGATAAGGGGTTAATTTCCAAAATATATAAAGAACTTATACAACTCAACACCAGGAAAACAAACAATCCAAATAAAAAATGGGCAAAGGACCTTAATAGACACTTCTTCAAAGAGGACATACAGATGGCCAATAGACTCATGAAAAAGTGCTCAACGTCACTAATCATTAGAGAGATGCAGTTGGTTTAGCATCATCCTGTGCACTGAAAGATTGCTGGTTTGATTTCTGGTCAGGGCACATGCCCAGGTTGTGGGTTCAGTCTGGGTCAGGGTACATATGGGAGGCAACCAATCAACGTTTCTCTCTTTCCCTCTCTCTTCCTCTCTCTCTAAAATCAATTTAAAAACATAAAAAATATTTTAAAAATAAAACTACAATGAGGTATCACTTCACATCTGCCAGAATGGCTACCATCAATAAATCAACAAAAAACAAGTGCTGTCAAGGATGCGGAAAAAAGGGAGCCCTAGTACATTGCTGGTGGGAATGCATACTGGTGCAGCCACTATGGAAAACAGTATGGAATTTCCTCAAAAAATTAAAAATGAAACTGCTGTGTGACCCAGCGATCCCACTTCTGGGATTATATCCTAAGAATCCCGAAATACCAATCAGAAAGAATATATGGCCCTAGCCAATTTGGTTCAGTGGTTACAGCATCAGCCTGTGGACTGATGGGTCCTGTGTCCAATTCCAGCTGAGGGCACGTACCTCGGTTGTAGGCTCAATCCCTGGCCACAGTCAGCTCCTGAGGGGGAGTCAACCAATCGATGTGTCTCTCTCACATGGATGTTTCTCTCCCCCGCCCCTTTCCACTCTCTCTGAAAAAGCAATGGAAAAATATCCTCGGGTGAGGATTAAAAAAAAGAAAGAAAGAATATATGCACCTCTATGTTCACAGCAGCACTATTGACAATAGCTAAGATCTGGAAACAGCCCCAAGTGCCCATCAGTAGAAGAGTGGATAAAAAAGCTGTGGCACATTTACCCAAAGTAATCCTATGCAGCTGTGCAAAAGACGGATCTCTTACCCTTTGAGACAGCATGGAGGGACTTGAAGAGTATTATGCTAAGGGAAATAAACCAGAGAAAGACAAGTATCACATGATCTCAGTTATATGTAGAATCTAATGATCAAAATAAACAAATGAACAAAATAGGCCCAGAGACATGGAAGCATGACACAGACTGAAGGATCTCAGAGGGAAGGGGGTTGGGGGGTAGGCAGAAAATAACCAAAGAACTTATATGCATATATGCATAACCCATGGACACAGACAATAGTGTGGTGAAGGCCTGGGGTGAGGCGGGAACCATGTAGAGGGAGGCAATGGGGGGAAAAAGGAGGACATCTGTAATTCCCTCAACAATAAAGATAATTTTTTTTAAAAGCTGTGTAACACTGAAAAAACAAATACTATGTACCTTTTTTTTTTTTTTAACCTTTATTGGTTTCAGAGAGAGGAAGGGCGAGAGAGATAGAAACATCAATGATGAGAGAGAGTCATTGATCAGCTGCCTCCTGCATGCCCCCCAACTGGGGATCAAGCCCGCAACACGGCATTTGCCCTGAACGGGAATCAAACCATGATGTCCTGGATCCTAGCTGAAGCTCAACCGCTAAGCCACCCCCGGCGGGGCAAATACTATGCACCTTTAAAAAAGAAGGATCTCTTACCCTTTGCAATAGCATGGATGAACCTGGAGATTATTATGCTAAGGGAAATAAGCCAGTCGGAAAAAGACAAATATCACATGATCTCACTCATATGTAGAATCTAATGAACAAAATAAATTGCCAAATAAAATATGTCAAGACATATTTTGGATGCATGGAACAGACTGACAGATCTCAGAGGGGTGGGTGTGGGGGATGGGAAGAGGTTAACCAAAGAACATATATACATATATGCATAGCTCATGGACATATAGTGTGTTGGAGGCCTGGGGTGATGTGGGGGGTTGGGGGAAGAGGGGTAAAAAGGGGGGAATGGGGGACATCTGTAATACCCTCAACAATAAAAGAAAAAGGCCCTGAAGTGGAAAACAAAAAGCAAATTGTAGAGCTATATGTACAGTAATGATACCATTAAAAAATACCAAAGCTTCCTTTAGTATATATACAAATATGTATGTACATAAATACTGAGGAAGACTATGCACCAAACTTAACAGTGAAGGAACACTTCCACATTTTATCCTACATTCTTCTATATTGTTTGTTTTTTTAAAAGAAGAATGTGTATGTATGGCATTTGTATAAGCAAACAAAACTGAAAGATAACCATCAATAGAATGTAAACAGTGTGTAGAGCTTCCATTAATAGTTGAAAAAAAGAAAAAAAGGAAATTCAGTCAGTACAGCAAAAGTAAGGAAAGGGGAAGAAGAAACCACAATCAAGTGTGATTAGAATTTTTTTAAAAGTGACAGGAGGCCTGGGCCAGTGTACTCAGTTGGTTGAGCATTGGTCCATGCACCAAAGAGTCGCTATTTCCATTCCAGGTCAGGGCATATACCCAGGTTTCAGGTTCAATCCCCCAGTCCAGGTGTGTGCAGGAGGCAACTGATCAATGTTTCTCACTCACATTAATGATTCTCTCTCTCTCTCTCTCTCTCTCTCCTTCTCCTTTTCTCTTTCTCTAAAAAATCAAGAAATAGTTTAAATTTTTTTTTAAGTAACAGGAGTATGTACACCTATATACAGTATACTATGCTGCATGTAAAAATGGTGAGTTAGATCTGTGTATACAGACATGGAAAGCTGTGGTACATTTACATAATGGAATACTACTCTGCTGTAAAAAGGAAGAAAAATTTACCTTTTTCAACAGCATGGATGTATCTGGAGAACATTATGCTAAGTGAAGTAAGCCAGTCAGAGAAACACAAGTACCACATGATCTCACTCACATGTGGAATTTAATGAACACATTGAACTACCAGGCAAAATAGAGACAGATTCATAGATAGAGAGCAGGCAGACAGCTGGGGGTGGGGGGGGGGTGACGGTGGGGGATTGAGGAAAAAGAAAATGAGAAACTCATGGACAAGGACAACAGTATGGTGATTGTGGGGGTAGAGAGAGAGAGGTGGAGGTGGAAGAGGGCATAGAGGGGATAAAAGGTGATGAAAAAATAATAAAATAAAAAGTCACTTCGGAGCAAAAAGGGTAATTACTACTATTTTTTTTGGTATATCAATCAAAATGATACCTATTTTTTGTCAGATTGGCAAAAAATATATTTTTTGGTGTGCCCCAGAATTTTAGTAATTAGTTTATGTGTGCAATGAGATGGAGAAGGTTGAAAATCACTGCTTTATAGCTCTGTCTGTTGTGGCTCAGTTGGTTGAGTGCCATCCTGTGCACCAAAAGGTTGAGGTTTCAATTCCTGGTCAGGGCACAGGCCCAGATTAGGAGTTCGATCCTGGTCGGGGTGCGTGTGGGAGGCAACTGATTCATCTTTCTCTCGCTCTCTTTCTATTCCTCTCTCTCTAAAATCAATAGAAACATATTTATTTTTTAAAAAAGGAAAAGAAAATCACTGCTTGAGGGATCTGAGACTGGGATGCTGCCTTGATTGCCCTCCTTAGCACTCCAGAGTTTCTGGTTAAGAATGAAACTATTCCCTGAGATCTAGTCTCCTTGCACCATCCCTAGTGCGCCTTATTGTCCCTCACCTTAGGGATTTAAGCACGCTCCCCGTGTTCCTTCTTTGTGCCCCCTGCTCCCTCCTACTCCCTTCGCCTGGCTAATCCCACTTACCCTCTGGAAGCTCTTCTCCTGACCCCTACCCTGTCTGTGTTCCTCTAGCAGCTTTTATCTCTCAGTTCTGTAACTGTCCTCACCCACTGGGCCAATTGAGAACTGTTTGAGATCAAGGGTTGTCTTTGTATACTCCGTGACTAGATCCTAACGGGTCCTCAGACTACATTTATTCAGTGTTTGCCTGGCAGAAGGAGCTGGTTTCTGCTTCCAGTAAAGATCAGCCACTGACTGAGGGTCCAGCCAGAGAGCCCATTGATTTTCTAGAGTCAAATTCCCACTGTCTCCTGTTTGTTAATCCTCATCCGAGGTTATTTTTCCCATTGATTTTTCAAGAGAGTGAATTTTTAGAGAGAGTGGGTGGGAAGCCAGGAGAGACCAGCTCCGAATGAGTTGGGATTGAACCTGCAACCTAGGTATTTGCGCTGGACTGGGAATTGAACCTGTGACCCTTCTGGGTGGGGGGCTGACACTCTAACCACTGAGCCAAACAGGCCAGGACACCACTGTCTCCTTGAATGTACACTGCTTGCTGCTGTGTCCTGCCAGCTTGAGAATGGCCTGGACCGAATCCAAGCTTGGCCTCCTTTGAGCACTGTGATTTGGCTCATCTTTATAAAGGAGTTATTTTACTATTCTTTTTTTTTCTCCTGGTGAGTGGGGCTCTGAACATCTTTTCCTAACTTGTCTATTATTGGAGACAATTTTATGGCCTGTCTGCTTACGAAATTGTAAAGTATGAGAAGTACTGTATTTGGAATTGGGGGGAAAAACTAGGTTTGCTTTAAGTCTGTGGGATTTGTGACTTTGACAAGTCATTTTAACCTTGTTCCCTAAGCCTGTTTCTCATCTGTAAAATGGGGATGGCCTTGACCTATCTCATCCTGTGACTATGAGGACAAAATAAGATTGACTGTGAAAGTGCCTTGAAAACTTGTAAAATCAATTGCAAATGGAATTTTGTATTAGTTCTGTGTTCCCTTATGACATCCAGCACCATGCCTTGCCCGGAGTAGTTAGTTGCTCAAAACATTTTTGTTGAATGACCAAATGAATTGGCAAGAGAAATAATGCTATTGGTGGGAATAAAGAACATTTAATAGAATCAGGAAAAACGGATCACTTGGCAATGGAAACATCCATACAGTAAGTAATAGTTCAGAAGTTGGGCATTTATGGATAGTTCCAAGCCTACATTCCTAATGTCTGCTCTTTGTTTTACTTATTTAAAATATTTAAATTTTCTTTTAAGATGATTTTGTCAGGTAAAATGATCTGTCAAATTTGACTAGGTCTTAAATATTTAGTTCACAAAGCTGTTTTTGCCCCAGGCAATACTGTGAGGTCAGCAAAAATGTACTCTCTGAAATCTGTCCTCCCTTGGTAACTTTACACCCCCACCCCCAATGCAATGCCTACCCCCTGTTCTGTCTACCTCCAGGCACTTAGGACTTTAACATTATCCTTACTTCCCTGAGAAGCAATCACCTTAAAGTCCCCCTGGTTAATTTGCACTTGAAAAAAGGATTCCTAGAGAAGGAGGCTATTTTTTTTTTTTTTTTTTATCTAAAAGAATGAATAAATGGTTGAAATTTTAGGCATTAAAGGGAGTACAAAGGCTTATCAGCCCCATTCAAATCACAATGGTACTTTCTTCACCTTCGGTTGTAGTCTCTACCCTGGAAGTATATAGAAACACCCAGAGAGCCTCTTAAGAATACTGAAAGTTGAGCCCCTACTCACAGAGATTCTAATTCAGTTGGACTAGGTTCAGACCTGAGCAAAGGCGTTTTTTTAAAAGCTCCCCAGGCAATTCTGTTGTGCAGTCAGAGTTGGGAACCACTGATTTAAACCTAAATTGGCCCTGCTCTGGAGAAAAAGAAAAACTGAATGCCATTTGAAGATCAAACCTTAAAGTTGGGCGAGGGTGGAGGGACTGTGACAGTCATTGATAAAGTAAACATAAGGTTAAAAATAGACCCAGCAACTCCATCCTAAGCAAGTGCTTCCCTGCACCAAAGGAAGAAGTAATCTATGGCTGATTCAGTCCCCCACTCCCAAACCTCCAGGACAAACGGCCTGGCCCCATCAGTCCTGAAATCTGCTTTCCAGATGGCTCATGGGTATGACCATAGATAAAATCTCTGAGCTAAGGAGCTAAGTCCTCAAATGGTTTGTTGATGTACATGAGACAGTAATTCTTCAGTAGATGAAATAATTTTACATGGAAGATAATGATTTTGTTAAAAATGAGATGTTTTGCTTATTTACATTTTACTGAGCACTGAGGGTTCAGCATTTGTTATTGTGTTTTTTATAAAGCAACTCCACGGTGGATAAAGGGTGAGTTCACATTGTGTGGTTGGATCATCTTTGCCTAAGCTTTGGCCTCCTCAGTCATTCCAGAGCAGCGCCTTGCTGTTGATAGCATAACAAAGCCCTTATTATGATATAGTGTTTCTCACCACTGCTTGGTTGGCCTTTGCCATATTTCCCTGCTTCAAAGGTGGTCCTTCAAAAAAGTGAATAGAGAACATGGGCCACCTTTTACCCAGAAGCTGTTTTTTCCTGGACACATTCTTAAAGAAAGCATGCTGCAGAAACATCTTTGGTATTCTGAGCAAGCAGTATCTCCTATTTTTAGCGAAAATTGCACTTACAGATAACAAGGCTTCCAGGAGTGTCCACCCATTGACGAGCCCCTGCTCTGAGATGTCTGGAGAAAAATCCAGCACTCAAGGAAATCCCCTTGATGGAAAAAGGGAAACAGTTTACACTTATCTTTTTAGAGAGATGCCTACAGAAATAGGGAAATGGAATTTAGAAAAACTAGTCCTCATTGTTTGTATTTCTTCCTTTATGCAAATATTAATACCCTTATAAATACCTACAAATTTATTTATTTAACTAAAAGAAGGCCAATCATAACTATACCTCATTTGGCAGCATTACAAAGTTTAATTAATGTTTCTAATGTATGAATTGAACTCATAAGATGAAATATTCTAATATATAGAGTATGTGTTAAGTGCCCAATCTGGTTTAGTCTGAAAATGACCACAAATGTATGGTGTCCTACACTGCATGTCTCCATTATTGTGGTTTCAGTGACTTCAACCTTGCAAAATGTATATTTTTCTTTCTTTTTTAAAGACAGATTGTTTTTAAAATGTTTTTTATTGATTTTTAGAGAGAGGAAGGGAGAGGGCCCTGGCCAGTTTGGCTCAGTCACCTGCACACTGAAGGGTCCTAGGTTCGATTCCAGCCAAGGGCATTGTACACTCAATCCCCAGCCCTGGCTGGGGGCGCATACGAGAGGCAACCAATTGATGTGTCTCTCTCACATCAATGTTTCTGTCTGTCTCTCCACCCCTTCTACTCTCTCTCAAAAGCAATGGAAAAAATATCCTCTGGTGAGGATTAAAAAAAGAGAGAGAGAGAGGAAGGGAGAGGGGTAGATAGAAACATCGATGAGAGAGAAACATCCATAGGCTGCCTTCTGCATATTCCCTACTGGGGATCAGGATCACAACCCAGGCATGGGGCATGTGCCCTGACTGAGAATCAACCGGGGACCTCTTGGTTCATGGGTCAATGCTCAACCACTGAACCACACTGGCCAGGCTAAAAAAAATATTTTTATGTTGAGAATGTGTTTAACATTGGTTGGCAAATGTTTGGGTGTATAGAATATACACTTACATATTAGCTAGCCCCAGTTAGTTGATTCTTGAAGTAAATGATGTTTTACAAAGCAATGTAGGAAGTTTTTCTTCTTTTAGATTGGTCCAAGGGGCCAAGAAGACACACAGTTCTGGTTCTCACACATCATATAATAATAACTAAGTTAGTTTGTGCCATAAAATGTAAATGCTGAATTTTTTAAAATGAAGATTAAAATCACATATACATATTAAGATGTGCTATTTAGCGAGGACTGACCTGGCACAAAGTAAAATGAGGTCATAAAGTGTCAAAAGGAAGATTATTATTAATCAGTAAGAAAAAAAAGAAAAAATATTTTTCCCCACAAAACTCACTTGAGGATATTTCATAGAAAACTTAAATAGTAGGTTGGACTACTGGACCACTGAAAGTAAACTAGAGCTCAAGAGCCAAGGATCTGTGCTTTTAGAACTAACACATAACTCCGGAGAGTGAAGGGCTGAGATAACCATGTTAGATTAGGAGCTATTACTACTAGACTGTAGTTCAATATTAACGGGACTCAGCTATCCTTTGTTACTTATAAAAGTTTATCTTTGTGTGGCAAAGCAGTTTTCTTCTATCTTTATGTCCATCGCCTTTCAGTTGCACTAATATTTGTAATTTTTTAAAAAAAGTTAGCACCCCCATACATCATTCTAAGGAATATAATTCATTAGAACAGGGCCAATTTTTTTGTTTGTTTGTTTTGCAAAGCCCTTGGTTAAAATGCAAATCCTCCTAGAAGAGGTACTTTTGGACCATTATCAGCTGGCCCATCCATACACCCTTCTTAGGATATAACCTCATGAATTAGAACAATCTTGTTCATAATTCCGAAAACTAGTCAGTTAATCCTCCCTTATAAGGGTATGGCATTATTTTATTCTCATTCAATGAAATATTCCATTCAGTAAGTATTTACTCTGCATTTACACAGTTGTTCAGCATCCGGTGAAATGTGAGACACAATAAAGGAGGGGTTAACGTTTTAGGATACCTTCCCTGGTGTTGAGTGTTTACAGTCTCATATTAGGCACCAAGAACAATATGGTACATTAGAAACAGATGGAAATCCATCTTCCCCCTTTCAGGCCTCTATCTCCCTTTTCTGTGGCTGGGGAGCCTAAGTTCCACTAGAGCCTTGCTCTCAGCTGGCTCAACAAACAGCACAAAGCTGATAATGGCCCAAGGTGGTACCTTTTCTAGGAGGATTTGCATTTTAACTAAGGAGTTGTCAAGACAAAAGGAAAGTGAAAACAAAAAACAAACAAAAAAACCCCACAAAGTGAGCCTGTATAAACAAAGTTAGAAAACTGATTTATTCTTAGGGTTAGGATTGGCCTATCTCAAATTATAGGATACAAACTCCTTAAAAAAATTTTTTTTTTGTTAATCCTTATCCAAGGATATTTTTTCCAATGAGTGTGAAAGCAGGGGGGAGGAAACATCAGTGTGAGAGAGACACCTCCATTGGTTCGCCTCCTGCACTCTCCAGACCAGGGCCAGGATCTAACCTGCCACCCATGGCCTGGGAATCAAACCCTCGACCCTTCTGTGTGCAGGCCGGCGCTCTAACCACGGAGTGACACCTGCCAGGGTACAAACTGCTTTTATTCCACCCACAATCTTGCCACTCCCATGCTTTTAAAAGCCCAGCTTGCTTGCTGGTTTCCATGCTGTCTATCCTAGCCTACAGGGTAGACTCCAAAATTTTTGGCTTTTTGTGCCAGGCACTCTTGAGCCTCAACTACCTTACTTCCAACCAGACAACCTGCTTCCCCAGTGCCACTACACTTTCCATATTTCTATAAACAGGCCAGGCCCTCTCACAACTCCCTGCTTTGCCTGTTTTTCACTGCCCAGAATGCCCTCTCTCCTCGTCTTTTTGGCAACTCCCACTTTGAGACCAAGTAAAAACGTCAATTCCTCTGTGAAATTCTGTTACAAAAGTCCCCCAAATTTCTTTCTTTCTTTTCAATTTTTGTTTAGAGTTCTAGAGAGAGAGAAAGGGAGAGAGGGAAATCTTGATTTGTTGTTCTACTTATTTATGCATTCATTGGTTTATTCTTGTATGTGCCCAACTAGGGATGGAACCAGAAATCTTGGCGCGTATGGGGACAATGCTCTAACCAATGGAGCTACCTGGCCTGCTCCCCCCAAATTTCTTGTTTCACCTGTTTCCACTGTACTTTGTACATCTGTTATAATAATGTTATAGAAATTAGTTTTGAAACTCTCTTCCCTCCCTGGCTTCTGAGTGGCAGGGACCTGGCATAGCTTCTGGCATATAAAGTCTTTCAGTACATGCTTGTTCAATGTTTCTGCAGTTAGAGTGATCAACAGGTTGGCAAATTTAGTTTTATTTGACATTTTGTCCTCTGCCCCCACTCCCAATGCTCTTGGGTTAAATGAAAACTCCCAGCAGGGAATTTACAAGGTTTGTTGTTGCTAATTTAACAAAATTTAGAGGTTTGTTCTTATGAGTAGTCCATTTTAAAATTTTGGTTTGTGGAATACATTGGTAGAAAACATTTGTTTTTGCCAATATTCTCCAAAATTTCTTCTTTGAGACAAAGTATATGAGCTGAGATTTAGTAAAATATGTGGCTTTGTTTATTTAGTCTATAAACTACTGAGTTAATGACTGATGGGGTCGGGGTTGGTCCTGGGAATTGTGGTGTGGGGGGGGGGGAGGGGGTGTGGGAAGGGGGTTTTAGTTGCCTTCCTGTTTCTTGGCCTTTGGAATGCATCCTGAACTCTAGCCAGCCATCTTAGGAAATGCTCCTGGTAGGAAGGTAAAACGGTTTGCAGCTACATTACTGAGAAAGGGATCAAAATTCAGGCCCTATTCGGTATTGGGTCATTGGTGTCCTTGACATAAAAGGGAAACAATTTACAACTCAACCGAATAAAAAACTCCTTTTCTTACTATCTAAACTCTGTTTCTTTTCCTTTCCTATCTTAACTTCATAACATTCCTCCCTAGCAGCAGACATAATGGCATGATTATGTTTTTCTGCACTTCGGGTTACTCCCTCCCTTTCCTTGCAACCCCTCCTTATTCCTTTATCTCTTTCAAAGTTTCCATTCTCCCTTCCCTTACTTTCTACTGCCTCCCTTCCTCCATCCCTCTCTCCCTCCTCCCCAATTTTCCCAGCTAGCTCACCCCGCCCCTCCCCTCCCCTCCCCGTCACCACCTTCCCTCCCCTTTGGGATCCTTCCCGCTCCTCTCCCACCACCTCTCCCCCCCCCCCCCCCCCCCCCGCCGCCTCACGTTCACAACGCTCCAATCAGGAGCTCCGAAGGTGTCCCGAAGGCCTGCCCCCTCCTCGCGGTCCCCTTCTCTTCCCCCCTTTGCCCCCTCCCCCAAACCCCCCAAGTCCTGCGGACCTGGGGGCTTCAGGATCGGGGCGCTATGAAAAGTGTCTGCTCGGTCACTTCCGGTAAGGGCGCTGTGGCGCGGAGCTTCCCGCGGGACCGTTGAGGACAGGGTGGGAGTTCTCCGCGAGCCCGGTGAGGAGAACTCTGCCTGGGGAGGAGCGGGAGAGGGAGAGGACGAGGGTGAGGGGAGAGCGAGCGGACGTCCCGGAGTCCGCGCATCCCGGGCGCCTCAACCGCCGCTTTCCCGCCGCCTGCCAGCTCCCCCGCCCCCCTGGAGCCCGCAGTGCTCCTCTCCACCCCCCCGCCCGGTCTCCCTCAGCGCCCCGCCCTCGCGGCCTCGTGACCGGAAGTAGCGCCATCTTTAGCCTCTTGTGCTATTGACAATAACAAGCCCCGGCTCACTCCCCCCTCCCCCCAACCAAGGCAGCTCCCCTCCCCTAGCGAGGGAGAAAAGGGGGAGGAGCTGCCGCCTCACAGACTCACTGAGTCGCTCCTGCAGAAAGGGGGGAGAGAGACCGAACAGCAGGAAAGGCGGACTGCGGGGCCGCTTACCTGTCTGCCTTCTCTTTCGCTCTCCCCCCTTGTTCTGCTCACTCCTGGTGTCAGCCTCTCCTCCTTCCCAAACCCTCCCATTCCCCCGGTGTAGCCCCCCCTTCACTTTCCTTCTCGTCCTCTGTGCTTCTCCTCTCTTCTTTCTTCCCTTCCCCCTCTAGCATTGCCACCTTCTCTCCTACACGCACGCAGGCACAGAAACGTAGGTTTTTGATGCTCCTCTGCCTGTTGACCCCGCTATTTTCATGTTTCCAACAGGTTTTTCTTCCCCCAATCCCTCAGCTGCTGCTGCTCAGGAGGTCAGATCTGCCACTGATGGTAATACCAGCACCACTCCGCCCACCTCTGCCAAGAAGAGAAAGTTAAACAGCAGCAGCAGCAGTAGCGGCAGTAACAGTAGTAACGAGAGAGAAGACTTTGATTCCGCCTCTCCCTCCTCTTCCACTCCTCCTTTACAAGCTAGGGATCCGGCATCCCCTTCAACCTCGTCCTTCTGCGTGGGGGTTTCGTTGGCTGCTTCCAGCCACGTACCGATACAGAAGAAGCTGCGTTTTGAAGACACCCTGGAGTTTGTAGGGTTTGATGCGAAGATGGCTGAGGAATCCTCCTCGTCGTCCTCCTCATCTTCACCAACCGCTGCAACATCTCAGCAGCAGCAACTTAAAAATAAGAGTATATTAATCTCTTCTGTGGCTTCGGTGCATCACGCAAACGGCCTGGCTAAATCTTCTACCACGGTCTCTAGCTTTGCTAACAGCAAGCCTGGCACTGCTAAGAAGTTAGTGATCAAGAACTTTAAAGGTAACCAAGGCTAAAATCTACATCATCACCTACTAAGATTTGACACTTGAGCGGCCACGTGCTCTATTTATGTTAATATATTAAAGAGTATAGAGGTGGCTTAATGTTTTATGCATAAGCAATGAGGTGGAGGGAGGTCCTTTTTGGGGTGGAGGGTTCATTTTCCGGGGGTGCTTGGTATCCTTGTGCTGAAGCATACACTGGGTGATTCTGTGCAGGATTTTGGGGTCTGTCTCAGCCTATTATAGCTAATCTGTTGTTCCTTATAATATTGACTGTCGGTATGAGTGACCCGGATTGTACAGGTGAGAAATTTGTGTTCTGAAGAGCTTTCTTTATTTCAGGTGCATAGTAGTTAGTCTTGGCACTGCTGGGATTTTTATTTTTGTGCTTCAGTAGGCCACATTCTCCAGTCCCTAGAAATGCAGGTAGCAATGGTGATGTTTTCATGCTCAAAGAAGACTTATAGTTAAATTTATAATGTTGAATACTATATTCTTGAAACTCACTGTGGAAGCAATATTTGGAGAAAAATTTTTATGATCTCTGCATTTCTTTCCAAAGGTAGGGTTTAGAAGTGAAAATGCTGTGTATACACAGAAGTAGTAACTCTGTGTACCACTAGTCTAAAGATAGGAACAATTACTACATCTATATTTTACCATTAAAATGGGTTTTAAAGTACTGACCAGCAGCTTTTCAGAAAATTGGTTCATTTTTGTGATTGAGAGATGTGATTGAGAGCATTTTGAATGCATTGATACAAATATAAAATTAGCAATCTGAAAAATGTCAATTGAGCTGAATTACTTTGTATTTGTTGGCTGTGTTTCTATTTTTCTGACTTACTTTTTCAACACACTTAACTGGCAGGTAATAGATGCTAAACTGTTTGTGAAATGGAGAAGTAAATGAATGAACTAAAGTAATATTTATCAGATAAGTGCCTTGTGACTAAATATCAGTATTGAGAAAATTAGATTTTCCATGTTTGAATTATCAACGTTAATGTGGAAATCAGGAATATGCTCTATTTTGTCTCAAGCAGAGGGTTATAGTGTTGTTTATTTTTAACCTTTTCTTTTTTCTATCAATCCTTTCCCATTCCCAGGCTCTCAAGAGTGTTGTAATCTTCCTGATTTAATAGTAGACCTTTCTGAAGTAGATACAAATTGTAATTGACTGTGTTCACTGTTTCACTTAAACTGTATCAATTTAATAGCCAAGGATTTAAAAAGAGATGAGCTATGATCCTAATTGCATTTGCATACTGGTTTCAGAGATTTTGTTTGGATTTTTCTCTCCCTCTTAAACTGAAAACACATTATTAAGGCATTTAGATGTTTTAATTTTAAAAAATACTCATTGCTGGTAAAGGAAATTTAAAGTCTGGGTTAACATGTTCCTTTCCTTTCTGAAAATGCTACATAGGTTCTGGAGTTATTTGGGTGTTTTAATTTTTTTAAATTTCACTGTGCTTATAAATGTAGTTTAAATTCAAACTTAAATTAAAAATGGTTCTCTCCATTTCTGTAGACCCTGCATAAATGTGGGGGTCAAACAGATTTGGATTAGAATCCCAATTTTGTCACTGACTGACTATGGTGACCTTGGGCAAACCTTACTAAATGAGTCTTCCAGCCTCAGTTTTCTCAGTTGTAAACTAGGGATAATATCTTGCTCAGGGCATTATTAGGAAAATTAAGATGTTTATAAAGTACCTTGTACATAATAGGTTATCAGTATTTTAAATCTCAGGTACAAAACTCATGTTGACTGACTTAGGTTTTACATATGATGGAATAAGAACAAGATTGCTATTTTTTTATCTGTCATTCTTGAATTTTTATTTTTTGAAGCAATACAGTCAATAGGGGGGGTAAAAACATTTCAGTTTTAATAGTTGAATCAAAGTGACTTAAATAGTATTCTGCCATTTCAAATTTTATTCTTTATACTAAGCCCAAATACAGTGGTTTAATATTTAGTCGTAGCCCAGCCGGCATGGCTCAGCAGTTGAGCATCAACCTATGATCCAGGAGATCTCGGTTCGATTCCCAGCCAGGGCACATGCCCAGGTTTCGGGCTCAGTCCCCAATAGGGGGCGTGCAGGAGACAGCCGATCAATGACTCTCTCATCATTGGTGTTTCTCTCTCTCTCTTCCCTCCTTTTCTCTGAAATCAATAAAAATATATTTAAAAAATAAATAATATTTAGGTGTAATAATTTAAAGATCACAATTTACCTTTAAAAAGTAGTCAATTGTTACTGTAGCTTATGGATTTTTCTGTTGCTCTATCCTACATATTATTCTGATATCAACCTTTTATATACTATCTAGATAAGCCTAAATTACCAGAAAACTACACAGATGAAACATGGCAGAAACTGAAAGAAGCAGTGGAAGCTATCCAGAATAGTACTTCAATTAAGTACAATTTAGAAGAACTCTATCAGGTATGTATGAATATGGGTAACCAGATTAAGTGTAAATTGAGGTGGATATATATGGCTTTAACTTTCTTTTTTTACCTTTTTTATTTTATTTCAATTATAGTTTACATTTAATATTTTGTATTAGTTTCAGGTGGACAGCATAGTGGTTAGACAGTCGTGTACTTTACAGAGTGTTCTCCCTGATATGGGTCCTTAATGAGCCTTTAGGTTCCCCTATAATTACAATTTCTTGATTAATTTATGCACACTTTAATAAACTGTGGGTACAATCATGTTGGTGTAAATTGGTCTTATCTTGGACCCTTCTGATTAGGATATACAATTAGGAGTACATTGGTATAATAGAGATTTTACTTATGCCTGAATCCAAAAGATGATTTCTGGTGACATGTCATTCTGTTGTATTTCTTGCTAAGTTGTGTTACTCACCTACCTATAGGAAAGGCCTCAAGAAATGCAGATATTCTCCATATACTTTTGTCTACTTCCTTCCTGTTAGCCTTTTCTTTTTCTTTTTATGTTCTTACCTCCTGGGCTACAAGACATACCTAAGCCAAAAAAGGAGCTGCAGGTTGTAGCCCAGCAACTTGGTGTGAGGTTCAGGTTTGTTTCTTTTGTTTAACAAATGGGTCTGTACTTGAAGTGTTTAGTTTAAATATACTATTAAGGACAATTACTGATTTAGACTTCTTGCTACCAAGATATTTGCCCTACTGTATTTTTTAAATTGACTTTAGAGTAAAGAAGGGAGAGAGAGGGGGAGAGAAACATCGATCGGTTGCCTCACACACGAGCCCTGACCGGGATCGAAGCTGCAACCTGGGTATGTGTCCTTACTGGGAATCGAACCCGCCACCTTTTGGTGTACCCAATGATGCTCCAACCAACTTAGCCCCATTGGCCAGGGCTGCCCTACTGTATTTTTGTCACAGCCAACTCAAGAAATTATTTTGCATTTATAGCATCAGCAGTTTTGTATTTAAAAAAATATTTCAGAGTCCAATGGCTTGAATTTTTGTATTAATGAGTAGCTTCTAAGAAATTATGTTGTTTGGTTTATCAGAATTTATAGTTTTCATCTGTTCATTTTATTTATTTAAATATGTTTTTATTGATTTTGGAAAGAGAAGAAGGAAGAGGGAGGGAGAGAGAGAAACAGGATCAGCTGCCTCCTGCATGCACTCTACTAGAGATTGAGCCCCCTACTGGGGGATTGAGTCTGCAACTCAGGTAGGTACCCTGATCCCAAATGCAGCCTGTGACCTCTCAGTGCAAGGGAAGATGCTCAACCAACTGAGCCACACCAGCCTGGGCTCATCTGTTCATTTAAGTTGCAGAGGTAGTATGGTGATGGACAGACCCTGGATTAGGATCTAGTTTTGGCTGCAATTACCCTTTTGATCTTGGGGAAGGAACTCACTAAGCTTTAGTTTCCTTCTCTGTAAAATAGGGGAAAGAATGCCTGTGCTATTTACCTCATGGAGTCTCTTATAAGAATCAAATGTGAAAAATACCTTGACCAAACTTCTTCATAAGCCACAGTGTGGCTTTTTCACTTGTAATTTGTCAGTTGAGATCACCAGTTTCTGTTGCTGTGAAAATTAAATGAGTCAGTGCATGCAAAAACTCAGAACAATGCCCAACACATGATAATAATGCCATGTAATACTATAAGCATCACACTGCTGATATCTTAAGTATTATAATGCTATGTAAGTGTCAGGTAGTAGTAGTAGTACCTAAGCTATTACTTCAGGGTAAACCTACCTCATTTGGCTATGTTGGTATATTACTTACATGGCCCCCGAGTTGTGCAATAATAAAAGTAGAATTACAGAGTTAAAGTTGGAAAGGCCTTAAGAGATCACGTGGTCCAATATCTTCATATAGTGTGCATGGCAGCCTACAAAGTTTCAACTCTTATGTCATTTAAGCATTATAGAAACCCTTTGTGAAGTCGATAGGGTAGTAATTATTATCCCTATTCTACTAATGAGGAAACCGAGTCTCAGGGAAGTTAAATAATGTGCCTAGAGTCATATGTTGGCAGAGCAGGGGAGTCAAATTAAGATGCCCAAGTTTCTAGTTCAGTGCACTTTCCCTACCATGCTGCTTCACTAATACACCATAGCCCTTCAAATACTTCTAGTGCAGTTTTTAAAACAAATAGTTTAACTTTAGGAGAAAAAACTCTGTCATCAAAGAAGGTGATTTTTTTTTCATTTGTGCATATATAGGGTGTTCGTTTGGATTCCCTGTGTAGAACATATTTAATTTCAGTAATGTGGTACTTTTTATAGTTCATACTTATGACATATTGGTTATGGTTGTTAATTTACCTTGTTACTTTACGTTGAATATTTTTCTAGAGCTTTTGGGTTTGAAAATATTTTTCCTGATAAATTTATTTTGTTAAATCCATTTATGTTTCAAGAGCTCATAGCTTATATTTTTTATGTTTTTTCTTTCTTGTACTTCAGAATTATTACCTGCTATTGTGCAATTGCATTTCTCTCCCTAAAATCAGTGTTATAACTTTTCACTATTTGCATTTTTTATAGTGATTTACTACATCTGCTGTAATAAATTCAAAAGCAATCATGTCTAGCTCTTCTGTTGTTTTTGATCATGGTTTTATAAATGTTTCTTTGGATTCTCAGGAAGATTATTTTGAGATGTTCAAGTTCAAAAACTAGGATAAAAGGGTAAAGGGAGTAAAATTATTTCATACCATCTGGATTTCAGGTGTTTGTTTGATTTTGACTGGTTGAAATGTAGTTTAAAAGCACTCTCCTAAAATTGAAACAATATAGAAGTATGTAGTATACCAAACAAAAGTTCTCCAAACCTCTCATTCTCCATCCCACCCTTTCTCTATCCCTGATGCCACCACTTATTTGGCATATATCTGTGTAGAACTTTTTTCTGTATATGCAAACCATTTTGCTTTAAAGCTTAAGCATGAAAGTCCCTAGTGTGGATTGCATGTACTGCCTTCTAAGTTTTTAATTTCTGTAAAAGAACCTGCTCTTTTGAGTGCATTTGTAGTAAGCAAAGATTGTCTTTTAAAAGTGATTTTTAAATGAGACTTATACCTGAGTATGAAAATTATCTTTCCTGGACAAACTTGAACCCTGTAAGAGTGAGGCAGTGGTTAATGTTGTTTGGGTTTGGATTTTTTTGTTAGCTTGTTTTAATTGACTACAGGTAGGAGTCTGGTTAAATGCACTTCTTTTTAGTTGATCAGCCTGCTTTAGATTCGATATCTGCCACTCATGATAACTTTGGGCAAGTTACTTCTCTAAGCCTTGTTTTCCTCATTTGAAAAATGGGGAAACTAACACAACGTAAGTGGCAGGGTTGTTTAATTATAAATAAAATACTGGAAAAAAGTACTTACCATGGTGCCTGCTATATATTCTGGTGTCATCAATGGTGATGATGATAATAATAATACATACTTGAGTCTTTAAAAAAGATACCTTTATCTTAGATTACAATTTATTACACAGCTCTGAAGCCACACATGTTTTCAAGCTCTAAATCCACACAGAGCCAGAACAGCTGGCTGATAAATAGATTACATTCTAAATATGTATCAGTAGACACCATTAGCCAAATTGAAAAAATAATAGAAAAAGAGACGAGCTCTCTAGGAACAGTGTCCCTCTGCGCTTTCTCAAGAATGTATCTGGAATTTTGGTATTAGCACGTGACTTTTTTACTAAGGAATATTTTAAATAATAGGGTTATTTTCCTCATGTTCTCAGCCTTTGTATGAATAGCTGTGTAGTGTTTTTAAGTCATCTATCATTCTTGGAGCTGGCTACATACATACATCTATATTTTTCAGTTTTTTATGTATGAAAGCATAACATTCATTCTTAATATAAATGTCTAGCTATTAACTTTGAAGGCAAGCCTAGTTCATATTTCAGTTCTGATGAAAATAATTTTGTCTGTATTAATAATGGGAACTCTTGTTTGGTTAGCTTTTTGTGAAATAAATCTTAAATAATGAACCTTTCTATTAATGATTCATTTATCTCAGGGGTGGGGAACCTTTTTTCTGCCAAGGGCCATTTGGATATAACATCAGTTGGGCCACACACAATTATCAACTTAAAAATTAGCTATGAAAAAAACTCCTAGATTTATTGAATTTTGAGTCCTGCCTGCTGCTGTTGCCTTGGCAGAGCCAGGCCAAATGATTTCGCGGGCTGGATACGGCCCGTGGGCTGGATGTTCCTCACCCCTGATTTATCGAGTAGATAACCACAAGACTGGAAGCAAATAGTTCTTCCATTTCAGTATATAGTTTATTATCCATTGTAAAATCTGGTTGCTTAATTAAGCAGTCATTGGTTATAGGAGAGCAGTTAGATTCTTGGCAGAGATGGATAGCTACTATATATTGTATTTTATGTAAGTTTGTTTAACTTGTCACTCTGTTGGTGTTTTTAAACTTAGTCTATCATGTTATGTTGTACTCCTCTTTTTTATTATAGTTCACATACTAGTTTTAGGTGTACAACATAGTGATTTGACATTCGTGTAACTTATGATCACCGCAATAAGTCTAGTTCCCATCTATCGCCATGCAGAGTGTGTTCTCTATGCTGTACATTACATCCCCATGACTGACTTTATAACTGGAAGGTTGTACCTCTTAACCCTCTTCACCTTTTTCACCCTCCCTTAAACCCCCATCCCTCTGCCAACTAAGTTCTCTGTACGAGTCTCTTTCTGTTTTGTTTATTCATTTGTTTTGTTTTGTTTTTAGATTCTTCACTTAAGTGAAATCACACAGTATTTGCCTTTCTCTGACTTATTTCACTTAGCGTAATACCTTCTAGGTCAATCCATGTTGGCGCAAATGGCAAGATTTCATTTTTTTATGGCTGAGTACTATTCCAGTGTGTGTGTGCGTACCACATCTTCTTTATTCATTCATCTATTGATGAACACCTAGGTTGTTTCCAGAGGAGACATACAGATGGCCAACAGACACATGAAAAGATACTCAACATCACTAATCATTAGGGCAGTGATTTTCAACCAATGTGCCACAATAATTTATAAAGCATGCAACACCTGACTACTTAGTCAGGGGCACTGACCTCATTTTCCTTTAGATTGTCAAATAAAAAAATGACAACAGCCAACACAATAGCCATCCAGTGTGGATGAATCAAAATTACACCCATTTTTTTGTGAGATCGGCAAAAGAATAATAATATATTTTTTGGTGTGCTGCAGAATTTTAGTAGTTTATGTGTGCCATGAGATGAAAAAGGTTGAAAATCGCTGCATTAGGGAAATGCAAATCAAAACCACAATGAGATACCACCTCACACTTGTCAGAATGGCTGTTATCAAAAAGACAACAAATAAGTGGTTGGTGAGGATGTGGAGCAAAGGGATACCTCCTGTACTGTTAGGGAGAGTGTAAATTGGTGCAGCCACTATGGAAAAAGTATGGAAGTTCCTCAAAAAATTAAAAATAGAACTGCCAGCCCTGGCCAGTGCGGTTCAGTAGTTAGAGCATCGGCCCTCACACTCAGTTCTGGTCAAGGGCATGTACCTGGGTTGCAGGCTCCATCCCCAGGTCCTGGTGGGGACACATGCAGGAGGCAACCAATCCATGTGTCTTGATGTGTCTCTGTCACGTTGATGTTCCTCTCTTTCTCCCCCTCTTTCCCTCTCTTCCTTTCTCTAAAAATCAATGGAAAAAATATCCTCGGGTGAGGATTAACAAAACAAAACAAAAATAGAACTGCCATATGATGTAGCAATTTCACTTCTGGGTATTTATCTAAAGAAAATGAAAACTCCAATTTGGAAAGATATCTGTGCACCCCTATGTTCATTGCAGCATTATGTATGATAGCAAAGATTGGAAACAACCTAGGTATCCATTGATAGGTGAATGTAATGCTCCTCCTTTTACTGAATTGTTAATCAATACCTTCCCTGCTACTTTAGAAAATGTGCAACTGCAAATTCTTAGGCCTGGATAATGTCAGTCTTAATTAAGTCCTTTTTATTATATGTAAAAAGAAAAATAATTTAGGTTTCATTGTCTGGCTTCCTTCCTACAAATTCTTAGTTTTTGATATATTGTATCTTATGTTAGCCATTTTTACTAGATGTAAAAAGAGAGTTAATTTAGATTTTATTGCTGTATCAGTTGAAAAGTTTTCTGATGTATTTTGTGTCTTTAAACATATAGTTTGAGGCTCTCCCTCCAGGGAGCACGCCCACGCCTTTCCCTTTCCCCTCCCCTACCCCAGGCGCTTTACCATGACCTTCCTCATTCCCAAGCTCCAAGGGCCCTCCCTTTATCTCTATAACTTGTTTCGTAAGCCCATTTCTTCTAGGAATTACTACTTCTACCTCTGTGATTTTATAAATAAAATTTCTCTTATAGTTGGAGTCTTGGCTCTGAATTCTTTCCTAGCCAGAACTCAGGTACTAGAAAAAAAATATCTAAACATATGGTTTGAAAAATAAGACACAACCCATTAGACCAATGACCAGAGTTCAGCACCCTGGTGGGAATTTAATATCTTTCTTATTTTTGTCAGTTAAATCAGAAAAATTTGTAGATTTTCTCCCTTACTATGTTTAATTCTTTTTTATTTAATTCTCACCTGATCATATGTTTATTGATTTTAGAGAGAGGAAGAGAGGGAGGGAGAGAGAGAGAAACATCGATGTGAGAGATAAACATCTATCCATTACCTCCCATATGCCCCCCTACCAGGGATCGAACCTGTAACCTAGATATGTGTCCTGACTGGGAATTAGACGCATAACCTTTTGGTGTACAGGAAGACCCTCCAACCAACTGAGCCACCCAGCCAGGGCATTACGTTTAATTCTTTATTTTTGCAGTCTTTGTATTGTTTAATAATGTATTTTTTTATAGTCTCCTCACCCTCATTATACTTCTTCCCTTGTCCCAAATGTAATCTTTGCCTTTGCTGTTTCTTAAGTCCTGTGTTTCCCAAAGCATCAAATTTTACCTTCTATAGTTTTGCATTTCATTTCCTACATGTTTATATTTTCTTTGGAGTGATTTTTCCTTTCAGACAAACACATTTTTGATATCACATATGTGGATTTTGGAGGGGAGGGGCTAGGATGTGGAGGAAGAAAGGTCAAAACCTTGCTAGAATGTTTTTATTTTATACCTGATTACCTTCAAAAAGGATTTAAGGCAGCATTTTTACCAGTAATGATTGTGAGCAAAAAGATAGTTTTATTTAGGGGACTTGTATAACTCTATCTAGAATCTGTTTAAAACAAATAATTGCTTGTGAAACAAGGTTAGTTTTGTAATAATTATACTAGATCAAACTTCCAGGGATTTCCAAAGTATTCAGTGAAATGTAAAGTAATTCGTACATTTCTAAAAGTGCATTTCAAAGATCTGGAATAAGATAGAGTTTATCTCAAACTTCTAAGTAGGTATGTAACTTTCTTGTGCATGTTTCTATCCCAGCACCTAACAGGATACAGAGTTCTTAGTAAAAATTCCATCCTTGTTGAGTCACTGACTACTTCCTGTGTGCAAAGCTGGACAGAAGCTGTGGGCACATAGAGATCATTTAGTTCTTGCCCCTAAGGTGCTTATATTCTAGTGGGTTCATGAAATTAGTAGTTTGTGACTAGCAGTTTTTTGAAGAAATAAAATAGAAAATATCCGAGTATATCACACATAGTAATGATCAAGTGTAGTTTCATGAAGATTTTGTTTTACATACATTTATTTTTGTTTATTTTTTAATGATTTTTTTAATTGATTTTTAGAGAGAGAGGAAGAGAGAGGGAGAGAAACATTGATGTGTGAGAGAGAAACATTGATGTGAGAGAGAAACATCGATCGGCTGCCTCCTGCACGTCCCCTACCTGGGATCGATCCTGCAACCTGGGCATGTGCCCTGACTGGGAATCGAACCAGCGACCTTTGGGTGCATGGGATGATGCCAGACCAGCTGAGCCACACCTATGGGCACATACATTTATTTTAGGTACAGTAGATTACAACATAAAATGTAATTCTTACTGTGGCTTCTCAAAAATTTTTGGAAGCCACTGTTTTAGGCACACAGGGCTGCCCTAAAATAATCCTTGCTTGAAAGTAAGGGAAGCGGTGTTTAGATCACAGGCTGTGTAGATTATAAACAGACGAGATTAAATGATAAGCAGGCCTTGAATGTCATGCTAAAATAAAAAGTGTGGTGTGGGAGCAGGGAGATAGAAAGGCTTTTATTGGGTAAGGCAAGTATTTAAGTACTTTGAATACTTAATATATTTACCTGGTTCAAAGCCCAAAAAGTTTCACAGAGTATGTAGTAAAAAGTTTCACTTCCACCCCCTCCTCCAACCCCCAGCTAGTTTCGCTCTCCACAAACGTTACTACATGGAGGGTATCTTTCCAAGATTTTTTATGTATGTAAAAACAACTGTGTGTGCTTTTATTCATCTTCTCTTTTTTACATAAATGATAGTAGGCCATGTACCACACTGCACTGTTCAGTTCTTTGTATTTTTTATCCCTATTGTGGAATTTCTCCATTATAGTACTTGAAGTGCTTGATGGAAGGTTGTTGAGGAAGGGAAATCACTAGATCTGGTCTATATGTTAAGCAGTTAAAGCGAAATTAGAGAAGCAGAGTGTTCTCTTCCAACTTGACCTTCAAAATTAACCTTAGATGTTCCTGCCATTCCTGCTTTTCTTTCCTCTAACATCTTAAACCACCCTCCAACTAAACACATTTGAGGCTGTATGCATATAAAGCCCAGCTTACTTCTCTATTTCTCACCATTCCCACTAGTGCTCTATCCATTTCCCTCTGGGTCTTTGGGACTCCACCTCTTTACTACTCAGGAAGCATTTCCTGCCTTGCCCCTGACCTAAAGACTGGATTAGGGACCTCACCTCTATGCTTGTCCCCATCACAGCACCTAGCACAGTGTATTGTAATTGTATGTTTTTTGGCCAGTTTTCTTCTTACACTATAGAAGTCTCTTCTATGTGCAGGACACATTGCTAGTTATAGGTATGTTAGTTTTTTTGAGTATTTACTATATTCACCTTATTCAAAGCCCCCAAAAGTATTAAAGAACATATAGAGATTTGAGCACATGGTCTCTTTCAGTAATTAAGGAGAATTGGGGGACAGGATATACACATGAAGACGTGGTAATGACTCAGTGACAAGTCATTGTGGAACGATTGGTAATAGTGCCAGGTGAGTCACTAGTTGCTGAGGCAATTAAGGGGAGCTTTATAGGAAGAAGTGAGGTCTAGTTGAGTAGTAAGGGAATATAGTATCTTGTGTGAGAAGGTAAATGGATGCTTCGAGAACTACTGTATGGGAGAAGGAGGAACACAGCAGAAGGGAATGGAGAGATAGGACTTGGAGAAGTCCTGGAAGTGGGTAGGAAATGTTGAAAGTGGGTGGGAGATGATGAAATAGGAAGACGGAATCTAAGCAGGGAAATGAGAAATGCTGAGAAAATGAGTTGCTCAAAAGGAACAGAACACCAAGATACAATGAGAAGAACCCTAAAGGAGGAAGAAGGAGAGCCCGTAGAGGACCCATTTAAAAAAAGGCACATGAATATATAAAGACACCTTTTAGGCTTTTGTGGCCTAACCCAAGGCCCCATGGAAAGTGGCAGTGGAGACTCAGCCTTTTCATTCCTCCTTAGCCGCTGGATCTAATTGGACTGCTGTTTCCTGGTGAGTTGCAGTGACTCCAATGGTATAAGTGGTTTCCTTTAAGCTTTCTTTTCATTTGCTAATTCATTTATTGGACCTGAATACTGGCAATATGACTTGCAACTACATATTTATAAAATTCCATTCCAACCAACAGAACTTGGATGCTCCCTTAGAGTCAATTTTAATGGAATTTTTGCCTTCTGTTGTGGTAAGAAAGGAATCCTGGTGTTATACTTAAGTTATTACTAGTTGGAATTGTAGATTATATCAGGGCTCATCCAAAGAGTTTACCATGGCTATTGTTTTAAGTTTGAAAGTCTTTTGATATACATAACAAGAAACTCACTGAAATCTGAAGTTTTTCCTTTTAGGAGCTGAGTATAAAAGAAGACCAATTCAAGTATTAGAATGGAGTAAAAATAATCCTTTCTTTTGTAATTAATGTTTATTCAGTTCAGATTTTAAAACATATATATTTAAATATTTCTAAACTGAAATGTTGGGGAAAATTCTTAGTGGTTAATTATATCATACTTATAATACTGCTAGAACTAATTTCTGCATTGTTCTGTTCAGGAAAACCAAGGTATAAATTTTTATTCAGTGGTGGTTGGACTGCCTAACCCTTCTAATGAAAAATTGGTGAAATTATTTTTTAGATTCAAAGTGGACTTCTGCTTGTGAAAACAATGGACATTTTAAAAGAACAAGACAGCATTTATATGTAGCAATTGTTATAAATTGAATGTCTTCATGAGGGATGGGGAACTTGGCTTGATTCACCCTATCCTTAAGACCGTTATAGCCATAATCAATTTATTAATTTGCTTTTTGGTACAGTACATTGGTTATGAAAAAGTTCAACACCCACATGAATATATTGATGTTTTACTTTGTGTTTTAAATATATGTACAACCTTTTTTAATAAGCTTACATGGTAGAAAGACCAAAATAATGATTTTATGTAAATAATTGAGAAACACCCCCCCCCCCCATTCTTTCCTTAAGCAAGTATGTGTTTAATCTTACAGGCTGTAGAAAATCTCTGTTCTTACAAGATTTCTGCAAACTTGTACAAACAGCTGAGACAGATTTGTGAAGATCACATCAAAGCACAAATTCATCAGTTCAGAGAATATCCTTTTAAAAACAAAACATCTTGTATTTTTATCTTCTATTCCCTTCCTATCACTCATTATTTAATCCAGCTTGAATACAGTCAGACCTCCTTTCTTGAATGTCTCCCATATTGAACAATTCGGTTCTCAACCAGATTGTTCACAGGGAATAAAATGTCTTAGTTGTTGAACCTGACAACCCTTTCCTGCTGATACCTCAGCATGACAAAAAGCGTCTCTTAGGCAACAAATAAAGGAGAAAATGCTTTTGTTGCTGGCGAAATCAACAATTAGCACAATTTTAAAACATAGAGGCCATCAAGAGTGCTAATGTTGCTAAGGGTGTGAAAGAAACAATGATCACAGGCAATTGAAGAGGTAGAAAAACTGTTGTTGCTTTGGATAAAGGAAAAGCAGTTAGCAGGTGACAGCATTTTGGAGGCAGTGATATATGAATAAGCAAAGATGCCACACACTGACCTGAAAGACACCCCTGGAACGGCTGCTGAAAGTGACTCCTTTTAACACTAGTAGGGGGTGGTTCGATAAATTTAAGAAAAATGTTTGTTTATAGATTAAACAAACATAAGACGTACATAAGACGTGTACTGTATATAAGAAAGGGTAAAATGGAATCATTTGGGGGTCTGAAACAGATTAATTCAATTTACATTATTTCTAATGGGAAAAAATGATTCAGTTTTTGAACAAATCGCTTCTTAAACAGCCTTCTGGAACAAATTAAGTTTGAGAACTAAGGCTCCACTGTACCTGTGTTTTGTAGATTTGTTATTTTTATTTATTTTGCTTCTAGAGAAAGAAACAATTTTTTTATTTTTTAGCTTTAGTGAGGGTCTAAGTCTACTTTGTGGTATTAATGTAAATAAGATGTCCTTACATCTTTACCTTTTTTTTATCCTAACAAATTTCCATGTGAGAAAAGATAATCTAAGGAAATCATAAACTAAAAACACAATGCTCAGTTATGTCTAAGATTTCTTTTTAAAGGTATTTTTAGTGAGATCTAATATTTTTTACAGTTTAAGAAATGACAATTTGTTCTATAATTAAGTGCTGTTTCATTTTATTTAGTATGTAAGGTACTCCATATTTAAGACGAATGTGCTCTTACTTTGCATATATTACTTATACTAAGCACTTTATTTTTTATTTTATTTTTTTAAAATATATCTTTATTGATTTCAGAGAGAGGAAAGGAGAGGGAGAGAGAGAGACAGAAACATCAATGATGAGAGAGTCACTGACCAGCTACAGCCCGGAACCCAGGCATGTGCCCTGACCGGGAATCGAACCCTGATCGCCTGGATCCTAGGTCAACGCTTAACCGCTGAGCCACGCCCAGCCAGGCAATATACTAAGCACTTTAAAATATCCTTGACATACATCTCATGGATTCATTGGATAGTGTTCTTTTTCTAAAGAAGATCGATAGATGCTGGCAGAACCACTGTAGACAAATGGTAAGCTGGAAAAAGCATTACATTTCAGCTAAATATTGTAATTTAAAAATAAATTTCTTCAAATATAGGAATGTTAGTTTTAAAAGCTTTTCAGGGGGGTAAAGGGGAGAAAATGGGGGACATCTGTAAAACTCTCAACAATAAAATTAATTTTAAAAAAAGAAAAAAGCTTAGGTGCATGGGGTGACTCTCCAGCCAACTGAGCCACCTGGCCAGGGTATAAACAAGCATTTTAGAATGAATTACATCTCAGGATCATTTTTATTTTTGTCATACTTAAAAAGTATTTATCTCATTAAAAATGTTATGTTTTGTCAATCTTTTTTAAAAAATATGTTTTTATTGATTTGAAAGAGAGAGAAACATCCATGTGAGAGAGAGTCATTGATCAGCTGCCTCCTGCATGGCCCCTAGTGGGTATGCGCCCTGACCAGGAATCAATCCCATCACCTTTTGGTGCATGGGACACCACTTAACCACTTGAGCCACACCAGCTAGGGCACATTTTGTCAATCTTTATGAATATCCTACCCACCATTTGATTACCTATGAAGATACCTGATGGTCCTGTATTTTAGCTTGTTCACATTATAGCCTTTTATTTTCCCCCTATCTGGTATTATTTTATACTATATGTTCTGCAAATTAAAAATCTTAAAATCCATCCCTGTGCCCCAACCCCACAAGTACAATTTAAGGTATTTTTTAAATTATTGTTCTTAATCCTCACCCGAGGATATTTTTTCCATTGATTTTTAGAGAGAGTGGAAGGGAGGGAAGTGGAGGGAGAGAAACATCAGTGTGAAAGAGACACATCAATTGGTTGCCTCTGGCACGTGCCCTGACCAGGCTGGGGATAGAACTTGCAACCCAGGTACGTTCCCTTGACCAGGAATCAAACCTGCAACCCTTCAGTGCTCAGGCCAACACTCTAACCACTGAGAAACACTGTCCAGAGCTTGATTCTCTGGTGTGTTTTTTCCATTTCTTTTTTTTTTAATTTATTGATTTTAGAAAGCGAGGAAGGGAAAGAGAGAAAAACATCGATTTGTTCCACTTATTTATGCATTCATTGGTTGATTTTTGTATGTGCCCTGACCAAGGATCGAACCTGCAACCTTGGCACATTGGGATGATACTCTAACCAACTGAGCTACCCAGTCAGGACCTCAGTTACTACTCAAGTTGCAAAGAAGTCATAGGACCATTTTAAGTGCCCCTTTTCTGGAAACTGCAGCAAGGATTAAGACAATAGAGTAGTTTAATAAAAATGGTATGGGAATATTCTAAGGTAGATCTGTTTATGTGTATGTTTAATCCTAGTAGTCTAGTATATATTCAAGCGAATCCTGCAATTTTATTCTTATTTTATTGAGTGCAAATATTTCGGCCTCACAAAATATAAAAATTTCTTGATTTCTTTTTTTCTTATTGGCAGATCATGATCAGGAGCATTTTTTTGTTTCTGGATAGAACTTACGTTCTTCAGAATTCAATGCTACCCTCCATTTGGTAAGGATGCTAGAAGAAATTTTTGAAAAGATTTGTTACAAATCATAGTCAAATCTTAATTATACTAATTGAAGAGAATAAGTAATACTGTGAATATTCTCCTAAAGTCTCACATTTGGCTTCTGAACGTCTGTTTATAGCAGTTGTACCTTCTTAATTATGTTTTATCTATGCTGATGTTGGAGATAGCTAATATTCCCTGCTCCTGTAATAATTTATGAAGAAGTTTTTCTAAGGGAATTAAAATTTGCTCTGAACTGTCTATGAGTGTGTATTATTTTGTTGCTGATCAAGAGTTCGCTCATTATCTTTTAACATTTTTATGGAAAATTCCATGTATACAGGAAAATAGAATACTATAATGAGCTCTTCCCCCCAGCATGTACCTAGCATCTACCAATAGCGATTATCATAGTGCCGATTTTTGAGTACTAAAGCCAGATGACAGATGACCAATTAAGCCTTCATTCAGAGTACAGTGAAGACCATCTTATAACTTTGAACTAATTTTGTCTCTAAATTTGACCAAGGAAGAAATCCACTGAAGACGATAATATAACAAAACTTAGTTATGGAGGAAGACAGGAGTTTAGCTTTAGTTCTCATTAAAGACAAAATGAGTTTCCTGTATACTTTAGTTTAATAATATTATTTAAAATTAATTGTGTGGATTTTATCCTTAATTAACATGTATGTCTCTCCAGAAGTGGTATCATTGTCAATTAGATCATATATATTTTTATTTTAGGGACATGGGACTGGAGTTATTTAGGGCTCATATTATAAGTGATCAAAAAGTCCAGAATAAGACAATTGATGGCATTCTTCTGTTGATTGAGAGGGAAAGAAATGGTGAAGCAATTGATAGAAGTTTACTCCGAAGCCTTTTAAGCATGCTCTCTGATTTGCAAGTAAGTTAACTCTTTCACTTACTACAGAGCTGATGGCTATCCCTAGTTTGATGTGTAAAAACCACATTCACAGTGCTGTTCACATAGAGGACATTCAATAAATAGTTAATGAATAAATGAACTTTATTTTGTTTCTCCCTCCCAGATTTATCAGGATTCTTTTGAGCAACGATTTTTGGAAGAAACTAACCGGCTTTACGCAGCCGAGGGCCAAAAATTAATGCAGGAAAGAGAGGTATTTAAAAATCATGATTAATAAGTCCACTATGTCTCACATAGACCTTACTTATAGAACATAAACTGCCCTTTGCATTTATCTTCCCAACATTATGATGCTTTTCTCTCACTTAGGTGCTCCTTTCTTTTCTTTCTTCTTAAAGGCCAGAATTCTGGATCATAAACTCTACCTATAATTTTACATATGATTCAACCCTGTCACATTTGACAGGGCTGCTCCCAGGATCTTTTGGACTTGACATTTTCTGAATGATTTATGGGGAGGAAAACAATAATATAAAAAACTATCTTTGTAGGTTCCTGAATATCTTCATCATGTTAACAAACGTCTAGAAGAAGAAGCAGACAGACTTATTACTTACTTAGATCAAACCACCCAGTAAGTATGACATGCTCTGCCTAATAGCCTTAACCTGCGTTGTTAGATCGCTTGAGGCACTTTAGGCATCCCCAGACGTGTTAGTAACTATTTTCAGGCATGACTTGAGATTTTAACAGTTGTTTTTATAATGCAAACTTCAAGTTGTTATTTTTCCCTAGTTAATTAGATTTGATTAAGGATATGATTATTGGTTGTGTGTATGTATTTAGGATGTAATTAAAAAATAGTAGTAAAAGCTGATGTTATCTTTGAAATCTTCAGGCCGATTAAAATTCAGTTGGTGTTCATAGTAGAAACTGTTTCTGTGCTTCCCTAATATTACCAAGCAAGGAGTTCCTGTAAGCAGCACAGATCGTTTCTTTACCTTCTAATAAAAGCAGAGAAAAACTGCCATTTTGAAAAGGCAGCCATTGCAAGACCTTGGAAATATTTATTTCATAATGTAAATCAAGTTTTGAAATATGCAATCTTTTCCTTCTTTTAGGCATAGAGTAATGCTGAGCACTGATAAATGTATATGTAGGATAGGAATATTAAAATGAACATAAAATGAGCTATTTGATTTTTCTCACCCAGAAGATTTAAAATTTCAGCAAAGTCAAATCTCAATAACTCTAAACTTTTTTTTCCTTGTAGGAAGTCATTAATTGCTACTGTAGAAAAACAACTTCTAGGTGAACACTTAGCAGCAATTCTTCAGAAAGGTAATTGGCAATTTATAAATCAGATGACTTTTAAAATGGTAACAGCAAACAATTAGAAACAAATTGTGAAGATTGCCCTTTTAAAAGCTTCATAGCACACAGTGGCTGCATTTCTGAGGATGTACCACAACCCTTTTTTCCTATTCATCACAGTAAACTTTCAAGAGGTCCCTCTTTCCTTAACTTAAACATACAGGAACTGAGATGAGAGGGGTCCACCACACTGGTAAAGAAGCAGTGGGAATTTTGGGATTTTTGATTTAATTTGAAACCTTACAGTAAGGAAAGGCATTCCTTTTAGCATTAAAGTGTTTTTGTTCATAGCATATAACACCAAGCAGTTCTACCAAGCACTGCTGAGTGATCTTAGAGTATACCCTGCATTTACTTTGACAGTGCCAAAGATAGGTAAAAGTCTTGTTTCTCTCCAACAATTTTTTTCTTTTGTATAAAATGGATATATTTTAGAACTTGAACACAGTTACACTGTTATTTCATTCTGAAAATCAAATACATTAGAACCTCATTTAAACTTGGCCTATTAATGTTATGGTTCTTGATACAATATAGGTCATATCCAGTACTCTGAAATCTAGCTATTTACACTAATGCCAGATATAATAAGGCTACTGCTATGAGATATTTATAATGTGGGTTTATGTAAACCAATTTTTATAAATTGGTTTATACATCTGATCTACCATGCTAAATGGTACAAACCATTACACAATTATTTTTATTTTCATATAGGCTAAAGTTTCCTATATTTAGTTTTCACTTAGAAAGGTGGTTGTCTATTTGGGTTTCATTCAAAGCACAAGTCTCTAAATAAAATTCACAGATTAGTCATAGTTCAGATCAGTATTGCAATAATAATTTAACTTAATTTTTATGAAAATACCTGACACTTTTGTTTACTTTTTAAATACAAAAATGTTTCAAATTTCAGGTTTAAATAGCCTTCTTGATGAAAACCGAATTCAAGATTTATCTCTCCTGTATCAGCTCTTCAGTAGAGTTCGAGGAGGAGTTCAGGTTCTCTTGCAACAGTGGATTGAATACATTAAGGTATTAACAATTAACCTGTGATTTTTTTTCTCCATCATAGCCACTACGTGCCATCTGTACTATCCAGAGTGCATATCAGCAAGCATTTTTACTTGTTAGATCCAATATTTTAAAAAAATTAATCTTCAGAGGATATGCTTAAGTCTTATACTGAAGGCAGACTGCTATTTTTTAAAAACTTAAAGCTGACTTCTTTAAAAGTAGGAAAAAGAGCCTAGAGACCTATAATCATGCCCCATTGTGATATTATATACCCAGTGGTCATGTTATTTCGTGATGCAGATGAATGGTATCAGTCTAGATGTTTTATCACTTTATTTTTCCTTTTCCTGACTTCAAAAACAGCTTTATTTTACTTTTTGAGATTTAAAAATATGTATACCTACTTAAAATATGATTTGGGGATTGTTTTCGTCGTGCATAATTCAATTCTAGTAAAAAATGGTATTTTTTGTTGTTTAGGCATATGGCAGCACAATTGTAATTAATCCTGAAAAAGATAAAACCATGGTTCAAGAATTGCTGGATTTTAAAGATAAGGTGGACCATATAATTGACATCTGTTTTATGAAGAATGAAAAGTTTATCAACGCCATGAAAGAAGCGTTTGAAACCTTCATTAACAAGAGACCAAACAAACCTGCAGAACTTATAGGTATTTTTCCAGTCTCTTTTTCTAGTTATTTAATGTTCTTTTATTCACAAAATTTCAGATGATCTAAAATTTTGACAAGGTTGTAATGTATTAACACCATTTATTTGATATTGCTTAGCTGGTAGTTTCTAAGAACCCGGATGTAAGGAATAAGTCCTTGAAGCTAAAGACTCAAAGCCAGTCAGTCAAGCATAATGTTCTTTCATTGCTAAGACAAGTACATTGGACCCTATTTACTTTGATTTATAATAAGCTTGAGATCTGTTTTATAATAAGCCCACAGCAATTTAGAGGTGGGGCAGGGTGCTGTTTTTAGAGGCTCACAGTTAGGGATACAAGAAAGGATAGCAGAAATTAAAATTGCCGGTGAGAAAAGGAAAATGCCCAGGACAAACACCTAATAATCTGGGCCATGTAGTGTAAGGGTGCGGTTTACTGTAGCGCTGCTCAGGTTTTCCCACGCAGGTACCCCTTAATGTCAGAGGAGGATGTACTCAGAATGTCTAGGGTTTTCTGCAAAAAAGGTGAAATTTTATTGGTGTACTACTTTTACTTAAATTTTTTGCAAATTTTGCCTTCCAACTCTGGAATGTATATGATTTGTTTTATTAGAAAAGTAGTGTTTAAGATTGCTTACCATCATTGTAAAATGGATACTCTAGTGGAACTAGAGCCAGAAGACTTGGGTTTGAGTTAAGGCTGTGATATTTACTAACTCTGTGACACTGTTAAAAAAAAAAAAAAAAAAAAAAAGCTTGTATATCTCTGAAGCATTGAAAAACTCAGTATATCATGCTCCTGTTTGGGTATATGTAATCTCCAGTACATTATGGATACCTATGATCACTAAACAACAGACTTTCCCCCATTTTAGCTAAGTATGTAGATTCAAAGCTTCGTGCTGGCAACAAAGAAGCTACAGATGAGGAACTTGAAAAAATGTTGGATAAAATTATGATCATATTTAGATTTATCTATGGTAAGTTTATTTTTGTTTTAACATTTTTCTTTTAAAACAAAGCACTCAGCAGAGAAATTAGCAAGTATAATCAACCTGGAGGGAGTATTATTTAGGAGTTGATATTCTATTTGGGATATTTAAAAATTCTGTTATATTCCTTGTACTTAATTCATTGGGGTATCTGAAGAATATTATTTAATTGCCCTGTGTTTTGAATTTTCCATTATTAGGAGCCTTGAATTTTGTTACTTGTTAATCTCTAGAGTATTGATGCTAAAGCTACTAGTTGATTAAAAGCTTTTCTAAAGAAAAGTTAATGCAGTCTTATTTTTTTGTAGCAAGGAAATTTTTTGTTGTTGTTGTTAATAATCACTGGAGGATATTTTTTCCGTTGATTTTTAGAGAGAGTGGAAGGGAGGTAGGAAGGGAGAAAGGAAGAGAGGGAGAAACATCAATGTGAAAGAGACACATAGATTGGTTGCCTTCTGCAGGCACCCCAACCAGGGCCTGGGGATTGAACCTGCAACCCAGGTGCATGGCCTTGGCCAGGAATTGAACCCAGGACCCTTTGGTTCGCAGGCCAGTGCTCTGACTACTGATCCACACCGGCCAGGACACAAGGAACTTTTGAGATGTCTGCCTCTAATGTTCCTTGCATTTAACAAACTTGGATAAAATGTACAAATTTAAATAAGTTGGAATAATCATGGGGTTTATTAAATACTTTGAAGCAGTTTTAATTGGAAGTTTTAATTGGAATATTATTAGAGTTTTGTTTTATTATTTAACATAGGCAAGGATGTTTTTGAGGCCTTCTACAAGAAAGATTTAGCCAAACGCCTGTTAGTTGGGAAGAGTGCATCTGTAGATGCTGAAAAGTCAATGCTTTCCAAACTTAAACATGGTATGTTTGTCATTCTTTCTGTTCATTTTCTTCTTTGATTTCTGGTGGGGCGGGGGGGGGGGGGGGCAGTTAGCTTAATTTCTACTGTTTTGTCAATTATTCTATGTTCATATGATAAAAATGTAAATTGAATAAGCTCATGAGGTTTCCAATCTATTGTTGCAAACATATCCAGAGCTGTTGCCATTTTTAAAAAATAAGACATTGTTTTTTTTATTATTTGTATGAAAAATTTCCCATTTATTTTATTCCTAAATAGGAGATAAAGTTACTATAGGATTAAAGAGTTTGGTTCTCAATTAGTGGGGCAAACACTCTGGGATAGGGATTTTTTTATTCTTGTGAAGTTACAGATCATATTTCATGCTAAAGTAAGTTTTACATTCATGTTTTCAAATTTAAATTTTTTGTTTTTAACCACTTTGCTATATTATAAACGTATAAACATCTTTAATAGAATGTGGAGCTGCCTTCACCAGCAAACTTGAAGGAATGTTTAAAGACATGGAACTTTCTAAAGACATCATGATTCAGTTCAAACAGGTAAAAGTGAGTTAAATTCTTGCTTAATTCCTTGAATTTAAATATATTTAATTATCTCCTTGCTGTGGTTTATATCAAAAAGGATAAATAGAAACATGTTTTTGTAAATATTTCATAGCAACTTAAATATTTATAGTAGAGGAAAAATTACCAATGAAATGTAAGTATATTTGACCTACTTCAATATTCTCAATGTACACCCAAGATAACACAAAAATAGAAATAAAATGTGTTGAGCTCAAGTCAGGCCAAGAAAGGCTGTAGCTAGTTAGTGAGAACAGGACTTTCTCCAGCATCTAATCACTGCCGATGATTCGCCTGTTGAAAGCTGGCAATGGAGAGGAAGGAGAAGTGACAGAATGGTTGTGTAAGGCCTTTGGGGACATTTGGAATGAAAAGCTAGATCCACAGTTTTACAGATGTTGTTAGAAGGTGGTTTTGAAATATTTAAGAGCATAGGTATAGTGATAGCAAATTAGATTTTCTTCTCTCAGGGCTTTAATAATGACATCTTTCCCACTGTATTGCTACAGTGGGAAGTGAGAGGTGAAGACTCAAGAGAAAGATCAGGGTCAGTAGGATCATGGGCCCTACGGTAGCTACAGAAAAGGGTTTATCTGCTTTGCCCTTTCCCCTTTTTCTTCCTTCCCCACTTCAGGTCACCCCCTGCAAACAGGCGGTGGAGCAAGTGAAAAACCGGAGACTTGGGCTGGCTGGTGGGGTGAGGAATGGGGGTTGTTGCAAGGTGTTCCAAGCCACATAGGGGCCTCCAAAGGTGGGGACTGCAGGTGGTATGGGGAAAACAATGGAGAAGAGATCCTATAACAGCCTCTAACGAGGTCATGCGATCCTTGTGTGCCATTGTAACAAAATGTTAACCAATGCACTTTTGTGGTGCATTTAATATAGGATTGCCTTTTATTTTAGAGATGGTCAGTATATTTGCATGTAATTTTATAATGGGGAACTTCTTGAATGGGTCATTATTACGAAATGAAATGTATGTACTTTTAGTTTTAAGATCTCAGTATGTATGTTTGATCTTATTGCAGTATATGCAGAACCAGAATGTACCTGGGAATATTGAATTAACTGTGAATATCCTGACAATGGGTTATTGGCCAACATATGTGCCTATGGAAGTCCATTTACCACCAGAGGTAAGTTGCTGTTTAGGACTTGAATTACAAGCTTAGAAATACATGACACTTCCATTTTGTTTGTCATTGAAAAATAGATACTGTTTATAAAAGTTGGTGTCAGTGAACACACCAATACCAAGTGCCAACTGTTTTAATATTTTACTCCTTCTATTTATATTACTCTTGTATTAATATCATTAGAGCATAGCTAAAGGTGCCAAGTTTCTGGGTTCAGGGCCGATTGGAAACAGAGCTTAAATAAAGCTTTATTTTATTTACTGTAGATGGTAAAACTTCAGGAGATTTTCAAGACATTTTACCTAGGCAAACATAGTGGCAGGAAACTTCAGTGGCAGTCAACCCTAGGACACTGTGTGCTAAAGGCAGAATTTAAAGAGGTAAGTGTATGTTCCCCAAACTTAGTTTTCACCTTCATCTTTGATATTGAAGTCATCCCTTCTAACTTGTGTATGTTTATCCTTAATATCTGTATGACAGTGATAGCTTGTCATAGCTTTCTGTATACGAATGTAGTCTTTTCCACAATTGATTTGACCCTGCTGCAAAACCAAAAACAATAGCCCTTTCACCCACTCTTTCCCCACCTGTGGATGCAGAATTCACTGTCACTTCTTGACAGGAAGCTGCTTTTGTGTTGCTGGGGGCTAGTGAATAGAGTTTCTGCAGCTTTTCACGACTTACCTGAATCAACAAAAGCCAAAAATGCGTTCGAAATAGTGATTTCTTGCTGCTCCTGAGAATTATCTATAATGACACTTAAGAAGGCTAAGTTACTAATTTTCATTACTTTGTTGTTCAGTTTTAATTCTAAGACTTTAAAAAAGACCTGTAGAAAGGTCACTCAGTCCTTCCTCCTGTTTTAGATAGGACCACACCTAAGCCCTACACTGAACATACTGGTTTTTCTGGATACTAATTCCATGTTTCTAAGAGCACTAATTGAAAAAAATGCTTTTTTCTGTAAGAGATTATTAGTTATTTCATTAACGTTTCGTGTGTTTTTTTTAAAATGATGGCTAAACACTGCCGTTTCTCCAACAGGGTAAAAAAGAACTCCAGGTCTCTCTTTTTCAAACACTGGTGCTGCTAATGTTTAATGAGGGAGAGGAGTTCAGTTTAGAAGATATCAAGCAGGCTACCGGAATAGGTTTGTGTCAAATCAATCGATTAGCAAGCATTATTCAGTGTCCACTATGTGCATTCCGCTAGGTTAAGAGCTCTGGGGGGGATACAAAGGAATAATCCCTCTTCTCAGCACTCATAATGTAACCACTGGGAAAGGGGGAAATGACACTTGAAATAATTTCAAGTACCAATCTGTGGTGCTGACTAGTAGTGTGTTAGGAATTCGGCATGCAAGAGATCACTGTGGACTGGTACAGCTGAGAAAGCCTTCGTGAAGGGGGTGGCACTTGAGCTGGGCCTTCACGTTTTAGCTAGGGAGAAAGCATGTGCTGCAAGTGGAAATATCGGGAGAAAAGACTTGGTGGTAGGAATGAGCATAGCAGGAGCGGGAGTCATGAAGAGTTTAACTGCAGCGCAGACTAGGGAGATAGGTAGATGGGCAGAGCGTGATCATGGAGGGCCTTACAGATCTGGCAAGTGAAGCCTGCATTGTAGGGTCTCAAGTGTGTGACATATTGGAAGGGACTTACCTGGACAACTTCCCTGGAATCAGTAGACAGTAGGGCAGCTTGGAAGAGGATGAGGTTCCCGTCCAGAAACTAGTGGGGTGATTCAGGCATAAAGTGATGGGGGCTTAGACTAGAACGAGGCCAATGAGAGCAGGGAAGAGGCGTCTCTAAGCAACAACTTACTAGATAAGTGGAGAATGAAGGAGAAGGAAGAGTCAGAGATGGTTTCAGGGTTTCTCACCCTAATAGGTTGGTAGCTTCACAACTAACAGTTGGAAAGAGGACCCAGTTTTATGGGAAAGATGGTGAATAAAATTTTGAACGTACTGGAGTTGATGATAGTAAAAACAGCCAGGTGGAGGTGTCCTTTAAATATGGGACTGGAAAAAAGCGAGATGTTGTTTCTGAAGGTTTGGTTAGTCATTCACATGGAATGATGATTGAATTTTCAGAGGATGACCTGGAAAAAAGCCATTGGATAGAACAGAGAGGGAGCCACTGGTGACCTTGGGATAAAAAGGAAACAGTTTTAATAGAGGGATGGGGTGGAAGCTAGATTGAGGTTGAATGTAGCTCTTCTTGTTGACAAGCTAGTAATAAATGACTCAGCCACTATTTTCTTCTTCAGAGGATGGCGAGTTAAGGAGAACACTGCAGTCTTTGGCCTGCGGCAAAGCTAGAGTTCTGGCGAAAAATCCAAAGGGCAAAGATATTGAAGATGGTGACAAGTTCATTTGTAATGATGATTTCAAACACAAACTCTTCAGGATAAAGATCAATCAAATCCAGATGAAAGAAACGGTATTTCTTTTACATTCTCCTCATTGTAATGCACTGGAATTACATGCGTTCGTAATAAACATTTATAAAGAAGATTTTATACTACTAATACTACCACTAACATTAAATTTCCTATGCCTGTAGCTAGCTCAGTGTATTTCATTATTTGATTTTGTGTTTTTTGGGGGGGCAGGTGCATACAGTTGGACCTGATACTCAACATAGTTTTATATCCTGTTTTTTGTGTTTCGTATTAAGTCTTTAGACTTTTTCCATGCCATTAAATATCTTGATAAAATGGCAGATGGCCACACAATATTCTTTTACATGGCTATTATAATTTATTCAACCAGTGTCCACTATTGGGCAGCTAAATGAATAACTTTTTAGTATTGTAAATAAAACTGTAAGAAACTCTTTGTACCTAAATCTTAATCTCTCTCAGCCTTCCCTTATGGTAAATTCATGGAAGAAGACCTTTTAGGCCAAAGAGTATGAACATTTTAAGTCTTAATACATTATATCATTGTGTTTCAGAGAGGCTGTACCAATTTACACTGTCTAGCAGCGTGACTGCCTGTCTTAACAGTGCACTCGCCAGCACTAAAGATTGTATTTTCTTTTTAAAATCTTTGCCAACTTGCTTGATGAAAAATCTAATTGATTTAGTATTTCTTTGATTAACAGTAAATATTTTGTTGGTTTTTGTCTTTTGAATTTGTAAGGACTTTAAAAAAAAAATCTATATCTTTATTGATTCCAGAGAGGGGCAGGGAGAGGGGGAGAGATAGAAACATCAGTGATGAGAGAGCCATTGATTGGCTGCCTCCTACATGAGGCCCTCAAGCCCTAAACCCAGGCATGTGCCCCAACGAGGAATCGAACCGGGATCTCCTAGATCATAGGTTGAAGGTCAGCTCCTGAGCCATGCTAGCCAGGCTGTAAGGACTTTATTAAGGAAACCGACAAGAATAGCATTTCTTGAAACTAGTTGTTTTCAGTTTCAGTAGATTTAATGTAGGGCTTGAGAGAATGTTTTAATGTGGGACAGAGGTCAGTATCTCAAAACAGTATCTGTTTTATTCACATTCACATCAAATGTGTGATATTCCCTTAGCAGATCACAGTGTCCTTTTCAAACATTTAGGCTATATCAGAAAGAAGCTGATGGCAAAAAGCCCAGACTATTCTTTTGATTTATGTGCTAAAGATGAATTAAAATTGGTAAACTGACTCCTAAACTCCTAAATTTGTTAGTCTTGAATGAATATAAGCACTAACAATGTTCATTTCTGATTTAATTACAAAAAATTATTTAAAAAATTTTTTTGACTCCATTAGTTTAGCTAGTTAGTACCATACTTTGAGTCAGAGGTCAGAGTCAATAATTTTTACAGAGAAGCTAATATCAAACAGAAATCTAGTCAACAACCCCTTGTGGCATATTTAGAAGATTTCAAGGAGAGAGTAAAAGAAAATGATAAATTTTGCATCAGCTGGTCTCTACTTCTAGAAAAGCAACTCAAAGGCGGTATTTTTCTGTTAACTAATATTTGTCTTCATAGGTATGGGGCAATATAATCAGGACAGAAAGGAGTTCTGTTTGTTGTTTTTTCCTGTCATTTTCCGTATTTATAAAGTTCCTTTAGATAATTCAGCATATTTAACACATTAACAGTGTGTCACATTCATAAAATGTACAATTTGTATAAGTAAGTTTTACTTCAAATACAATTCCAAATTTTGAAACTGTTTTATTAGGTGGAGGAACAAGCAAGCACTACAGAACGAGTATTCCAAGACAGACAGTATCAAATCGATGCTGCAATTGTTCGAATTATGAAGATGAGGAAGACACTTAGCCACAATCTCCTGGTTTCAGAAGTGTACAACCAGTTGAAATTTCCAGTAAAGGTAGGTACTTCTGTATTTTCATATTGAGCTTATTATATATAAAAGAATACATTCGATTTTCAAACATGAATCTTACAAACGTAGATTAAAGCCTCAAGATCATTTGGAGGGACGAAAGTTTTTTTAAATATTTTTTTTAAAATTGATTTTAGAGAGGAAGAGGGAGGGGAGAGAGGAGAAACATTGATGTGAGAGAGAAACAGCAATCGGCTGCCTGCCATACACACCCCAACTGGGGACCAAAACCACAACCTGGGTATGTGCTCTGACTGGGAATTGAACCAGCGACCTTTCCATACACAGGACAACACTCAACCAACTGAGCCACACCTGCCAGGGCAAGGGACAAATGGTTTAATTTCTCATGTTCATATATATGATTCAAAAAAACTTTATTGGTATATGTGGGCAGCTGTGACAAAAGAGGAAAAACATTTTATTTTTTATTTTATTTTATTTTTTTACTTTTTAAAATTTATTTTAATTTTATTTTTGTTTAAAATATTACAGATGTCCCTTTTTCTCTCCAATGACCCGTTCCATCTGGTCCCATCCTCCTCCCCAGTCCCTCTCCTGGGAAAACATTTTATAAAAGCTCTTATGCCTGAATGTTTAGCTGCAAAATGAGTCTTTGAATTTTTCAAGTTTATTCACTGTATTTTTTTGAGCTTCTTTGTTATTTTTTTTCCTTGAAATAACTTGTTACAGCATTGGGAATATAGTCAGTAATACTGTAATTACTGTGTATGGTCCCAGGTAGGTACTAGAATTATAAGGGGCATCACTTCATAAATTATACATTTGTCTTACCACTGTGCTCTACACCTGAAACTAATATAAAATAATACTGAATGTCGACTGTAATTGAAAAATATATATATATATATATATATAGAAATAGCTTGGTATGTGACAGATCGTATTATTTTAAATTAAATGTTTTGTTTAGTTAGCTTAAATGAGTGTCTTTTAAAAACTCTATACCAATAACTAGCTATCATTAGCCATCTTTTTGAAAAGTTTAGCAACAGTTCTAGTAAACTGAAATTGGTTATTAAATGGACGTTCCAGTGTAAATACCCAATAATAAAGAGGCTTAGAAAATGTGGTGGTGTGCTGCACTGTTTTCCAAATTTTAGACAATTTCCAAATGCTTGTGATGATAAACACTTGGTAGAGTTTGGCTAGACCCTTGAATATTGGGGTCCTCATGAGCTTTGGGCTTGTTTTTTAATCCTCACCCGAGGATATTTTTTCCATTGCTTTTCAGAGAGCATGGAAGGGGGGGGAGGGGGGAGGGGGGAGGGAGGAGGGAGGGAGGGGGAGAGAGAGAGAGAGAGAGAGAAAGAAACATCGAAACATCAATGTGAGAGAGACACATCCATTGGTTGCCTCCTGCACGCACCCTGACCAGGCCGGAGATTGAGCCTGTAACTGAGGTACATGCCCTTGGTCAGAATCCAACTAGGGACCCTTCAGTCCGCAGGCCAACGCTCTAACCACTGAGCAAAACCAGTTAGGGCTTGTTTTTTCTTTTATAAAGAGAGGATAGTAGTAGTACTTAACCTTGTTAGGATTATTGTGAGGCTTAAATGAGACAATATATGTAAAAAAAAACTTATCACTGGGCCTGGAACATAATAAGTGCTCATTAGCTGTTAATGCTAACAAGGTAGGCTTTCTGTCTTCTCCAAACCTAACACTGCCTCGTCATTACCACACTGTCACAACCATTCACCTCCAGCCAGAGATCACTGATGCTAGAGAAGGTAAGAGGATCACTATAATAAATATTGTGCTGAGATTCTAGGTTGCCCATAATTAAGAGAAAGCCATTTTGACTTTTAAACCTTGGAATTACTGGGTGATATTATGGCTGAAATTTTGGCTGCCCATCAGACTACTTTCCCTCTTTAACCCTCTTGATCAAGGCGTCATTATACACAATCTGAAAATCTCTCTATTAGCAAGCAAGATTGTATTTTTATGGGCTAGATACAAAAGACAGTGGAGTTTTGTCACCCAAGAGCTAAGAATACAATCATAAAAAAAACTCATAAGCTTTCTTGATTTTTTTTTTTTTTAACCACAAGTAGGATTCAAAAATCCAAATCATTTATAGTAGGTAACAGTTAAATCTTACATTAAACCTGGAATACAAAGATCAAGCCATTTGTTGTTAGTATTCTTATAAATAGTGATTTCTGCAGTACATTTTTTGTCCTTTAGTATATTTATTTATTTTTAATCCTCACTTGAAGATATGTTTATTGATTTTTAGAGAGGGGGAGAGAAAAAGAAACATCAATTGGTTGCCTCCCATACACTCCCTGACCAGGAATCAAACCCACAACCTTTTGGTGTACGGAACTATGCTCCAACCGAGCCACCCAGCCAGGGGCAGTACATTTTTTATTTAATAAAAATGCTGCCTGACTTTCAGAATTAGCTTTTGCCCAAATTTAAGGTCTACCTATCTTCGCAAATGGTCTTGGCAAAATTAAATAACATTCTGTCTCCCTAAACTTATAATGTGTTTCTCATGTGAAGTTTTGAGTTAGTCTTTTGTATTTGTGCAGAGAATAGCTCATTCTTAGAAGACCTCTTTAAAATAGAAAGTGTTATATAATAATATGACAAGGTGTGGCAGTATGTGTATAGTTTAAAACATTTCTTAACCTGGTTTATTTTCATTATACTTTATCTTTTAAAAAAAAAAAAAATAGCCCGGCCGGGCGTGGCTCAGCGGTTGAGCGTTGGCCTAGGATCCAGGAGATCGCGGTTCAATTCCCGGTCAGAGCACATGCCCGGGTTTCGGGCTTGGTCCCCAATTGGGGGCGTGCAGGAGGCAGCCAATCAATGACTCTCTCATCATTGATGTTTCTATCTCTCTCTCTCCCTTTCCTTTCCTCTGGCTGAAACCAATAAAGACATATGTTTTAAAAAAAATTTTTTTAAATAAAAAATTAAAAGCAAAAATTAGCCCTTGCGGTGTTGCTCAGTGGTTAGAGTGTCAGCCCATGCACAGAAGGGTTGCGGGTTCAATTTCTGGTAAAGGGCATGTGCCTGGGTTGCAGGTGCAATCCCCAGACCCAGTCGGGGCATGTGTGGGAGGCAACCAGTCCATGTGTCTCTCTCACATCTATGTTTCTCTCTCTCCCCTCTTTCCTCTCTCCCCTCTCCCCTCTCTCTCCCCTCCCCTCTCTTCTTTCCCCTCTCCTCTCACTCCCCACCCCTTCTTCCCTCCCTCCCTTCCACTTTCTCTGAAAATCAATGGAAAAAAATACCCTCTGGTGAGAAAAAAAAAAAGTAAAAATAAAAAGGTACATTAAATCAGTGAGCTAAAACTGTTCTTTTTTTAATGGGGTGTTGGTAAATGGGTCTGAGCCAATGAATATGAGCTTTGCACTGAAAATTTACCTTCTCTTACAGCCTGCTGATCTTAAGAAGAGAATAGAATCCTTAATTGACCGGGACTACATGGAAAGAGACAAAGAAAACCCAAATCAGTACAACTACATTGCATAAAATTTTGGCCTTGGAGCATTTTGTGTCTCATGCTGTAGCCAGTGGATAAACTTAACTTGTTGATCCTATATTGTTTGACTTCTTTTATACTACCAATGACCAAATGAAGCAGTGTAATGGAAATAGTTGAGTGGACATTTTCAGTGGTTAACATGCTCATTAAAAGAGTAATACTTACCTTTAAGAAGAATGTTGTTGAACTCTTTGCATGTTATTTAGTATGATGTGCAGAAAACTTAAGAAAGTACTTGGTCTTCATGATTCCTCTTTGGAAATGGGGAAGAGGTCCCTATGGCTATTAAAAAGGGGGCGTTCTTATACACCGTTAATTATGAAGCAAAGGTTTATTTGCTTAAAATGTCATTTAAAGATACTTAAACTGCATGCAAACTTTATTTACTGTACAGAGTTCTGGATGTATTTATCAAATAGAAAAACCACCCTGGACTTGGTTGTTCACCTGTTTTGTGATTTCCCTTGGAAAGAAAAATAAGTTGTCACAGCTAATGATATTTTACTAAGTAATGTTCTGTTACACTCAAAGGGTTGTTTTGAAAAATTTATTTGGAAACAAGTTTTCAAGTAGAGGGACAGTTGCTTATATAACCTCTTGTATATACACATCCTCAAATGTTCCATTTATGGCTATGGGATGTGTGTATATGGCTTAGCCCTGAGTTTACTGTGCTAATTAACAGGTACTTCTAAAAATAGCTGAAATAGAAAATTGCTGATCATTTGTTCTAGAAGAACAAAGTAGGAGAGAAAAATACAACTCTTTCTTCATATTAAAAATGAATACAATATGAGCATTGCAAAAGAGACCAAAACCCGCATATTTTGTAAATTTTTACACAACTAAAAACTCATCAGCTAGTTTTCAACTTCCTTTAGACTTTAATGTTGTTTGAACAGTTTTGTCTTTAACTTGGACCAATTGTAGATTGTTATAGGCTTTTTAGGATTTAGCATTCCTATTTTTTCTACCAGAGTTTTTTTTTTGTTGTTTTTTTTTTGGAAGCACCCCAACTCTTTGTTGGTAAATAAGCCTTTACTATCATTTTTATTCTAACTTCCTAAAGCCTTACATGTAAAGGTCCTCCCTCATTTTCTTCACACATCCTCTAGTTGGGAATTTCAAATTCTATCCCTTTCAAAATTGTTTGAAGAGTTATAACGCCGGGACACCTACTTTTCAGGTGAATGTCCTAGGATTGTTCAGACATAGAAAATAGCAAAAGTATTGTTTTTCAAATTGACAATGTGAGTAAAAGGATTCTCTTTACCACCAGTGGGTTTTTTGTTTTGTTTTGTTTTTCTTTTGTATTTGTTTTTCCTTGAAGCTTTGAAATTTATTGATCATGAAGGAAAAGCAGAAAATTTTGTTCTGGTTTTTTAAAATTAGAACTGCTTTAATGCTTTTTGTAGCAGTATATTTCCTTGACTATTTGGAGCCATTAGGAAGAATACCTAGGTTTTAGCCAGAGACTTGGTTTTTGTGTCTAGTATTATTTTCTTGAGTTCTCAAAGACCTGTGAACAGCTATTTTAACAAAGTTGCCTGTGTCTCTCTAATTGCGTCAGTGTGCACATTGTTGTGTAACGGTATGTGGTATTTCTAATCCTTCCTAATTTTCTTTTGAACAGCCATTAACTTTATATTCTCAGCTATTTTGGTGTTTCCTTACATGACCTCATCTGACTAGGAAATGCAACTATTTTGTTCACCCATTCACCATACTGGGCCATCTACATCAGTGTTCTAACTCATCCCTGATGGTCTCTGAGATACGTGGACTGTTCAACAAGACTTGGTAGTTACTCTTAAGAAATTTTTAGGTAGAATTGGTCCTGTTAGGAGGAGACTCTTGCTGTCACCTTCATCATCTTGAAAGCTGGTCCCTTCCCTGAGGCTTTTAATTTTTTTGAAAACTTGATGCTGGTTCAGCTGAAAAATTGGCAAGACTATTAAAAAACAAGTTGAGGGGAGCTGTTTAAGAAATTGAAAAGTAATTGCAAACATTGGATAATTGTGAGTTTTCAGTTGTTGTTCTGTATCAGTTGAATTTTTGTGCTCTTTTTCCTGTGTACGTGGTGGTTCTATTTTTCTTCAATAAAACTTTTATTTAAAAAAAGTTTCTAGAGAAGACCTTTAAAATTCAAATGTTGTAAGAAAGTTATAAAACCACAGACCTTAAAATCTAGGTTCCTAGTGATTTCTTTTCCTGGATTCACACTTACCAGTTTTGTTATTTTTTTCAAACTTCTGTTTCACTTTTGTGGTGGTTTAGTGATAATGCCATAGTATGTGCAAGAGGGAGAAAGGTATGGTAAAGGGTGAGTAAAATTCCCAGGAATCCTCAAGGTGGCTAGATATTCTTAAATGTCATTTTAGAAAAATAGAAATATAAACATTCTTCTATTCAAATCCTCAAAGTCAAATACTTATACAAAGTCAATATGAAACTAGTCTAGATTTATGTGGAGGGCAGAATAAAAGATTAAATACTTTCATTTTTACAGCTCTTGATCTGCCTTTTCTGTTATGAGTTCTGGGCTATATACTCTCACAGTAAGGTTTTCCTCAAGAATTTTACCAAACCAGAAATGAAGAAGCCTTTTTGAACCCAATTCCTGAGTCTGTTGAAAGGCCTCGACATGATGTCTCACCATACTCTTGAAATTCTCATCTTGTAAATGTGTATACAGTTCAGGAAATCAGTTTATTTAGGCATCTGCGTCTCAAGATTTTCAGAAGTTTGTGTTTAGCTTTCTTAAGTTTTTTGTGTGTTTTTTTACAGTAGCTGTTTTTTGTTTGTTTTAAAGACCATTCTGTTTAATGCTGTGAATGGCAGGAGAGTTATAAACATGTTCTGTTCTCTGATCTACATAAAATTACCAAAATGAATTGTTCATTAAAAAAAAAAAGGCATAACTAACAGGAATTTGGATAATTATGCTGTATATGGTATCCATGCTAATGCTCCATTAATCAGTATTTTTCAGTTTCCTACAAAAAAATTTTGCTTTGCATTTGAATAATGAAGAGATTTGTTCACCTTGAAATACTTGGTTCAAATTTGACACTTTGTTCAATTATTTTCCTTGCTATTAAAAAAAAGGTATTTCTTTTTTTGAAAAGGTACATAATATACTTTTAAAAAATATATATATGTCTTTATTGATTTCAGAGAGATGAAAGGAGAGGGAGAGAGAGAGAGAGAAACATCAATGATGAGAGTCATTCATCGGCTGCCTCCTGCACGCCCCTGACTGGGAATGAAGCCCGCAACCCGGGCATGTGCCGTGACCGGGAATCAAACCCCCCCGATCGCCTGGATCCTAGGTTGATGCTCAACCGCTGAGCCACACCCGGCCGGGCCATAATATACTTTTTTTAAAAATATGTTTTTACTGATTTAAGAGAGAGGAAGGAAGAGAGAGAGAGAGAGAGAGACATCAATGATGAAAGAGGGTCATTTGGCCTCCTGCCCGCCCCTGCTGGGGATCGAGGGCAAAACCCTAGCATGTGCCCAGACTGGGAATTGAACCTCGATCTGGATCATAGGTCAATGCTCAACCACTGAGCCACATCGGCCAGGCCATTTTAACCATTTTATTAAAGTATACAATTCAGTGGCTAGTACATTCACCATCACTATTCTCTAGTTCCAGAATATTTTCATCATCCCCAAAAGAAAATCTTTACACATTAAGCATTAACTCCACATTACCTACCCAGCCTCTGGAAAACACTAATCTGCTTTCTGTCTCTGTGGTTTGCTTAGTCTGGATATTTCATATCAATGGAATCATACAATATGTGACCTTTTGTGTCTGGTTTCTTTTGCCTAGCATAATGTTTTCAAGTTTCCTCCATGATGTAGCATGTTTCAGTACTTCATTTTATGCCTGAATAATAGTATGTATATACTAGATTTTGTTCATTCTTTTGTTGATGGAAATTTGGGTTGTTTCCTCCTTTTGGCAGTTGTGATAGTGTGGTTATGAAGATTTGTATACAGATATCTTCAGTTTCCTGTTTGCACGTCTTTGGGGTATATACCCAGAAGTGGAATTGCTTCTCTTCAAACTTTTGGAGGAACCACCAAACTTTCCATAGTAGCTGTATCATTTTACATTTCCAACAGCAGTGTACAAGAGTTTAAATTTTTCCACACCCTTACCAACATTTGTTATTTTCTGTTTTTCCTATTATAGCTATCCTAGTGGGTATAAAGTAGTTTTTGAATTTCATTTCCTTAATGACTAATGATGTTGAACATCTTTTTATGTACTTGTCAGCCATTTGTACACTTTCGTTGGAGAAATGTCTATACACGTCCTTTGGCTATTTTTTAAATGGTTGGTTTGTCTTTATGTTGTTGAGTTGTAAGGATTCTTTATATATTAGGGATACTAGACCCTTAGCAGATATAATGGTTTGCTAATATTTTCTCCTGTTCTGTGGATTGTCTTTTCACCCATTTGATAGTGCCTTTAAAAAATTTTATTTTTCAGTTATAGTCGACTTCATAGTGTCGATGCACAAAAGTTTTCAATTTAATGAAGTTAAAAAATTTTCAATTTAATTAACCTATTTTTTTTCTTCTGTGTCTTGTGCTTTTGGTTCATAGCTAAGAAACCATCACCAAATTGGAACCCATGATGATTTGTCCCTATATTTTCTTTTAAGAATTTTGGTTTTATTTCTTACATTTAGGTCTTTAATCTCATTTGAGTTAATTTTTACGTATGATATCAAGTAAGCATTCAAAGTTATTATTTTGCAGGTGGCTATCCAGTTGTCCCAGCACCATTTGTTAAAGAGCCTATTCTTTTCTGCATTGAATGGTCTTGTCACCCTTGTTGAAAATCAATTGACCATAATTTCTGTGGGTTTATGTCTGGGCTCTCGTCTGTTTCATTGATTTATATATAGATTGTTATGCCAATACTACTCTGTTTTGACTACTATTGATTTTTAGTAAGATTTGAAATTGGGAAGTGTGAGTCTTCTACTTCTTTTTCAAGATTGTTTTAGCTATTCAAGTCCCTTACTATTCCATTTGGATTTTAGGATCAACTTTTCCAGTTTTGCAAAAAAGGCCATGGGGATTTTGATAGGGATTGCACTAAATCTATAGACTGCTTTGAGAGTATTACCATCTTAACAATATTAAGTCTTCCAGACCATGTAAACAAAATGTCTTTCCGCCAAGCCGGCATGGCTCAGCGGATGAGCATCGACCTAAGATCCAGGCGATCAGGGTTCGATTCCCGGTCAGGGCACATGCCCGGGTTGCGGGCTCAATCCCCAATGACACTCTCATCATTGACGTTTCTGTCTGTCTGTCTCCTTTCCTCTCTCTGAAATCAATAAAGATATATTCAAAATGTCTTTCCATTTTTGAAGATATTTTTATTGACTTTTTTTTTTAGAGAGAGGATGGGAGAGGGAGAGAGAGAAACATCCATGTTAGAGTGGAACATCAGTCGGCTGCCTCCTGCACGCCCCCTACCAGGGATTGAGGTCACAACCTGGACATGTGCCCTGACATTTCCAGGCAACATGGAAATCGAACCAGCAAACTTTCAGTGCATGGGATGACACCCAACCAACTGAGCCACACTGACCAGGGCTTTCCATTTTTTAAACCATTTGTTTTAGTTATTTAAAAAATTGTTTCAATAATACTTTGTGCTTTCACTGTACAAGTCTTACATCTCCCTGTTTAAATACATTCCTATGTATTTTGTTGGTTTTGATGCTATTGTAAATGGAATGTTTAAATTTACTTTTCACATTGTTCATTGCTAATGTATACAATTTTTTGTTAATCTTTTACCCTGCAGGTTTGCTGAATTTGTTTACTAGCTCTAATGTATTATTGTGGATTTTTAAGGATTTTTTATATGTAGCATCTTTGTTATCTATGACAGTGATTTTCAACTGGTGTGCCACAGCACACCAAGAACTCTTAAAACATGCAATTACTAAGGGAAAGGAGGGGCACTGACCTCTTTTCACTTAGTAATTAGTTTATGTGTGCCATGGGGGAAAAAGGGTGAAGATCTCTGGTCTATGAATAGAGTTGTACTCCTTCCTTTCCAATTTGGGTATGTTTATTTATTTAGTTAGTTTAATTTCTCTGGCTGGAGCTTCCAATGCAATATTGAGTAGAAGTGGCTAACGCAAGCATCCTTTTCTTTTTCCTCATCTTAGGGGGAAAGCTTTCAGTCTTTTGCTATTATGATATTAGCTGTGGGTGTTTTCTTAAATGCCATTTTTCATGTTGAGGAAGATTCCCTTCTATTGGTAGTTTTCTGAGTGTTTCTATCACTAAATGTTGCATTTTGTCAAATGCTTTTTCTGCATCAACTGAGATGATCGTGCAGTTTTTTCCCTTGGTTGTATTAAATTGGTGTACAGTAGTACCCTTCCTTATCCACAGTTTCACTTTCCACAGTTTCAGTTACCCACAGTCAACCACAGTTCAAAAATGTTAAATGGGCCTGGCTGGGGTGGCTCAGTGGTTGAGCATTGACCCATGAACCAAGAGGTCACGGTTCAATTCTCAGGGCACATGCCCGGGGTTTCAGGCTTGATCCCCAGTGGAGGGCATGCAGGAGGCAGCCAGTCAAAGACTCATCATTGATGTTTCTCTCTCTCCCCTCTCCCTCTCTCTGAAGTCAATAAAAACATTTTTTTTTTTTAAAAAAGAAAAAATGTTAAATGGAAAATTCTAGGAATAATTCATAAGTTTTAAATTGTGTACCTTTCTGAGTAGCACGATGAAATCTTGTAGCATCCTACTCCCTCCCCACCCAGGACATGAATCCCTTTTTCCAGTATATCCACGCTGTATACCCTACCTGCCTATTAGTCAGTTAGTAGCCATCAAGGTTAGGAGATCCACTGTCATGCCATTGCAGTGCTTGTGTTCAAGTAACCCTTATTTTACTTAATAATGGCTCTAAAGTGCAAGAGTAGTAATGCTGGCAATTTGGATATGCCAGAGGGAAGCCATAAAGTGCTTCTTTTAAGTGAAAAGGTATGTTTGCATAGAAACAAAAAACAGTGTATATAGGGATTAGACTATCTGGTTTCAGGCATCCAATGGAGGTCTTGGAGCATATCCCCCATGGGTAAGGGGAAACTACTGTATTACATTGATTGTTTTTCATATGTTGAACCACCCCTGCATTCCTCACATGAATTTCACTTGATCATGGTGTATAACCCTTTTGATATGTTGCTGGCTTAGTTTGCTGGTATTCTGTTGAGGATTTTTGCATTTTCATAAGGGATATTGGTGTATAGTATTCTCGTGGTCTTTGGGCTTTGTTTTCAGGGTAATGTTGACCTCATAGAATGAGTTACAAACTATTTCTTCCTCTTCTATGTTTTGGAAGATCTTGAGGATTGGTGTTAATTCTTTTTTTAATATCGTTTTTGTTTGTTTTTAAATATATCTTTATTGATTTCAGAGAGAGGAAAGGAGAGGGAGAGCGAGAGAAACATCAATGATGAGAGTCATTGATTGGCTGCCTCCTGCACTGCCCCTACTGGAGATCGAGCCCGCAACCTGGGCATGTGCCCTGACCAGGAATCGAACCCCAGTCACCTGGATCCTAGGTCTTTTATCCATTTTGAGTTTATTTTTGTGTATGGTGTAAGTTGGTGGGGAGAGATTAATCAAAGAATTTACATGCTTATATGCATAACCTATAGACACAGACATTGGTATGGGGAAGGTCTGGGGGTAGGGTGGAAGCCAGGTGGAGAGGCTCAGTGGGGGAAAGGGGGATATCTGTAATACTTTCAACAATAAAGGTAATTTTTTAAAAAAATTGATTATAAGGAAGAACTGCCATTTTGCTCTCTGTTTGCTATATATCTTCTGTCTTTTTTTGTTCCTCAATACCCTTATTACTGCCTTCTTTTGTGTTTGATTTTTTTGTAGTATACCATTTTGATTTCCTTTTCATTCCTTTTTCTATATATCTTTTAGTTATTTTCTTAGTAGTTACCCTGGGCATTGCAATTGTTATCTTAAGTTTATAGCAAACTTTATTAATTAATACCATCTTAGCTTCAGTAATATATAAAACCTGTGCTCCTTGTACCCCTTCTCCCCTCCTCCTTTATGTAATTATTGTCACAAATTACATCTTTATACATTGTGTGTCCATTATCACAGAGGTAAAATCTTTTTCATGTTTCTTGATCAGTCTTATGTAGCCAGTGAGACATTAAGTTGAAAACAATATAAGTATCAAAGAGTGAGTTTTTAGGTATTCAACTGTTTTGTGTTGATTAAATCCCTGCTATGCATAAAGTATTTTCTTATTGTTCATCACTATATGTCAAAAATTATTTTTATTTTTTAAAGATTGATAATTATTTTCTAAAACTTAATACAAAAATAAATTTGCACTTTCCCTCATATATATCAATGCATTACCACAGTTACTGAACAAAAATGCTAGTTTCCAAAACTAACCAATTTAAGAGCATACTTAATTCAGTGTTTAAATTACACATTTTAGTCCAGACTTCAGTTTATTAGCTTCCTTTTTTAAAATTTATATCATTGAAAATATTACAAATATCCCTATTTTTCCCTATTAACGCCTTGCACCCCCCACCCACTCTTTGCTCCAGGCCTTCGCCACACTATTGTCTGTGTCCATGGGTTGTGCATATAAGCATATGAGTTCTTTGGTTAATTAATCTCTCCCCACCCACCCCTGTCTTCCCTCTGAGATTCGTCAGTCTGTTCCATGCTTCTGTGTTACTGAATCTATTTTGGTTCATCAGTTTATTAAGTTCTTTAGATTTCACATATAAGTGAGATCATGTGATGTTTGTCTTTCTCTAACTGGCTTATTTCACTTAGCATAATATTCTCCAGGTCCATCCATACTGTCCCAAAGGGCATGAGATCCTTCTTTTTTACAGCTGCATAGTATTCCATGCTGTAAATGTACCACAACTTTTTTATCCACTCATCTACTGATGGGCACTTGGGCTGTTTCCAGGTCTTAGCTATTGTAAATAACACTGCTATGAACATAGGGGTGGGGCATTAGTTCTTTCTGATTGGTGTTTCAGGATTCTTAGGATATATTCCTAGAACTGGGATCACTGGGTCATTTTGAAGACAGTAAAAATCTTTTTATTAAGTACAAAGACATCTATTTCATTGTTTATTGATTTCTTTAAGTCATTGGTGTGTTTATATCTTGTGAAAATATTTTTAAAAGATAATCAGTTGTCTGAAAATTCTTCATAATGCTTAACATTATACCTAAAAGGGCATCATGAGATTTGCTAGATTTTTAAAGACAATGCCAAAACAAAGGCAAATTTTTTAAGAATCAGATCTACACGATGAATGAGGCTTCTGTCCTAAAACACTAACTGCAGTGCAGGCTGTGGAGTTAGCATCTTTCAAATATTTGTTTCTAATTCCTGTTTGAGTTAAGGAGCTCTGATTATGAGGCAGAACGATACTGCACAAACTTTTTCCCCTTTTATCTAATTTTCAAAGATGTTAAATTCTTAATATACTTAATAATTTAGAAAATGTTTAAGAATATCAAGTGTCTTGCTTAACATGGTTTTGCATTTTATTACTTTAAGAGCAAATTAGGTATAAGTAGGTCAGATGTTTTAACCAAAGACAAGAGTAGCATGAAAGCCTTAAGGCTCTTAAATGCCCAGGGGCCTGTATTAGCCTTCTCCCCCTACTCTTACGTAGGCAGTAATAAACAGAGGGTCATTTCCTTCACAATTGAAGTGGACTAGAAAAGTTCATTGTTCTAGACAAGTATATATAATCCCCACATAGAACAGAACATTAGGTTCTATCAGCCAAAAATGTGTGTTTTGGGGCTATCAAGTTTTATTATAATACTAGAACATTCTGTTCATTTAATTTCTAATTTACTGATCCAACACAAACCATTAAAATGTGCTATTTAGATTAAAGGAGTGGGGTGCAAGGAGCAATGGTGACTAATTGTCATTTTCAGACTAATTTTGTTGGAGAAGGTAAAAATAAGATTGGTACTTACATACTACACAAGCTGACGTGGAAGGTGGAAGGTGGAAGGGGAGAGTTTGGAATTGAAATGTATTAAGGTCTTTGTTTTGTGAAGAAGAAGGATAAAGATACTATGCATATTAAAAGTTAAGGATAACTAGAAACCCCACTCCTAGTTTACCCAAGAGGAATGAAAACTAATGTACACACAAAAGCCTGTATGTAAATATTTATAGTAGTTTTATTTATAATTGCCCAAAAAGTGAAACAACCAAAATGTCCTTCAACTGGTGAATAACTAAACAGTAGTACAACCGAGCAGTGGAACATTACTACTTGGCAACATAAAGGAATGAACTATTGATATATTCAACAACATGAATACATCTTCATGCATTATGCTAAGTAAAAGAAGCCAGAGTCAAAAGGCTGCATATGGTATAATTCCATTTACATTATGTTATGCAAAAGGAAAAACCAGGAGTAGAAAATGGATCAGTGATTAGCATGGGCTGGCATGGGGAAGGGCCAACTAAAAAGGGATAGTAAGAGAATTTGGGGGAGCAATGCAACTAGTCTGTCTTAATTGCAATGGTTTCACTATGTATTTGTCAAAACTTGCAAGTGTACACCAAAAAATTAATTTTACTCTATGTAGATTAAATTTTTTAAAAATATTTTAAGGGCATCTGAATAAGAAATAGAATGTATAAACCAATTGGGGGGAATGTCATCAATTGAATAGTCATAGAAAGGGGGGAGGAAAAGAAACTTCAAAAAAGCAAAGTTAATACAAATCTCAATATGGTAGAGATAGTTACAATACAAAAAGCCAACAGAACCTTGAACATTTCTGGGCTTCACTGCTTTCATTTGAAAATGGGGGAAGTAATTTTGTTACCTTCATTCACATGATTGTTGTGAAGATAAAATTAGATAATAGGTGAGACACTCTGGTGTGGTATAACAAGCATGTTGGACCCAACAAAATGATGCTTCCAATTCCAACATAAACACTCCACAGTTGCGTGAATTTGCGGAAGACAACCTTTCAGAGCCCTCATTTTCTAACCTGTAGAATTGGTTAAATAATATCAGTCTCACAGGGACATTGTAAGGATTAAATGAGAGTGTTCAGAAGTGCCTAACCTCTAATAGGCACTCAAGAAGTGGTAATAACCCATAGACACAGGCAATAGTGTGGTGAAGGCCTGGGGAGGGGGGTGTGGGGTGGAGGGGGTCAATGGGGGAAAAAGGGGACATCTGTAATACTTTCAGCAATAAATTTTTTAAAAAAGAAGTGGTAACACCATTACTAAATCTAGGTGACCATATTTTGTAAGATCCGTTACAAATAGACCAAGGGAGTGCACAATGGGAGAGATTCGCTGCTTTTTTTTTTTTTTTTTGTAAGGATGTGGCCCTTCTTCATAAAGATTGATTATCCTGGCTCTTTGCCATTACATCTTTAAATGCAATATTTCACAATAATAGTTTTCAGAGAAGCTTGGAATAGCAGTGTGTCATAAAAGGGTTGAAAAAAGATGTCTGGAAAGTGGGCAAAAACCTCTAGCTCCACCCTTCACCCCCCCTCCCCAAATAATGTGCCCTAGGAGTTAGCTTAGGACTCTCATTTCATCAATCAAAATACATGGGTTTTGGGGGTTTTTTTTTACCTTCATAGGCACAGCATTCTTCACATGTTGCATGCCTCAGTGTTTGCCAATTAGAATGTTTACTACTCTCCAATTATCCATGTATATTTTTGTGCAACACTAGTAATTTTCATATTCTAATTTTATTTCTACTGTAACCCTATGATCCTTCTTAGGAATTTTCAACACTCTCACTTGCTTTTTTATGTATCAGATATATGTTAATAATGTTCACTAAATTGCTCAAACCTAAGCAAAATCACTGCAAACATGCCTGATGAACACCATACCAGAGACCAAAATGAGAGTCAACAACTGTCTGCTGGTGGCAGAGAGTTTATGACATTTGCTCTCCATACAGCTTTGTGGCTCTAGGAAATGTCTCCAGTAGAAGAGATTCTGCATGTCTTGGGAACTTACTATATGCCAGGCATTGTGCCAGAGCCGGGAATGCAGTGGGGGCAAGACCAGCTAGTTTCTGCTCTCCCCAAATTGTCAATCTAACAGAGGGCACCAACCAGGAAATGGGCACTTGCCATGCAGTGTGCTGAAGTGATGGGGAGCTACAGAAGCACAGAAGCAGGTCACTTAATCCAGGCTCAGAAAGCAGAGGAGACTTCTGGAGGAGGTGATGTCTAAGCTAAAACCAGAAGGACAGGTAGGATTGATTCAGGTAAAGATGAAGAGAATCCTGTGCAGGGAACATGGCCTGTTCAAGGAACTGAAAGTACTTCCGTCCTGCTGAGTACAAATTGTGTTGAGGAAAACTGGGGAGGTAAGAGGGAGCCAGGCTTCACTGGGCCTTATAAGCCATGGGGAAGAAGTGAGGAGTAGCTGAACGCTAAGGAGGGCGACAGAGTCTCAAATGTCTCTTTTACTTAATAGTGTCAATTTCAGCAAATTATTTAAGATTTTAAGCCTCAGTTTTCTCGTGTGTAAAATGAGGACAGTTCTCTATACCTGCCTCATAGGCTTAAGTGTTAATGAGGTAGTGCCTATAAGATCACTAACACATGGAATGTGCTTAATCAATATTAGCAATTATTATTTCTATTATTATTTCATCTAATATGAACTTGATATACTTTGGCTGTTGGACATTGGTTGTCTCATAGATTTGTATAGGATATATGTATGTATGTGTAATATACATACACACATTTTTTCCACATTACTTTTTAATCTTAGTTTTGTTGATTATGAAACAAAAGTTTTATACATTGATATAGTCCTATTTGGCCTCCTTTCTTTTCTAATTTCTCTTCCATGGCTTTAATATCATTACCATAGCCTCCACAGTGACAGTGTCTTCTGTCTTCCTCAGTCTTCTTTTTTTTAATTTTAATTATTTTTTATTGAATTTATTGAGGTGACGGTTAATAAAATTATGTTCATTTCAGGTGCACAATTCTACAATACATCATCTGTACACTATATTGTGTGTTCCCCATCTCAAGTCGAGTCTCCTTTCCTCACCATTTATCCCCCCTTTATGCTCTTCCACCTCCCCCACCCCTGTTTCCCTCTGATAATCACCATACTGTTGCCTGTGTCTATGAGGGTTTTTTTGTTTGTTTGTTTAATCCCTTCACTTTTTTCACACAACCCTCCTCCCCTCTGACAACTGTCAGTCTGTTCTCTATGAGTCTGTTTCTGTTTTGCTTGTTAGTTTATTTTTTTATTAGCATCCACATAAAAGTGAAATATGGTACTTGTCTTTCTCTGGCTTATTTCACTTAGCATAATACTCTCTGGGTCCATCCATGCTGTTGCAAAAGATAATACTTCCTTTCTTTTTATGGCCATGTAGTATTCCATTGTGTAAATGTACCATAGCTTTTGTCCACTCATCTACTGATGGATGCTTGGGGTGCTTCCAAATCTTGGCTATTCTAAATAATGCTGCAATGAATATAGGGGTGCATATATTCTTTCAAATTAGCGTTTTGGGGCTCTTCAAATATATTCCCAGAAGTGGAATTACTTCAAAAAATAAAAAATGGAACTACCTTATGACCCAGCAATTCCTCAGTCTTCTTTTTAAAAAATTTATTGAATTTATTTATTTATTTATTTATTTATTTATTTATTTATTTTATTTTATTTTATTTATTTTTGTTAATCCTCACCTGAGGATATTTTTCCCATTGATTTTTAGAGAGAGTGGAAGGAAAGGGGGGGGGGAGGGAGAGAGGGAGAGAGAAAAAAACCTCAAGTCTTCCTGATACTTGCATCTTCCTTCTGTGCCTTCTTGCTACTTGAACCTAAGTTGATATCCTAAGGAAAGAGCGCCCTCTGGTGTTCAACTTTTATCAGTTCAAGAGACAATGTCCCATTAACTCGACTATAGTCCCTATTAGTTATGGACAGAAACCCTCAGTCTAGGAGGCTGGGGGCTGTTAAAATTGTAGGTTTGACAATACAGAACCGGTGGCAATTATAAAATGTCCTTGTCTTTGAATCTGGTACTCCAGATACTGTGCTTGACGAGAAGGGGTATAGAAATTGGCCAAATTTTATATTTCAGTTTTGTGGAAGGTGACTTTTTCAGTTGTTACTTTGGAGGTGCCTCAGATGATGCTGCAGTTGAAGAAAAACTTGGACTTGAGGGTGACCCTAGATTCATCACTTGCCGGTTCCCTTTCCCCACACTGGACCCTGGACTTGGTCACTGGAGAGGGGATAGACACTGTGTGGTCTTATGACAGAAGCTTTTTAAAAATATATATATATAAAACCCAAAATTTAGAGAACTCCTAAAAGAAAGTCCAGTATCACTGTAGGAAACTTAACTAACAAAATAGTTTTTCAAAAGCTCAAATATTTCTAGAATCTGATAATGAACAGCAAAGAGAGAAAGTACATGCTGCCATGCTGAGTTTTTATTTCTTATTTTTGGGTATTCAACATGAACTTTGTCACATCCAAAAAAATGTAGTTCAGACACTAATTGCATCTATAGAAAAATATATTAGTAAAGTTGACACTATAGCTCCTTTCACAATTGGCGTAATATTGAAGTTGGTTTGGATGCAGTTATCAATTATATGTGCACTATAATCAATCTCAAGGATGTTCCTGCTATATAGATTTCTTAACTGAGTAAGAACATTATTTTTATATAAAAATTTTCCTCTGCTAAAATTTGTGTTCATATTATCACTGAATAAAATTTATTTTATCTTGAGTGATAAACTGTTACTGAACTTATAATAGCATTTTGTTTCTCCTTCATCAGAATTAACTTCCAAAATTGTTCTTTGATGCCCTGGCCGGTGTGGCTCAGTTGGTTTGAGTGTCATCCTGACACTGAAAGGTCACAGGTTCGATTCCCAGTCAGGGCACATACCTAGGTTGTGGGTTCGGTCCCCGGTTGGGGTGAGTACAAGAGGCAACTGATCGATGTTTCTCTCTCTCTCTCTCTCCCCCTAAAATCAATAAACAATAAACATATCCTCAGGTAAGGATTAAAAAATGTTATAAGAATTGTTATGTGATTCCACGCATGGGATGAAATAATTGAACCATTATTAATTTCACTTCTGGTCTGTTTGAAGCACCTGAAGACACTGATATAGAGCTGGTGTCATGGAACCATTTGTTTGGCTAATTCAACCAGTTACTGCTTCACTTTTCATACATGCACAAGGAAATTTAGAATAAAAAATGAGCAAAATGAGTTTAGAAGAACAATCATTTGATTAACATGAAAATTTATGCTGCATAGAGTTACATGTAAACCTTCTGTATCTGCATGTGTGGTCCTTGAGCACATTAAAATAACTACCAAATTCTAAGGTAGATGCTGATGCTTCTTCAGCAGATAGGTGTCTCTTGGTTTTTGTGTGGCTCCCATGAGTGAGAAACAGCAATTAACATTTTCATGAGTTCCATGTACATCACATCAGTACCTACAGTTTCATAAACACATGCTTTCATTTATTTATGCTCATTTCTGCTAAGACGATTTTTGCAAAATAGAGAAGTATTATAAAACAACAAAATAAATACTTATGGATTTACACCATGCATAAATTACACAACCACTGTTGCAAGAATGTTCAGAATGCTCTCTCTATATACTGTGTGCAGGACTGCTTAGCCTCTGTTTCCTATACATATTTCATGTATACCTAACCTGTAATTTTTCACATCTCCCATTGACCCTGCTTACTGGAGACTTGATAGCCTCTGTAACTCACATCTGGAACTCACAGGCCAAGGAACCTGGCCAATATACCACGTGGCTGGCAGCCGGACAGTATCAAATACTTCCTCCACCACTACCTGAGAACTGAGGTTGTTAGCTGTCCCTAGCTGCTGTTATCTGGGCACTTTTCCTTTTTATCAGTGAGCTCCTTGCCTGCTTTTCCTGATGAGGAGGTTAATTATGTTATATCTGGAAAGGGTTAGGAAAAGAGATGAATTATCACTGGCTTTCAGATTTAATCACGTAAAGACCAAAGAGAGAAAGAGCTCTGTAGAAACTGGAAGTTCAAGGAGATCTATTAAACCCAAACCAAATTATTTTAGCACAACTATTAATTATAATACTTAGTTCAAAAATAAAAAATGTGATACAAATGCTAAATTGGATGAGATGCAGGAAAATGGTGTAAACTAAAACTGTCCCAGACAAACCAAGAATATAGTCATCCTGGTTACATTACTTCTCACTGGGTTATCATTTCTTAAACTGAGTCCCCTTTAAAAATTCCACATGGTCTTAACCAGTGTCCTAGAGTAATAATATCATGATGAAGAACTTTTGACCCAGTTGATTATACTATTCTCTTTAAAATGTCCTTCCCTCTCATGGATTCTGGAACCACAGAAGACCCCCAATAGCCACCACAATCTGGCGAAAGAATAATAAATTGGAGGTATCATACAAACACATATCAAACTATAATACAAGGCTATAGTAATCAAAACAGTATAGTAGTGGCATAAAAAGAGACATATAGATCAATGGAGCACAATAGAGAGACCAGAAATAAACCCATGTCTACATAGTAAATTAATATTTGACAATGGAGGTAAAAACATTCAATGACTAAGGACAGTCTACTCAATAAAAGGTGTCAAAAAAATTGGACACATATATGCAAGAAAATTAAACTAGACCACCAACTTACATTATATACAAGAATAAACTCAAAATAGATTAAAGATTTAAAAATAAGACTTAAAACCATAAAGGTCCTATAAGAAAACATAGGCAGTAAAATCTCAGACATTTGTCTTAGCAATATTTTTTCTGATATATCTTCTTGGGCAAGGGAAATGGAAGAAAAAATAAACAAATTGGACTACATCAAACTAAAAAGTTTTTGCACAGCAAAAGAAACAATCAACAAAACAAAAGGTCAACCTATTGAATGGGAAAATATACTTGCCAAAGATTCATCTGATAAGGGGTTAATATCCAAAATATATAAAGAACTTATACAACTCAACACCAAGAAGACAAACAATCCAATTAAAAAATGGACAAAGGACCTGGATAGACCCTTCTCTAAAGAGTACGTACAGATGGCCAATAGACATATGAAAAAGACACTCAACATCACTAATCATCAGAGAGATGCAAATTAAGACCCAATGAGATATCACCTCACACTTTTCAGAATGGCTATCATCAATAAATCCACAAATAAGTGTTGGTGAGGATCTGGAGAAAAGGGAACTCTCATGCACTCTTGTTGGGAATGCAGATTAGTGCAGTCACTACAGACAACGGTATGGAGTTTCCTCAAAAAATTAAAAATGGAACTGTCTTTTGACAGAAACCCCAAAACACTTATTCAAAATAATATATGCTCCCCTATGTTCATTACAGTGTTATTTACAATAGCCAAGAAATGGAAGCAACCCAAGTGTCCATCAATAGATGAGTAGATAAAAAAGTGGTGGTACATATATATAACGGAATATTACTTGACCATAAAAAAACCCCACAAAATCTTACCATTTGCAACAGCATGAACAGACCTAGAGGGTATTATACTCCGTGAAATAAATCAGAGAAAGACAAATACCATATGATTTCACTTATATGTGGAACCTAAAGAACAAAATAAATGAATATACAAAATTGAAAGACTCAGACACAGAGACTGAACTGGTGATTGCCAAAGGGGAGGGAGTTTGGGGACTGGGTGAAAGAGGTTAAGGGATTAAAAAGTACAAATTGGTAGTTGCAGAAGTCACAGGGATGTAAAATACAGCATAGGGAATATAATCAATAATATTGTGATAACTATGTGTGGTGCCAGGTAGGTACTGGAAATATTAGGGGGAACACTTGTATCTAATTGTCGAATCACTATGCTGTACACCTAAAACCAATACAAAATAATACTGAAAAAAAAAAGATTTTATTTTGGTGTTAATATTTACAATTTTTTTCTGTTAAGGTTATGTTGATGTTGAACCTAGTTGGAATTATTTAGATGTTCATTATACTCTTCTTTAAGCTTTTCTGTATTAAAAATATAAAGTTGGAAAAAATTGAAAAAGTCCACAAAGTCCAGGGCAATCTCAGTGCAAACTTGGACGCTTCCCAGTAGCTCAGTGCCTGGTGACCCAATCCAGGTCCCCCACACCATGCTTCCCTGTATCCTAACCCATGGGCACAGGAAAGGCCACGTGTGTTGAGGTGGGGGACATGAAACAGGGCAAGCTTCATGGACTGGGCTGAATTTGAGGTGAACATTTCAAAGTAAGGAACAAGAAGGGGGAAGAGAACTAACAACCAATGAGCACCTCTTATGTCTCAGGCCCTCTGCTAGAAACTTCACTTGCTTTATTTCATTAGTACTCTGCTCACAATACTATGATGTAGGTGGTTTTACCAGCAATAATAAAAAAATAAAAACAAGCACCATTGACTGAGTACAGTACTTACCATGTATCAGGTACTGTTCTGAGCTTTCACATTCACTATTATCTCATTAATTCCTAAAGGTCTTCAAGGCGAGGGAAGCTTTCAGATTTTGAAGACATTCACCAACCTCCCACTCACTAGTACAGGGTTCCATGGATTTCACTTAGGATCAACTTTGTGATGATCATTCTCCCCGCAATTCCACAGGAATTTACCCCCAGGCAGCAGCCCAGATTTGAGGCCCACCTAGAGTCAAGGCTTCAGCCAAATTATTCCTCTTTCTGCTCCTTCTCTGTTGATCCCAATCACCCAGGACTCTGGGAGGAAGCTGAGGCTCAGAGAAAAGGAACTCACTTCTGTTCCCATAGCTAATGAGTGGCAGTTTGAGTTCAGACTTGGGCCTGACTCCCTGGCCGGACTCCTCTGACTCTGGTGCTGTTACCTCTTACTGGGCTGTGATGTTTTGTTTCTTTTTCTTTTTTTCAGGCATGATGGCTTTGTGTTTTATGAGGTGTCACAGACATAGTAAATAAAATATTAATGAAATATCCTCATTTAGGAAAAAATGTGCAAGTAAAACCATGTGCCTATATTTACAGAAATATAAGGCTTTAAAATACATCAGCGTTAACTCACCAAATAAAAGGACAATAGGTATTATTTTTCATTAGTCAATGACATAGGTAAAAGAAATACATTTTTGTATTTTACTACTAACCATTTATTACTTAATCCTCTGAATGTATTCCTTTTATATAGCCTTATTGATGTCCTTCAATAGATGAATGGATAAAGAAGATATGATACACACAAACACACACACACACAATGGAATATTACTCAGCAATAAAAAAGAATGAAATCTTGCCATTTGTGATAACATGGATGGATCTTGAGGTTATTATGCTAAGTAAAATAAGTCAGACAGAGAAAGGCAAATGCCGTATGATTTTGCTTATATGTGGCATTTTAAAAAAACAAAACAAGCAAACTCAACAGAAACAGACACGTTACGAGAGTAAGCTGATGGTTGCCAAAGGGGAGGAAGTTAGGGGATGGGTGAAAAAAAGAAAAAATAAAGTGTGTTATAAATAGTGATCAATAAGACCCACACCTTCACTTATTTCTTTGGCCCAGAAGTCAAAAAGATTGCCAGATTCTTTTTCAGATTCAAAATTTCTGTTTTAACAAGAGACACCACAAATTAAAAGTAAAACAATAGTCTGAAAGACACTATTTACCATAATTATAACTGACGAATGATTATTTTAGAATACATAAAAAGGTCCTACAAATTAATAATAAAAATAGGCAGCCCGGCTGGGCATGGCTCAGTGGTTGAGCGTCGACCTAGGATCCAGGCGATCGGGGTTCGATTCCCGGTAGGGGCACATGCCCAGGTTGCAGGCTCAATCAATGACCTCTCATCATTGATGTTTCTCTCTCTCTGTCTCCCTCTCCTTTCCTCTCTCTGAAATCAATAAAGATATATTTTAAAAATAAAAATAAAATAAAATAAAAATAGGCAAAGATGTAAACAGGTAATTCACAGTAAAAATTAAAAAAAAAAAAAGCCTTAGTGACATATAATTGACATTCAATAAATAGCACATATTTAAAGAGTATGATTTTATAAGTTATGACATACGTATCTGCATGAAATTGTTACTGGTGAGATGATAAGACTTTGGTTCTTGTCTTCCTGAAGGAAATAATTCAGTCAAGAGACAAAGTGCAGCAAAGCAAGCAAAAATTTATTGGCTGCAGCAAAAACACACCCAGTACAGTGAAACAAGGAAGGGCTTAACAAAGAGCATAGAAGCAGCAACAGGAGAGCTTAGGCTGGGCTGCTTTTAGCTTACTGGGAAGTCATAGAAAAGGAGGCCTTGGAGACAGGTTCAGGGAGTTAGCCCGGGACAACTGCTGCTGCCCATTGCTCCCCTGGTTGCAAGTCTCCTGGGGTTCCTTAGAGTTTAGGAGGTGCCTGGGGGGCAGAAGAGGGGGAAGGGAATGGTGCTGGTGTGCTCCTCAGAGGGAGAGCTCATGCTGGGTCCTTTGTACTCAGGGTTTTTCTCTCTCTCTTGCAGGATGGAATCTTAGGGAAGGCCTCAAGGGAGGGTTTCAGCAGAATACTCATCAGTTTTCCAGGTGTGCTCTTTCTGGGTCCTGGTCTCCACTGATTGGTCAGCGCCAGGGGAGAGGATCATTAGTCAATGCAGCTGGCCCTGGCATCACCCACCCGGTTTTGCTGCTTTTCTGGGCCTGGAGCTGAAACACAACTGAAGCCTAGATGTTATCTATAAGGAGGAAAGGTCAGGAGGTCTAAACCTCATGGCCAGTGATATGCTAGGGGAAGAAAGGTTATCCTGGGGGCCTGGTCCTTGTTTTCCCAGTTTTGCCCATTGCTAGGCACCCGGGGCTTTCTGCCCTGATGACCTTCTGTACCTGGCCCATCATCCTTGCTCTGCTAATGTTTGTCTGACTGCCTACCACAAAATCATGGTGGTGTCTCTTATGTGGACGTCATCTATCTATAGCCAACCCAGGAAAGCACTAGGCTTTGGTACAGGTTCTTCCTGTCATAAAGGATACCAGGTGAGTCAGTAGGCTGGAAAAAACTTCAAAGCAACTTCTGCCAGTGAACTCAGAAGCACCAGCTTTGCACATAAAGGACAGCTCTTTATTGTTGTTTTCTCTGAAAGGCCATCATTAACTGGTAAGGATTACAAACTACTCTGGGCGCCAACGCCAAGAATAAAGCACCAGCACACAGCAAAAACAAACTGCATTTACAGGTTAGGCCTCCAGGGGGAGAAAGTGCCTGGGAGAATGCCCAGACCAGGGCAGAGCTTCTGAGTCACTTGGTCAAAGTGCAATGGTTGCTTTGTGGAGCGAGGTCCCCTCGACAGCTGGCAGCGAGCTCGGTCTCACAAAGGTGCAGCCAGCCCTCCAAAGGTACCAAACACTGTTGACACGAAGAGCTAATGTTTCACCCAGATCTGTGTATTCGTGTTCCCCAAACGCTGACGGACAATCCAATGCGCGCCAGCCAGCACAAATCCCCCTCCTTCCGCCACCCCATTCATTCCCTCTGACCCGCTGGGGTCCGCCCCGTCCAGGATCCAAACGAGAGACTGAACGGATACTCCGGGCGCCAATAACAATACCCAGAAAGGGTGGACAAGGGAGAGAAAGACAACCACTTCTGGTTAAGTTTCGTTTTTATTAAAAACTTCACGTGATTGCCCGACTCATGACTCAGCGATTTCTCCGTTCAGCCTCCTTTACTTTATTGGTTTGTCATCACCGCCTTCACCTTTTCTTGTATAGCCCTACCTACCCTGTTTGAACATTTAAGCAGAATTTTCCATTTGATACAAATAACAAATAAATCACCCTTTTAATTCATTTCAAGCCCGCAAAATGATATAGGGGTTTAAATAATCACTTGACACAGTCTCCTCCCTCCTTCCCCAGGGAAGCAACTGCCACACATTTTCTTCAAAGGATCATCAGGTGTGTTTTTTCCCCACTCTTCTACCTTAGTTCAGGCTTATTATAGACCCATATTCTTAAGCAAATAAAATAATTAGATAAAGACTCGATAAACAGTTTTCCTGGAATTTTTTCTCTCCCCCCCAATAGTGGGTGCACCCCAATAGTGACAATTCTGAAAAGTTTTGTGCAAATTGAATTTTTAGAACTCAAACCATTATTTTTGTTTTTAAACATTTATTTTAATCTTTATAATAAAAATACATACTCATTTTAGAAAATATGGATAATCAGACAATTCAAAAGACAAAAAGGTAATTATTTATAATCTCAACACTTGGAAACTATCCCTGTCATTAATTTGGTGTCTTGCTTTCCACTCTTTATTATGGATTTAAAAAAAAAAACAAAAAAACTTTGTACAATTTTATTTCCAACTTCTTTCTATATATACATTTTTTCCTTTTTACCCATCCCCCACCCCTCTCCTTTAGCAACCATCAGCTTGTTCCCTGTATCTATGGGTTTGTTTCTGTTTTGTTTTTTTCTTTTTTTTTAGCTTCCACATATAAGTGAAATCACGCAGTATTTGTCTTTCTCTGTCTGACTTATTTCCCTTAGCATAATACCCTCTAGGTCCACCCATGTTGCAAATGGCATAATATTTCATTGTGTATATGTACCACATCTTTATCCATTCCTCTATCAATGGGAACCCAGGTTGCTTCCATATCTTGGCTATTGTAATACTGCAATAAATATAGGGATGCAAGTATCTTTTCAAACTCATGTTTTTGTTTTCTTTGGATAAATACCCAGAAGTGGTATTGCTGGATTGTATGGCAGCTCTATTTTTAATTTTTTGAGGAATCTCCATACCATTTTCCATAGTGGCTACACCAATTTACAATCCCACCAAAAGCCTGTAAGGGTTCCCTTTTCTCCACATCCTCAATAGTGTTTCCAACTTCTTTTCCCTCATTACAATGTTAGCATTTTCCCATTGGATTAAGAGTGTAACTTTTTTTTTTTTTTAAATATATCTTTATTGATTTCAGAAAGAGGAAAGGAGAGGGAGAGACAGAGATAGAAACATCAATGATGAGAGAGTCATTGATCGGCCGCCTCTTGCACACCGCCGACTGGGGATCAAGCCCGCAACCCCGGCATGTGTCCTGACCAGGAATCGAACCCCGATCGCCTGGATCCTAAGTTGATGCTCAACAGCTGAGCCACGCCTGGCCCGGCAAGAGCGTAACTTTTAATGACTGTTTAATAGTCCCTTGTATGAATGTAACATGCATCACTTAATCTTCCATTTTGAAACATTCAACTTCAATATTTTCAAATGAGCCAACTATTTAAAATAACCCTGTGGGCCCGGCCGGGCGTGGCTCAGCAGTTGAGTGTCGACCTAGGATCCAGGCAATCAGGGTTCGATTTGTGGTCAGGGCACATGCCCGGGTTGCGGGCTCGATCAATGACTCTCTCATCATTGATGTTTCTATCTCTCCTTCCCTCTTCTTTCCTCTCTCTGAAATCAATAAAGATATATTTTTAAAAAATAACCCTGTGGTAAATTCTTTCTGTGTAGTGAGGAATCCTTTGAAACGTAAATATCTACTCCTAGCCCTGTTACCGAGATGAAGAGACCTCGAGACCTCAGTTCTTGTCTTCTTGAAGGAAAGATTTCAGTCAAGAGACAAAGTGTAGCAAAATAAGAATTTATTGGCCACAGTGAAAATATACTTAGGAAAGTGAAACAAGGAAGGTGCATAGAAGAAGTAACAGGAGAACCTAGGCTGGGCTGCTTTGGTCACTGGGAAGTCAGAGAAAAGGGGGCCTTGGAGACAGGTTCAGGGGCTTAGCCCCGGACCAGCTGCCGCTGCCCTTTGCTCCCCTGGTTGCTAGTCTGGTGGAGTCCCCTCAGAGGGAAGAAGGGGGAAAGGAATGGCGAGGGCATGCTCCCCTAGGGCAGAGCACAAGCTGGGTTCTTCATCCTGAGCATATTTATCTCTCTCATGCAGGCAAAAATCTTAGGGGAGGTCTCAAGGGAGGGTCTCAATAGAATACTCATTAGCTTTCCAGGCGTGCTCTTTCAGGGTTATGGTCTCCATTGATTGGTGAGTGCAAGGCCAGGAGGTCATTAGTTAATGTAGCTGGTCCTCATTAGTTAATGTAGCTGGTTGGTCCTGAGGCAGCCATGGTGTCACTTGTCTGGTTTTGCTGCTTTCCTGGGCCTTGAGCTGAAATACAAATGAGGCCTAGATATTATCTTTAGAGAGGAAAAGGTCAGGGGATCTAAACCACATGACCATCGATATGAAAGATGAGGGGTCCAAACCGTATGACCAGTGATAGGCTAGGGAGGATAGGTTACCCTGGGGGTGAGGCTCTTGTTTTCCCAGTTTTTCCCCTTGCTAGGCACCTGGGGCTTCCTTCACTGGTGAGTTTCTGTACCTAGCCCATTGTCCTTGCTCTGCTCATGTTTGTCTAACTGCCTATAACAGACCCGATCTATTTTTATAAGTGTAGGATAGAAAATTTTCCCCTTCTAGGTTATTTGGCTAGCTAATATTCAAATTGACATGACATATTAACAGGAGAAAAAGCATTTAATTTTATACATAGGTGTCCCATAAGAATATGAGACCCACAGGAAGCCAAGCAATTGAACGCTGCATGCCACCCTGAGCTAAAGAGAAGGGGGTAGGGCTATGGGGCTTCAAAGGGGAAGAAAACAATTCATAGGAAGATGAGAAGTGTGGATGGTTGGCAAACAAATATTTGCCAAGCTATGCAGATAAGTCTTTCTGGTATAAAAAGTTATCTCTGGCAATAGCCCTCTTCCTGGCACAGGACCCATATCTAGATTATTTTAGGTAGTTAAGGGGGAGGTAAGAAGCATTTCCTGAGTCTGATGGATTTTAACTGCCTTCAGCTCAAAACAATCTACATGCAAAAGTGGCACATGCTGGGGTGGCAGATTCTGCTCCCCTGCAGAAGTTTTTGAGTTCTCATTTATTGGGTTTGCTTAAGATAAAGCACACTTGTCTTTTTTTTTAAGTTTGGGAGTTGAGGGTTTTCTACAAATGTATATTTGAAATAACCTCCAAACTATAAAACTGTTGTTCTAAGCATCTTTTGTGTTTTTTCCAAAGCGCTTCAACACCATATATATCCATAAGTACCTCCATGAGGTAAGGGAATGATTTAACTCCCTTCCCACTCATTCCTTCCCACTGAGGGTTGGGGAGGAAGGGGAGAAAGGGATTGAGCTCCAGGGGACTAGAGGAAAGTAACAGTGTTTGTACCCCCAAGTGTTTCCAGCCCAGCCAGTTACAATGAACTCAAACCCATGTGCAGTATTATGCAGGAGGATTCTAAGGCACACAGTGTCTTATTCTTTTATAGTTTTACCCCAGAATCCAGCCTAACATTAGCACAGAGAAGAGAATTAATTCAGTCATTCAACAATAGTTACTATCTACTATGTGCCAGGCACTGTTGTTGGAGCTCAGGATATATCAGTGAACAAAAGAGGCACAAATCTCTGTACTTTGTATCATTAGCATTTTAATGGGGGGAAGACAGACCCTTAACAATAAACATAATAATCAATAGACTATATTTTATGTTAGGAGGAGATAAGTTCTATGAAAGAAGTACAAGAAAAGAGAGTTTGAAAAGTATGTGGGTGTGTGTGTTTCAGTATTAAATTGCATAGTTAGGACAGGCCTCATTAAGAAAGTAACAGGTAAGCAAAGACTTGGAGGAAGTGAGAGAGTTAGCCATCTGGATATCTGAGGAAGAACGTTCCAGGCAGAGAAAAGAGCTGGTATAAAAGGCCCTGGAGTGGAATTGTAACTGAAGAACAGCAAGGCAATGAACATTGATGGAAAGGAGCAAAGTTTATTGCTTAAATGAATAAATGGCTAGATATGTGATTACAAAGCAAGATGGTTAGCAAGTATGAAAAAAAACCCTACTCATACTGCAAATTGAAGGTATGAGTGCTTGAGCAGGTGCTGAGTTGGAAAGAAGTTGTCGATGAAGACAATTCTAGATAGACTTTTTGGAACTTGAGTGGTGGAAGGGAAGGTGGAGAAGACCTATAAAATGGAGCCAGGGTCTCAAACCACTCCATGATCATTGTCCAGACATGCGGGTCTCTATAGGGCTAGATGAGAAACCTAAGTCTTAAGACCATTGAAAACTAGTGTTTACTTTTTTTTTACATACACTCTTTTTTTTTTTTAATTTTATTTATTTATTATTATTATTTTTTAGTATATCTTTATTGATTTCAGAGAGAGGAAAGGAGATGGAGAGAGAGAGATGGAAACATCAATAATGAGAGTCATTGATCGGCTGCAGCCCGCAACCCGGGCATGTGCCCTGACCAGGAATTGAACCCTGATCGCCTGGATCCTAGGTCGATGCTCAACCGCTGAGCCACGCCCGGCCGGGCCTTTGCATACACTCTTATCCTAGGACTTTTAAGTGGCAAAGGAAGCAAACAAACCAACCAAAAAAATAAAATCTTATAAATACTGACTTCAGGGGCAAAATGCTCAGGGATCCACCTCTTCTTCTCTAAAGCCTGCTAGTCTTCCATACAAGGGTTGTTGAATTAGTTTTCTTTTTAATTTAATTTAATTTCTTATTAAAGTATAGTTGGCATACAATATTAGTTTCAGGTGTACAACATAGTGATTCGACATCTGTGCACCTTATGATGTGATCGCCCCATAGTCTAGTGACCATCTGTCACCGTACAAAGTTACAAGACTATTATTGACTATTTCACTTATATGTGGAATTAAAAAACAAACAAATGAACAAAGAGAACAAAAACAGACTCAGAAACAAAGAACAAACTTATGATTGCCAGAGGGGAGGGAGGTGGAGGGATGGGTAAAAAAGGTGAAGGGGAATATAGTCAATAACAGTGTATTAGTTTTCTACTGTTGCTTTAACAGATTACCACAAACTTGGTGGTTTAAAATGACACAAATTTATTATCTTACAGTTCTGGAGGTCAGAAGTCCTGAAATCAAGGTGTCAGCAGGGCTACATTCCTTCTGGAGCCTCTGGGGGAGAATCCATTTCTTTGCCTTTTCTAGTTTATATAGGCCGCTCACTTTCCTTATTTTGCGGTCCCTTTCCTTTTATCATATCACTGTCCTTTGTATTTTCATTACTATAAATTCCTTTCTCTAACAACTACTGGGGCACAAGGAATATCAGAAAGCTGTGAGATGCAAATTGATAGAGTGCTTAGAGGTCACCTTATCTAACTTTTCCTTAATGTTGAAACTCGTTCAACATTTTCTGGACAAGTACTCATTCAGCTTCTCTTTATTTTATTATTATTTTTTTTTTTTTTAAATCCTCACTTGAGGATATTTTTTCCATTGCTTTTGAGAGAGAGTAAAAGGGAGAGAGAGAGAAAAAAATCACTGTGAGAGAGACACATCGATAGGCTGCCTCCCGCACGTGCCCCGACCGGGGCCAGGGATTGAGTCTGCAACCGAGGTGCATGCCCTTGGCCGGAATTGAACCTAGGACCTTTCAGAATGTGGGCCGATGCTCTGATGACTGAGCAAAACCAGCTAGGGCTCAGCCTCTCTTTAAATACTTCCAGTGACTTGGAACAGGTCAGTATGAGTTACTAACTTTTCAGGTCTTATTGTTAAAAACCCTTCCTTCCTACTGAAATGACTCCTGTCTCCTTGTAACTTCAAAATGATCTTATTTTCTCTCAGGAGCTCCACAGAATGATCTCATTACCATGTGAGAACACAGCAAACCAGAAAGTGGGCCCTCAACAGGCACAGAATCTCCTGGCACCTTGATCTTGTACTTCCCAGCCTCCAGAATTATAAGAAATAAAAGTTTGTGTTTAAGCCATCCAGTCTATGGTAATTTGTCATAGCAGTTTGAACTGACAAAAACAGGCAAGTTATTTTACTTTTCTGTGCTTCAGTTTCCTCATCTGTAAAACAGAGATAGTGACACCTATTTTATTTTATTTTTTTTTAAATGTATCTTTATTGATTTCAGAGAGAGGAAAGGAGAGGGAGAGAGAACTAGAAACATCAATGATGAGACAGTCATTGATCGGCTGCAGCCCGCAACCCGGGCATGTGCCCTGACCGGGAATCGAACCCTGATCGCCTGGATCCTAGGTCGACGCTTAACTGCTGAGCCACACCCGGCCGGGTGTGATACCTATTTTATAGAGTTGTGAGAATTGCATGAGATAATACATGTACAAGGCTGTAGCAGTCCCTGCTATATAGGATGTGCTAGCTACTATTACTTTTTGGGTGTTACCAGCTTAGAGGTAGATAATCCTAGAGGCCTGCCATGGATGTGCTCTTTGAGTGTTCTCATTTGAGCTACTATTTTTAAAGCAAAATACACCATACTGTTTCATTATGAGACAGGGCCAACTTGGAAACCCAGAAAGAACCTAGGATTTTAGACTATTAAAGCTGAAAATGACTGTGGTGATTTTCTAGTCCAATGTTTCATGTAATGTTTTAGCTACGGAGCCCCTTGTTCAAACAAAATTTCACCCAAAAATCCATGATCTAAAAACAGAAAACTGGATCCATTCTGGTTGGTGTGGGGTGAAAAGCAGGATGTCCTGCCCACCCAATCTCTTCCATACCTGCTCAGAGATACCTCTTCTAAACCCAAGTACTCCATGGAACACACTTTGAGAAACGCTGATGGAATTGAAACAGACAGTACAGGAAGGTGTGATTACATGGCCAAAGAGATTATGTGACCTGAGCAGACCACAGAGTGAGTGGTCGCCAAACTGGGATCAGAAACCTGCTCTTCTGGTTTTTATGCTCAGGAGAGTGAACACCTGTTAGGTGCAAGCACTGTGCTAGATGTGGCAGTTTATGGGGAAGGCTCAGCAGAGCCCTGTGACACCTATCAGTTAGGATTCATCCAGGTGGTTGATGTCTCTATCCTGGTTTATAGGTCTTCAGGTGGATGTGTCTACCCCTGAAAGCCAGCTTGGCTCCCAGAAATCACTGTGTCTGGGGAGGAAGGATGGGGAAATATGGATCGAAAGTAAGGGATGGAATTAAGTGAAGTGTACTCACTTTTCTTAACTTCTAGTAAATCCCTAATGAAGGGGTTAGTGGGATGGGCTGTCTTCCTGAAAGCCCATTGTAAAGCCAGCAAGTACTTTCCTGAACAGTCAGCTGGAAAACAGAATAAATAACATTTGGAAGAATGAAGTTGCTAGGAAACTTACACATTTCAATTCATATGAGTACTAAGATCTCCATCTAATAAGTTCTGTATGGGAACTGAACAGGGCCTTCAGTGTTTTCCTGGCCTTTCTCACTGACATGAAACTTTAATGAAGGGGGCCTTTTAGAGCACAGGGTCTGAGCAAACTGAGAATAGAGCCCCAGACAAGAAATACAGAGGTAAGAGTTCTATTGTCAGCTCTGGTGCCTGCTTGGGCAAGTAACTTAACTTCCTAGGCAAAATGAAAGGGTTGAAGCAGACAAGGGCTCTTCTGGTTTTAAAATGTCTATCATTCCATATCAAGAGTCTGCAACAAATGGCTGCCATCTAGAAACTGGACACAATGGGTCTGGGCTGCCTGTCGCTACTTCAGCCAATTAAGCAGAGACAAGGTTGAATAATTTGAGCACTTATTCCATTATTGCTGGAAATTCTGCTCTGACCACTCCTTGCCATTTGACTGATTACATACCAGTGAGGGAGAAGATAACTACGTGCAGCTGTGAGCTGCAAGTGTAACAGAAAGGGGAGGGGAGGGGGCTGCAGTCTGGCCTTCAGGAGCGCCAAGTCCTATAACCAGGTGCTGATCTTCTCTGTTTAGTAAAAATATGGAATGCTTCACGAATTTGCGTGCCATCCTTGCGCAGGGGCCATGCATATCTTCTATGATGTTACAAACAGCTCAGCCTATTCTTGTGACCAAAGAATGTTCAACGATCCTGAGGCAAACTCCCGGAGGGGGTCAGGGTCTGGGCACAGCAACCAAATCAAAGTGTGTTCTGTCCTTGGTCTGTTCTCAAAATGTATTTCTTTTCTGAGTAATAGACCCACCGAGGCATCTTATCATTTTACAGCCTTTTTTCATCCTCAAGTTTCCCAGGGTCTGGAAGAAAACTTCTTATCTATAGTTAGTAAGGTGGATGATTATTAAACATCTGTGGCTCTATTCTTATTACGTGCCCTTCCCCACTATCAATCTTAGGCCAAATTGCTAGCTGCAGCCTTCTCATTTACACCTGCAGAGTCAGGTCATTGTCATCATCAATAGTGTCATAAAGAGTAGGTAATGATTTCTGAATCTGAAGTCTTTCCTCTAAAGCCCTACTGCAAAGGAAGAGAACAATATGAGATTATTTCCTAAGCAACACATTGCTTTAGTTTCATGGGTCAAAATGTCCTGGGATCACTCTCCTTCATAATCTATTGAGTTGAAGAAAAAGGTAGAGATTACAATGGAGAGATAAGTAAAGCTGGCATAAGTGTGTGTGTGTGTGTGTGTGTGTGTGTGTGTGTGTGTGTGTGTGTGAAGAGAGAGAAAGGGAGGGAGAGGTGTAAAGAAAGACTCAGAAAAAGGAGAGGAGACAAAGAGAGACACACAGTACAGACAAGGAGAAAGTGATGGAAGTGGAAGTCAGAAGTGTGTCAAGGGTCAGCTGGCTAGTCTAGTGGAAAGAAAGCATATATTCTGCCACTTTCTCTGATGTGAGGCAGATGGAAAAAATCTGGGAAATACTCTGCTCGGGAGACCATTTCACCAGCTCAGCACTTAGGTCATATAGTCTCCAAAAGCCAGAACCTATTCTTAGATCTGCCATTTATTTATTAATTCAATAAACATTTACTGAGCACTTACTGTGAGAATAGACTAATGAAAAAAAGGGCCATGTTCTCTGCCTGAAAGAAGCTCACAGGCTACTATAGGTTCTGGGCCAATAATAGATGATAATAGTATGATGAATGCCATGATGAGGGAAGTCCAGGGTATGAGGCGAAATCCCCCAAAATTCAGCCTTGGCTGGTTAAAAGAGGTTTCTTTGGAGAAAGTCATGTCACTTGAAGGAGAAGCAAAAGCCAGACTGGTGTTGGAGGAGGTAGAAGGGGAAGGAATATTTTATGCAGAAGTAGTACTACAGTTTATTTTAAATTTTTTTGGTATGCTTAGCAGTGTTTTTCAACTGTTCTTCATTGGACATATATTACATTTATAAAGAAAGAATTTTAAAACATGAAGGTTAGCAATGGCCTCTCTTTTAAAAAATTTAAATTTAAAAATTTTTTTTCAATTACAGTATATATTCAATATTATTTTGTATTAGTTTCAGGTGTACAGCATAGTGGTAGGATGATCATACACTTTACAAAGTGTTCCCTCTGATATTTCAAGTACCCACCTGGCACCATACACAGTTATCACTGACTATATTCCCTGTGCTGTACTTTACATCCTCATGACTACTTTATAACTACCAATCTGTACTTCTTAATTCCTTCACCTTTTTCACCCAGTTCTCCAACCTCCTACCCCCTGGCAACCATCAGTCTGTTCTCTGTGTCTGTGAGTCTGTTTCTGTTTTGTTTGTTCATTTATTTTGTTCTTTATATTCCACATATAAGTGAAATCATAGGGTATTTGTCTTTCTCTGACTGATTTATTTCACTTAGCATAGTAACCTCTAGGTCCATCAATGCTGTCGCAAATAAGATTTCATTCTTTTTTATGGCTGAGTAATATTAACAATGGCCCTCTCTTAATCAGTGAGCACCAAAGAGAATATCCTTTGGTTTGCGATACACTGACAGGAAGAGAAGGGAGCACTGTAATTACTACTAATAATAACAGTAATGAGAACATTTGTTGAATGCTTACTACATGTCGGCTTTTTCCAGGCACCTCATTTAATCCTTACAATAATCCTCCACGACAGGCACAACTATTATCGTCTTCATTCATGGATGCGAAAACTGAGGCCCAGAGATCACACAATTATTAAGTGGCAAAGGCAGAAATCAAATCCAAATAGTCCAATGGCAGGGCCCTGGCTTGTGACTACTGCACTATGCTGCCCCTCTTTACATGATTAAAGTGATACACACAAGAGACCAACTCGTGTTTTAACTCCTCCCTCTTACAAGAAGCAACTGCTTGCTATAAGCGGACTGTATCCCTGTATCCTCCAAGTGGGGGTTGGAGGGGCAGGGGATAGTTTTCATATGTGTGCCAAGAGGGAGATCAGATGCACAAAGAGCATGAACTGAGTTTCCTAAGGTTGCATGGCAATCTGATGGCTGAATTGGGTTCCAAAAATCCATTTCAGCATCCCAACTGCAGGACTCCACTTTGCTCTGGTCACACCAATAAACCTTATCTTGTGGGAAGTATCCAGTTTTCAAGTCAGTGACATAAGTACAGATGGTTTATTAAAATTTCCTTATATTGCCTGGCCAAGTATGGCTCAGTAGTTGAGCATCGGCCTATGAACCAGGAGGTCACGGTTCCATTCCCAGTCAGGGCACATGCCCAGGTTGGGGGCTTGATCCCAAGTAGGGGGCATGCAGGAGGCAGTTGATCAATGACTCTCTCTCATCATTGATGGTTCTATCTCTCTCCCTCTCCCTTCCTCTCTCTGAAATCAATTTTTTATTAATTCCCTTATATTAATGATGTTGCTCTGTGATGCAATCCTTATGTTAACCACATGGTGATGCTGCAGACAAATCTAGGAATTTGGGGAAGAGGAGTTTAAGAATATTTTTAGTATTTTTATAAATTGTGATACAGCTACACAATTAAAGGTTGTGCTGCCATCTAAAAGAATAAGGTAAAGCCATATGACTTTTAAGGAACATCTTCAAGATATGCAAATAAGTGAGAAAAGCAGGTCACTAAACAATATGAAGAGCAGGCTTGCATTTGTCTAATTAAAAAAAAGTGTACATACATACAGAGATATATGCATATCTCTTTTACATATAAAAAAAGAGACTGTTAACAGTTATTACTTCGAGGAGTGGGACTGGGGTCCAAGGGAGAGGAAAGGGTATTTCTTTTAGATTTTATACCTGTTAAAATTATTTCAATTTTTAATGATTTGTATCCATTAATTTAAAAATCATTATTACAAAAACAACTCAATTGCTGTAAAAATTTAAGTACGGTAGAAGTTAATAAAAGTCCCTTCTCCCCCACCTCTTAATCCCATCCCCAAAGGACAGACTCTGGGACCTTGTTACTCAGTGTAATTTTCAGAACAGCAGATCGGGATCATCTGGAAAGTTGCTAGAAATGCAGATTCTCATGCCCCACCCCAGATTTGCTCAAACTCCATAGTGGGGCCTACTAATCTATGTTTTAAAAAAACCCTTGGTCATTTTGATGCATACTCAAAGTTGAGAACCATTTCATTTTAGCAGGTTAGACCAGATCTTTGGTGGTGGTGTTGGGGGAGGGGAGGTAGAGAAGAATCCCCCTGGGAAAAACTAATAATTCAAAATGGCATGTCCTCATTCACCCAGCGAGCTCTACATCAAGGGTTAGCAGGCCCTTGAGCTCACTGTGACCTCTATGTTGGGAATGAGCGATAACCATACTGCCACAGTTTGGAGGCATTATCTAGAAAAGGGAAACATGTTAGAAGGAGAAAGGCGTGTAGAAAAACTAAACGAGAGTGAATCAAGAAAGGAAAAATGGCAGAGAGAATGAAGATTAAAAAATCATAAGATGGCAAGTAGATGACACTGACACCTCAGGGACACTCACTCATTGAGTTAGTAAGTATTTATCATTTTAAAATTCAAAATCTCTGTATCTTTGTGCTCATTTCCTTTCTCTGACCCACACGTTTTATTGTCTATGAAACCGAGGTCCTTATAACATTGATTAAATTTAGCTTTAAATCCTAGCTCTAGAAACCACATGCCTCTCTCTGTATATGTATATACCCCTCAGAGACCTATCCTCCCCCTGGCCCATAATCAGCAATCCAGAAGACAGCAGAAGATAGAACTCAGTCCTGACTAATGGTCACAAGGTCGGTTCTCTGTCAGGCTAAAGATAACATCTTGACCTAAACTATGATTCAGCTCCTGAGCCTTCAGGTGGAATAACCTCCTGGCTATTTTCCAGTTAAATCAGACATGAGGACAGGGGAACATACCTCAGAAATCTCCTCAAGACCAGAAGAAATTATTTATTACCTTTTACCTCACCTCCCACCAATCAGCTCCCAGCATGACCCCGAACCCCTAACCCACAGATGTCTTGTGATTTTGCCCTTTATTATCTGTAACCTACATGCCATCAGACAGTTGTGGGTATTGAACATTAGCTTCCTGTTCTCCTGGGTGTTGCCATTTATAATAAAATAAATAATATTTTTCCACTGCAATTCTCAGTGTTTAGCATTTGGCTCTGCTAACGTTGGATGGACAGACTCTTTGTGTACCTCTGACCCACACATTTCATTGTCTATCATTTACCAAATAAGATAGGATTATTATTTCTTACGCCATTCAGTGTCTTCACATTTGGAAAGTGTTTGGCAGTGATCCCTGCTCCCTGGCCAAAAAGTCATGAGCTCTCAAAACTGCTCCAAAGAGTCATAATCTATTGTGTGTGGGGTGTGTGTGTGTGTGTGTGTGTGTGTGTGTGTGTGTGTTTGCTGAGGAATTTTGCCCACTGGGGAGGTATGAGGTATGGTAGGAGAGGATGTGCACATAAAAGTGCTCTAGATGCAGTAGTATCAACAATCTAGTCAACACATATGAAGCTCAGATTGGAAGCGGTCTTCCAAAGTTCCTCAAACATCGACCCTAATCCCACAGACTTTCCTCTACAGCAGAAGAGCCTGGGGAAAACTCCTTCAACTAAGCTGGGGTCATGGGAGACAGTGCATACAAAAGTAAGTAGTTTTCACAAGGTGTTCTTTTTGGGGGGGGAGGGACATTAAACAACCATGAATATGGAAGCTCAGACCAAACAAATCTTTAAGTATTTTTAGCGTATCTTTTTCTGACAAAATACCCACCATTTACCTACCACTTCCAAAACATTGTTCTGTCTCATGAACATGCTTATCTCAGTCAAGGAACCAGCATTTGTTTTGTCAGGGGGAAAGCTTGTGATGGGGGGATTTAGTTTAAAATGCTGCTCTATCTCACTGTGTTCCTTTTTTTTTTTTTTTTTTGATGACATCTGCCAGAACTTAAGAGCAACAGTGTGTTAAACCAGATCTTTAACTCATTGAGACACTTTGCTTCCTTACATTTTAAGAAAAAGAGCATTTACTCTTATAGATTCCTAGAGTTGTAAAGCTGGAGCCACCTTAGAGATCATCTCTGACCCATTAATATTGCCTTGGGGAGTTTTGACAAAAATTCAATGCCCAGGCCCCACTCCATAACAACTGAATCTGTATCTCAAGAGGTGGGGCCAAGGGGGCATCTCTAGTTTTAAAGCCCCACAAGTGATTCCAACATGCAGCCAGGCTTGAGAAACGGCTCTTGGAAAAACAAAAACAAAAAAACAAAACAAAAAGACAGTACCTACTGTTTCACAGTCTCTGGGGAATGAAGTACAGGAATCAGTATGTTATTAAAAATATCAGGATGATTCTTTTGGAAACTAACATTTGAGAAGCAGCGCTTTATTCCAATTTGAAATTTTTATAGTTTTTTAATGCTTTCATTTGTTGAATATTTTAGGTTTCATATGTTCAACTGTTAAGTATACCAAATAGTATGCTTAGTATGAATTCATTAAAGGATATTTACATGTATATGTACATGGGAAAAACAACTGGAAGGATGATGGATGGGTAAGTAGATAAACAGTGTCTCTGGGTAGTAGGCATATGGATGATCTTTGTTTTTTCCCCCCTTTCTATTTTATTTCTATCTCATTTTCTTTCTTTCTGTATTTAATGAAGATTCTTCCTCTTTCTGAGTTCAATTTCCCCATCTGAAAAACAGGGTGTTGTAACTTAGTGAACTTCAAGACCACGTCCTGCTCTGGCGGTCAGTGACTCCATACTTCCCACTAGCTGTTCGCCCATTTAACAGCATGAACTGTATAGGTAACAACAGTGTTTGGAGAATCATCGTCGGAACTGAAATGATCTCTACCATCTACACCCCCCAAAAGTTCATCCTCTCTCTTTCGCCTTAGATAAGGCCGTCCGCGCACATCTCTTCAGAGAGTAAGAATGATCGTGAACCAAAAAGCCAGGGCGTGGTCGCCCCGCCTACCCGGCCCTACATCACTACCACTCTCGCAGCTTTTAAGCGCGGAGATTGGCTGAAGACGAGAAAGAGCCCCGCCCCTAGTCTTATGACCTGCGCTGAGGCTCCCAGTCCCCGCTATTAGCAGCGCTGTGGTCGGTGGTCAGCGGCCGTCTTCCTCCGCTTCCACCGAGCCGCCTTCGTGGTGTTGCTGCTCTCGCCGCCGCCTCTGCCGCCGCCGCCTGCGCCTGCTCTTCCGGATCATGGTGTGCTTCCGCCTCTCCCTGGGGCCTGGCTCGGGGCTCCTTCTGCTCGGCCTCGTTCTGGGTGAGTTGTCAGGCCCTCGTAATCAGTCCCCCCGCCTGGGCCCCGGGGCGCCCAGTTCAAAGGCCACAACTTGTCAAACTGGTCCCAGCGGGAGGGGGTTGAGAGGCTGAACAGCTGACCCTGGGCGATGGCGGTTGCCCCAGGTGCCTAGCACTGACCTAGAGAAGACCTGACGGAGGAACAGCGGGGTAAGAAGGGCCAGTGAGAGTAAGAAAGGGCAAGTAAGGGGGTGGGCTGGACGCCAAGGGAGTAGGTAGGGAAGAGTTTGGAATGAAGCCGATCGGGATAGGAAGAGTCACTTGAGGAAAATACTAAGGAGTGAGCTTAGGAGGGCGGTACATGCTGATTCTGGGGTGGCAGAGACCATTAGGAAAGTCCTCGTTTCCTAGGATCAGGAAGAGTTTTGAAGATGGTGGAAAAGTGTGGGACGAGAGAGAAAATTGGAAAACACTGCCTGTGTGAGGGTAGTGGGGCAGATATAACAGTAGAGTCTGGGGACAGTGAGAGTGTTGGGGGCTTTGATGGGAAGGAATTGGAGGCCATGGAGGAAGGGTGATTAAACAGATGAGGAATGATGCTGGATTTGAGTTTGGTAGTTGGGAGTTTTGAAGGGGAAGGGACCCAAGGTGGCTGAACACTTTCCAGGCAAGAAAACTCAGGCCCAACCTCTGGAGAGTAAAGGGGTGAGTGGGAACTTCAATGGGGAGTGAATATCTGACTCGAAGGTGTTGAAGATGTCAGTTTTCGACCACTTTTGCCACTTTTTCAGCCCCCAAATCCCCAAGTGTTTCAGTTGGGAGAGCCTCCCAGTTTCAAGATTTTCGGAGTGTATCCGAGTCTTGTATGTCTCTTTGCCTTCAAAAGCTCATTTTCTTGTTCTCTGTCATACAACTAGCCTATTACCTGGCTTTCAGAGGAAGAGTAGGTGGAGGAGGGTATGTAACTTCCTGAGGATTGATAATAACTACCATGTCCTCAGAATGGCTGGGTGAATGTTGGCTGATTGTGCACACCCTCCCCGTAAGCAACTAGTTTAATAACTGAAAGGCGAACTTCGACCAGAATGTCTTTTCCTGACCTAATTCATCCTGTTTGTTGCTACCCACTGACTTTTGCTGTTTGTGACCTAATTTAAAAAACAACAACAAAAAGCACAGAAGGAACAGACCAGATGGGAGTAGAGAGGAAATAGATATATTACGGGCCTGAGAAGACAGTGAGAGGTACACATCTTATAATTCACATTTCAGTAGAATAAAATCAGCCCCCTAGAACAGTGGATTCTCAATCAAGGAATATTTGGCAATATCTGGAGACATTTTTGGTTGTCACAACTGGGGATTACTTTTAGCATCTAGTGGCTAGAGGCCAGGGATGCTTATCAATATCCTACAATGCACAGGACAACCTCCACCCCCCACCAATGAAGTACCTACCTCAAAATGTCAGTAATGCCAAAATTGAGAAATCTTGCTCCAGAGCCATAGCATTGGAAGAATTCTTGATCTGATATAGTGATTCTCAAGGATCTTTGCTGGAATTCTGTCATATCAAAACTATTTCCAGAAAAGCACTAAGAAGTCATTTGTCTTTTTCACTCTCATCCTCTCACCAGTGTACAGTGGAGTTTTCCAGAAGCCACATGAGTGATGACATCACCCTGATGGCTCTGATATGTTTTATTCACTTCTCAGTTTCAAATTCTACAGCAAATACCAAAAGATATAATTCACAGAAACCAAAGCTCTTTTAGATCCTTGGTGCATAAAAGATTCAAGGGGGTCTTCACACTGAAGCGTTTGTGAATCCCTGATCTAGTACAGCTGTCCACACAGTGCAGGAAACTCTTCTGTAGCCCTTCTGAAAGGGGGTTGTGGAGGCTTTGCTCAAACACAGTTCGGAGCTTTTACACTACTGAGGGCTGAGTGACCCTAAGAGAGGATTATCTACCAGTAAAGTGCCTCACCAGTGACTAGAAGACATCTGACCAAGGCATCTGTTAACCATTAACTCACTGCTAATTGAATCTGCACAAACACAACACTGTTATTGTTTAGAGAAAGTGAAAAATAATAGTTGTCTTACTTGTTGGTTTTCATGTCATTAATTTTTGTTTTTGTTTTTAATGAAAGCTTTTTTTGTTTTGATTTTACAAAAGCAATGCTTGCTCATTGCAGAAAATAAACAGACAAAAAGAAACATAAAAGAACCCATCAGCTCATCTGCTAGTTTGACGTTTATTGATTAGAGCTAACTAGACTCATCTTCTTGGAAGATTTCCTAGATTGATTCCTTCCACTTCCAAGTTCAGAACAGAATTTGGAGGAGTAAAAGTTAATAATGTACCCAGATCAGATTTTTAAAATGAAATAGAAACCATCTCTTCTATACAGCTGCTTTTTCTGACAGCTATTGTGGCACTAACCCCTTCCATGTGGTTTTGTCTCTTTAAAATTTAGCAAGTCTTCAGTTGCTTGGTGCATTTTACATGTTGTTTTTATGTATCAAAATGGCTACCAAGAAAAGGTTTTTGAAAACTCAATAAATATTTGTGAAGTACCTGTTATGGATCTCATGCTGTTCCTGGATACTACAGAGGATAATAAAGGATGATCTATTCTGAATTTATAGTCTAATTAGCATTAGTGTTCTGGCCGTGCCACTTTGTAACTTTCTGACTCTATCCCAGCTTCACCAGTAACTTTACTTTTTAAAAATAGCTGCTTTAGAGTAAGTACAGAAAAGAATTCTTTGAGTCTATGTATTGGTTTTTTTCACAGAGATTAAATTATGCTGAGATTTGTTTCATTTGTAACTGACTAGAGAACTTTCTGGAGAAGAGCTATATAGCAGCATTTTAGAGAGAGAGCTAAATGAAAATCCTCTCCTAGCATCATTGCTTAACTGTGTTCCCATTGTGTGACATCAGAGATTTCAGAATTCTGTGGGTTTTGATTCTTATAACTAGTGACTTCTGCATTTTATAGAGTTGAAGCTTTTTTGGAAGAGAAAAACCTCATAGAAAATCCTGAGTGTGTGTTTCACTGGTTGGAGCCCCTTCTTCCCACAAATGTTTATTAAGTGCCTATTGTGTACCAGCCTATTGTGTACTAGGTGAAAGGGATAGACAGAGCAACGGGAAAGACAGATGAGGTACCTGCTCTCAGGGAGCTTACATTTTAGCGGTGGAAGACAGTCCAACAGGTAAATAACAGAATCTCACATAGTGATAGGGACTGTAAAGAAAATGCTGTAGGTAATGTGAAAGAGGAATGAGCAGATGATAGGAGTGGGTGATGGGGTCAGAAGGCCTTTCATTGTTGTGTAACATTTGAGCAGAGATCTGAGTGTTGGAAGGAGGACAGTCAGATGAGCATCTGGAAGAATAGGAGTAAATCTTGACTTTCCAAAATTCTTAGTTTATTACGCTAGCCTATTTTCCACTCATTTTTTCCCTAATAGTACCAGTCCAGTCTCCCCTGTGGTATTAGTTCCTGAGAGCAGAGACTATCTTATGGATAGTTATTTCCCTGTGCCTACCTAGCACAGGGCTTGGTACATATTTAACCCTCCTTAAATTTTTGTTGAGGGTATTATTCTTCTTGAATCTTAAATTATGTTTTGCAAGAAGTTTGTGTGTGTGTGTGTCTTTGGATTGAGAACTTCAAGATCAGTGCTAAGCAGTACAGATAATTATAAACCAGTTCACTAAAGTATAATCCCGTATAATAATGCTAGTATCTTACCTGTACCCTTCAGATATACCTACATAGTAGTGAGGGTTAACATGAAGAACAAGGAAGTCTTTGGTGAGGAGAATACGGTTTTCACAAAGAACTGACCTCTCTCCTTTTGGAGGTGATCTAAAAGAAAATGTAAGCATTGAGATTTTTTGTAGCCTTACCACATTTGGTTAAACTGATAACTTTGATTTTAAAGCTCTGCTAAAATTATTCTAGCTATAATAGTGCTACTTGAAAGAACAGGCTATCCCTGGCCGGTGTGGCTCAATTGGTTGGGCACTGTCCCATGCACCAAGAAGACGCCAGTTCGATTCCCTGTCAGAGCACATGCTCAGGTTGTGAGCTCAAGCCCCAGTAGGGGGCCTTCAGAAGGCAGCCAATTGATGTTTCTCTCTCCCCCTCTCCCTTCCTCTCTATAAAAAATCAATAAAAACATATTAAAAAAAGAAAGGACAGACTATTATTCGTCCATTAGTCATTGGTTATCACATCTGATAGGACAATAGATGTGATAATATTTCCCATGAGTGCAGCTTTCTTTCTCTATATCCTTGGGTGGAATTTGTGATCAGGGATTATTTCACAGTACTATCCTGACTTAAATGATCCATTGATGCAGGAAGGCTACTCTTCCTCATGTAGTGACAAAAGCATTCTGATCATAATTTTGTATTACAGTGATCAGAGATCTCCGATCCAAAAGTATACTTTATAAGTAATTGTTGGTATCTCTTGTGTTGCAAGAGAGTTCTGGAGGTCTGCCAAATACCACTCAGCAATAAGCACTTTCCATTAGTTGAATAATATTGAATCTTATTTCCCTACCCACTCTCTGACCTTAAAAAAAATAAATTATTTTGTAGCTTGCAATCATATTATTACTTTCCTTTTTTAAAAGATTTACCAGAAATCAAGAGTATCAGCAACCGAATGTGATGATTGTACCTATATGAGGAATTGTAAATGAGGAACAGTTTATCTGACTTAAACCTATGAATAGAAAAGAAAGAGTAAATAGGTAGTATATGCCTATGTCCTGTTCTTTTTTAAGACCTTTTGCTCAACACCATTCTGAATTGATGAGTTTGAGGACAAGAATCCGTAACTGAATATGATGAATGTAAACATATGCCTAAAAGCTTGGAAGGGTCGGTCCCTTTAGGTGCTGTGCTTACTAGAAGGGTAGCTTGTAAGCTGGAACCTCTAACTTGCTTGGCAAAGTTCTCTTAGTTCTGAAGGGTTTACATGCTATTGTAGAACCTTTTAGAGAAATATGCACACTACAATTCTTCACAAGGAACTTGCCCAGAGTCTCACAGCTAGTAAATTGGATGGCCTGATTTGAATTCTAGCTCTTGAACTCCAGAGATTGGGGTCTTAGTCACCTCATAATATTGCCTTTTACATCATTGTTTGTTTGTTTTTTATTAGTTTTGTTTTACCACCAGTGTTATGTTCCCACCCACCCCATCCTATTTACAAATGTATATTTTTCAGCTACATTGGGTCAAATAGACTTGTAAAAACCTAGCCTTTTTTTTTTTTTTTTTTTTTTTGTATTATCTTATCCTTCAAGAAATAAGTTCTGAGTTCTAAAAGAACCTATAAATGATCTCTTTGGAAACAAGATAGAGAGGATATTTGAACTTGAGAAAGCTGATTTTGAGGGTTGCCTTTTTCTTTGGAGAATGAACTCTCAGCTCTATAATTATATACTCCAGGATATATTCAGCTGTGGTTTTTTAATGGCATAAAGCCTTTAAACAAAAATGATTTGGTTGTTCTAAAATCAAACACAGAAATAAGGATGGAAAAGGCTTGCTGGAGATTTTTTACCAAAGTGTAAATGTTTCAACTATAAACTTACTTTATGAGAAAAGCATTATTCCTAGTTCAGAATCCATGACAAAATTTGTTGAGGGAACTGACATGGGGGTTGAAGGAGTATCCAGAAGACTGATAGGTTGGGTTCATGATTTGGAGGAGAAAGAAGGTTGGCCTTCCTGTAATTAGATTAAGCTATATTTCAGGTTCTTATTGCAGGGTATTTTTACCTTGATATGATCAATCAGTATTTATTGAGAATCTAATGTGTATTCAGCACTACTAGGAATAATAGGAGATAGAGTAAATGTAATAGACATAGTCTCTCCCACCATGACACCCATGATGGATGACATTCATATAAAAGACACATTCCTAGGGGCTGTGGCATAGATAAATAAGATCATCTGTTTAAGGGAACATATTGGAATTCAAACAAGTTGCAGAGATATTATCAAAAAGGAATCTTGTCATTCATTCACAGACTTTGGTACTTTTTTATTAACAAATTACTTGTTGTATGCTATAATTTACCAAGGCACATCAGTTTGTTGCAAAGTGACAGTTGAAGACTCTTTTGGAACTTATGACAATAGGGAAGACAGGGTTTGCAGGCATACAATAACTAAATAATTCAGGATAGTATGAGATATATGGAAATTTTGGGATGTGCACTATGACTGCTCCTCCAGGGCATTTATAGTCAAGGAAATCTGTGGAGAAAATGGCTGCTGAAAAAATGGATAGCATATCAGTCCAGGCTCTTAATCGTAAGCAACAGAAATAAAATCCAATTGATTTTAAGCAGAAAAGGAGTTTATTAAAAAGATCTCGAAGTAGCCCAGCTGGCATGGCTCAGTGGTTGAGCGTTGACCTATGAACCAGGAGGTCATAGTTTGATTCTTGGTCAGTGCACATGCTCAGGTTGCGGGCTCGATTCCCAGTAGGGGGCGTGCAGGAGGCAGCTGATCAATGACTCTCATCATTGATGTTTCTATCTATCTCTCTCCCTTCCTCTCTCTGAAATCAATAAAAACATACTTTTTTAGAAAAAGATATTGGGGTATGTGTGTACCCTTTGACCCCACAATTTCATTCCTAGATATATAACCAGTAGATTCACATACACATGGGTTCACTGATGTGTCCATTTGTTTGTTTGTTTTTTGTTTTTGTTTTTTTGTGTTTTTTTTTAATATATCTTTATTGATTTCAGAGAGAGGAAAGGAGAGGGAGAGAGAGAGAGATAGAAACATCAATGATGAAAGAGTCATTGATAGAGCCCGCAACCCGGGCATGTGCCCTGACCAGGAATCGAACCCTGATCGCCTGGATCCCAGGTCGATGCTCAACCGCTGAGCCACGCCAGAAAACTATGCAGATACCCATCAACAGTAGCATAGAGTAGTGGAGTAGTCACCCAATGATAGAAAGCTATACATACAGAGTGAGAATGGACAGACTGTAGGTACACACAACTATGGAGTAAATCTCCCAAACATAATATTGAGTGAGAGAAGCCAGATATGAAAGAGCATAGTGATTGATTCCATTTATATCAGATTGAAAAGCAGGCAAAACCAGTCTCTTGTTAGACGTCAGAATAATGGACAGCGGTTACCCTTGGGAGGGAAATGGTAACTGGAAGGGGGAACCAGGGAGCTTTGGGAGTACTTGGAATATTCTGCTTGATACAAGTGGGTTTAGTTTGTGAAAAATTTTTGAGCTGTATACTTAATATTATACGTACTTTTCCCTTCCATATGTTATTCTGTGCACTTTTCCATAAGCATGTTGAACATCAATGAAATTTTCCTTCATAAAATATGCATATTAGGTAACGCAGAATTACTGGAGGCCCTGGCTATATATCCCAAAGTCTGGGTCAGTATCCCAAATCATGTTCCTGAACTGTGTTTCTATTGCCAAGCATTGAACTGCAGCTTGCACCACTGGCCACTGCCACAACGGGCTCTGCCTGTCTTGTTCCCTGGGAGCTTGATCCTGCTGTAGCTACTTCCACCTGAGGGAGGTAGTTCCATTCCTGACTCCATTCCCCAGCTCTCCTATTCAAATTCTGGTGTGGATGCCTTTGTTAGGTGGAGCCTAGCACAAGATCCTTGCTGCAAGGGAGGCTGGGAAAGCAAATAGCTGACGTTTTCAGCTTTTAAAGTAGGCAGTGATATTTGCCAGAAATTGTTAAAAAAAAAAAAAAAAAAAGGCAGTGGAGGGGGTGTTTCAGAGTGAAATCCTTCCTGAGGTGAACATTTAGGTCAGTAGAAGAAAGTACATTTCAAATGTCAGGTACAATGTCTAGGGGTAGTGATTGAATACAACATAGCATTTGGGTCCGGTGAAACAAGTTTAACCAGATCAAAGGGTGTGTTCTGGGAAAATGGCTTGAGAAAACTTGAAGGAATAGGGTGGGAAAGATTAAGGATTACTTGAAAGCCAGGCAGAGGAATTCAAATTTAATATGGGAATTTTGGAGCCAGTAAAAGTTTGTGAACAAGAACATGTCCTGGGAGGAAATGGTATTCGAGGACCATTAATCTGGCAGCACTTCTTGGAGCAGCAGCTAGGAGAGAGGTGTCTCATAATTTAGGGTTTGGGTGGTGGATTGAGAGTAGAAATAAAAGACAAAGATTGGATTTAAGATAGAATATGAAGGGAAAAAATCAATAGGACTTAACGAAGGAAATGAAGGAGAAGGTAATTCTCCTACTTTTGAGCCTGAGTGACTGTATGGTGCCTCCTTTCATTCAGAGCTGGAGAGGCTGAGAAGGGGACCAGCTTGGAGGAAGTAGAAAAATGAATTTTAGTTTTGGAATTGTTGAGTTTGAGGGAATAGGTCTTTGAATAAAAGCAGTCCCTGTACAGTTGGAGATATAGGTCAGACAGGGAAGAAAGCTCTGTAGAAGCAATAGCTCTACAGGGAGAGAGGCTGTGAAGAGACTGGAACAGATGTGCCAGAGCTCAGGGAGTTTCTCAGATCTCAGATTTAATGTAGTGGTAAATTTAACATGGAAAATTTGTACCACAACCTGTACCTTCTGCTTCATAAAGCTTCACTTCAGCCCATGTTGATACTACTATTATTTTATGCTATTTTCTTTCTATTACTCTAATATCTTTGAAATGTATATGATTAATCCATGCGAGGCTTCTCTGGTTATTTCTAATAGTTTTTTGTTTTTGTTTTTGCTTTTAAATGGCACTTTTTAATGTTTTTATTGATTTTAGAGAGAAGGGAGAGAGAGAGAGAGAGAGAGAGAGAGAGAGAAACATCAGTGATGAGAGAGAGTCGTTGATCAGCTGGCTGCCTCCTGCACAACCCCTACTGGGGGTCGAGCCTGCAACCTGGACATGTGCCCTAACCAGGAATCTAACGGTGACCTCCTGGTTCATAGGTTGACGCTCAACCACTGAGCCATGCCAGTCTGGCTATTTCTAATAGTTCTGAATGCTTTAAACAAGACAGAGAGACAGCATATAAAAATCAGGCCTCCAGTTGATTAGAAAATTTATGAGCTGGATTTCTCAGCACCACTACTGGGTAGCCTTGGATCAGTGAGGACAGCTCCATTCCATATTGTATTTAGAAAAGAATGGCTGTAAAACCTACTCAAGCCTCATGGGGTCTTTTCAAGCCTTAGCCAATACATTTAGGCACTGTCAGTAACCACAAGCTTTAGCATAATATTCAGGCGTGGCAAGACAGCTTGGACTCTGGAGGCTGGCGACAGGCTTTTGTGTACAGCTTGAAAGCTGTTGCTGAGGCACGCCTTCTTAGTATTCCTCTTAGGACTTGGTTCTCTATAGTCTATAGCATGCCCCTACTTGTAGATGATGCTAGATTGCTCAGATATCATTAAAGGATCTGCAGCTATCTTAACAGGAAACAGCTCATCCCTTGGGTAATGTGTGAGATGGGGAAGAAAATCCTTAGATGGTTACCCATCATTTTAGCTGCTAGTGTGTTTGCCAGCATATAGTACCTTGAGTCCTTGGGCTCTCTAGGGTAATAGGTAATATCTTCCCTATGGTTAACCTAGTGTAGAAGATCTGACTCAAATTATCTGAAAAGTCTGAAGGTTTTTCTGTCTCCGTATAGTTTCTCTACCTAAAGAGGTGGCAGGTTGAGAACGCAGGAAGTTACTTTGAGTCCATGTCAAAGGATCTGCCAGCCTTTCTAATCAATTGAATTTTTAAGTGAAACAAAACGTGATGAACCAATATTGCATTTCTAAAAATTAACTTTTTGCCTATGGATCAAACAACCTTTGTAACCTTTGCTCACCTGGTGACATGCTTCGAAAGAGTTATCCCACCTCTTAACAGCAGAAGAAAGTAGTTTGCCAAGACATCCGTGTGTCACCCTAGCTGGTTTGGCTCAGTGCTTAGAGCATTGGCTCACGGACTGAAGGGCCTCGGGTTCAATTCCAGTCAAGGGCACATACCTCGGTTGCAGGCTCTATCCCTGTGGGAGGCAGCCAATCAATGTGTCTCTCTTACATCAATGTTTCTTTTTCTCTCTCCCTTCCACTTTCTCTGAAAAGCAATGGAAAAAAATCCTCGGGTGAGGATTAAAAAAAAAAGACATCCATGTGTCATAGTTCATGTAGTTTGTGACAGGCTTTAAGGCAACAAGAACATTGAACATCAAATCTATCATTATTTTTGCAGAGAAAGTTCCATGAGCTGGTTTGAGAGAAGCGGGAGTTTAACACCCCTTCCAAGCTTCCCCATACCTCGTTTACCTTAAAGGACAAAAATTTGAACAGGCAAACTATAGTTGCCTAAAAAAAACCCAGCGAGGCACAAATGAATGTCAAAATTATTATTAGGAGACAAAAGGGAAATGTCACCAGCCTGCGCAATTACCTATGTATTCTAGGTCAAGCAACTGTTCTTTTGGGAAGAGGAAATGCTAACTTTATCAATAGCATTCCACTAAAGATATAAAGAAAAACAATGATCAAGGTACCATATCTATTAAAAACATTTGGTTTTATTTTAGAGCTGGTTGAACTTCAGTGGTGGGTAGAGCTTGTTTTTATATATTTTTTGTAGTACAATTTTAAAATCTTATTATTTTTAATCTAGGAGCTGTCTCATCTTATGCATTAGAACTTAATTTGATGGATTCAAAAAATGCCACTTGCCTTTATGCAAAATGGCGGATGAATTTCACAATACGCTATGAGACCACAAGCAAAAATTATGTAAGTGTTTTTCTTTTTCTTTGAGTTTTATAGCAGGAATTTAATTCTACTCTTTTTATCTTCTACATGCATTTATACAAATAAGATTTCATATGTTAACTGACTTAACACTTAAATTCTGTGGGTTTCTTAAAATACATGTGCCCTTGAATGTATTCTGATCAGTGTTGGAAAGAATATTTTAATTCATTGGTTCTTTGAAGTTTTTTTGGAGTTACTTAAGGGCAAATGATCTGAAGACTCTATGGTGTTCTAACTACTGTAATGTTTATAACATGTATTAACATCAAAGCTTGTCCCTTTTTTAATAGCTTGCTATTAAAAATCCACCTTTTTGGCAGTGCTTCTCAATCCCTTTGCCTTTTTATTTTCTTTTAGTTAAGGTCCTGCCTGCTTACAACCTGATTTTTAAAAAATAAACTTAAGAACATAAGCTCAGCCCTGGCCAGTGTGGCTCAGTAATTAGAGCATCAGACTGCGCACCGAAAGGTTGCGAGTTCGATTTCCGGTCAAGTGCACATACCTGGGTTGCGGGTTCGCTCCCCGCCCCCAATCAGGGTGCATGCGGGAGGCAACCAGTCAATGTGTCTCTCTCACATCACTGTTTTTCTCTCTGTCTGTCTGTCTGTCTGTCTGTTTCTCTTCCCCCACTCCCTTCCACTCTCTGAAAAGCAATGGAAAAATATCCTCAGGTGAGGATTAGTAACAACAACAAAAGAACAGAAGTTCAGACCAGTTTTCCTTTTCCTTTCAGACATAGTACATGAATTTATCCATAGGACTGGTGTGTAGCTAAGGAATCTAAGACTGGTTTACACAGCAAATCAGGCAAAGGGCAACCTAGCCATGGGGGATGTGTGATGTAGACTGAAGTGGCGCATCCTGTGAAAATGATTGGTGCTCATCACTGCCTGTTTGTTCCTTACCCCCAAACTTTTTTCCCCTACTTCATCTTATTTATTTATTTATTTATTTATTTATTTATTTATTTATTTATGTTACTATTACATTTATTTGGGTAACATTAGTGAATAACATCATATAATTTTTCAGGTGTACAAAATTATAATACATCATCTGTATATTGCATTTTATGCTCAACATCCAAAGTCTAGTTTCCTTCCATTACCGTACATTTTACCCTCTTTACCTACTTCACTCTCCCCAGCTTTCTTTCCCCTGTGGTAACCACCATTCTGTTGTCTGTATCTATAAGCTTGTTTTTGTTTGTTTTGTTGGTTTGTTACTTTTTATTTTATATTCCATATATGAGTGAAATCTTACAGTTTTTGTCCTTTCCTATCTGACTTATTTCACTTAGCATAATATTCTCAAGGTCCATCCATGTTCGCAAATGGTAATATTTCATGTTTCTTATGGCTGAGTAGTATTCCATTGTGTGTATCTACCACATTTTCTTTATCTAATCACCCACAAATTAAACTTCTTTTTCTTTTAGAAAACTGTAACCATTTCAGACCTTGGCAATGCAACATACAGTGGAAGCACCTGTGGGGATGACAAGAATGGTCCCAAAATTGAGGTGCAATTTGGATCTGGTTTTTCCTGGACTGTGAATTTTACAAAGGAGGTGTCTACTTATTCAATTGAAAGCATTTCATTTTCCTATGACACTAATGATAACACAACATTTCCTGATGCTAAAGAGAAAGGTAACCTTAATAACTGGATTTGTATTATCTTCTCTTGCTGTTTATTGATAATAAAAAATGTGAATAATTTAAAAATCATCCTTATGCATGTCTGTCTTCCTAACTAGAATAGAAACTTTATGTTTTTGTATCCTCTCCACCTCCATGTACAGCACAGTGTTCAGTATAGCGATGATATTTGCTGTGCTTTGTACCAGATAGTACCCTAAGTGTGTTACCAGCAGCATCTCAATCCTTACCAGTAAACCTGAGAAGTAGATATTATCCCAGCTTTACAGGTAAAAGAAATGAGGCTTGATGAGATTAAATGACTTTCCCAAACATCACACAGGCTAGTAAGTGGATGAGTTTTTTGAAGCAAAGTCTATTGAGTTACAGAGTTCACACACTTAATTATTACTATTTATTTCATTCAATAATGGGCACTCAACAAATGCTGAATCAATGAGCAAATCCTTTACTAATACCTATTTTAAATGTGTGCAAGTTCAGTAATCTGAGAGGCGCAGAAATGCTTCATCTGAAGATCTTTTTACCATTTAGATAGGATTTTGACTGAAAAGTAAATGATGGTTAATTAAAGGTAAAATGACAGGAGTCAACATTTGCTGCTATTTTGGGACAATTTCAGTTCAAAATGAACTTGGGTAAAGCATTGGCAATTAGGTCATGATTGTAACTACCAGAACTGAAATGTGTATTAAAGTATTTTGAAGGCATGGATAATGGAGATTTCCATTGTGTTGGGGATATAATTCTCTCCTTTCCTCCCCCTCTGTTGAGATCGAGTTAACATGGTGTTTGTAGTAACTTAGCATTTGTCACCGATAGTATTTCATTCTGACCCCAGAAGTAGGTACATGGGCTTCAGTTGCCTAGACCTGGGGATAAATGACTCATTTGGATGTATGGATATCAAAATATCATATTTTAAGGACCCAGAAGTGAATGTGCTCATATAAAATGGGAGTTATCACAGACTGAGGCTTGGAAATCAAATCCTAGTTTTCTTTTTACTAATCTCTTAGTTTGAGAGGATAACTAAAGCAAGTTTGTTATGGGATATCTCGTATATTTAGTTTTGTGCCCTACATTGTATTTCAGAACTGATATAAGATTTGCTTCTCACTTTCAAGGAGGGTAAAACCTAGTTGGAGAGACAAAGTGAAATTGTTTTTTCAAGTTATATGGGAAAATTGGAAAGCATTGAGGTCCATGTGAATTTGTTGAGGTCCATGTGAATTTGTTGTTGTTGTGTGCTTTGGGGGGGGGGGCTTATAAATCTTTTCTGACAATGTGAGAGCTCTAGACTCTCTCAAAGTACGTTGAACTTTGCACGTGGTACATACATAGTCCCTGAGCCCATCTGTGCATGCCTGTGGTTAAGAGGCCCAATTTAAACTGTTCTCACAAAGGGTCCTGATTAAGAAAGAACACAGAGAAAGGAGAAGTCAGTGTGTGTTGGAGGAGTGAAATGTAGGACTTGAGCTGACACTCCGCTATAATAGAATTTGAGTAAGCGGAGAATTGTGAGCAGAGTACTTCCAGCAGGGAGAAGCATAGTGTGTGCAGCAGTGATTGTACAGCTGCCTGATTAAAATAGAGGCTGTGTGCGTAGCAGCAAGAAAATCAAGCTTTCTAGGTGGCAGTGCGTCTAAATTATAGAGGGCCTTGGAAGCCAAGGAAAGGCATTTAGCTTGATGGGGTAGACACTAGGGAACCATTTTAGGTATTTACCAGGAGAATGATATAACAAAAGCAGAGACAGTAGTTTATAAAGACTGTTCTGTAGGATTCATTTGGAAGTGAGGAGACTGCATGTAGAGAGGCCAACTTTAAGGCTGTTATAGTAATTAAGGTATGAAGGAATGAGTGCCTGGACCAAGGGGGTAGCAGGAAAAGGAGGTGGGGTTTAATCTAACAGAATTTATGGGAAAACTTTGGACTCTAAATGTTAACGTCTATCTCGCCCACCTTTTATTTTAAACAAGGGAAAATGCAGATTTTTTTATTACCGGCATCGGTGTAGTATTTGAAACAATTTGGAATTTAAAAGGATTTCCTTAAATGTACTGTTGATGATTTTTAAATTAATTTAGTGTTTTCTTTTTAGGCATCTGATCATTTAAGTGACTTTGAAATTGCTGTTTTCTTTTAAAAAATTGTTCATGATTAAAATACAGAAAAGTACAGAGAATAATATAACAGGCCCACATGCACCCATTTCCCAGAATTAGTAAATACTATTTTTTTTTCATATTTTCCTCATCTTCTTATTTAAAGAAATAAAATCTTACAGATACACTTGAGGTTTCCTTTGTACCCACTCCCCAGAGCTATTTTCCTCCCTGCCTCCTGAGATGTCACCACTCTCATTAATTTGGGGTATAGCCTTCCTGTCTATGTGTTCATACTTGACTAATACATATGCCGATATATATGTTCCTAAATAATTCATAGTTTAAAATGATAGTTTTATAGTGTATTTCCAATATTTCTATAACTTGTTTTTTTTTAAGTTATTTGTTTTTGAGGTCTATCTATGTACAGCAAATTCATGTATCTGTTCACTTACTTTAATTGTGAAAACAGTTTTGGAGAAAAATGTTCTAATTCATTGGTTAAAAAATTTTTTCCTTTGGCCATTAGGGGGTGCCAAGGCAGCATTAATTAGCTGCCTTGCTACATGATGGAGAGGCACAGAAGGCAGCCTATATTATGCACCTCGAATAGTACCTTCTTCCCTTGCTGCTTCTCCAAAATAAACTAAGTCATTTGGGTGGATAAGTGTGATCACAGCCCCCCCCCCATTGCTTTTCAGAGAGAGAGAGAGAGAGAGAGAGAGGGAGAGGGAGAGGGAGGGAGAGAAAGAAACATCAATGTGAGAGAGACACATCAATTGGTTGCCTCCCACATGTGTCCCGACTGGGGCCGGGGATCAAGCCAGCAACCAAGGTATATGCCCTTGGCCAGAATTGAACCTGAGACCCTTCAGTCTGCAGGCCAATGCTCTAGCCACTGAGCCAAACTGGCTAGGGCTGATCACAGCCTTTTAAAGTTTTGCTATAGGAGTTATAATAAATGCTCTGTACAGAATGGCTATAACATATTGCTTTTACATTCTGAAGATTTCATGAAATGGAATAGTCTTTAATTCTATCCAGGAAGAGGTTCAAAAACTCATGTAGTTACTATAACTTACTTTGGGATAGTATCACAAAAATAAGGATTTACTATAAAATTCCTTATTAATGCATCTCTCTTCCTTGTTTTGTCACTGTCCTGTTGATTCTACCTTACATATGTGTTTTCAGTTTGGCCCCTTTGCTCTCTTCCTACTGCTCCTCACCATCTTAGTTTAGGCATCCCCCTCCTTGCTTTTCACCTTACCTATGTCATCAGGCTTCTAAATGGTTTCCCTCTTAAATGACTTTCCTTAACATTTTTCTCCCCTGCCTATCCTCTACAATTTTGCTATCTCCCTTAAAATAAATTATACACGTGTTATTTATTTCCAGCTTTAAAAACTGGAGCTGACCTTCCATTGGTAACAAAATAAAGCCCAACTAACCTATCCTTAGATCATATATGATGCTTCAGAGTGTGACCACCTACAGCCTGTCTTCCTTTTCTAACTCCCATTACATCTTTTCTTTTATGCCCTGTCACCCACAGCGAATGTGTCATTTCCTGAAGATGCCATGTCCTTTGTCACTTTGAGGATGGGGTGGGGCAGGCAGACAGAAGAGAAGAAAGTCTAATATATATTTATATTATCACTTTTTTCCTACCTTCTTGAAAACAGCTATTGTTAATCTTTTTTCTTTTTTTTTTTTTTTACAGGAAATTTTACTGTTTATGAGTATGTGATATTCAGAATTCCCTTGGATGACATCTTTAGATGCAATAGTATATTGACTTTAGAAAAGAGCGATGTTGCCCAGAACTATTGGGATGTTCATGTACAAGCTTTTGTCCAAAACGGCACAGTGAGCACAAAAGGTGACTACTTAAAGTGTATATTTCTGTATTTGGGTCCTAATTTAAGATGAGCATACCAGGTAGCTTTGTTGAAGTTGTTACCTGCAAGCATGCATATACTAAGACTTATTCAGTTACACTGGACTGTAAAATTTTTATAAATAATAGCAATTCTTATTCTTGTGGAACTTGCAATTTTGTTTATAATGTACCTCTTGTGGAATGGTATTTTAAAATGCTTTCCACATAGTGTTTTCATCTGATATAACCTAATCTTTGAACAAATCCTTAAATAGTATTTGATCCTCAGCTCTTTTGCTTTTGATGATGCAAGACAAAAGCGTAGGAATTAGATTTCTGGGTTCTAATCTTGAATTTTATAAATTGTTTTGTAACTTTCATATGACTTTATGGAAACGCAATAATTTCTCACTTACCAGTTTTGGGAAACTACCAACACTTCCTAAAAAGAGGTTGAAATGCCTATGATTTGCTGTAGGGGTAACACAGATACTGTATTTAAATCCTTCAATGATTTCTAAACTTTCTTCTGGTAAACGCTATCCTCCTTTGTAGTAGTTGTATGTGGGAGAGAAGGAGGGCAGGCCTACGTTGGGACAAAATGTTTTCAAATGTAAATCTCTGATTTTCATGTAAGAGGCTGGCTAGAAATCCCTTCTTTTGGACTGCTATTGTGAGAAATAGTTAGCTCTTCCTGGGCCTTATGAATTAAGAAAAAGTCTGCTTTAGTTTATTTTGTCCTTTGTTTGTTTTAGAGTTTCTGTGTGATAAAGATAAAACTTCAACCACTGTGGTGCCCATCACTCCCACCACTTTGCCATCTCCTACTACAACACCCACTCAAAAGGAAAAACCAGAGATTGGAACCTATTCGGTTAATAATAGCAATGGTACTTGTCTTCTGGCTACCATGGGGCTGCAGCTGAGCATGACTCAGGATAAGGTATAGTTGTCTCTATCACTCAAGGTGAAGTATGGTTGTTTATTTTTATGGCTACATTCTATTTGCATCTCCTTTCAAATAATGTATCCTACATTCAGCTCAAGAGTAGTGTTACTGGAATAATGGCATTTTAAATGGAGATTCGATGTTGACTAACTGAGTTTTGATGAGTTTGGAGTTACTATAAATAACCATGAAGAGTTAATGTTGCTGTCAAGGTGTTATTTTGGGCAGTGGGAAACCTAGCAGTTTAAAGGACTCTTTGGATGTTTAGATTCTATTTGCCATCAGTAGATCAGAGAATATCTGAGTTTATCGTTATTTCAGTCTGTTTAAATATAACTCTTTCACACTTTTATCTGAAACATGCACTGTAGGTTGATGTATGGGAACAGTGCCGCTATCTGTTTCTCCAGCTATTTGATGACTGGAATCCTATAGCTAATGTTCAAGTACAGGATGACACTTCTAGTTGCAGTGTTCCACTGAGGCTACAGAGGGCGTGCCAATGAACAAATCCCATTTCCAGAGTCCTATGATTTAGACAAGCCAGACAGCTCTTATGCTCCATAAATTTTGTGTATTTTCATTTGGCTCATTACTAAGGAAGCTTCCCTCTTGTTTTTTTGTGGTTTTTTTTTTTTTTTAAAGTTGTCTGAGTCATAGCTTGAGAGCCTGTGCCAACTGTTTGAAAGTAAGACATCATAAACTTAAGTATTCAGACAAAAGAGTTGTTTTGTTCTCCACTAAAGTTGGTCTTGTTAGAGTATAAGGTTTAGTTGTAGACATTTATGGTTAATCTGTACCTTCCCCCCCTCTTCTTCCCCTAAAGGTTGTTTCGGTTATTAACATCAACCCCAATACAACTGACTTCACTGGCAGCTGCCATTCCCAAACTGCTCTACTTAGGCTGAACAGCAGCAACATTAAGTATCTCGACTTTGTCTTTGCTGTGGTGAGTAATAGATTTTTCTAAAATTAGATTCATTCTCTCAGAAAGACATTTGAAAGTATAAATAGGGTAGTGTGTGTGTGTGTGTGTGTGTATGTGTGTTTTGGGGGGATATTTAGCTCTATTTTCGGTTTCAACACTACTTAATTATAGAGTGTAGTCCATTGATTCCTGTTAATCCCTCAGGGTTACCGCCATCTGTGGGCTGGACTCTCATATTAATATTCACCAATTGTGGCTATTCTTCTGTTATATAGACCTTAGGGTAGGAGCAAGAATTAACCCACATAAACTGTCTAATCTCTCCATATATATATATTTTTTACATATATATGTATATATATGTATATAAAATAAAGTAATATACATACTATTTTCTCTGTTATTGGTTAGAAAACTCTCGTGTTTGTGTACTATAATATTTTAGGCATTTTGGAGGCTATACTATTTGTAATAGTATCAGTAGTAACAGCTAACATTTATTGAGTACTTGGTATCTACAAGGCTCTGTATAAGTACTTAACATGCATTAATTCATTAAATCAGGACAGTTTATAATGGTAGCATTCAAGTTTTTGTTGTTCATGCTTGTATCAAGGGCTGAACCTTAAAGAGAAAGTTCCAGGTTAAGCATACATTCTCTACTTCTTGCTAGCATAAATGAATCATTGGGAACCTTTATTTTTACCTTCTCAGAAGCAGTTATTATCCCCACCATTTTCTGAGGGGTGTGTGTGTGTGCGTGCGCGCGCTCACTCCTGCACATGCACAAGCTATAGCCAATGAGAATGAAAAAGAGGGGATTGCTATCGGTGAGGGAAAATGTTGAAACACCAACAGTTCTTAAACTAAGTTATTGTATAAGTGGGTAGAAAACAGTTCTGCTTTTAAATCACACAGTGTATCTAAGGGATGGGGAAATAGTCTCCACATCTGATATAGAAAAAATTAGGTTTGTTATTATTTGTTTCATATCTGAACTAGGTTTCTTGAGTCTAAAACCTTTTTTCTCAATGGAATATATGCCGAGTAATTGAGGATTATATCTAATTATATTTGAGAAAGGTTTACAAAATAAGCTTCCCTTTTCTAACATTCAAATTATTCCTCTGTGTATAGTACCTATATGACCAGTGAATTCCAGTACCCACTGGAACATTCCAAGCCCCCCAAGGGATGCCTGAAACCACAGATAGTACCGAACCCTACATATACTATGTTTTTCCTATACATACATACTTATGATACATTTAACTTATAAATTGGTCACAGTAAGAGATTAACAATAAAGAATAAAATAAAACAATTAGAACAATATACTATAATACAAGTTATGTGAATGTGGTCTCTCTCTCTACAAATATCTGGAATTTTGCATTTAATATTTGTGTACTGTGGTTGACCATGAACAACTGAAACTGTGGAAAGTGAAACTACAGAAAGGGAAACTGTATAAAGGGGGACTCCTGTATTTATCTTATCTTCCCTGGCAGGTGGCAAACATGGGGGCAGGATTCAAGTCTGGCTCATTTTGCTAGCTCCCTGGAGCACTTCAGTATGTTACCTTGTACATACTAAGCACTGACATAATTGGAATGACTGGCTGATCAGATGAGTGCTTCGGAAAAATAATAGCAGTGAAGGAAAGATTGTGCTTGAGAGGCTGACAGGCAGGAAGCCCAGTTAAGAGGCTATTAAGATCCAACCTAGAGGTGGTGAAGGCTTAGCCAGTGACAGGAAGAATGAAATGGAAGGAATGAGTTGTCGAGTGTCTGAGAACCATATGACTACATCTCTGGTCCAAAAATTGGAAACAAAATGCAGAGGGAAAGGGTTTTTGTCACATTTTGAGTTTTCTTTACTTATTTACAATTTATTCTACTGGCCAGGTCTAATTCACAGTTTTATCTTTTGGGCAATGGTATTAGATTGCTTTTCTTCTGTAGATAGCAACTGTACCTGTAAACAGTTGTGATGTGTTGATTAACTGCAAACTCTTTTTTAATCAGAAAAATGAAAACCGATTCTATCTGAAGGAAGTGAATGTCAGCATGTATTTGGTTAACGGCTCTGGTAAGCAAATTATTGGCCTTGGGGAAAAGAGTGTGGGTTACACTGAAGGAATGGAAACCATAATTGTCTTGCTATTAAATAGTGCCTTATTTAATGGGACAGAAGATTTCATGTGGAAATCATACCTTGACCACAACTTAAAATCAGTAACTTAGAACTATAGAATTCTATCTTTTGCAGTATCCTGTATTTTCAAATCATGGTGGATAGTAGTTAAGGACTGACTGATTTTTAGACTATAGAAACATCTATAGAAAAACAGGGAGCAGTGACAAATGATGACTAGAATTAGTGGGGTGATCACATTGTAAGGTATAAAAATGTTGAATCATGTACAAAATGTGTATTGTACACATGAAACTAATATAACTAATATAATATTGTATACCAACTATACTTAAATTTAGACAAAAGGAAAGATAAGGAACCTAGTGATCGGAAAAATTGCTTTTTGTAGGTAGACCTTGTACCCCAAGCTCTTATACTTCACTGAAAAATCCTAAGGACTGTTCCACTTTTTTATGTTGATAGGATAAGAAGTCACTAACATATTTTTTTCCTCTAAAGTTTTCAGCATTGCCAATAACAATCTTAGCTACTGGGATGCCCCCCTGGGAAGTTCTTATATGTGCAACAAAGAGCAGACGGTTTCCGTGTCTGGAGCATTTCAGATAAATACCTTTGATCTAAGGGTTCAGCCTTTCAATGTGATAGAAGGAAAGTATTCTACAGGTAAGAGTCAAGCCAGTTGTATTAATAATTGATGGCCTTATGTTGACCTTTCCTTTGAGTCATGGAAACTTAAGCATTGAAATAGAGAAATATGAATTCATCTCTCGACTCCATTGTAGAATTCTCAAAGCCTTGAGCCATTTTGCTTAAAGTAGATGTTTTTGTGATCTGAAAACCATTTTCAACAAAGTTCTTAAAGCTAAAAACTGGTAGGAGCTTTACGTGAACTTTACTTCCATTTGTGGGAAGGATGGCACTTGGGAGCAGCAGCTTTGAGCATCGGGCATCTGCCTTGGAGCCATCATCTAGCTGGAGACATTTTTATACTCAAATAAAAGCAGTTTGGTCATATTTTGTTGAGACAAAAGATTGCAGTAGCAATGCCTCAAATATCATGAACTATGTTTTGGTGAGCCAGAATGATCTGGAGAATTTTAAAAGCACCTACCAGTGTGAACGAGCCTTTATGAAGATCTACTCAGCCCTAATGATAGTGTTTATCAAATTTTTAATGAAACCTTTGCAAAGGGCTCATTACAGTGTGTTTATACAAATATGAAAGATGCATTTGGCATTACAAGATTAAAATTTGCAAGAAGGAAAAAAGTACGTGAAATTCCTTAACTGACTTGTCCTTTTAAACCATTTACTTAAAATTGGGAGGTTTGTGGGTTGCAGCTCTGCTGAGCACAGCTAGTCCAGTCCTCCACAGCATTTTAAACAATTAATTCCATGGCTTAGAAGGAAATATAGAAATTGTGTTTAAAAGTAAATATGCTTTGAGCCATTCAGCTACTTTTGCAGTAGTGCTGTGCACCTAGCCTGACTGCATTAGGTCAGAATAAATTGGGTTTTCACCCTATCATTCTTGTGACAAGAGAGGTTAATCACACCTAGAAACATTTTCAAAAATGTATTTTCCCTTTTGTTTGGTTTTCTTTTTTACTTCAATTATTTTTACCCTTTAATAATTTTCTTCTTGAGTCTTTATCTAGCTCCTCTACATAATTACCTTAATTTTAGGTCCAGATAGGTGTTTAGAATTTAAAATCATTTGCAGTGTACTATCAGCTCAAGTACATCTAGTCTGTAATAGAGATGACCTCTGCAATTTCTCTCATTTGAAACTTTGCTTTTTATGTACATAGAATTTAAAATGTCACCAAAGAAGTATACAACATTTAATAAAGGAGTGGGTAAAAGTAGGTTTCAGTTGTGTGAGAAACACAGCTTATTCTTGCATTATTATTTATTAATTTGTATTTTTCCATACAAACAAGTGTAAACCTACTTTTGCCAAACCCTGTGTTGATAATGAATGCATCATCAATTTGTAGGGCTAGGCTCTTGACTGTGGGTACCTATAAGTACAATGCACTGGTAATACTTGACTATATAGGAGAAAGAAATAGACTTGCAGCAAGGTAAAAGAGTGTTGGTTGGATTTTTACTGGATGAGACCACTCCCTAGGAATAGAAAAAATAGCCCCTATGGACTGCCAGTCCTGGCCAGATTGATTGATTTATGATAAATGTAATAAACACACTCAAATTAGTAAGAGATCCCAGTTTCTTGACTTTTGTAACCACTAAAACCATGTACTCTAAGTCAGGGATCTGTATACTTTTCTGTAAAGGCCCAGACACTAGGTGTTTTATGTTTGAAGGCCATATTGTCTCTATCACAACTAGTTAACTCTGCTATTGTGCACAAAAACAGCCATAGGCAATAAGCAAATGAGTGTGGCTGTGTTCCAATAAAACTTTATTTGTGGATACTAAAGTTTGAATTCCATATAATTCTCATGCCTCAAAATATTCTTCTTTTGTTTCTTTTCAACCATTGAAAAATGTTTAAAAGTCATTTTTTAGCTCTTGGCCATCCTAATACCATGATTAAACCTTCCTGATCTGGTCCCAGTCCCCCAAAAGATATTCAGGCTACCACTAAGAGGCTCATCTGGCCATGTGAAATGGGCTAGATTAGCTCTTTTCATTTTTTTTAAAAAAATATGTCTTTATTGATTTCAGAGAGAGGAAAGGAGGGAGGGAGGGAGAGAGAGAGAGAGAAGAGAGAGAGGAGAGAGAGAAACATCAATGATGAGAGAGTCATTGATCGGCTGCTTCCTGCACATCCCTCACTGGGGATGGAGCCCACAACCTGGGCATGTGCCCTGACCCAGAATCGAACCTCGATCTCCTGGATCATAAGTCAGTGCTCAACCGCTGAGCAACACTGGACAGCTCTCTTCATTTTTGATAAATACTCTTGTTTTGGAAAGGATTTTGAGTATAAACAAACATGTATGTGTCATATGGATGTATTCATATATATGGATATATACACACATACACAAATGAAAGGACAAGTAAGTTTTACGATTTTAAAATATACCTGTCTTAATTACTTAAAGTTGAACTTGTAAAAGCGTTTCTGACTTTTGAATCAGCAACTTTTACTTTTGAACATTCTTTTTTGATTATACTCATTATTTGTCACACACTTTTTCTCACCTACAGCCCAAGAGTGTTCGCTGGATGATGACACCATTCTAATACCAATTATAGTTGGTGCTGGTCTTTCAGGCTTGATTGTCGTTATAGTGATTGCTTACCTAATTGGCAGAAGAAAAAGTTATGCTGGATATCAAACTCTGTAACACTAATCCATGTGTGATCTCTGTTCCCAAGTAATAAAGCAAGTACAAGTTCCAACATGCAGTACCATTCAATTGAAGGTATATCTACTTGTAGTTCTGATCTTAGAACTGGTGGTATGGGGGATTTCATACTTAATTAAATACAAACACCCCAGAACTATAAACTACAAATTGGTCATGTGAATTTGGTTTTCCCAACCAAGGCATTTAAATTGTTATTTCTACAGCAAAAGGCATGTGCAAAATCACCTGGATTATAGGTTCTTTTTTATTGGCTTGAATTAGTGTTTCAGCTTTTTTACTTTAGATATTCTGACTAGAAATATACAGTTTAGGAAAAACAGTTTTTAAAAAGAGATTTGTTTTCTTGCATGTGGTTGAATTGAGACAATACTGTCTACAGTGGATTTGTACTTGCTTCTTTTGCTTTTTTTTTTTTCTGTGATTTTGTTTGCAGGTTAACTTAGCTGCTTTGACATTGCTACATATTTGACCTATGAGAGATATGCCAGTAGATTTAAACAGAGTCTAGTATTATTATGTTCTTAGCAAGGGCTGCTTTCCTAATGCCTTTTGAATACATTTGTATTTAACATGGCTATAATGACAAAAGATGCAAGGCTTTTGAAATTTTAGAATAGGTGTTAAGCTTATTGCTTAATCCTTTTTAAAAGAACTGGATGTTTCAATCTTTTAAATTGCAAGATACAAGACTATTCCAGCTGGGCATTTCAATTTTCTGGGTGCTTTAGAGATAATTGCTAGGCAGTGCCAATTCCGGGCATTAGTCCTTTGTACCCGTAAATTGGCCTCTACCTGCAGTGCTGAAGTTAATGTAGACTTCTCTTTACATTTCCAGTATCCTTGGTAGCTGGCGGTAGTACATTTTATTCCTTTCTTGTTTTTTCTTTTCTTTAAAGAAGAAATGCCAGTATGTCCTAGAACCTAGATAAAGAAGAGCACTTAACACTTACAAAGTAACTTGCACCTAACCCAAAAGTCGGTCTTCTCCATTAAAAAATTTTTCTTTGGTTCCAGCTTACATTGATTGCTACAACATTTACTAATTTGGTTTTCCCATTTAAATGGCTCTGTGCTAATCAAAACTTACATTATTATTGTTCATTATGGTAGAATCATTATTAATTCATGTATTTTGTGTTCCGTTTTTTCCTCTGGGGAGATGCACCAGTTGTCCATCTACCATGCACCACCTAAGGTTTATATGAGAAAACAAAACATTTCAGCTTCATGATTAACATATCAAGTATTTCTTGCTGTTTCTAGGTGTTTTTTATTGGAATGGCTGAGCAAATATTTAGAAATTGTTAATATACAGCCATATACCAAAGGTGCCTGAGTTTTTTGGGAGTGGGAGATTATGTGTATCCCCATTCACTAGAAAATGAGATATCTGGGTTCCAAAATCTTATTAATGTTGAAGTAATTTGGTAGTCTAGCTAAGTACACACACACAAGCAATTGCCTGTTAGCATGTGTATGTCTATAACTGTCTTTCGAGTTATATTGGAGTGCTGAATATTTTCTTCCACTTAAATTTGCTCTCTGTTTAGAGTAGCCTGAAAATCTACTGGCTCAGAATCAGATCCCTGATCAGTCCCTCTCTTAAAGCTACAATGATCTGCATTGCCAGCTTAAGGCACTTATAAAGGACTAAATATAAATCTGATTTTTTAAAAATATTTTTTATTTAAATAGTATCTTAGTGTAAGATTATTAACCTTAGAAGAATAGATAATGCTTACAAGAACGTAGGCCTTAGGTATTTCTCATGAGTCAAAAGAAAGCAGCTTTTTAAAAAAAGAAACAAGTTAGAAGCATAAGTGGATGGCACTGGCTTAATGCTGTTAATGTTTCTAAAAGTTTCTACATTTAATTATATACCTGATTCATATTAAAATACCTCTAATTAGCACTGTTTTCTAGAAAAATCTGATTTCATTGAATACTTTTGTATTTTACGTGGGCCAGTTTATATACAGTTATTTCCATTATTATTTCCTATAGCCACATGCTCTTTGTTCCTTTTGTAGTTTCATTTGCTTTACTGGGTTTACACCTTGATGGTCTAACACTCTAGATGGTTCTGGGTGTTTTTCATGTGTTAGCATTTGTATAAGGAAACTGGTCCATGTAAATACTTCTCATGGTTTTTTTCTCAAGTGTTTAAGCCACTAGTTGATGTACGGTATTTCTCTAGATATTCGCTTGTCCATTTGCTCAACATATTGCTTCTAAAACAAACAATAAAGATCGTTTTATTTCTTAAGGAAATTTGCTCACATTTTTTCCCGTTGGTTAAAGTCAATATTCTGTATACCACATAATGGCAATTTCTTCCAAAAGGAAAAACTTTACAAATGCTTAGAAGCAGAATTATTTCCCAAATGTTCTGTTGTATTATTACTGTCTGGAAGAGTAGTCCCATACCTGGGTCTCTACTGATGCTGGGCTGGCTGCAGAATAAGAATCACCTGGGAAGCTTGTTATAAAACGCAGATTCCAGGTGCCATTCCTAGAGTAGTTAATATTTAATTTAGCAGGTCTGGGATGAGGTGCGTGCGTGCGTGCGTGCGTGCGTGCGTGCGTGCGTGTGTGTGTGTGTGTAAGCTCCCTAGCTGAATCTGGTGCATAGCCAATTGGGGAACCAGTTATCAAGAATATTTATTTCATAGTGAAAAGCGTTGGAGTATCTTGTTGTGCACTTTTCTCAACTCCTAAGATGAGGCTGATATTTAATATCTATAAATAAGCAGCTGTATATTGCAGCCATACAATCCAAGCTGTTGATCCAAACCAAAATAGGATTGTGTGCAGTCTCTCAGATACCCTACAATAGAACTTTAGTATATCACACACAAAAAAAAACTTAGCGACTGGCTCATAACTTTCCTCTGGATTACCCAGTTAAGCCACGTGACTGCCAGTTAATCATCACAGCTCCCACCTCTGCTACTACCTACCATGTGACCTTGGCCAAGATGTTTAACTTCTGGGGTCTCTTAAAGCTGAGGGCTTGTTACTCTATTTCTTTTGAGTGGTAGTTTTCCATCTCAGTGAAGATTTGAGTATATTTAGAAGGAATCTGATAAGTTCCTTATTATGTATCAAGAACATACTTTACATACAATGTAAAACACAGCATCTTAAGTTTCTTTAATTTTTTAGGAGGAATTCTTATAAGACTCAGATATTTTTAAGATGATAGCATTTCATCTCTGTTTAGGTAGATAATGTTAAATTGGTTTGGGCTCACCTCTCTCCTGCCCATCTCCTTATCTTTTACCCTGGTAGCTAATTTTCTGTACCAGTAATTGCCATATTTTGTTTTTGAAAGTACTATAGGCATGTTTGGGTGATAATGAATAGCTTCAAGTATCTTTTTAGATCCATGTGATATACTTCAGTTTGGTTATAAATCTAAAAGATATATAATAAAAAAGATGTTCCCCTGGCTGGTTTGGCTTAGTGGTTAGAAAGTTGGCTCACAGACTGAAGGGTCTTGGGTTCAATTCGAGCCAAGGGCACGTACCTAGGTTGCAGGGCATGTGGGAGGCAAACAATCGATGTGTCCCCTTCACATTGATGTTTCTCTCCCTCCCTCCCCCCTTCCAATCTCTCTTAAAAGCAATGGAAAAAAATATCCTCAGGTGAGGATAAAAAAAAAAGTGTCACATGAGAATGTGATTCCTAACATTGATTTTTCCAAAGAGAAATTTGACACAACTGGTTTTTAAGAGGAGTTGTTGTTTTACATTTTGTTATAAATGTATCTCTCAGCTTTCCAATTCACACTGAATATTATATTTGAAAGATTTCTGAACAGAAAATTGAAGATAACAGTTGTTGTTTTTTAAAATTTATCTTTATTGTTGAAAGTATTACAGGTGTCCCATTTTTTCCCCCAATTGATCCCCTCCACCTCACCCCCACCCCCTCCCCAGGCCTTTACCCTGTTATTGACTGTGTCCATGGGTTATGCATATATGTATATAACTTCTTTGGTTAATCTCTTCCTACCCTCCACCCCCCCCTTCCCTCTTTCCTCTGAAATATGATTGTCTGTTGCATGCATCAATGTCTCTGGATCTATTTAGTTCATCAGATTCTTTTGTTCATTAGCTTCTTGTTAAAGAAGACCCTTCAACATTTCCTGTAGTGCTGGTCTGGTGGTGATGAACTCCTTTAGCTTTTTCTTATCTGTGGAGCTCTTTATCTGACTGATAAATGATAGCTTTGCTGGGTAGAGCAATCTTGGTTGTAGTTCCATGTTTTTCATCCCTTTGAATATTTCTTGCCACTCTCTTCTGGCCTGCAAAGTTTCTGTTGAGAAATCAGCTCACAGTCGTATGGGTGCTCCCTTGTAGGTAACTAACTGCTCTTCTCTCTCTGCTTTTAAGATTCTCTCTCTGTCTTTAACATTTGGCATTTTAATTATGATGTGTCTTGCTGTGGGCCTCTTTGGGTTCCGCTCGTTTGGGACCCTCTGTGCTTCCTGGACTTGTAAGTCTATTTTTTCCCCCAGGTAGGGGAAGTTTTCTGCAATTAATTTTTTAAGAAGGTTTTCAATTTCTTGCTGTCTTTCTTCTCCTTCTGGCACCCCAATAATACGAATGTTGGGCCACTTGAAGTTGTCCCAGAGGCTCCTTATGCTATCTTCATATTTCTGGATTCTTTTTTCTTTTTGCTCTTCTGGTTGGGTGTTTTTTGTTTCTTTGTGTTCCAAATTGATCATTTGATTCTCAGCATCCTCTACTGTTGATTCCCTGTAAATTATTCTTCATTTTCAGTTTGTGTAGCCTTCATTTCAAATTGGTACTTTATTATGAATTGAATTTTCTCAGTTGTTTTTGTAATACTCTTACTAATATGCTCAAGCATCCTTACAAACAAAATTCTGAACTCTGTATCTGTTAGCTTGCTTTGATCTATTTCATTTAGTTCCTTTTCTAGAGATTTTTTCTGTTCTTTCCTTTGTGACATGTTTCTAATGCCTCCACATTTTGGCTGCTTCCAGGTGTTTGTTTCTATGTATTAGGTAGAGCTGCTATGTCTCCTGGAATTTGTAGAGTGGCTTTGGGTAGAAGGTGTCCTGTAGGGTCCAGTGGCTCAGCCTCCCCAGTCGCCTGAGCTGTGTCTTCTAGGTGCGCCCTTGTGTGGACTGTGTGCACTGTCCTGTTGTAGTTGAGCCTTGGTTGCTGTTGGCATCACTGGGAGGAATTGACCCCCAGGCCAATCAGCTGTGAGGACCAGCTGCAACTACAGCCAATGAGCTGCTGTACTGGAGACACCCCTGTGGAGCAGGATTTACTTCAGTGGAGCTTTGGTGTTCACCAAGTGTGCCCCTTGAGTGTGTCACTCGTGGATATGGTAGAGTTATAATCCAGTTTGGTCGAGTCTGATCACCAGTTGCACTGTCTCTGGGGCCTCCCAGGAGGTGCAAAGTCAGCCTGTGCCAGTGCCTTGCCCAGGGCCACCCATCATGAGCTACACAGCAAACTGCAGTTGGCTGCTACTTGTGCTGGGCTTGGCTTTGTCCAAGAGGGGCCAAGCTGTGAACCAATGCAGGCTGCCACTAGTGCCAGGCCTGGGGCCACTTATCAAGATGTAAGGGGCACGCTGCTGCTTGTTTGAGATTTTAGAAAAGTCCTAAGCATAAGGCTCAAGAGGCCACTTGCACAGAAAAGTCACTGGAAACGGCCTGAATGAGCTTGCAGGTAGGGAGGGACGAGGCCTCCAGGAATCACTGGGGCAGGGTGAAAGGTGTGAGTCAGGTGCTGGAGATTCAAATATGGCGCCTGCCTGCGGGCTCTGTGTGGAGAGGGCTCGCCAAAGGAGCAATGGCCTCTGCCAGCTCTTCTGCCTGGGAGAAAGCTGCCCCTCCAGCTCTCGTCCCGATTTCAGGCAGGTTAGTTCCTCCCCAAATGTCCCAGGTTCCTTTCAAGCTGCTGCCCGGCTCTGGGGCTCAGAGGGAGCACTTCTGAGTCTGTGCACAGGCCCTTTAAGAGGAGCTGCCTGGGGATCCCGCTCCCTCTGCGACCCTCAGCGACAGTACCCGCTGGTTTTCACAGCCCAAAGTTGTGGGGACGTCTCTTCCCAGCCCTGGAGCCCTGGGTTGGGGGCCTGACGTGGGGCTGGGACTCACTCCTCCAGGAAACCTCCACCGCTGAGATATCCCTCCCGGGTTTAAACCAGGGCACCGGGTGTGGGCCCGCAGTCACATCTCCACCCCTCCTACCGGTTTCGATGCTTTTTCAGTTCCCTGGTTGTAGGGCTTCTGTTCAGCCAGATTTCAAGAGGTTCTGAGTGATGATGATTCTGTATTTTAGTTGTAATTTTGATGTGGTTGTCGGAGGCGGCGGCAGGTGCAGCTGTTACCTCCGCTGCCATCTTGTTTCACCAACAGTTTCTTTTTAACCTACAAGAAACTCTTGAAATTTCAGTGGCCATGAATTTTTTTATCTTGAAAAATCACTGCTTGTGTGACTATTAAACTCTTCCAAAAATACTCTTTTCCTTTCCCCAAAAATGCGTTCAGTACCGTCTCAAGTGTATATTAGGCAAATAGATCGGGTCAAAATGACTTATAGAAGATTTTTTTTCTTCAGGATGTGATCCTATTAAAATTACTGTTTTACCAAAATATCTTTCTATTACTTAAAAAATCCTTAAAGGTTGAATGCACAAAATCATTAGTTATTATAAATTAACACTTCACATGCTAATTGAGAACATTTTAAATAAGTGACAGCATCTAGAAAGATCTTTATATTAGTGGAATTGCATTTTTTGATCTACTTTGGGAATATTTGTTTTACATGAAAGCCTTATTAGCACTATTTGTGAAAGTTGCTTCAGTACTAGGTCAAATACCCAATTTGGGAAAGATGACTATGAATCCATTGCCAAAATTAGAAATTAATCTACTAATGAATTTTTAAAAAACCAAGTTATATTAAATCTAAGGCATAATACTATATGGTATATGTCACCAAATAGTTTATATGCTGGGTGACAATTTGGGAAATTGAAGGGGAGGAGCTAACTGGGTGCTCTTAACAAACACCATATATTCACAAGTCACATCTGGCAACCTCAGTTCTTTGGATTTTTAGCAGAACCAAGAAGCAAGGGAAAAAGATCATTGAGCTGGCAGCCACAGTCAATGTTATAAAGTCCGTAAACTCCAGGACTGCATCTTGTTCCCAGTTATTGCCCCAGAGGCTAGCCTGGCACATTTCTTAAGTGCAAGCACAATCAGAATTGCCTTGCAGCCTGCTCATTCTTATTTTTGAAACAAATTCTAATAAGCTTAATTATCTGATTTATCCATCTCTGGTAGATTGCAAGGTAGAAGGAGATCTAGGGCAATAAGAGTCAAGGATATGGAAAAATAGAAGTGGTGATTCAACATCCTAGCCTTCCCTTTTTGCAAATGTGTGTCCATCTGTACCACTCGTTCCTTCCTCCTCTCATCTCAGTAGGTTTTCTTTTCCTGGTCAGTGTTTCTGGAATTCCATTTCTTCTACCTCTTAAGAAGCCTTATACCATTCAGCATCTCCAACCTCTCAAATGCTAATGGCTCTTTCCCTCATCCTATAAACATATTTAAGTCTCTTCCACCTTGAAGATATCCTTTCTTGACCCCATGTCCCCCTTATAATTACCTCCCTGTTGTCCTCTCTGTTCTTCTAAACTTCTTGAAATGAGTATTGTGTATTCCCCGGCCCAATCACTGTGTGCTCACTCTTAAACCTGTGGCAATTTGACTCAGCCTTCACCCTCAATGTTGCTAGATCCAATTTGCATTCCTCAGACTACACTAATATTTTACACTATTCTCCCACGCTACTTGAAACTGTTTCCTTCCATGGCACCATTTTCTACCTGCCTTTTCTAGTTCTTTTTCCTGCTCCTTTATCCTTCAAATATTGGTGTCCCCAAGGGTTTTGCCTCTGGTCCTCTTTTTGTCACTTGCCATCACTGAGAAATATCTTTGTCCATGGTTTTAACTACCGCTTAGGTTCATCAACCACTTGGTTCAGACACAAGTATCTTAAACTCAGCAGATCTAAAACTGAACATCCTCCGCTTCCGCATATCCCTCTCCACCCTCCTCCCATACACAAACATTTAAAAATTTAAAAAACAACCCCCACACAAAAATAACTGCAAGCAAAACTGAAATGTGTATATTCTTCCTCCTGTATCTCCTATCATGAACCTGCACCAGCATCTACATAGTCATTCACTCTATGTGCAGAATTGGAAACCATTCTGATTCTCTCCTCCTACTACACCCCTGACATCCATTTGGTCAATTTTGCCTTCTGATTGGATCTCTAGTCTTTCCCTTAGGCATTTACACTTTGTTAACCCAGTTCAGGACCATGTTATTGGACATCTGGACTGTAGCAATAGAGGTGCCGCCTAACTTAACACCACTAGCCTTCCATCTGCCATAAGTTCTGAAACAAAATCCCACTTAAAGTCCTGCTGCACTTTTTTTTTGGCTGTCAATATAAAGCCAAACTCCCTAGAGCATACAGTGCTTTGTGAGCTGATCTTAGTACCCTTTCCCGGCTGCTTTTCTAGCCAAGAGTACCTCTTGAGCCAATGTTCTAGCTATGCCAACCTTTTTGCATTTTGCCTGACGTGCCGTGTTTTCATACCCTCCTTATTTTTGTCTATGTTGTTCCCTACACCTGGAGGGCGCTTTTCCCATTACCTGCATGGTTAATTCCTACTCATCCTTAAAAGCGCAACTCCAGTGTCACTTCTTTTAAAGTTTGTCACATGTAACAAGGCTGGGTTGAGTGTGCATCCGAAACACTTCCACGACACTTTGTGTGCTTCCTGCCCCTATTACAGCCCATTTTCAAATTATAACCGCCCATTTTCAAATTATAACCACCACTTTTCTTGTCTGACTCTCACACTGGACTAAACATCTTGAGGCAGATGGTTATACCACCAGGGCCAGTTTAAATCTTTTCCCACTACTGAATGACCCCAGATTGCTACACAGAGAGTTCTTAGGTCGGCATAGTATAGTTGTTCACTTGGTTCATTTCATTAAGTGCTTCTTCAACATCATAGCAGTTTGCCTCTGAAGACTCACAGCATGATCATCAAGGAAAGGCTAATTCTACTTACCCATTATCTTCTGTTTAAGAAATCTGGGAATTAGGTGATCATTTTATTTATCTTTTGTTCAAAATGACTGCATTTGGGGGGTACTTAAAAGTGTATGATTTGGTTATTTGGGAAATCACTTTTGTGGAACATCTCATTTGCTGGTAATGAATGCAATGACATGTTACTTTGGTGTAAAAACAAATATGTGTTGGGAAGTGCTGTCATTTTAACTGAAAATTTACAGGTTTGAAATGTTGTCACTGTTTCTGTTTTCAATTTCCTTTCTCCACATCTAGCTCAAGACTGCAGTGCAGATGACGACAACTTCCTTGTGCCCATAGCGGTGGGAGCAGCGTTGGCAGGAGTACTTATTCTAGTGTTGCTGGCTTACTTTATTGGCCTCAAGCGCCATCACACTGGATATGAGCAATTTTAGAACCTGCTATCTGATTTATTATATAAAACTACATGCACATAACAAGATTTTCTTGCCTCTTAATTTTGAAACACTGCTCCTTAAGATTGATTTGTTGAAATTAATTCTTAAATGAGTGCTAACATTTTGAGATAAATCTTTACTAATTAAAAAACTGTTATCTTTGATCAGCTTAAAATAAAAAATGTTGTCTTTACTGGTCCTGAAGACAAACTTGCTAAAAAGAACATTGGTGTGCAATGTTTTAAGGTTTATCTTAAGAAGCCTTGGCCAAATTTTGATCCTAATAGATGATGCCTTAAACTTATTAACATGGTCATTATAAGAATAAAATATGTAGCTGTCTCTTAATAGAATTAATAAATACTATTTCACTACTGGTGTTCTGTTTCAGTGTATAAGAACTATACTTATTTAAACTCATCACAGTGCCTTTAGATATTGTTTATTAAATATTGATGTGGCATAAATGCCCATCAGATATACTCAAGTTTGGTTTTCAGTTGAATGTCCTCAGGACCATCAGCATTTTTTAGGTTATGTAACTTTTTGTTGATTTCTTTGAGTCCAAGTTAAGGATGAAGTCAGTATCTCAGGCTTGTGATCCCCCCTACCCAGGTAAATAATAGACCCCAAAGGCCACAACAGAACTTAAACTGGCTTCAGAATTAGTTTTTTTAATGTTTCGTTTTCATCAATAGAACCTGAAAAGATTCAAGCACATTTAACCACTTGCCTTTCTGCCCCCCTTGCATTATTCTCATCTTTGGATGCCTGATTAGCATTGAAAGATAGAAATATTCTGTGAACTAATTAGGACAGATTGTGTTGTGTTCCTCTACCTCATCTTGTTGATCTCTAGAGCATTAAAATCTATTTAGTGTTGTCATCAGACTGGTACTTATGAAATGTAAGCTAACAGCAGTCTCAGAAGGGATGCAGTGAAGCATAGCAACTAGGCTCTTGCTTCTTCAAGATAGTCCCTGGGGGCACAGAGCATAGATGGAGGGTAGAGAGAAGCTGTTAGCATTATTAAAATGAGCTAGATAATCAGCTCCTATTGAAGCATATTCCTTGTTATTAGTGCAGCACAGATATTAAATGTAAAAAGAAGAAGGAAGCTTAATCAATAGACTTGAGAAGACTTTCACATTGAAATGATTATTTTATTCATTCTATGTGTATATTGGCTTGTTCAGAATTTCTGCAACTCATTTTGATTACAGTATTTTGGTACCCAGCTATCAGTCTCTGAAGGCTTTCATTAAAATATAGTAAATCCTCTCAACAAAGGCTACCATAATTACTGAAATTCATATACTCATATACTCATAACCTTAGCAACTGTGGTTTTATAAATTTATCTTTATTGTTGAAAGTATTACAGATGTCCCCTTTTTTTCCCTCCATTGATCCCCTCCACCCCGCACCTGCCCCCCCTCCCCCCAACAACTGTTTTGGTTTTTTTTCTTTCTTTTTTTAAATTTTTTTGGTCTAAAATATTACAGATGTCCCTTTTTCTCCCCAATGACCCATTCCACCCTGTCCCATCCCCCTCCCCAGTCCCTCTCCCCACCATTGTCCATTTTCTTGGGTTGTGCATATATGCATATAAATTCTTTGGTTAATCTCTCCTCCTCCATCCTTCTGACATTCGTCAGTCTGATCTATGCTTCCATGTCATTGAATCTATAGTGTTCATCAGTTTATTAAGTTCTTTAGATTCCACATATAAGCGAGATCATGTGATCTGTGTCTTTTGCTGCCTGGCTTATTTCACTTAGCATAATATTCTCCAGGTCCATCCATACTGTCCCAAAGGGTATGAGATCCTTATTCTTCACAGCTGCATAGTATTCCATGGTGTAAATGTGCCACAGCTTTTTTATCCACTCATCTACTGATGGGCACTTGGGCTGTTTTGTTTTTCTTTTTTATGACAAAAGTGCAAGAGGAGGAAAAGATAAACTTAGAGGAAAATGTAAGTTATTAATCAAAATCATACCAAATATCACATTTTATTAATTGCATTAGATTTATACTGGAAAGGACCTTAAAGATTATTTAATCCTATAATTTTACAGAAAGGGAAGTAACTTCACTGAGGCTACATATCTGGTGGTCAGCAAAACCATTATTAACATTTTGATAAAAATTGTCCTGCCGGGCCGGGCGTGACTCAGCGGTTGAGCGTCGACCTGGGATCCAGGTGATCAGGGTTCAATTCCCGGTCAGGGCACATGCCCGGTTGTGGGCTTGATCAATGACTCTCTCATCATTGATGTTTCTGTCTCTCTCTCTCCCTCTTGTTTCCTCTCTCTGAAATCAATAAAGATATATTTTTTAAAAAATTGTCCTAATGAAATCTAGTCACTGAACAGTAAAACTAGTTTAAACTTGAAATTGTAAGATCAGAATGGGGCACTTTGAGCTTCTGTACTAACTACTTTCAATAAATAACACATGATCTCAACTTCTTTTAAGTATTTTTAAAGTATTGAATATTTGCTTTTTGAATAATAATATACTGAAACACCTGTTTTGATCTCTATTTGCTACTTCAAAACCTAAACCTCCTTGGATGGGATCACAAACATGGGAGGAAACTAGAAGGCAAAGAACACTTGTTGATCACCTGATGTATAGCAGATGCTTTAGAAACACAATTGTCTTTAATCCTCAAATACCTTATAATATAGGTATTATTATCCCCTTTTAGAGATGAGGAAAGTGAGGCCCAGTTTAAATAACTTGACCAAGGTCCTTTAACTAATAATCGATGGAGTCAAGATGCAAACTTAGTTCTGTCTGAATCCAGAGCTCAAAATCTACATGGCACACATTGCCTTCCTAGTGGTCTAGTGGAATGGATTGCAATGTATGGGATTCTGCTATTATTCTTCCAGGCCACTGCTCAGCTAAAACTAACTATATATAATCCTATAGTTACCTATTGCCTGTGTGAAAAACTTTATACTGCATTTTTCATCCTAAGTTCTTTTCAACTTAAATTTTATTACTTATAGAGTTCTTATTTATATTTCAATGATAGTTGTGGCAAGGGAGCAAGGGAGTGGGGAGATACTCAGGCAGTAGTGTTAAGTGTGGGTGATTGTTTCCCCAATGCCATTACAAAATTAAACATAAAATCTCCCCATGTTAGACAAGCACAATTTAGTGTTTTGGACCTTTTCCTCTTTTTCCCTAACCTTCTGCTTTTTGTACTGAGTCATTCAGTGTGATTTGAGATGAACTGATGAGAGCTTTAAGAGGATCAGTTGCTTAGAAATATTTGGGTGGATACAGAGAAAATAAGAAAATCAGGGTAATGCTCTACAAGACTAACCTATGTACACTTTCAAAATGCTTTTCTTGTTTGGATGCTTCTGCTTAATTGCATTCCGTACTAATTTCCTTTCCTTGCTTTCTGTCTGTTCTTTTCTAACAGCTGAAGAATGTTCTGCGGACTCTGACCTCAACTTTCTTATTCCTGTCGCAGTAGGTGTGGCCTTGGGTTTCCTTATCATTGTTGTCTTTATCTCTTACATGATTGGAAGAAGGAAAAGTCGCACTGGATATCAGTCTGTGTAGCCAATTAAATCTAGTGCTCTTTGTTTTTTTGCCATCAAAAGTTATGTTTCCATTGGCCAAAAGCCAGGAAATGCTGTGCAATTGATTGTTTGAGATGCAGACTAACCTCAGTGAATTGCTAGCTAACTTGGGCATGAGTAGCACTTATCTAAGAAAAAAAAAATGTATTAGGACCAATTTCCTTTGTTTTTCCTTCCTTTGTTAAAATGTAATTGAAAGAAAAATTATGGCTTAGAATATTTTTTTTTAGTAAGTAATAAGTTTACGCCTCTGGATCTAATTATGAAAGCATTTCTACTGAAGTATAATTTTATATGTTGCAGTTATTTGTATTTTGCTATTTTGACCTTATTTGCAAAAGCAAAGCTGTTAGAGAATTTAACTTGCTTCGGGAAATAAATTCAAGAAAATAATGAATTCATTTTTATTGGAGGCAAACATAAAATTTGGTTCATAATAAGACTTCCTTTCCAAACCTCCTGATCAGGAGTATTTAAATCTGTGTTTTTCTACTAGTTAAAAAATGAAGGACAGAAATGACTTCCCAATACTGTTTTTAATAGCAAAAGTCTGGCTGTTTTCTTCACTACTGTTGATGGCTACTATATTTTAATGATCTTTTTTTTCCCCTTTGGAGTTTAGAATATACTGATTATCTCAGACTTGACATTTATGCCAAAGGATGAAGTAAGATCTTCGGCTTTTTTGTAAGGTGTTGATATAGAGAGGGTTATGGTTTTTTAGGCTTATGATTTAGAATGTTTCCTTTCATTAGAGCCTTAACTTGTTCAGAAAATTAATTCACCCTCCATAAAAAAACAAAAACAAAAACAAACTTCAGTACTTTGTGTGCCTCCTGCAGTCTCCCATTTCCTATGTGCATAAATTCTAATTGATATTTTTAATGTTTCTGTTTCTTCTCAAAGCCGCAAGCGCTAACTCTAGAGCAGGGGTGGGGAACCTTTTTTCTGCCAAGGGCCATTTGGATATTTATAACATCATTACCAGGCCATACAAAATTATCAACGTAAAAATTAGCTCTGAAAAAAGATCCTAGATTTATTGAATTTCGAGTCCCACCTGTAGTTGCCTTGGCAGGGCCAGACCAAATGATTTCGCGGTGCTGTATATGGCCCGTGGGCCAGATGTTCCCCGCCCTGCTTTAAAGGCTAGTGGGCCCTGAAACATCATCAGTTAGATGTCTGCCTAGCCAAAGCTAGACTGGGATTATTCTGTAAATTTGTTGATCTCCATATAGATTTATATCCTGGTAGAGACCTCAAGTGGCTCTAGCTTTTGGAGTAAGGTACTAGAGACCACTCATCCCAGTTTCTGATTGGCTAGGCTGTTGAATTGACCTTTGACTCGGAAGCATAGTGTTGGATTTCTCTAGGGCCCATGTGGCTGCTTTGCATACCTGTTACTAGTATAGGGCAGATGTTTATTCTATTGAGCTATTTTATCTCTATATAACTAAAAACAAAAGTTTCCAAAGATCTGCCTTCACTTAAAAAATGTTCCGTGGAATAACAAATTAAGCTTAGACCTTAAGTTAGTTTGTTATCAAATCCAAGGATTAAGTCCCCATCTACCTCTCAGCACAATGCAGACACTCACCACTGTATTGTTGCCATTAACGGATGCCAGGACTCTTTGCCAATAACTGGAATTATAACATTTTGTTAAAAAGAAAGAAAATTCATTGACATCTTTCTTTACTATCTTACCTATATGTGCATCTCAAAAGCATATATTCCAAACTGGAGTAGAAAGTCAGATTGCTCAATTACTTCTCCCTTAGAACACTAGTTCTGATACAGATTCAAGCCCTCCCCTATTTGCTAAGTATTTCAGGAATGTTTTCTTTTTAAATGGTTTCCTGTGAAAACAATTGCTTATTTGTCATTTGGTCAAAATAATGGCACCATAAAGAACAGTGGCTTCATTTCAATAAATATTTTTCAGATGATTGTCTAGAAGCCAGATTATTTAAATCAGATTGTGGCCTTGCTAAGTATATGAATTAGAAATTAAAATACATTCACAATTATAGGTTTGTTTAAAAGTGTTCTACTTTTTGGATAGGGGACTAATATCACTAATTCTTCATTAAGTTTCATGGCTTTATCTTAGATAATTACCAAATGTGTGTTTAATCTTGTTTGAGATTAAGATTAAAATACAAAATATTAATAGAGGGTTAAAACAAACACTGCTTCAACTCCAGTAAAATACAGGAAGCCCCAAATCTATGATCTGAGTGTTCAATTAGCTTTGCTCACTGAGTTCATTTTTATGTCAGTATAACTGTGGATCAGACAGTAGGACTTTGAGCTCATGAATAAAAATTGTTTTTCACCTAAGCTTCTTTGGAAGAATTGATGCTTGCTGCTAACTAAAGTTTTGGACATACCAATTTAATGAACTAATTAATACCTGCAAAATAAAGCATACTGTGGTATTCTTGTTTGATCTGATATGTGTGATTTTTAAATCAATGGGTTATAAAATAATAAAGATCATACAATCCATATCACTGTGGATAACTTCATTTTTATTCCATATGCTCAGCCTTAAGAGCTTGGGTTGATTTGTATAATCTAAGTTCCTCAAATTCTGGTCTCTTGAATTGTCAATAGGAATCATATGATCTCATAGGTCTTCAGATTAAGTAAGTGCCATCATTAAGAATGCATTAGAACCTTTAGTTCAGACACCTCAATTATCAGGGCCTATCTGGTCATGAAAATTCCAAGAAAACATTCTGAATAAAAGCTGGAAATCTGACAAATGTAACAGATTCTTAATAAATGTACTTTTAGCATATGTCTGTCTGCACTGATGAGGTATATTCATTGTTGAAGTTCATGCCATCCTGAGCAAGATAGACCTCAGCGATGAGGCAAGGCAGAGGAGGAGTTATCCATTTTCCAAAAATTCCTTCAAGTTCCTTACAACACAGCCTAATGCTCAAATGTTATGCGATTGGATTAAATGACAATACACTCCATTTTACATAAGGGACACTTTTGGTGGCAGAAAGAAACACTGGCTCTCTCTATAGTTTCTGAGTAATAGGATTTTGTATTCTGATTGTTAGGTACTTAATGGCTTTTAATTAAGAAAAAATGGCTCTACCTTGCTTTGTGGGGCTGGGGAAGGGGATCTCAATAGAACCTGTCTTTACTGTCTTGGCTAATTCACTGAAGATACTTCACAGCTCCATGCACCTCACAGGGCCTCTGAAGGAAGCACTTTAAGATTACTGATAGCAGGAAGAGTGGTTCTTTATACAAGGTGGGGCAAAAGTAGGTTTACAGTTGTTTGTATGGAAAATAATACAGTAATTAATAAATACTAATACAAGAATAAACTCGTGTTTCACATACTCACAACTGTAAACCTACTTTTGCCCGCACCCTGTATATTGATGTGAGGGTTACCGTGTATCTAAAAAGTCAATTTGGTGGTTCATCTTTTTAAGTTCAATGCATGTACTATGAATGCTAGAACTGCCTTTAGAACTCTAGAGAAATGTTTTTCTTTCTCTTCACTTTTATAATCTGTGTTTTTTAATCCTCACCTGAGGATATGTTTTTTATTGATTTCAGAGAGGGAGAGAGAGAGAGAGAAACGTCAGTGTGAGAGTGAAACATTGATTGGTTGTCTCCCTTATTCATCCCGACCGGGGATTGAACCCAAAACCTAGGTAGGTGCCCTGACCGGGAATCGAACCCACGACCTTTTGGTGTATGGGATGACTCTTCAACCATCTGAGCCACTGGGCCAGGACTCTTTGCTTTTACTATCTGTATTTTGATGACAGTGTCAGTTTCAGTCCCTTTGTTTTAAGACCTAGGCATAATGAGGAGAAATCTTGGTAAGCAATGCATTTTAGTAGGAAAAAGCAGCCATAGTTTTACTGAGCAGTTACAGTGCTGTGCACTTGACACATTATTTCACTTAATCTTTGCAGCAACTCTGAGGTTGGGCAGTATCATTCCCAGTTTACAGATAAAGTAACTGAGGCTACTTAGCCAAAGTCGCACAGGGACTAAGTGACAACACTGACATTTGAGCACAGCCCTGTCTGCCTTCAAAAACCATGCTCTCAACCACTCTGCATCCTGGTTTCTAAGAAACAATAGATTTTTTAAAAATGTATGCCTTACATTAAATGGTTATAGAAATCGGACTTCTGTACTCTGTTCTGTGTGATGTAGCCACCCTATAAATTTTCTTCAATATCCTTAAAATAACTTGAGTTTTGTCCATCCTACTGGAGGGGCGGACGGATGCTGTGGCAGCATGCCTTTTGAAAGATCGAACCAAGGCCACTTTGCACTGTGCCTCATCAGTAATGTTTATGCCCTGGATGTCACTTTTTTTCAGAGTAGCCTCACCTAGTTATTCTGATCACGTACCATTATCATTCTGCCCTCAAACTGTTCTGCACCATGAATCATTTTGACTGTGCATTAGTGTGTTTAAGAGACTAAATGGAACTGTCTCTCTCACTTGCCCTAAATTAATGCATTCCTACCCCAAGCCGTCCTGTGGCTTTAAGTGCAGTGTAGCCATGACAGCAGTCCTTGCTGGGTGGTTCTGAGTACCAATACTCAGTTTCCACACTCAGATCTAGAGCCTTTTTGAAAGGATTTCAAGGAATCTTTACCCACATACTGAAAGTTTCCAGCCCTAAATCTGCAGTGCTCCCCTCCCCACTCATCTACTATCCTGTACTCACTCCACTCTAGCCATGCTGGCCCTATTGCTACTTCTCAAAGACCCTAAAGCTGCTCTCACTTCAAGGGCCTTGCATTTGCTCTACCTTCTACTCGGAAAGAACTCCCCACAGCTTTCATGCTAACCCTCTTATCCCATTCAGTTCTCTTTTCAAATGTCACCTGGGTCAGTGGGGCATTCCCTGATCACCCAATTTAAAATAGCACTCCTCGCCTCCAGGACTGTCCAGCCCCCTTACTATTTCATTTCTTATCACCTGACACCATCTGACACACTATATTTTACTTAATCCATGGTTTGTGTATGTTTCCCACTAGCAGGTAAACTTCCTAAGAGCAGGAATTTTTGCTGTGTTTACTACTCTGTCCCAGTACCCAGAACAAGTGCCTGGCACAGAGTTCACACTGAAAAAATATTTGCTGAATGGATGACTGGTCATCTTGTGTAATAGCTAAACATTTATTAAGCGCTTAATACCTTATTTCATCAAATCTAAGATGCTACCAATTATAACATAAATATTGCCAGTTAAACTCATTACAAAAGGCCTACTGGTTTCAAAGATGTTAAAATGTGGGAAAATGTACACCTTAGAACTGATATGTACCAGGCACTATGGAGAGTGCTGTTTGTGGATTATATCATCTACCACTAATCCATTGAATGTGTCTGGGACCCAGAGCCAAGCTGTCGGAAGCAATGTCTTTACGCACTCTACTATTCCAGCCTCACTTTAGTGTAACATACTGGTTCTTGTGTCAGTTTCAATTCCCAAACCAGAATTCTGTAAAATATCCTTCTTGAAGAACTATGAATAAAAGTATCTATTGTACCTATACTTTACAGAGCTGTGACTGTGACCAATGGGATTATGGCCATAAAGTGTCACATAGTAGGCACTCAGCGGTATGATAGGCACTAAATGGGTATCCTTGATATGCATTACCTTGTCATCACAGCAGAACCCTGAGGGTGGAGGGAAAAAAAAGGAGCCAACGTTTTTGGGGAATCAGAGAATTTCAGTGGCTTGTTCAAAGTCACACAGCTAGTGAGTGGTAGAGCAAGTATATAAACCCAGGTCTCTCTGGCTCCAAAGCCCAGATTTTTCCCTTAAATAACTTACTGCCTTTACCTGCATGTGCCCAGCCCAGAATGAAGGGATAATCAACAGCCAAAGTCAATGATTCTGGCCAAAGATTCATGTAGGTTGCTATGAAAAAAAGTGAGTCCTGAAATATTGGGTAATCACATTGAGCTATGGAACAGGTAAGCCCAGGGATGAATCTGCTTTCAGAGACCTACAGACATTCCAATGGACATCAGAGTGTGTTGTGAAGCCCTAAATAACCGACCATGAGATTTGTTCATATTACACTATGGATTACAAAGGCTCTCAAACGTCAGGGCTCATCAAAAATACCTGTTAGGCCTCACCCCCAGGACTTCTGGAGTCAGGTCTGGGGTGGAGCCTGAGAACTTGCACTCGTAACAAGTACCCAGGTGATCCTGGTTCTGCTGGTCCAGAAACCAATGAGAACCACCAGATTAAAATGTACTATAACATTACCTAGTCTCATCTGTGTCCCATCCTCCCAAAATTCCAGGGAGCTATCAGCACACACATACACATGAGTATCACAAAGCCAACCCCAACCCAGAAAACAGAGCTTTGGCTTGCTGTCCCTGATGGTCCCCTTCCTCCTCAGTGATCTCCCAAGTAACCAAGGCCTCCAGGTAATCAGGCCTCTGAGGAAAGAGAGAAAGCTGGTGGGGCAGGATCACATCTGTGCTCTGCCCCCTCTCTGCCCCTGTACCCAGCAGGTAGCCAGTCACCCCCATTTGCCTCAGGGAACATTTCTCTTGTTAACAGACTGTCTAAGCCTGGCTGTTTTCCAGAATCCTGAGCTCCTTGATGGGATTGTGCATAGGAGGGAGGGAACAGTGCCTTGGAAAACAGAAATGCAGGAGGGAAATTTCTACCGAGAGGGACGGGCCTCAGGGAAATGGTGCACATAGGGTGGCTGGACACCAGGCATTAGGTCTCCTAGCCTAGATAGAAGCCCCCTCTCCACCTCACCTCTCATGCCCCATGGGCTCAGAAGCAGCAGAGATGCCCATCTTTGAGGGACCATGTGGACTTGGACAGTGAGGGTAACAGGGAAAATCACAAAATGATTGAAGGCCCCACAGTCTCCCCCTCCCATCCTTGAGTAACTTTCAGGAAGAGGAGGGGCCCTTCAGTAGTGCATGCGATTGACTTTTCACCTCAGCAGGATGGAAGGAAGATACAGATTTAAGCTGCAGCCTTTGAGTAAACCTGCCCTGAGATACACACTACATAAGACACCACAGGGAAGTGCACACGCTTTATTTCCAGTTAGAATTTTTAAAATCCTGACAAAGGTTGAGCTTGGTGAGCTGAGACCTCAAGGGGGAAACTCTAGGACATCTTTTGTTCAAACAAGAGGCTGATCTGACTTCCCACACCCAGGCTCCATCTGGGCTCCCCTGTTGCAGCAGCAGCAGCTGCCTCAGGGGAGTGTAGAGCCTGCTCAGAATACACCAAATGGAAGGGACATTCTGAACAGTGCCTATCCCACCCAGTCCAGTCTATGTTTAATCCAGTTAGTCCTCCCAAGAGAAGCAAGATGTCTGTCCTTGGAATTCCTTTGGCTCTTCATCCACTCTTGACTGGAAAGGGGCTTACGATGAAAGTGGCCGAGGCTCAGGGCTCAAGTGTATAGCCAACACTCCTGGAGCACTGTCCTTCTTTAAGACAGTCACCCAGTCGTCTTTCAGGCAACCAGGACAGCTGTCCCTCTCAAGGGAGGAAATCAGCAGAGTGCCAGAAAAGTCCTGCTTGCATTCTTGTGAGGCCATTTTCCTGATCTTTGCCACTGCCCATTCGTCTCCATTGGAATTAATGTGATGAGCAGTTCAGTCATTCAAGTCCTTCCATGAAAGTCTCTTTGACTTTGTCCCCAAAATTGTAGAGATGGATATTAACGTTATTTCATTGGGATTCACCCAAAAGCCACAGTGCATGCTAGACAAAGAAGACATACCTGGTCTACACTGTATCTCAAATTAGACTCTCTTCTATCATCTAATCCTTGAAATTATTTTGTCTGGCCCTGCCAAGGCAAGCGCATAGCTAATTTTTAAGTTGATAATTTTGTATGGCCCCAGAATGATGTTATTAATATCCGAATGGCCCTTGGCAGAAAAAAGGTTCCCCATCCCTGATCTAAACAGACTCATCCACCTGGGTAATAATGTGTGCATCAGATAATAACATATAACTGTGGTTCCTAACAAATAGTTTTTACACAATAACTTTTTGTTCAATTAATGAATGAATAAAACTCAAGAAAATTGCTATAATCTCTAAAACTTAATACTACCCTCCCAACCCCCTTTGAACTATGCTATGTTAATCCCTTTACCCCAACAGAAGAATTAAGTTCTAACAAAATCTATCTGCTCTCCCTTGTTCTAAGATATGCGCCAGAATGTCTATTTCCTGACTCCTTCACATTCTTTTTAGCTCCAGCCAGTTGAGGTGTCACTGAGGTGAAGGCTGCTTGCTGAGAGGCAGAAGGGTATTTTGTGAGGATTCACACACTGGGAGCCAGAGGTTCTTCAGCTGCATACAAGTTCCTGGAGCTTAGAGACACAAAAAACAGGCCCTCACCTATGAATGTTACAAAAACCAAATCAAGAAACGAATATGAACACTGCTGCAGTTTACAGCGTAATAAAAGCATTCTCAAGAAAAAGCAGTGTTCACAGAATATAATGTATTTTATGTTCTAAAAGCATTGTCATTCTCAGTCAAAGACTTAGAAAGAGGGTATTATGGGAAAGAGGAGGTTAAAGGGAATACAGAAAGGAGAAAAAGAGACTGTTTCATCATGGCAGCCTCTACAGGGTGTCAACCAATTGAATTGGTAGCAGCCATCCAGGGTTTACCACCTGTGAACCTAAATGCAATTGGAGACATTTTCCTTTAAAAGATTAATGAATATTCCTCAAAAAATTAAAAATGGAACTACTGTGTGACCAAGTGATCCCACTTCTGGGAATATAACCTAAGAATCCTGAAACGGCAATTTGAAAGAATATATGCACCCCTATGCTCATAGCAGTGTTATTTACAATAGCCAAGATCTGGAAACAGCCCAAATGCCCATCAGTAGATGGGTGGATAAAAAAGCAGTGGTACATTTACACAATGGAATACTATGGGGCTTTAAAAATGAAGAAAATCTTACCTTTTACGACAGCATGAATGTACCTGGAGATTATTATGCTAAGTGAAATAAGCCAGTCAGAGAAAGACAAATACCATATGATCTCACTTATATGTGTAATCTAATGAACAAAATAAATTGACAAACAAAATAGAAACAGAGCCCTGGTGGGTGTGGCTCAGTTGGTTGGTGATCTGCCCCTTGCACCAAAGCGTTGCCCGTTGGATTCTTGGTCAGGGCACATGCCCGGGTTTCAGGCTCGATCCCTGGTGGAGGGTGTACAGGAGGCAGCAGATCAGTGTTCCACTCTCACACAGATGTTTCTCTTCCTCTCTCCCTCTCCCTTCCTCTCTCTAAAAATCAATAAAAATATTATTTTAAAAAGACTCTAATTTAAAAAAATAGAACCAGAGGCATGGATACATGGAACAGACTGACAGCTGTCAGAAGGAAGAGGGGTGTGGGGGACTGGATGAAAGAAGGTGAAGGGATTAAACAAGGAACATATATGCATAACCCATGGACACAAACAATAGTGTGGTAAAGGCCAGGGGAGGAGAAGGTGGGGGCTGGGTGGAGGTGGGCAAAGAGGGGGTGTATGGAGACATCTGTAATAGTGTCAATAATAAAAATTAAGTTAAAAAAGATTAATGCACATATTCAATAGAATCTCATATTTCTTTAAAACAATCACACTATATACATACATATACATACATGTGAAATATGAAATTGAGGAAAAGAGATCAATATGTGGAAATAGATATATTAATGTTAAAATGTCTATTGCTTGATGGTAGGACAATGGCAATTTTTGTTTGCTAGGTTTTCAAATTTTCTATGGTGTAAATAAAAGTGTCTGATCAGAAGGAGCCTGTGGAAATTGATTTCTCTTTGGAGTATGTGCCCGTTCTTTTTCTGCATCCCTGAACTCAGTGAGGAGCTTGTTTGGAGCCAAGGTATCTAGATTTTCTTGCATTTATGGCAAGCCAAGTGTCTGGGGAAATTATTCACACTCTAGAGCACAGGCAATCCCAATTCCTCCCCCTGAGGGCTGAATTTCTCCTCTTGCTGGGACTCAAAGGCTCTTACCTTTGGGTAGACGACCCCTGAGGTTGCTGCTTCTCTGAGGTTGGGTCTTGGCTGCAGCTATGCTCCGAAGGGTTTATGAAGTGGGGCTTCACAGGACCTTCCTCTTGGCCTTGGCTCTCCTCGCCACACTGCAGTGCTACCTCCTCCTCGGACCCAACTGCAGGGCACCTGCCAGGTGGGTAGACCACCCCAGGAGGCATCTGGGGGTCTGGGGGTCTTGGCAGGTAAACTGCATCCATTGTCGAGGCCATCTGGTCCCTCTCCTTCTGGGAATCTGCATCCAGCCTACGCTGCCACATCTTGGCCAGCACCTGGTTCCGCTCCTCTACATTCCGCGGCCATGCATCATACCCGAGCAGCTGGGGTGTCTGTAATAGCGTCAATAATAAAAATAAAGTTAAATCAAGTCAGCAATAAAAATGAAGTTAAAAAAATGTTAATGAACAGATTCAATAGAATTTCATCTTTCTTTAAAACAGTACACACTATATTATTTTAAAGAATAGTGGGGTACGACCTGCTGGCGCCGCTTCTCGGCCAGGAGCAGCTGCCCGCGCGCGGCCTCGCGCTGGTCCTGCGCCCGCTGCAGGTCTTCGCGCGCCTGACGGAACTGCCAGAGCAGCCAATCGCGCTCTTCGCGCAGCCGCTGCAGCTGGGAAGCCAGAGCCCAGGCCGTCGCCTCGTGCTCCTGCAGCCGCTCCTGCAGCTGCCGCACCCCGCGCGCGTGCTCCTCGCGCTGCCTCGCACCCACACGCACCCCCAAGGCCAGCGCACTCCAGGCGCAGGCCCTCTTGCTGGCGAGCGGCACCTGAGGGTCTGTCACGATGCAGCGCAGCTCGTCCTCGATTTCGCTCCAGGGCCGCGCGCTGAAGGTGGCGTAGAAGTCGGGACCGCCGCCGTTGTTGAGCACCTCTTCGTTGATGAACAGGACTATCTCGCTGTGGCGGAAACCGCTCCCGGCGTCCCCCAAGGCTACGGCCATGGCGGCCTAGTAGGCCGACCCCCTGCCGCTTCTGTGGGAAGCGGTGGCCACCTACCGACTGGCCCCTCGCCGCCTCTCACAGTCCCGCCTCAGTCGTTGCCCAGTCCTCGCCTCCTTCCTTTTTCACTCGCTAGTTCTTCCAACAAAGAGTGAAGCCAATTCGCTTACCACACGACCACCTATCGGGGGCGACGAGGTAGCACAACACACATCGGAGTTCTGTCGGGAGGAGTGTGGCGACCCACCGGCGGTGGCAGTGCGCCCCCTGCTTGGCGGGCAAGTTGGGAGCTGCGCGAAGCTCCGCCCTGGAGCTACGTTGCTTGGCACAACGCCTCCTACAGGGCGAGCGGGCTGGGAGGCTGCGCCGGCGCCTTCAGCAAGCCCAGAGAGACTGGACTCTTGTTTCCGAGTTTCTGACGAACAACACTAGACACACTGAATAAATTTCTAACCTGGGGGTAGGATGAGTGGGTGTAAGGGAAACTCTGCTCCCATAACTCTCAGTTGCTATGTCAAACTTTCTATACAGTCTCATGTTTGCACTTTTCCCTCCTCATCCTAAGCAAGTGACCTTGGAGTTCCTCTCATTAAGAGCCTCGGTTAGACCCTCAGCCCGGAATCGAAGAGTCTCGGGTTTGATTACCGGTGAAGGGCAGGTACTGGGATTGCAGGTTTGACTCCACGCCCTGGTGGGGGTGGGGGTGGGGGTGGGGGTGGGGTGGGGTGGGGTGGGGTGGGGGTGGGTGGGGGTGGGGTGGGGGTGGGGTGGGGGTGGGGTGGGGGTGGGGGGCTCCTGCAGGAGGCAACCAATCAATGTGTCTGGCACATCAATGTTTCTCTTTCTCTCTCCCTTCCCCTCTCTCTGAAAATCAATGGGAAAAAATCCTGTGAGGATTAACAATAAATAAATAAATAAATAAATAAATAAGTAAAATCCAGTAATTGAGCCTCTAAGTCCCTTAGCTTTCCTTGATAAACCCTATCTTCACACTCTAGATCTCAGTCCCTCCTGTTCCTTTGCCTCAGGGACTTCCATACACCTTATTCACCCTCTATTCCCAGTGCCTCCTCCCTTTCCTGTGCTACTGGATATTTTTTCCCATACAGTAAAATGGTTCAAGTTCCCTCTGATCTTAGAATAATTTCCTCCCTCTACCCCTTCTCTCTTCTTCTTAGAAAATAGTCTACACTATATCCACTTCATTGTGCTCCTTTCATCATTCAACCTGGGGCACTTTGTTTTTTGCCCCCCTCCAATTTAGTGAAAATTCTCTGATAAGGTCACCAGCAGTCCCTACTCCAGTACAAAATCTAGTGGATACTTTGAAAGTTAATTTTCACATGATTTTTCAATAGGGTTTGATTCTGTTCACCATTCCATCCTGTCTTGGTTCCTGCGACATCACATTCTAGTGATGTTCCTCCTATCCCTCTGCCTTATCTTAGTTTCTTTAAACTGCTTGTTCTTCTTCAGTCCAAGGCCCCAAAGTTGGTGTTTCCCCAGTTTTGTCCTCAGATCCCTCCTCTTTTCATTCTATATGCTCTTCTTGGATGAGCTTGTTCACTGCCATAATTTTAAATACTACCTCTATCACAACTGTGTATTTACAAATTAGACTCTCTCTTTTTTAAATTTTATTTTTCAATTACATTTTACATTCAGTATTATTTTGTGTTGGTTTCAGGTATACAGTGTAGTGGTTAGACAAAGCATATACTTTATAAAATGTTCCCCTGACATTTCTAGTACCCACTTGGCACCATACATAGTTGTTACAATATTATTGACTACACTTCCTATGCTGTACTTTATATTTTCACTTTCTTGATAGTGTCCTTTGAAGCATAAAAGTTTTCAATTTTTGATGAAGTCAAATTTATCTATTTTTCTTTTGTCACTTGTGCTTTTGGTATTTAAGAAACCATTGTTTACTCCAAGATCACAAAGATTTATGTCTGTTTTTTTCTAAGAGTTTTCTAGTTTTAGCTCTTACATTTAGTTTTTTGATCCATTTGGGTTAATTTTTGTATATGGTATGAGGTATGAGTTCAAATTCTTTTTTTTTTTTTTTTGCATGTGGATTGTCCCAGCAGCATTTATTGAAGACAATATTCTTTGACTATTGAATGGATGTAGCACCATTTTCAAAAATCAAATGGCCATAGATGTGTAGGTTTATTTCTGGGCTCCCAATTCTATTCCATTGATCAATATGTCTACCCTTATGACAGTGCCATGCTGTTTTAATTACTCTAGCTTTGTAGTAAATTTTGAAATTGGTATGTATGGGTCTTCTAGATTTGTTCTTCTTTTTCAAGATTACTCTGGATTTTCTGGGTCCCTTACATTTCTATATGAGTATTAGGATCACCTTGTCAATTTCTGAAGAAAAGAGGAAGTTGGAATTTTGAAAGGATTATATGGAATTTGTATATCAATTTGGGGACTATTGACATTTTAGCAATATTAATCTTCTAATTAATGAGCACAGATGTCTTCCCATTTATTTTGTTCTTGAATTTATTTCAAAAATACTATGTAATTTTCAGTGTACAAGTCTTGCATTTCTTTTGTTAGTCTTTTCCTAAGTGTTTTATTATTTTTATACTATTGTAAATGGAATTGACTTGTTAATTTAACTTTTGAATTGTTCACTGCTAGTGTATAGAAACACAACTGATTTTTGTATCCTGATCTTTTATCTTGCAACCTTATTATTAGCTCTAATAGTCTTTTAGTACATTCCTTAGGATTTTCTATATATATATCAGCAGCTAGAGGATTAGAGAGGTGGGAAAGTATGTCATCCTCATCCTACTTCTCATTTGTGAACATGCTTGTTTCTGATGTAAGTCAAATAGTTTTCTGAGTCAAGTTAACTGTTTTATGAATGTTATATCATTCTCTTCGGGAAAAAAAAAAAAAAAGTTTTATGTAAGCCAGACTTCTAAGGCTGACTTGAATTATAGAATTTTCTTTGGTAAAGACAAAGCAGACTAAATTAAGGTGGCAACTTTCTCTGTCCACCTTCCCTTTCTTCCAAGCAAAAGAGTTGAGAAAATGCCAAGGTAGGGTGAAAGAACAGTTCTTTGAACATCTTAATGTTAAAATTTTGAAAAGATTTTAGTCGAAAAGTTCAGATACAACCTTAAGTAGGTGTAGGATTTGACAAGACACTGTTTGACAAAATGTAGTGGACATCTATTCTATCTCCCACTTCACATTCATTCACCCTTCTTTGGTACTATCACTTCAGTTTTCCTCAGGAGGATCATCTCTCCCTGACTTTCAATCCAGGCAGGTTGAGTGGTATTGCTATTACCCTGAGCTTCAGGGGTGGGCATGTGACTCAAGCCTGGCCAACTAGAAAAGTTGCTCCCTGTGGCCACAGAGATTGGTTCAGGGATGGGCACAGAATCCAAATCAAGTCAATGAGAGACTCAGAATTTTTATTTGAACTATCAGGGAAGAGAAACTATCTTTTCAAGTGGACATTAGCCTTTAAGAGTTTAGGTCTAGTAATGCTTGCCTATAAGGGAAGTCTATCTTGATTTGCAGAGCCTGAGAATGAAGCCAACATGATGGAGAGCAGAATTGAGAGATGGAGAGAGACTGGCTCCTAATGACATCTTTGAGTTCCTGAACTTGGCTATGCCTGAAGTCAAAATACACCTTGACTTTTCAGTGATTCAGTAAATTCCCTTTTATCTTTAAGTCAATTTGAGGGTTGTTTTTTGGTGTGTGTGTGTGTTTTTCAATTTATGTGTTCGTTTTGTTACTTGCAAACAAAAGAGTTCTAAATGATATACCCAAGGATACAAGATTAAGAAAGTATGAAGGAGGATTGAAAATGGAATGGGCATTAAATAATAGAGAAAAGAGTTTCTATAATGGGAAAGCTTCTGACCCCATAGCCACAGAGCAAAGTATGCATGAAGATAAAATTTCCCAGTCACTGGAGTTGGTTCAGTAGATGTTTCCAGCACTGTATCAGGCTCCAAGGAGTCTGCCCACAGAACCTTCACTTGGTGGCTGTGTTAGATATCTCCTGTTCTCCCCTCCAAATGCACTCTCTACCCTGCTCTACTCTGCTTTCTTCCTTGGGAGGCTGATCTGTATGGACATCAGTGAACTTCCTTGCCCTCTGGCTTTTGGTTGGGTTTGGTGAATTTACCATCAGGAGATCAGAGAGAGGGAGGAAAATTAAGTAAGGTATTTATTCTTCTGTTTCCCTCACTACAGGGTCACCTTGGGCTAAGTTAGCCTCTCAACAAGTCACCACTCCTCTCAAGATAGTCAATTGTACTTGACTCAGTCCTTCAAGGCTCTGGGAACCACTTCCTACCCTTGTCCCTTAGGGTCTAGGAAAGGTAAGAGTTTAGCTTATTCTAGCCTGTTATTGTGCTATTCTCTGTGGTTCTCTATATCTACACATTTATAAGTAACCTCTTTATAAATACCCCCCTTCCAATTCCATTTTGTCAAGTGTACTATTTCTTGTTGGAACCCTGACTGATGTTATGCCCATACAGGAGCCTACAAGGAAGTACATCCTGAAGATTCAGCTGCTAGATTAAGAGCCCATTACATCCTTCTTAAACTTTTTGAATTCCCCTATCAGCTTTTCTTTCCTCCTACCCTGAAACTAAAGAACTCTGTGAAGTAGGCAGGGCTATTCGGCCTTTCAACTCCTTTTCCCTTGCCCTTTGCCTCCATCCATCCCATTCCTCCCCCACCTCTCAACATACACACACACACACACACACACACACACACACACTAACCTCTATTTTCTGCTTGGATAAAATCATAGTGTAAATCACATTTCTGTATGATTTGGCTAAATTGCTCTATCATGTTTGAATATTTTAAGAGGAAGTCAGTAAGGAAAATGACTAATGAAGAACCTAGATGGAGGAAATATACTGGGGTCACGGACCTCCCTGCAATGAAACCATATCAGTTAGTAGACCTTAGGCCAGGGAAGCTTCCAAGGAAAGAAGGGATTCCTACTGCAGCCTAGTCTCTGAATCAAACAAGGGAGTGAAATATTTCTGTCATTAATTGCAATTACCATAGAGATTTGTTCTGAGAGACTGTTTGTGGCCAGATGTGCGCTGAAGTCACTTAGCCAATCTTCCATCAAGCAATTGAAGTTTCTTTTGGATTTTGGTTCCTTCGCCCCACCTCAAACTTTCTCTTAGTGTTCTTGTACACAAACACATAGAACATTTAATACCTGAACTCAACCTTGATGAAGAAAGGAAGTTTACTCTGACAAAGTAGTCTTCTGAGAAACCAGAGCATGGAGACTGCAAAAGGAAAAATGCTCAGAATGAAACAACTTTTAGTTTCATCCTCTTGTGACTAAACCCCAAGAGATGAAAAAGGGTGAGGGTACGGGAGAAAAAGTCTTAAATTAATAAACTGCCACTTGTCAAGTTTTCCACCTACATAGCTGCCCAATAATCCTGTGGGAAAATCAGTGGTACAGTCTAGAAAGAGGAAATCATACACTTCTTTTTAAAATCTATTTATTGTTGTCAATAAGTTACCAAGACAATACTAATGTTTTCTACATGAAGATCCTATGAAAGGTTACTTTAGGATAATTATTTCAGAGAGGGGAGGGGTGAAAAAATCACAAGTCTAAGCAAGGACAAAACTATGAAGGCATTTTGAAGTAGTATTTCTCATTGACAATCAAGTAAAACCAAGTGCATTGCAACAAATGGTATACAAATCAAATACTGGTACAGCACAGTATGGGGGACTATTTAAATTAGTCCACTAGAAGTTTTGAACTGTTAGAATTCAATTCTAATGATTATATTTAATATCCAGTTCTGTATAATGAAGGTATTTGTTCATGTCCCAGCTGACAACCCAAACTATCCAAGTACTTTTCAACACTTCTTTGAAATTGTGGAAACAATGGATCCCATTGAGTGAGAAATACTGTATGACAAAAGATTCATAATTCCTTGTTTGTTTAATAGTTAACGTATTTAACAGGATAATGTATTATGTATAAAGTATAGCACCAGTAGTTGAATTCCTGTGAAATGTCAACTATTACAATTCACATTTGACATATGTTTCAAAATGTTTGGGATATCATTCATTGATTTTTAAAAAGATGGTACTTCCTGGTAAGCAGCAGCTCAGAGTAGAAAGAGCACTGGACCTGGAGTCAGATGCAATGCAGGTTGTTTTCCCTAAATGCTCTCTACTATCCTTTCCAGATTTAATGTTATTATCTTTTACTACTGAATCTTGAGAGGTTATTTGAGGTGATTTACAACTGGTTTTAAAGTTGTTGTCTTCAAGCATCTTGTCTATTTTTTTAAGATTAGTTTTAAAAATCAAGTTTGGTAAGGAAAGGGGTTGGGAGGAGACAGTTTCATTGTGTTTTTTTTTTTGTATTTTCCACAGATCTTTTGTCATATATCTTCTATTACTTGTTAATAGTGGTCAGCCCCCCTCTACTCTGTTGTTAAGAGTTGGCAGGAGTTAGAAGGTGTCTGGGAAGGAGATTCCAAGGAGCAGCAGCCTTTTCTGCCACAAAACCAAGAGAAAAACACTATCTGAGAGACTAGATTGGTGTGATGTGTTTACATAACTGGCTCAAATTCCCCAAATTAAATAGCTTAAAATTTCTTAAGAGAGTTCACTTAAGCAAATGTTGCTTTTGTTCTCAGATTTCCTTCTCCCCAACCCAACTAGTGTTTACATCTCCACATCAATGTCTGAGCAATAGAAATCACAAGCCCAAAATGTCCAAAATTGATCTCAACATCTTCCTCTCCAATCTTGCTTCTCTCTTGGATTCCCAGTCTTGATAAAAAATATCACCATCTCACTGGCTCTAGCCAAGCTCAAAACCTTGGGGTCATTCTTGACTTTTCTTTGTCCCTCATTGCCCATTCCCCAGTCTTGTTCCTCTCCAATCTACCCTTCACATTGTGGCTGCCAAAGTGCTCTTTCTAAAATGCAAATATGATCACAGAGATTCCCTGCTTAGAATGCTTTAATGACTCTTTTTCATCTACTGGATAAAATTCAAAGTCCTCTTTTGGTACCTGCATACCTCTCTAGCCCAATCCCCTGCCACTCCCTGCCATTTCCCTGAGCCCTTTATACTCCAATGACAAGAACTGCTCACAGTTAACCAAACACACCATGGTCTTTCGTGATTGTGACTTTGCATGTGAAATTTCTCCTGCTACTTTCTTAGCTCAAGTTAGTAACTTTTCCTCATGCTCCAATAACATTTCCACATACTAGTTTGATAACTCTTGTCACACTATATCATAGTTACTTCTTCACTTGTTTGTCTTCACTACCAGACTACTAGTTCCCTGTTTACGAAGAAGGTAAACATTATAGAGGAGGTTCAGACTCTGGATGTTTCTAGGTGGCATTTAAGCTTGCTTTGGACCCTGAGACACTATGCTATTCTCTACTGTTTGCTTCTTCTCCTTGTCCCATCCCTCCCTCTGATGCAGGTGCTAAGAAGCAGTGGAATGGTCACATGGCCAAAGATAAGACAAAGCAGCTTGGCTGATCCATAGCCTAGAGAAACATCTGCTTCATATCATTTTTTAAGCAAATGAAAAGCTGGCTAATGGGCCTTGAATTAGGGTGGCCTGGAAGGGGCTTTCTGTCTTATACTGAATCAGTTGGCTGACTCTGATTTCAATCCCTAGAGCTGTAGCTGAGGGACAACACACCCATCCCTCGTGGTCTCAAAGAACATCATACTACTGTCAAACAAACAGCCCAAAAAGAAATAGCTGATAGAGATTTCTTTCTTGTTCTCTCCTCTACCTGAAGCTGAGACAACCCTGCTTGCAGGAATGTTTGCCTTTGGATGATTTCACCATAGAGTGAGGAATCAAATACCAATCACATTCACGTAGTAGGTGTTCTCCCTAATTGCAGTGGGCCTCACTTCCCCCACAAAAATCTTAGGGGAAGTCTTCATCTCTCTCCAGAACAATATCCAGTTAGCACTGCTTTCAGTTGAAGGTACCTTAGCCTTTGAGTCAGTATTTAGTTGCCCATGAGAGGCAGCCAGTTTTTCAAGCATCCCTGGATATAGAATTCCCTAGGTATGGTGGCCCTATATATATTCTGGGTTGGTCTGATTGGTGATTCCCATGGAAGGGCCTTGCCAAGCAGGTGGGAAAAAAAAAAAGATTTATCAGCCTGGTTGGGAGGAATCTCACCTCTAAAAACAACAAAGTTTTAGAAAACACAATGAATTTATAGTCATCATAGAAATTATTCTTCATGGCTACTGTGAATTTTATCATATACTATGTTTGCCCTATAGTGAGACTTCTAGCAGCAAGAATGGTTTTAGTTTTAAGTGGGGGGAAAGGAAATTAATATAATCTGTCATCAGGAGAGACCACCTTTAAAAAATCAAGTAGCCCCTATAATGTCATTTTATACATATGTCAAAGGCAAGGAAAGAGGATCTGCTCTTAGATGTCCATCTGGCTGTGTCCTGATTGAAGAAAAAGAATTCAGGTGCTACCAGTGGTAACATGAAATAAAACAGAAACAGAACTGGTGGGTGTCACCCCCTGAAATTCTTAGGTTTCTATGTTCAGAGTAAAGATTACCCTACCCACAAAGCGATCATTGATGACATCATTTATGATGCCTTTGCCCTTCAGTTGGCACTGCACAGGCACCGCTTGGTTCTTCACCACATCTGTAAAATGCATTGCCACCAGCGGGGAGGTGTAGTTAACCTGTAAGTGGAAGAACAATGAATTCTAAGTTAGAGGAGGGGTAGCTGTGTGGGAGGGTAACAGGATGGAAGTGATCAGATATTCATTGCAGAATGGGATAACCTCTGAAAGAGAACTGAGTAAATCCCATGATTACAAGTCACAAATGGCTAAAGCAAATGACATGCTCTCTCTGCCCTTGGACAGTGGGGAAATTACATATTTCTCTCATAAGTCATTGTCAGATGTCTGATTGTCCTTTGGGGAAAACCAATTCTAACTCATTATGGTATGATTTCCTGGATATCAGACAATGAATCAAACCAGAACTAGCATCTGTCAAGTCTCTATGCTAGAGAAGAAGCTTTCACTGCCCCAAAGCCTCACATGGGAGAAACAGGGAAGTGAGATTATTTGGGCATAATTTAGTGCAATGGCAGTGATTTGTCTGCTCTTGGCTCTGTCACAGTGCTATGTGACATTGGGCAAGTCACTTCCTCTCTCTGAACCCTAGTTTCTCTATCTGTAAACTGAAGGAGTTAGACTATATCTGAGATTCCTTTAGATATGGAAAGGAGTTTTTGTGGTAGGAATTGGTAGAGTGGGCTCCTGATCTTGGCAAGCAGCTGTTCACCTCTTTGTTACTATCTTCTGCTCCCTAATCTCATAGATTCCAGCCAGCTTTTCCTTTGTCTCTAAGCCCTTTGTGACAGCAAAGACTGAAGGGGATACAGGCTTACGTGAGTCAGTTTGCCGTAGTAAGGGTAGTAGCGGAGGTCAAAAGAAGCAGACTCTGGGTAGTAATTGATGGATCGGATGTCATTTTCATCACCTCTCTGTAAGTAAAAGTAGGCATGAAGGGTGCTTGATCACTTGGTTGGAGCCTGAGCTAAAGGGACCTGTGCCCCAGATGAAATCACTGTGTGACCCACAACCACCTGTCCCAAGAAGACCATGAAAGCAGAATGGGGCAGAGCTCAACCCAGACCTATCCCCAGAGGAGCATTTCCAGGGAGAGACTGTGCCTTGGCTTTGCAGTTCAAAAAACACTGAATAGAAGGCCTGGACTGAGGCTGAATGTGCTCAGTATGTCTCTGTGCTGGCTCCTAGGAGACCCAGACAGAAGGGCTCCAAAGAGCTTGCAGTACCTGGTGCTACTCTGGCAAGAGGACCTACCATGCCAACCCCTGTCCAAAGAATCACACTGAGCCTGGCACCCAATGTTGGACTTTGGAGCTGAGGCAGGTGTAAGTTGGAACATGTTTAGTAAATCTCACCCACTGCAATTTACCCACTGTGGATTCAATTCTGTTGGAAGTCAGACCAAGTGGACAGAGATACAACCTATAGTTGGCTCACCTAAACTCATATCCCCTATCACATCCTCTGTCGTGCTTAATTAAAGTAGGTGGAGTTAGGAGGATAAGCAAGCAGGGCCCAGTACTGGAAGTAATTAAATAAACAAGTCTACCCTCATCATATCATGCCAGGTAGGGCATTGCCCATTCTACCTATGTATTAGTCTTGCCCTAAATAGCAGAGTCTGGGGGCTAATAAGGGACAAATTGTGTAATCACTAGTAGGAAATCACTCAATAGGGTCATGTGATGAGTTCTGTCAATATAGTATAATCGTCCTTAGTATAAACAGCTTTCTTTAGTTTATTCTAGTAATTAACTCATCCTGCCTGATTTCCACAAGAGGGTGTAGGTTTGACCAGAATTGATTATTACAGAACGCATAAAGACCCTTAATATTTCTTTTTTTAATAAAAGGACAGTTTTCAGCAGGGTTCGACGTAGGCTGAAAAATTAATGGCTTCCATTAGGAAACTCTAAACAGAACTCAATCCAATTAATATACTAGTTTCAAATCAAGTTGGTTTCTATGAATTATTTACATATTCTTCTAAAAGGCAATGAAATTCATTTTTTGTGAATGGTATGTGGAATCAATTCTACTAATTTATGGCCATGCCTCACCTGTGTGTATATTTATTTACACATACTCTCGTGCATGTGAACAGAATAAATATCTTTCTAACTTGTTCACCCGGCAAATGCAGCCTGACCTTTCAAAGCTCATCTTCAGCATCTCCATCCCCCACATGGAACCAACCTTTTCCTGGTCAAGGCCTCCACTTCACCTTTCATAGCACTTGTAATACTTGATTGTCCTGATTTCAGAGAGTCCTATTTATCTTGGCACTCCCAGCACCTAGCCAAGTACCTGATCTACAATAAGTGATCAGTAAATGTTGCCTTTTGCTGCTTTCTGATCTGCCACCATCAAGATTGTAGCTTTGAGCTGTATTTCTAGGCCTGAAAATGGCATTACCTGGCTTCACACAATTGCAAGACAATTTCCAGGGCTGGGGGTGCAGTTGATGTTGTCAAACAGGAGGAAGCTACTGCCAATTTAAGAAGCAAATCCCAGATCTAGGGCTTTTTCCTACAAAGGAGCTAATTGGGGCAGATGAGATAGGAGTTAATGGTCCCTCCAAGGACAGTTAATTAGCATATTAATGGAGTTCTGTTTATACTCCCTTGTAGTCATTTGTTATTGCAATACCAGTGCCACTGGTCATTGCTACAAAAAGTGAAATTCAGTTTTAAAAGCAGGGACTAATGACTCTAATGAAAGCTGTTTTTTTAGTTCAAAGAAATAAGTAATTAGAGCTAAAAGCAAAAGTGTAAACAGAATCCCAGTTAATGACTTGGCACATTATTGTTCCTCGCTGTGGCCTTAGCTGAGGTTCAGTCTTTGGCTTTCACAGGTATAAATGAGCACACACACACACACACTACCACAAACACACAGGAAATTAATGCTTTCTGGAAATAGGGAGGCCTGAAGTTATTAAGGCAGGTGTCTGTCGTTATGAAAAGATTAACCCTTTCTCTAACCCTTAACCAACCATCCAAGGTAAAGCCTTGGAAGGGATGAACCACCCTTTTGCATGAAATAGATGTGCTAGCAGTGCTTACTCAAAAATACACTTTACCTGAACTTTGCAGGAAACCTTCACAGGATCTCCAAGCTCAGGACGAAAGCCTACAATCTATCAAAAGAAAACCAGTGTTGTTGTTTTTTAAAAAAACAAAACAAAACAGATTTGACAGTAACAATGAGGCTTTTATAGATTCACCTTGAGTCATCCCTTCCTTAGGCATAAGCTTAATTTATTCTGCCCTCTCAGAAATGTTACAAAAAGAAAAAAATGCAAAATATCTTCAGAGCTGTACAGCTCAGCTTATGCCTTGTATTGTGCCTGATATTCGTACAGTGGTAATTGCAGTAAGTTAACCTTGAAGGTGTAAAGAATTTTCTGATTTCAAAAGGGGTGTGCCTGGTAAGATTCTGCCACACCTAAGCCATGGCAGGAGAGAGGGAAAATGGATTTCTTGTGATATGAGAATTGTCCCTCACCCTACCCCATGTCAATCCTTTGTTCCAAACAGCTCAGGGTCTCAATCCTGGCAGAGGGCATCAAAGGGGGAGGTTTGGGGAGGGGAGAGAAGAATGAAAATCAGAAGTATTCAAGGAGAAAAAAAGAATTATTTCTTAATAATTTGTCTGGTTGTTTGTACTACTGATGCTGTCAGTAAAAATGGCCAAACTGGCAGTGTGTGAAGACAGAACTCAAGAGAAATGGTGTCCAGAGCCCTCCTACTCAGCTCATCCACTTATTATCGCTAGACTGTCAAGGGCCAATATACCCTGTTCATCTTTAGAAGAATGCAGGGCTGTCCAGTAGAGTAGCCAAAAGTAGGGTCTTCCAGGCCAGAGCAATTCTTCAGGAAAGAGCGCTTAAATTGGCAGGCCTTCTTGTCCTCATCTTCATTTCCATCTTGGATGAAGTACTGTCCCGGGGGACAATCTACATTCATTTCCTCTTGAAGACTGTCATTATAACCTAAAGTGTGTGTGGGTGGTAAAGGGTCATGTTAGATGGGTGCTATAGGGGAAGGCCATGTTTACAATAGTATTCCTCCCTAGTTCCCTTTCTCCAGCTTGCTTGTGCTTTTCAGAAAGCCCACTCAGTCTGTCTTAGGCCCTGTGACATGGTATCAGGTGCCCAAGGCCCTTCATCAGCAACATGTCTCCAGGAAGCTTTCCGGGCTAGCCCCCTCAGCCCACTTTGATTGTCTGCCCCCTTGCTTCTCACCACCTCGTCTACTTCTGGGAGAGGAGCAGGCACTTAATAGGCAGATTTTGGAAGCGGTAGTGGAATGAGAAGTGTGTGTTGTGGGGCAGGTGAAGGAGGAGGAGAAGAAAGAGGAGGTAGAGAAGGAGAAGGAAATAAACCAGTTTCTCATTCTTTACAAAGGGAAGTTAGCACTGCAATTAGAAACTTAGGTTAAAAGACAGAAAACAATGATAACCACAGCTTCTCCACTGAGAGGGTGAGGGGGTGAGATTTTTATCTACTGAGACCCAAAGCACTGAGATTTAAATGTCCCTTTAAATTGAATGGAATGTAACATATGTCCAAGGTACACTTATCAGGGAGAGAGCTGAAAGGGGTCATCTGTGAGCTGGTTCTTTGGGCTACTAGATGCCATAGATCTAGGCTTTGGAAGTTACTGCATTGTTTCTAATTTGGTTCTAAATGATAGTATCAGATAGTCCTGTTAGATCCAGCTCCCATGCATTCATGTTCCAAGTAGCTCAGTTTTTCAGAGGAGATTGTGTACCTATGATCTACCAGAGGTAAAACTCCAAATGTACCACTGGATCCTCATCTAGGCAGGTTATGACCTGGGTTTGATATTATTAGGAAGCAGCTGATAATTTTAAATCTATTCCAGTGATGGCTAAGTCTTTGTTATTCCTCAGATAAAGCTACATTCAATTCAAGGTTTTGTTTTAGTCATATTTTAGAGCAAGAACTATGTTCAAATAATAACTTTCTAAATAGAAGTTCTAACCATGTACTTATTGTTTCTCTTGAGGTAGTTCCATCAAAAATAATGTGACATGGGCATGACCCTTATTGCAAAGTCCCAGTCCTCATGGGAATGAAATTGATATTCTGGGATATCTATTTCAGAAATGTGTTCCTTTTCAACAGGGCATATTATCTGTGCTTAGGAATGAAAAACCCAGTGCTTTTCCTAATGTTCGTCCCCCTGCTCGGTATTCAGGTCAGAAGTGGTATTTCTCCATCTACTAGCTTCTCAGAGGAATTTCCCGGCAGAGATTCCAGCAGTACATTTGCAATAGTTCGCAAGCTTTTTGAAAGTAAAGAAGATATTGTGCTGGCCATGATGTCCAAGACATTTTGGGGGCCAAAAATGGAACTACATGGACTCAGAAAGAACCCAGTCCCCCTCATTTTACAGGTGAGGCATCTGAAACTTAGACTTACCCCAAATAACACCAGCATTACGGATACAAAGCTGAGTTTCTAATTCCTGGTCATATGCCAGCAGCAAAGAATTATGAAAAGCAGCACTTCTCAAGCTTTAAAGTTCATACAGATCACCTGTGGATCTTGTTAAAATGCAGATCCTGATTCAACAGGTCTGAGGTGGGGCCTGAGTTTCTGACTTTCTAACAAATTCCCAGGTGATGCTGATGCAGCTGCTCTCTGGATCACCCTTTGAGTAGCAAGGGTTTCAAGAACATGAATGTGGGTTTAAACACTGCTAGGAGACTTTGATCATGTTACTTCCCCTTTCTGAGCCTCAGTTTCCCCATTTGTAAAATGGGACAATAGACTCTGCTATGCAGAGTTAAAATTAAATGACAAAATTCATTCATTTAATTAACACTTCCCATCATGTAAGAAATTATTTTCCTCTTAATTCAGTGCACATTCTACTGGCCACTCCCACCTCATCCCCCACACTTCAGTCAGGTCAGGCCATCCATATTAGTCTAACTGGCTTTTTCCCCACAAATAATAGGTTAGTAATGTAAACTCACTGGAGCTCCTCTTTGGTAGCTAGATAAATACACAGGCTGTGTGCTCTGTGTTTAACTCTAACCAAGCTGCTACCTCAGTTTTCACCCTATGGAAGGGCTTTTCAAAAACCCATTCATTAGTTACTAAAAATGTATATCATGACACTATAGAGATAAGCATCTTGAAAACACTTCTAATCAAAATGTAGGAGTGACTGCCACCCAGAGATTCTTCCTCTAACTCCCTTCTGGAATACTGTTAAATAAAGACCCTTGCTCTCTTACTTCAAGATTGCCCACCTCCAATAAATGAATTATCTTACCTTGAGAAAGTATAGGAGACAGGAATCTTCTAGTTCTGGAGAACACTCTTCTTTTCTCACCACTACCTCTCCCCCAGAATTATTTTTTACTAATTGATCATTATTGAGCCATCTGGATGTGCCCAGGACATAACTAGATGCTGTAGAGTGTTCAAGAAGAGAAGACAAGCTCTCTGCCTCCAATGGACTTATCATATTGCTGGAAAGTTGACATATGTTTTCAAGGCAACATACAATCATAAATTAGAGCAGTTTTGATCATATTTACAGGTTCTGAGGGAGATGCAATGTAAGGAAAGACCAGGATGGGCTGGGGTTAGTAAGAGTGAGTCAGGTGAATTGTGAATTCCTACCCATCACCTTTCCAAAGAGATTTGCACCATTCAGAGGAACTTACTTACCCTGGAGAAAGCCATTTAGGCTAATCACATAATGCTGCCAAGTGTCAGGTTCAGAAACGTTGAAGTTGAAGTTAAGGCTATGGGCGAAGGGTCTGATCATAACTCCTGGCAATGAAAACAGATCTTGGATATATTAACCCATTCTTGGGATAATTTTTTGGTATTGATTCCCATGAAACCTCTCCCCACCCCAGGCAATCAAAATGAAAAGGACCATAATTTGCCAACTACCTTTTTACTTTTACTCTTAATAATTGAATCCCTAAGTCATTACCGGGAAGAGCCAAAGTTAATTGAGGCCAAACATGCTGTGCAAGCAGATTCTGTCCAGCAAGTTCTGATAGCACAGGGCATTTGGACACTCACCAGGAGGCTTCACCCTCTCAGAGAAGGTTGGCATGTAAGGGCCAATGGTCAGAAATAGCGTGTACATGCAGAGAGTGATCACAGCAGCCAGAGAAGCGTAGAAAAAGAAGTAAATGACTAAGATCAGGCCTGCAGAACAATCAAAGATGAAAGTGGTCAGTGCTTGCCAGCAAGCTCTGCCTCCTCACTTGAACTTATGAACCAGAATTAACTCAAACATGAGATGGCTTTTTTTTTTTCTTCAATTCCCTAGATTCAGTATATCCACCCTTGCTCATTCAGATTTCACCAATTTGGAACTGGTGAGACTTGTGTCTGAGGTCTGATTGCAGTTTACCTTTACAGCATCTCTGATGGAAGGGCTTGCTGAGCAAATGACGACCATGAACAACATTACAGAGGAGTGGAGTTTAAAGTACTGCAGCGGGTAAATTGCTTGGGAGTCCTCTGGGCAACAGTTGATGTCCTAAGTATACAAATCATTCTTCACTATTCATTAAAGCAGGTGCCCTGAAGAGTCCTAGCAGCTTGGTTCCAGTGATTATAGATATTTGCAAGGGATGGAAACAGCATTTCTTTTCACATAGCCTATAATTCAAACTTTTGATTAATTTCCATGGGACTCTAATCAAGGTAAAGTGAGGTTTCACCCTACTTATTTCACATCTTATTCATCTTTAGCAAAAGTTTAAGTGGCTCTGCTTTTCAAAAAGAACACTAACACAGGACAGAAGAGGGAAGAGTAGGAAACTGTACTTAATTACTGATACTTGCTACCTGTGAGCCCTACCTGTGAGCATGAGAAAATTACAGAACCTCTCTGCACCCAAGATTCCTCATAGGCAAAATGGGAATAAGTTTAGCACTTACCTCTTATCATTCTCTACATCTGTAACAGTACAGTAGCCCCCACTTTTTCCACGGTTTTGTTTTCCATGGTTTCAGTTACCATGGCCAAAAACGTGCTCCAAAAATATCAAATGGAAAATTCCCAAAATAAGCAATTCATATGTTTTAAATTCTGTGCCATTCTGAGTAACATGATGAAATCTTATGCCTTCCCACTCCATTCCGTCCAGGACATGAATCATCCCTTTGTTCAGCATAGCCACACTACATATGCTCCCCACTCATTAGTCACTTAGTACCTATGTTGGTTATCAGATCGTCTGTCACAGTATCACAAGTATGCTTGTGTTGAAGTAACCCTTATTTTATTGAATAATTCCACATTCACATAATTTTTATTGTAGGATATTGTTATAATTTTTTATTTATTTTATGATTAGTTATTGTTGTCAGTCTATTACTGTGCTTAATTCATAGACTAAACTTTATCATAGGTATGTACGTACAGGGGAAAAAACATAGTATATATAGGGTTCAAGCATCCCCTGGGGGTCTTGGAATATATCCCCTGCAGATAAGGAGGAACAACTGCATCTGGAATTCAGTGTTTCCTTATATCCTATCCTGACCTTACCACTTCCCAACTGTTTAATCTTAGACATGGTGTTCACCTCTCTGAACCTCAATGTCCTAATCTGTAAAATGAGGACAATAATAGTACTTGAATAATGCATATAAATAGCATAGCACAGCCTGGCAGATACCAAGTATCCTACAAATGGCAGTATTCATCATTGTTATTATTAATTTTATTATTGTTATAGGACCAGAAGCATAATTGTGTGAATTCCTCCTCTGGGGGCTATATTATAATTCACTTTGCCCAGGATTAGGCAGTACAGAGTGAGGTAAATAAGAGTGAAATTGTTGTTGAGAAGCTCTTTTCAAGTCCTCCTTGGATTCTTTCAGCCAACAATATCTGGCTCTGCTCACAACAGTTACATGATGTTGGAGCTACACATTCAAACTGAATCATGAACCAGAAACTGGAACAAACCACATAACTTTGCTGTACCCAAAACCAATTCCAAATATTAATTTTTAAATTGTACCATAAAACAAATAAAATAAACCAAGAAGTGATTGGAGAAGGAGAAAATAATCCTTAGTAATCCAACTAGAAGTGGAACATTTATGTTTTATAAAATAAACTAAAGCAGAACTGGAATATGAACACATTGATTCAGCTGGAGTCCCTGGAGAAGAGATTGCAGCACCTCTGTGCCTGTAATACTTGGCTACTGCCCAGTAGCTGTCCTAAAGGGATGTGCCCTGTGCCATCTCTTCCATTCCTTTACCCTCATCCCCATTGTAGCAATGGACCAACAGCTAAAGCTATGCTGGGGGGCTGGAAGACTTAGTTTCATGGATGAAAGGAAAGCAATAGAATACAGGTAAACTCCCTTGGAAACATCTTCCTTCTTGCCTAGGATGTGTGGCCAGGAAGCTGTAGATGGGAGAATGGCACTGGCAATGAATCCTCTCAGCCTTACCCAAGAGTCTGTGCCCTAGAGTCTTAGCCACAGACAAAACCAAGCATCATACCCATCTGAATTCATTCACCCCACCCACCCTTTCTGCTTGGGATGTCCAAGTTTTCATTGGCCACTCCTGTAGGTAATACAAGGTTCTCTCCTGAATGCCCCACCCAAGCATGGGTAGACCTGGATATCTTGGATAGACTAGGTACCCATGATCACAACTCTTCACTCCTCCCACCAAAACACCCCCATCAGTTCCTGAGGCCCTATCCATCAAGGCCTTGCTCATTGCTACAGTTCATGAAGACAGTGTAGTGTTCTGGCAAGAGAATGAACTTCAGTGTTCATCCAATCTGAGTTTGACTCCCAGTACTGCCACTTATTAACTATGTGACTTTAGACAAGTTACTTACCCTCTCTAAGCCTCAGTTTCTGCATCTGTAAAATGGGGATAATAATATTACTACCTCATATGGTTCTTGTCAGTATCCAATAAAATAACATATAGTTCCTAACAATAGAGGTTGCCCAGCTACCAAAAGAAAAGCTCATAATATAATAATAAGCAGGTGAATATGTTGGTCATGTTGCTGTGCAAGCTCAAGTGGGCAGCTAGTTCTCAAGCAAGAGGGCAGCAAGGTATATGCTTGGTGGCCAAGACATTAGGACCACTATTTTCCCTTTGCCCAGAGGTAGCTGAATAGAAGCAGCCAGAATTCCTGGACTGTCCTTAGACCTGCTACCCAGATACCTGGAAAGGGTCTACTGTGCAGTGTCCCCACTGCCATATCTTCCCTGGGCACTTGAACCTTCTTCCCTCATCCCCACTTACTGGCCTATCGCTTATTCTCTCTGGGAGGGATTTGAATAAGCTCATCTGCTGAAGTTGCAATTGCTGGCTATTTGGGAGTTAATACAGGGCACCCTCTCCCAGAATCTCACTTGCATTTCACAAGGCCTGTTTTTCCAGTCCTCTTTAGGCAGAGGAGAAACAGCTGTGCCCCCTTTGGAGCCCCAGTGAGTGTCCAGCATTTGTCTGCAGCTTCCAGAATGTCAGAATGTTCCCTGAATGGTACATTTGTTCCACTTGAGAGTTCGAGGGATGGGCAGGGGTGGGGCTGAGAACTGAGGAAGGGTGAAGGGAGGTGGACATTGTTCAGAGTCCCACACTTGCTATTCCTAATTCCAGGAAGCAGGGCTGGCTGTTTCACCCTGACTGAGATAAATTAGAAACATAAAGGATGAGGGAGAGTTCTCAGCCAAAGGGGCCTCTATAAGGCATGACCATCAACTTCAGCAACCTAGACCCTTGGCACTAGGGAACTCTTATCTCACCCATTTTTTCTCACCCATTTTATCTCCTCTATTTTTTTTTTTCTTCTTCTCCAAACCAGCAGCTGCTCTTTTTCTGGGCTGTGCAGGGAGTGTGACAAGTGTGAATTTGACCACAGGCAAAATCTCCTGAGGAGAAGGCTCAGCACTAATAGTTCAAGAGGTGAGTAGGACCCTGGGAGAGGAGTGCTGGGGAAGTTGTGAAGTGAAAATGGTGGCAGCATGTGGTACAAAGAGGAAATCCTAAGGAATGTGATTCTGCTATTGACCAAGTGATGCAGGGGCTCAGCTTTAATCTCTACAAATGATCCTTTAAACCTAATTTGTCTGTGTACATGATGGAAATGTAAAGCACCAAAAAGCTGGGGCCAGGGGCAGGCCTCCTGACTCTCCTTCTCTGACATTTCTAGGTGAAATGATGAGGCTTTATAAATCTTTGTTCAGGTTAGCAGGGATTTGGGTCTCATATCCTACAAGTAGTTTGCAGAGTATTTTCAACTTTACAATTATAACATCTTGTTAGAGCCTCAGGCTGATCCTGTGAGTGTGGTGAGGCAGGGATTGTTTCCTTCATTTGGTGGGTGAAGAAACTGAGGCTCAGTGAGGGTAAATGATAAGCCCAAGGTCACACAGATAGAAGGTGACAGGGCTGGGACTTCAAAAAATTTCTGTGCTTTTCCAACTCATTCTTAAAGTCTCTCTGCATTGCAAATGATTTTGAGTCCAGTGGATTTCAGCCATACAATCAAGTTTGTTCACTCACTTGGAGTTTGTTCTGATGGGATCTGCCCATAGTCCAGGCATTTCCCTAAGCATTGATCCTTTTACATGATATCTAAGAGAAGTTTGCAGACAAGCCCATCCAACGTATGGTAAAGGAGTCCTGGACACCAAGCCAAAAGGAAAGGACACCCTACTGGGGCATTGGGACAACCGGGACTTACTCCAACTCTGACCTGTTCGGGCCAGAGACATCCTTTTCTCCGGATCCCACAGGTATTCATTCATGATCTGCAATTTCCGCCACCAGGTGTTGCCTGTTGGCTGACCCTGACCCTCTTCCTCATCCTTTTCCTCCTCTTCTTTCCCCTCCTCTTCCTCCTCCTCCTCCTCCTCCTCCTCCTCCTCCACCTCCAAATTGGGTACCACCATCACCCGAGCCTCTTCTTCTGCTTCTTCCTCTTCATCTGCTAAGTAGTTCTGATTCACTTCATCTTGGTCATCCTGGAACAGTGACAGAACACAATCCCCTTTTTGAAAAAAATTTCCAGTGGCACGTCCCACCAGCCAAATATAAATGGAAAACGACTTAATATTTGGAGATGCTTCAAATTTCCACTTCCCCATAAACATATCCATTGTTACAAGAGATATTTTCTTTCTCTCTGTACTTTTGGAAGAAATATCCTTTCTATGACCCATTTTGATTCAATATCCTTTCCACAGAGGTATAAGTTTTATTCTCAGCTTTAGGCATTTTGGCTCTTCCTCTAGGACTGCTTGTGTCATACTACTCTATCCTGGGACCTTGGCCCCCTGCTTCACTTTGGCTTGTCAGGACAGAGCTAAGCGCAACACTGGAAGATAGAGTAGTTTTAGACATTTGTGTCTATGATGGTAAATTCTCAGTCCAAATCAGCTTCATTCTAACACCCTGTACACTTTCAGCTGCTCCACTTCACCATCCCAAGTTGTAGCTAAAAATAGCCTTGGGTAGACATCAGGTGGAGAGGCCAACTGCTGTACCCCTTCTCAAAATGTAGACTGCCTTCCCAACTTCCAACAGAAACAAGTGATGGGGGTTGGGGGCTATTTGCTGCTTCTCTGACTGTTGCCTGGTCTGGAACCTCTTTCGGCCTTAAGCTGGTTGAACAGACCACCTGAGGGTTTGGGACCCCAACTGATACTTCCTTAGTCTCCACCCCTCCCAAACCCCATCCCCTAGACAAAAATCTGGGCATGTAGTAATCGCTCAGCACATATTTGTTGATTGACTGATTGCAGCCATTACTTGAGATCTGAAACTGTAATACTCTCTGAGTGGTTCTAAGAAAGAAAGAAAAAAAACCCAGAATTCACCAAATGGTATTTCAAGTGCCTCACAGCCACAGGCTAGAGAGTTGGACCTTTGCTTTTTGTGGGTCTGCCAAAACTCACTGCAGCAGTAGAAAATGAGGTCGCCCTCCCTCTCTCTGCTGTCCAAATCTGAAGAGTGGCGGAGCCTGTGCACCTGTTGGGGTTGGATATGTCGAATGATAGAGACCAGGGGCTCTAGGCTACCCCTTCCCTGCTTGATTACTCAAAGGCCATTTAGAGGACACTCAACTAAAAATTCTGCCATTAGTGGGGAGGGGGCCTCAGAAAATTGGGCTGTTCAGAATCAGTAAAAGTGATATAGAATGATAAGGCTCTATGCTCAGAATTCAGCCTGCCCAGCTCTATCTAGCTCTTGATTATAATCACTCTTGAATTACTGTTTAATTTGTTCAAATGTACAGTTTTATATCACACACCGTATCAGAACTGACAGTGATCTTGGAGATTCACTTGTCCATCTGAGGCTCAGAGACGGAACAGGATCTAAACAAAGCCACACAGCAAGTTTAGTCCCAGAACTTTTGTCTCTCGATACCCTGGACAATAATGTTTCTCCTGTCACGTTGAGCACAAGTGCCTAAAGGTGACTTAGCAGATTTATGGGAAACAATAATGTTAGATTCTATGCTCCCAAAATATAGTAGATGCTTATAATTGAGGATTACTGACTCTGACATGGACTCAGAGTGTAAGGCTTGGGAAAATAAACTCCATTATTCAATGCTGAATGGATTACTAAATGTTCTAAATCTCACTTGAGTGTGAACATATGTACACATTTGACCTCCCAAAGTACATTCTGAGCACCCAGGGGGCAGGATCCATATTTTCTAACTCCTTGATGGCCCACCCCAGTATGCAGCCCACAGCTAGGTAACCAGTGAGTACTGAATAAATGCTGATGATAACTGCCTGGCTCTGGGGAAATGCTCTACAGAGCTTGCCGCTCTAACCTCAGCAGTCATGTGGACTGCAGTGGATACAGTCATCATGGCCCCCAGAGAATCTGCTGCAACTGAAAATCTCAGAGAATTTGAAGTGTAACATTTCATTATGAAGGAATTTATATTCCATTTATATTTTCTGAACAGCTCCCTTTTCTCTCCTTTTTGCCTGTATGCCTGCCCTCCACCTCTGTTCCACAGAGGAGGCAGCTGGCCTTGGCCTCAGCCTGATCTTATTTGTAGATATGAGCTCTCATGATAATCCTATTAAAGATGGCTTGTCATTAAAGCTTTACCCTCGAGGGAAGAATTAACCTTCTCAGAGCTGTTTTCCCCAAGGCTTTCACGATGCCTCAGTATCAAGAACCTCAAATATCTTTTTCCTCTCCCCCTGCTTCCAGGTATAGGAAAGCCTCACAATGTGCAAGAGAGGCGCTTTTGTGCAACTAACTACTTAATGGAATCAAGTAGGGAATCCTTTGGTAATGAGAGGGTCTGTTTTTGTCAGTTTCCTAAAGTGGCACTGGCCTCATGTGATAGTGTGAGTGTGCTGGGATATAATAGTGGGTAGTGTGGAGGGGCCATCATGTTGCCCTAAAAGGGAAGAGTCTGAAGGACAGAGGGTGGCTCCATTTTGAGCACTCTAAATATATAAACAAATATATAAACAAGCAGTATGACCCAAAGGATAAATTTGTGCCCTGCATTGAGTAATACCCTGTAAGCATTTGAATGATAGCCTATGGACACAGACAATAGTGCAGTGAAGACCTGGGGTGGGGCGGAAGCTGGGTGGAGGTAAGCAAAGGGTGGGAGGGAAATGGGGGACATCTGTAATACTGCCAACAATAAAAATAAATTTTAAAAAATTAGTTAATTTTAAAAGAGAAATTAGCACACGATTATTCACTGCATCAAGTAATTTCTTTTTAAATTTGGTCAAGTGTTCTCTATAAAGAGCAAGATCCCCTGATGCATTGAAAACCCAAACCAGAATGAAACAGAAACGGACTCATAGATACAGAGAACAGACTGACACTTGACAGCTGGGAGGGGTATTGGGGGATGGGTGAAAAAAGTGAAGGGATTGGGATTAAGAAGTACAAATTGGTAGTTACAGAAGAGTCACAGAGATGTAAATAATAACATAAGGAATACAGTCAATAATATCATAATAACTATGTACGTGGCCAGGTGGATACTGGAAATATCGGGGGACCACTCTAAAGTACATAATTTTCTAACCACTATGTTGTGCATCTGAAACTAATACAGAATTAATCCTGAATATAAACTGTAATTGAAAAATAAAAAATAAAAAAACAAGAAGAAAATCCAAACCAGTTAACAAATCATTGAAATTATATACAACACTTTAGTAACATTACATAGAAAAGAAGTCAAGTAAGGAACAGCTATATATGCCCTACAGATTGTGACTGCTCTAAGAGCTGGAAGGAACTTTGGGATGTCAAACAAAAGTTTCTACGAATTGTGGCTGGAAAGTTAAGGGAAGCCCTTTGTAGGTGGATATGGGGTTAGAATAATTCATGTTTTCCTCTGGCTGACTGTTGACAGTCTTCACTTAATTCCCTGATTATATAAATGGCTATTCCCAAAGAAAAATAGATTAAGCTTTGTTTCCTCCTGGGGCTCAGATCAAAATCCTCTTTGGGGGAGATTTCAGAATATACCTCCCTTCAAAAAAGTACTGTGTGGCATATATTAATGGATTATAGCGAAGTAAATGCAAAGAAACTTTGGGTTCAAAAAAATTTGTAATGCACCCTGGAGATAAATGGTGACATCAAAGGTGTGTGTGTGTGTGTGTGTGTGTGTGTGTGTGTGTGTGTGTGTGTGGTGTGTGTGTGTGTGTTGGTCAGGGTGGGGCGGCAGGCAGTATGGCAATGGGTGGTGAAGGGTCAGAGGGTTGGGGAGTTGCACACTGCAAGTATAATGGAAAGAGTACAAGATTAGAAGTGAGAAAACTTGCATTCTCACTTTTGCTCTTCCACTAATTTGCAAGTCACTCCTGTGCTCTGAGCCCCAGCAGCCTCTTTTCCTTAATGAGGGGTTCTGGAGAGATGATGTCTATGATTACTCCCAGTGTCTATCTAGGATTCTATGATTTTAGCTATAGTCTGGAATTTCTGCTTTAGAAAAAGAGCAGCTGGGTTCCTAAGAAGCTACCACCCAAAGGGATTGAGATAGCTGGGTAGGCAATGCCTTTCATTTCCTCTTCTCCTTCCCTTCCCTCTTGGTTAAATTTCCTGTTATCAGAATGAAACCTTTACTCCAAGACTCCAAAAGGTCTGTTCTAATTCTTGACTCCCAAGAAAAATTTCCTCTCATTCTCTGGCATCTTCCCCTTCCCTTATCTTTCTCTAGTAGGAACAGAGGCTCCCCCTTTCAACCCAGAAATTTAGGGTGAAATGGAGTGCTGGGAGTCACTGCTCACTCTTGAAATTATGCGCTTCCTTAAACCTCACTGTTCCTGCCCATCCCAAGGAGAAGCAGTCACAAACCAAGACCTACACAACCCCCAACCCACTCCACTAAAAAGAAGCAACAAAGTATTCTTTTCCCTGGGACTCACAAGTCTGTAGCGATAACTGTGAGGAAAGGCCGGAGCCCTTCTGGACCGGAGCTGCCTTCTCATGGCTCTTCAGTGGGCAAAGACGAGGAAGAGGCAGGCAAGTGGGTGAGAGTTCTGGAGCTTCTGCTGGTACAGGAGACACTGGTTGCTGGGGCCACTTGGTGCCTAGTAAAAGTGAACCCTCCTGGCATGAGGCCTTCCCCAAAATAATCTAACATGCCCCTCTCTCATTGGTTGGCCCCTTCCCCGAATCAAAGGAAAGCCCTATGGAAAAGCAAGCTCATCATTACAGGGAGGGGGAGATATTCTGGGTCACAAGGATGAGCAACTCACCCCCCCAATTCATGTCTCTTTCCACCCCCTGCCCTTCTCTAGTGCTTGAGATACTATGGGCCCAATGGAAATCTTAAGTCATGTTCTTCTCAATTGAGAGTTGGATATCAGTGTGTGCAGGAGGTGGGGCGTGAGTGGGAGTTGGGAGTGAGGGGAGATGGCCAAGAATAACTTTCTTTTTTCATAAGGCTGATCTCATGCAAAAGGATCTAGGGTGTCAGGAAAGATTCCCTTTGCTCTCCTTACCCCCCCACACACACACACACACCAAGCCACCTACAATATTTCTTATTTGTGTCAACCCAGGAACTCCTGAAAATGTGGATTACAAATCCTGATTTTAGAAGCCAGTCTTTTGTTTTACCCCTCCTCACTCCCTCCCTCCCAAAAAAGCGTCTTGGACATAAAGAAGCCTTTTTCTAGCCCACGTGTCAGAATGGCCCCATCAGTTGCTGCCCCTCACACACACATCTCTTGGAATCCTGGCCAAATTTCTGTAGTGGTTGAGATCTATATTTATCCCTTAGCATCAGGGCAGGGAACAAGCCAGAACTTTGCAGTGTCAGTTTCCCAGACATATATAACTCCTGAAGCCAATGTGGGATCCAACAAAAGAAAAATTAATAGAAATAGCCAAGAACATTGTATAGTATTTTTGCCTGTTTGATCCACCCCACTGGAGCCTGGGTGGCTAAAAGGCCTGGGTAGAGTTTGTAATCTTTCTTTCACAAATTACCCACCCCATCCCCCATTATACCCAGATGACTGAGAATATTGCAGATACTGAGATTCTGGGCAGATTCATAATCAAGAAAAATAGCAAAAATAGCACAATAGCTTCAATAGATTTCTCTATTCATAATTCCAACTCCAGGCTATTCTGATGCAGATAGCTTTGATAGAAGTTAATTTAAAATAAAATCTCCATTTACTAGATTGTTACTAATTGGGACTCTTCCTTAGCAGAATCTCCTCCCATACCTTTATTTGGAGAGAAAGAGACCACTGACAAATAAAGAAAATTATTCCCCTTTTTGAATTTTTTTAATCCTCACCTGAAGATATTTTGCCATTGTTTTTTAGAGAGAGTAGGAGAGAGAGAGAGAGAGGACGAGAGAGAGAAACATCAATGTGAGAGAGACACATCTATTGGTTGCCTCCCACACGCATGGGGCCAGGGATCAAGCCTGCGACAGAGGTACACACCCTTGGCCGGAATGGAACCCAGACCCTTCAGTCCTCAAGCAGACATTCTAACCACTGAGCCAAACCAGCTAGGGCCTTTTATTGGATTTTAATAAAAGCAAAATGTATTTCAAGGGATAACCTGGTGTTGGTAGATATCAAGCTCTACCTCTTACACTTTCTCCACCTGAGCCTTTTGTGTGATCCTGAAGCCCTTGGAAGCCTCGAAAAACAAACAGACAAAGGGCAGATCAACTGGCCTTGTCTTACTAAGGCAAAAAAGAGAGTACAGTCATGTTGGTAAGATTTCAAAAATCAAGAGTGGCAGGCAGCACAATTTACAATAGTGAAGACATAGAAACAACCTAAGTGTCTGTCAGCAGATGAATGGATAAAAAAGATGTGGCATATATATAATGGAATATTATTCAGCCATGAAAAATAAGGAAATCTTGCCATTGAAGACAACATGAATCGACCTTTAGGGCATTATGTTAAGTGAAATAAGTCACACAGAGAAAGACAAATACTGTATGATCTCATTTATATATAGAATCTAAAAAGCTGAACTCATTAAAACTGAGAGTAAAATAGTGGTTACCACGGGCTGGAAGTAGGAGAACTGGGGATATATTGGTCAAAAGATACAAAGTTTTAGCCCTGGCCAGTGCCTCAGCTGATTGAAGCATCATTCTGTACACCAAAAGGTCATGAGTTCGATTCCCGGTCAGGACACATACCCAGGTTGAAGGTTCGATCCCTGGTCGAGGTGCCTATGGGAGGCAATCAATTGATGTTTCTCTCTTTCTTTCTTTCCTCTCCTTTCCCCTCTCTCTAAAATCCATGAAAACATATTCTTGAGTGAGGATTAAAAATAATAATAAAAACAAAAATAAGTGTATCAAGTCACTTACACAATGTTATATGTCCATTATATCTCAATAAAGCTGGAAAAACCCCAAGGGTGGGAGGACAAAAGGGGACTTGGAATAATGTGGCCTCAGGTAACAAAATATTCCATTCTCCAGAATCTCTTGGTCCCTAGCAGCCTAAGTAATTTGAGGCTTGTAATATACTTAATATATTTGCAATGTATTTTGACTATAGCTCAGGCTGCCTTCTGGAATGCAAGTTGGGTGGGGGAAAATAACAAAATCCCTTAGGATCTCAAATCTGTATGAGTCCACAGTCAAAAAACTCTAGCTAAGGGGAAAACCAATCCAGCCAATTTTGAGGGGAAAAACCAGTCTGATTGTCAGTGCAGCAGACTGGAGCCAGAAGTGGCCAATGGGACCATAAATGCAGCAGTGGCTACAGAAGCAAGAGAGGAGGGAGAAAGGAGAGGCTTTGAATGTGACAGGAGATTCAAAGGCAAATGATTCAAGTATCTAAAACTATATGCCCCGTCCTTGGGCACAAGTGTTAGCAGCTGCTTCTACGAGCCCCTTTTCCTGATTGCCTACCCTGATGAAACTGCATGGTTGCTAACAGGGAACAGAAACAATCTTATGGACTGGATCCTCCAGTTCCCAAAGGAAGGCAGAGATGGTAGCACTCTTCAGAGAATCTTTGCCTCTTCCATGTAATGGGTTAGTTTATGGCATCTGTTCTTATGGGTTATTTCCACAATTGTGGAAGGTGGGAGGGGGGAATGTGTCCCAGAGCCATCAAAGAGCAGTTTTGTACTTTCTTTACCTAGGGATTGGCTAAATCTTCAGGGAGCCTCTGAGAGATCATGTGCAGTGGAGCTTAAGAATTGTTTGCCACCCGGCCAGTGTGGCTCAGTGGTTGAGCGTCGACCCATGAACCAGGAGGTCACGGTTCAATTCCCGGTCAGGGCACATGCCAGAGTTTTGGGCTCGATCCACAGTAGGGGGCAAGCAGGAGGCAGCTGATCAATGACTCTCTCTCATCATTGATGTTTCTATCTCTCTCTCCCTCCCCTTCCTCTCTCTGAAATCAATAAAATATTTTTTTTAGAAAAAGAGTTGTTTGCCATTGGAGTCACCCAAGCATTGTTGAGTGCTCTCTAGAACCCCAGTCCCTTCCAGCATTTGTGACCTTGTGACCTCTGAAGTCATGGGTGAGGAAACTCCAGGCTGGCCTAGGACCTGAGACTGCCAATGAATGCTGCCCAGCATAGGGTGTCATCTTAGAAGTGCATGGAGGAGGGGAAACTCATTTGGGGCTGCAAAGATCAGGGAAGGCTTCCCGGAATAGGCGGGGTTTGGGCTGGACCTTGAAAGACAGTCTTTCAAGCTGGAACAACTACTGCCCAACTTTGATGATTCCAGTATGGTCCCCAGTGCCCACAGCTCCCCCTCCCGAATAGCTAGCCTCTGAGTAGTGGCCAGCAGGCGTGGCCAGTAGGCTCACTGGCTAAGGCCAGAGGGTTTCCTTGACCTGAATGGTCCAGATAATGGCCCCAGATCCCTATTTCACTGGGTTCCAGGAAGAACCCTTAGCACATCACATTCCTGAACAGAGTTTCCATCTGTCAAGTACAGTTGTACAGTAAGAGATGCTTTCATTTCGAGGGACTGAGGGCCATGGGTTTGTGACTATATAAGCCTAGACCCCTAGAGGAAAAAAATGAAGGCTCTGGAAATCATGAGGTCCTTGTGGAGATTCAAGCCTATTTCCAGTGGCTAAAAGGCACTAATGAGTTTAATGCAGGCAAGATACATTGGTTCAAACAAACAACTAACTGGAATTAAGAGAAGTGTGCAGCGGTCTCTAATGAATGCATATGCTAATTGGTCTTCTTTGCTAGCCCCTTGAGCTTTGGCTCTGGCATAGACTAGCCTATTAGATGCCTGCTCTGTAATAGATGTTGAATGCTAGGGCCTTTTATTGCCATGGTAACATTGATGTCTGGAGTCTAGCTGAGCCCCAGATCTCTTAATTTACTACTCAGGCAGCTACAATTCTTTGAGTTTTATTCTTCTTCGTGCCCTGGGTGCCAGAGTGGCAGTGAATCATGCTTATTCATCTTCTGCGCCACCCACAGTGTCTTTGAATAAGTCAGGGTGTCTCTTACTGTGTGTGATGAGCAGATTATTAAGTTAGAGCCTATTTCTGTCTTAGCTAGACTGGTGCCTCTCAGAAACTCAATGTACGTCTCTAACCGCTTTCTTACCTGCTGCATCAAATGAGTTGGCAAGCAGAATGATGGCACTGCAGTGGGCTGCGGAGGCCCAGACACCCAGAAGCCTTGTGCTTGCTTGGTGGGCAGGGAGGAGCAGAGCAATATAGGTGGGGCAGCACCTACTACAAGAATGAAACTTGGAGACACCTGCCATTGAAAGGGAGCAGTCAGAAGGGGAGAAGAGTTACTGCAGAGAGGATCCTGGCTGGGAACTGTGATGCTAGAAGTCTTAGTCCTTCTAGGGTCAGGGGGTAGGGCATGGGTGAAAAAGGAGATCCCTTGTTCTGAGTAACTCCAGAGGAAGGAAGTAGCCCCCAAAGGCTAGAAGGTACCAGAAGAATGGATTTCACCTTATTTTATAAAACACTTTTGTTTAAAAAAAAAAACAAAAAACTGGTCATGGAAACCAGCTGCTTCTGAAAGTTGGTAAGCAACTTGTCACTGGAGCTGCCCGAAGTTTAGTATATCTCAGTATAGAGATGTTCTAAGAATGCACGGCTAGGGGCTGAGGGCTAGGATGGAGGGCTTTGCTAAATGACCTTTTCGAACTCTTCCAACTTTGAAATACTCTATGTCTATATACGATGCTATTTCGTTTATCAGGACATATGCTAAACTTGGATGATACTTTATATGTACATGTGCTTGCTCCAACAGCACATATGCTAAAATTGGGATGATATTCTATATGTGTCTGTCTGTGTCTATCTCCAGCCATAGATGAAACTTTGCAACAGGTGCAGAGATATTTTCCTGACACTTCTGTCTCTAAGAAGTAGGCAACTTGATCCTAAAGATAAATTGTGCAATAACCCCCTCCTCCCAAATTACAAATGACTCTTATTAGCAGGAGAGAGTCTTGCTTTTTGTGATTTGTTTTGCTTTGTTTTGTTTCACTGCAGTGTTTGTCTGGCATTGTCACAGGAGAATTGGTAGACTAGAGAAAACTGTAGGCTACACAAATTTGGAGTACCTTTACAAGGTGTTTTTTTCATGTTTGGTGGGAATGGAAGGTGTAGGGTGGGGGTGAGAGGTTTTTTTGAGCTAACTAGAATCTAAGAAGTGGTATTTTTCCCTGTGACAGGCTGGACAGAGATCTGGAAACTGAAAGACAGCCAATCAAGTGCACCAAACACAGAAGAGGCTGTTAGGCGACACTGGTCTTTTCCACCAAACCCTGCAAACCCATTATCAAGCAGCAGCATTTCCAACACAAAGGACTGTGATATTAATCCAACCTGAACTCACTCTGGATTTAACAAGCACCAGCCAGAAATCACAGTGGCTCTCAGCTGCCTCTTAAATCAAATTCAAATTCATAATCAAGAGCTTAAGGTCTTTCCATCAACAGTCCTGCTCAGTTACTCATTTGCTGTAAGACCACAGGAATTCCAATTGATTTCTCTGTTGGGCCATCTCTCCACTTTGGAAGAGAATGAGTCCAGTGTCCCTGCTTCTTCATTCTCAGGAATGCTGTGGGCCTAAAACTTTTCAGAAGAAAATTGCCAGAGAACTCTGAAGTCAGTTGGAATTATTACTCATTAGGGAGTATAGCATAGTGCTTAAAAGCATGGGCTCTATAATTGTACATGGATTTGAATCCACCAGTTCCAATTCTTTTTTTTAATGTTTTTGTCTTTGCTTTTCTTTTAATCCTCACCCAAGGATATGTTTTTTATTTATTTTATGGGGAGGGGGAGAGGGAGAGAGGGAGAGAGGGAGAGAGGGAGAGAGAGAGAGAGAGAGAGAGAGAGAGAGAGAGAGAGAGAGAGAGAGAGAGAAACATCCCGGGCATCAAATCCAAAACCTGGGTAAATGACCCAACCTGGAATCGAACCCGCAACCCTTCAGTGCATGGGATGATGGTCCAACCAACTGAGCCACACCAACCAGGGCTAGTTCCAATTCTTAATAGCTGTATAACCTTGGGAGAGTTACATTACCTCTCTGAGCCTCAATTTTCCCATCTGTAGAATCATTGGATTAGAACAAGGATCAAATGATATAATTTATAAAAAGTTCTTGGCTTAGTTCACTCAATAATAATAATTATTATTATTGATAACAATACAAACAAACCAGACAAATAAACAAATATACCTTGTTCTTTTTCAAGGGCTTTTCGTCACAAGGCCAATGACCTGAATGGTAAAGGGAGCAAGACCCCTTAGGTTGGAGGCAATAACGCCATTTGGCCTACTAATATCTCTCATACTAGGGATTTGGGGCCAGGCAAGAGGGAGGGGGTATTTGGAATTGGAGTGAGAAGCAAATGATGAAGGCAAGATATGCTAAGCTTAGAGTGAGTCAGTATCTTGAAGGTAGATAAGGCATTTGAGGACCCTCATTCACATCACACAGTGTAAAATAATAGTTCAGACTTCAGTGCACTCAAGGATCACCATAAGAGCTTGTTAAATATGGGTATTGCTGATTACTTCACAGATTACTTCTTAATTTCAAAGAAGAAACTGTACTTTTACAATGAAAATTCCCAGAAGACACCACCTTAAATAAGTGATCAAATTTAGTATCACCAATAACAGGGCAATGGTATATGAACTTCCTGGTGTGATGCAATGGGAGATAAACAACATTATTTCTTTAGTATTCTTGCCAAAGGTGTTTAATATGAATCTAATCATGAGGAAACAATCAGATAAATCCAGAGTATAAACAAAACAACTGATCTGGACTCTTCAAAAATATCAGTATCATTAAGAAAAAAAGCCAAAGGTACTGTTCTAGAATCTAGGTTAAAAGAGACTAAAGAGAAAAAACAATCAAATAAAATCCATGATTCTTAACTGAATCCTGTATCAACACAAACAGCTAGGGTGTTTTGAAGATAATTTGAAAAAATTTTGATGTGGAATTGATATTGGATAATATAACTCTATCAGTGTTACACTTATTGGATGTGATAAGGGTATTTTGATTATGCAAGAGAATGAGTGAATGCTCTTGTTCTTAGGAGATACATACTGAAATGTTAAGGTGCAAAGTGATGTGATACTGCAATTTAATTTCAAATGTAACCAAATACATACATATTTGTATAACATATGGGTGTATGTGTGTATGGAGAGGGCATGTGTGCAAATCTAAAACATTAACAATTTCTAGGCAAAGGGTATGATGGAATTCATCATAGCTTACTTTCAAATTTTTCTAAGTAAAAAGTTGGGTGTAGAACACAAATCCTTTCCTACAGCTTTATCCCAGATGTGCTTTCTCGTATTCCCAAAACTCCCCTGCACCCCAGCTCTAATACACTTAATACCCCCTATCCCATAGCAACTGGCGATAGTTGGAGTTAAGGAGATATGAAATCATGGAAAGTTTCATGAAGGCACCTACATCTGAGCTTAGCCTCCAGGGATAGAGCAGGATTTTGCCAAACAGAGATAACAGGGAAAGAACTTTCCAGAAAGAAGCAAAAACTCAAGTGAAACTTGAAGAATATAGAGCAGAGGTTCTCAACTCTAGTGTGCAGAGTATGTGGGGAGCCTGTTAACTGTGCAGATTTCCTGATCCCAACTCCAAAATCTGATTCTATAGGTCTGAAGTAGGGCCCAGAAATTTGAAGGTTTAAAAAGCACTAAGATGAATCTGATGCAGGGGTTCAAGGACCATGACTTGGAAAACACTGGCATAGACAGTTACCTATTCCATATACATAGAGAACTAGCCCTGTCTCTATCCTGTTCAGATAAATCTCTCATAGGTGAATTGTCACCAAGGCTGACTGACATAAACCTTCAAAGGAAAGTCCTCTGTACTAGACCTGTTAGTCATGGTGTCTGCCGTGTCCAATACTCTGCTCACTGCCTCCTGCTCAGGAAAGCAAATCCAGCTAGTTGTGGCCTAGAGGTGACCTTTACTGTGGCAGGAATGGGCCCAACAATTTGGTGACAGGTAAGGTAGCCAGGCACAAAGAGTTCTGCCCGATAGATTTGATAGTAACAAGCTGCCCTAGCCAGTTTGGCTCAGTGGTTAGAGAGTCAGCCTGCAGAACAAACGCGGATTCAATTCCCAGTCAAGAGCATGTACCTTGGTTGCAGGTTCGATCCCCGGCTCAGTCAGGGCTCGAGCAGGAGGCAACCAATTGATATGTCTCTCTTGGTTCGATGTTTCTCTCTCCCCGCCCCCCCTTCCCTTCCACTCTCCTTAAAAAAAAAAAAAAAAAAATCAATGGAAGAAATGTCCTCAGGTGAGAATAATAAACAAAACAAGCTAAGGCAATCCTAAGAACTTGGAAACTCATAAAGGGAACATTAATTGAATTCTTTCATCATAGATAACAGAGGTCCACTTGGTATACCCTGAGAAAAGAAAGATTATGGTGAAGATAGCCTGGAAAACTACAAGCCTGGAAAACTATGAGACTCCAAAGCAGCTTTAGTTATCAGCGTCCGTTTCCATTCCTCTTGTATAATGCCCCTGCTTCCCTCTGTAAGTCTGCTCTATTCTTTTCTTGCCTCTGACTGGAAAATTCCCTCCACAGCCTATGGGAAGAGTTTCATAGGGTGCTGGTTGGATTGCCTTAGCTTGTTTTGTTTATTATTCTCACCCGAGGACATTTCTTCCAAAACTTTGTCAGTGGGCCATTTGACCAGGGTACCAGCCATCTAGCTGGACTCCAGCGGGAGAAAGACTACCATCTCAGGCCCCAAAACACCTACATACAGTAGATTTTAGATACAGGGAGATGAAAGACAAATTTGTGGTCCAGTCAGACTTTGGAACTCCCAGTCCAGTCCTCACACCACCCTTCCACTCTACCTTTGTCGAAGGAGACATGTCATGGCTTCACATTGACTTTGCCTTGCCCTTTGCCTCCTGAGATTCTGTCTTCTGGCCAGATTGACCAGAAGCTATCAAAAGGAAGAATCCTCATCCTCAAATTTCCACCTTCTACCTCCTTGAAACCAGGTCACTGTTCTGTGAACTCACTAAGTATACCAGGTAGGGAGAGGAATTCTAGCCCCAGATCTGCTCTAAATGCAGTGTGATGTTGGACTAGTCATTTCAACTCTTTGGGCCTCAGCTTCCTGAAAGGGCTGTTGTGAGGAGAGCATGTAATCACTTTGGTGAAAGTGCTAGACAAATCATCAGGCCTTCTGGAAGAGTAGTCTTCTGGAGACATAAGTGGGAATGGCTTTACTCCTCCACAGCCTTCTATTTCTCCATTCCCCAATCCTATGCTGGCAGCTGTTGCTCCAGCTTTAGTTAACAGAGAAAATGAATGGTTGAGTAACATCCTAACATTGTTGAAGATAAAAAGAATTAGTATATAATGAGGGTAAAAGACCTATATGAACAAAAGTGATACTTGGGACTCCTGCAACTAGAAATCTCTACTGAAACCAATTTATACAATTAATTTGGGGGGTAGAAATATATGAGAAATGTGATCTTGGGATCCCACCATTCTATACCCCATGAACCTAGGTGCCTTTTGATGTAGAGTTTGACAAGGATTCCCCAAAGAACTAAACCTAGTTGGTTATTTATGAGGTATCTAAGGTGTTCCAGTTGTTGTTTCCTCAGGGAATTCCTATCCATCAATATGAATCTGCCAGACAAAAGCCTGACTATTTCGAGAGCCATAGCCCTGGGGAAAATCGCATGACTTAAGAAGATAAGATGATAGACTAAGGCTTTTCATTAACCTAGGAGACAATTACTCAGATGCTTTAAACCTCTTCTTTACTTAATGAGACACTCAAGTCATCAGTTTAAGAAGTAAGGTTGGGTCCAGTGATATAGTTATGGGGGAAGGGCAGGGAGGAATGACATCATATGATGCAGTAACTATCACCGAGTACAACTCAAGAAGCAACAGCATACTGGGAAAAGTGTAGGCTCCAGAGTCACAGACATGGGTAAAATTCCTAGTTCTGATACTTTTCACCTGTGTGACTGTCAAAACTCATGAAGGTTCTGAGGTTTTTGAAATTTTTACTTATTTATTTATCTTTATTGTTGAAAGTATTACAGATGTTCCCTTTTTTCCCCATTGACCCCCCTCTTCCCCACTCCCGTCCCCTCCCCAGGCCTTCATCCCACTATTGTTTGTGTCCATGGGCTATGCCTATATGCATATAAGTTCTCTGGTTGATCTCTTCCCTCCCCCCTCTCCCTTCCCTCTTAAATTCATCAGTCTGTTGCATGCTTCAATGTCTCTGAATTTCTTTTGTTCATCAGTTTATTTTGTTCATTAGATTCCACATGTAAGTGAAATCATGTGATACTTGTCTTTCTCTGACTAGCTTATTTCATTTAGCATAATACTCTCCAGGTCCCTCAATGCTGTCTCAAAGGGTAAGAGATCCTTCTTTTTTACAGCTGCATAGAAATTTATTATTTTTATTTTTTCTTTATTATATTTTATTTTCTTCCATCACCAGTTATCCCCCCTATACTCTCTTCTACCTCCACCCACACCCCTTGCCCTCGCTGTTGTGCACACTGTTGTCCATGTCCATGAGTTCTTTCTCTTTTTTTCTTTTTACTCAATCTCTCCACCCCATCCCCCAAGAGAGCTGTCTGCCTGCTCTCTATCTATGAGTATGCCTCTATTTTGCTTGTTAGTTGTTTGTTCATTAAATTCCACATATGAGTGAAATCATATGGTACTTGTCTTTGTCTTACTGACTTATTTCACTTAGCATAATGTTCTCCAGGTCTATCCATGTTGTTCAAAAAGGATTTTTTTTTCCTTTTTATAGCTGAGTAGTATTCCATTGTGTAAATGTATTAGACACAATGGAACTGTTTTATCCACTCATCTTAAAGTTTATTTTTAAATTATAGTTCACATATAATATTATATTAATTTTAAGTGTATAGTGATTAGACATTTATATACCTTATGAAATAATCACCACAATAAGTCTAGTTACCCACCTGGCACTATACATAGTTATTACAATATTATTTTTAAAATTTTAAAAATTCAATTACAGTTGACATACAATATTATATTAGTTTCAGGTGTACAACATAGTGATTAGACATTTATATAACTTATGAAGCAATCACCCAGATAAGTGTAGTACCCATCCAACACCATACATTGTCATTACAATATTACTGGCTATATTCCCTATGCCATCCCCATGACTGTTTTTATAACTGACAGTTTGTGCTTCTTTTTTTTTTTACCTTTTTATACTAAGTATTTTATTTGTATGCTGTTGCCAGTGTATATAAAATAATCATCCTTGTGAACTCAAGGATGATTATAGAAATTCATGAAAATTCAGAGAGGTGGCTGTTAAGGACTGAGAGAAGCAGAAATTTGTATAGTATGGCACATGTTATAGGGTAAGCTTTTTGTACAGGCTTCAAATTTAGCTCTCTTTGAATATTCACTGGTTCAAGAAAAGTGGTTTACAACACCTTCAAAGACTCATTTCATTACAAAAATGAACAGACTTTCTGAGGTCTGGAGGAGTTGGTACTTGAAGATACTTCAGTCAGCAGGGGGTCATGTTGAGCATTTTGCAGACAAAATTGTTTCAAATCTGCAGCTGCCTGGGAGACTTTCCTGTGGTTGAGCCCAGCCTCCAGCGGAGCTGTTGAACCACTGTGTTCATAGAGTTGAAGCTGGAGGAACCAGATATGGTGTACTTGAGAGCCAGGCAGATTTTCCAGTTTGTACTTTTTAATCCCCTTCACCTTTTTCACCCATCCCCCAACCCTGTCCCATCTGGCAACCATCAGTTTGTTCTCTGTATCTGAGTTTGTTTCCATTTTGTTTTGTTGGTTGGTTTGTTTCTTAGATTCTACATATAAGTAAAATCATACAGTATTTGTCTTTCTCTGTCTGACTATTTTACTTAGCACAATACCCTCTATGCCCACCCATGTTGTTACAAATGGCAAGATTTCATTCTTTTTTGTGGCTGAGTAATATTCCATTATATATATGTACTTGCAAACTAACAAGTTAGCCTGCCACATTTTCATGGATGCTGGCATGAGACTCCTGGGTCAGAGATAAGGGAACTTATTTCTCAAAGCAATCATAATAGCCAGAGTGTAGCATTTTCTTGTGCCAGTTCCCATTGCCCCCAAATCTCATAGGAGGTACTCAAAAAGGGCCAGTTGACACCTGCACATTCTGTGGGTTGTGTTACAGGAAAGTAATATTGAGCCCAATGAATCTGAATTGAGCGAAATAAATCTTTAAGATGGGCAGTAAGTATGCCTTTCCTGGCTCCAAGGGGATACACTATCTTCCAAAGCTGTTTACTATACAAATGTCCTTGAAAAAAAATAGTCCGGAACAATGTCAGTCAGTGTCTCTGGTCAGAAGACAGGCAGACACATGAGAGACCCACGGAAATTGTCTCACAATAGTGATCATGAGCAAGTCATCTAACCTCTTTGAGTCTTGTATTTTATATCTGTAAAAAATTAAGTCTCGATTAATTAATTAATTAATTAATTAATTCTTTATCATTTAACAAATATTTGTAGAACATTTACGATGTGTCATATACTGTGCTAAGTATTGAGGATACAGCAGAGAATGACATGGTCACTACCCTCCCAGAGTGTGCCTTTTAGTTAGGAAAATAGACATTAAACAAATAAATCAAAATTATTGGTCATCAGGAAAGCAAAACATATGGAAGAGAAGATTATCCCCATTTCCCTTATTCAATCTGCACTGCCTCACCGAGTGACACTGTCCACAAAGGATCATATCTCTTACCACTTTTCCTTGATGGAGTCAAACTTTACTTCTGAGTCCTAACTAGGTAAAAGGTCAATCTAAACTTGTGGACCTGCTAGGATGTAGAACACTGTCCAAGGAGTGGAGTCCTATTACTTTCCAAGATGGGCAACAGCACTGTGATAAAAAGGAGAGTCAGGAAAATAAAGCTTCTAGAATCCGCTGAAGACTTGAAAGAACAGGTCTCAGTTGACATTGACGGAGTCATTCTTTAAGAGAAAACACAGCTTCCAAAGGAGTCTTTGAAAGCAAATCTTTTGGTCTTTACTCTTAAGGAACCTACAGAGTGCCCTAATTTTTTACAATTAATTAGCTACACAAAACTTCCTCTTTTTCTTCCAAGGTCAGCCTTACCTCTGGCTTATAAAGCAATGATCATGCACTCCAAACCAGTGAGACATTTCACTGATTTGCTATCACCCTTCCTCCCCCTACATGAATATTTTTTTCTCTCCAATAGGACTGTAAGAACCTTGAAGGCAAGACCTGTACCTTACACATCTTTTGTAAACCACTTTCACTCCTTTCCTTCCTAGCAAAACCTGCATCTGTTCGGTGACACAATCTGTTCTAAAAAAATAAAAAATAAAAATAACTAGCTAAAAAAAAGAATGATGCTGTGGAATGGCATGGTGTTTACAAGTCAATTCATGGTTATTTTATTTATAAAAATTCCCAGACTTCTCTGGTTAGTCACTCTTATGGTATCAACAGAAACATTTCCCCCAAGTATTTTGTGAGCCTAAATAGATTGGTCTCCCTAGTTTCACAGATAAAAAGTCAGGTGTTAATTTGAACCAATCCCATACTAGTACAGTACTGCTAGGAATAGAAGCAAGGAAACGTGATCCTTAACTCTCTCTTTAATCATTAGCTCTGCCTCTTTCTTAGTATAATCTTCTTGATCACAAGTCAGGGACCTTTCCAAGTGGTATGCCAAGGCTTCTGTCACTGTTCCTCCCTGGAGCAGGGGTAAAGGGTGATTAACTTCAAGGGAGAGCATGAGGGAGGTCATTACTTCTCAACTATCAAAACTTATAAATCAAGGACAGGTAACAATTCTTTGGGGAGAATGATATTGGAAGGGACTTTCAAACATGACAGCAAAGAGACCCTCACAAGTAGGGAAGAGAAAGAATCTATGACAACTGCAAAAATTAGCCCAGGCACTGAATATGGCTGTTCACTTATTAGGACTGAACCTAGGAGAACTTGGGTAGTTAATAATTCCAAACTCAATTCTACAGAGGAAAGATGATATAATGGGAAAAGCATAGAATTTGAATTTTGACATCCCAGTATATTTAATTAAGTTTAAAGTTAATATATTGATGTACCTCCTAAAAAATGAGAAACTTAGAGCACTATAACTATAATCACTTCCTTCTAGACATCTCCTTTTTTAAAAAATTGTGAAATATAATACACACAGAGATTTTTGAATAAACCTTATTTTTAGAGCAGTTTTAGGGTCACAGCAAAATTGAACAAAAAGTAGAGTTTCCATATATTCCCTGCCCTCACTCTCACACACAACTCCTCCACTATCAAAATCCCACACCAGAGTGGTACATTTGTTACAATCAATAAAACTATACTGACAAATCACTATCACCCAAAGTCCATAGTTTATGTTAGGGTTCCCTCTTGGCATTGTACTTTCTATGCATTTGGACAAGTGTATAATGTCATGTATCCACCATTATAGTATCATACAGAATAGTTTCGCTGCTCCAAAATCTTCTGTGCTACATATATTCATCCTTCCCTCCCCCTTAGCAACCACTGAACTTTTCACTTTTCATACTTTTGCCTTTTCCAGAATGTTTTATAGCTGGAATCATATAATATATAGCCTTTCAGATTGGCTACTCTCACTAAGTATATGCATTTAAGGTTACTCCATGTCTTTTCATGGTTCAATAGCTCATTTCTTTTTAATACTGATTACATACAAATTTAATGCAAAAAATATTATTGTGCAGCCTTAATGAAAAGTTTTAAAAAGCTAGCACCATAGAGAAACCACTACCCAGCTCAAAAATAGAAGATTGACAGCAATCTCAGTGGTCACACATAACAAAGAATACAAACTTCAGAGAATTACTTTAGAAAAGTCATTAAACAAAGAACAACAACAATAATAAAAACAGAGAAACAAAACAAAAAAACACCCTGAACATAAGAGAATCTAATTTTCAGAGTTGCCACATTATATTATAGAAAATATCCAGTTTTCAAAAAAAATTATGTGACATGCAAAGAAACAAGAACTGTCCCTGAGAAAGCCCAGGCTTTAGAATTACTAGACAAAAAACTTTAAATGAGATGTTTTAAATATGCTCAAATAAAGGAACCAAGGTTAAAAAATCTAAAGCAAAGTATGAAAATGATATCTCACCAAGTAGCAATTATCACTAAAGAGACAAAAATTATAAAAAGAATGAAATATAAATTATGGAGTTGAAAAGTAGAATAGCTGAAATGAAAAATTTACTAGAGGGACTTGACAACAAATTGAGCAGGCAGAAGAAAGAATCAATGAGCTTGAAAATAAGTCAATTGAGGTTTTTGAATCTGAGAAGCAGAAAGAAAATAATTTAAAAACAAACAAACAAACAGAGTGTCAGAAACCTGTTGGACACAACCAAGCATAGGCACAATGGGAGACCCAGAAAGAAAAGAGAGAAAGAATGGGGCAAAAGTATATTTAAAGAAATAATGTCAGAGAGCTTACCAATTTTTATATATATATAAAAGAAAGCATGAATTTATACATTCAAGAAACTAAAAAAAACCAACAACAACAAAAAACAAACAAAAAACCCCCAAGTAGTATAAATGTTAAAAGATCCACATCTGGCCCGGCTGGGCGTGGCTCAGCGGTTGAGTGTTGACCTAGGATCCAGGCCATCTGCGTTCGATTCCCGGTCAGGGCACATGCCTGGGTTGCGGGCTCGATCAATGACTCTCTCATCATTGATGTTTCTGTCTCTCTCTTTCCCTTTCCTTTCTTCTCTCTGAAACCAATAAAGATATATTAAAAAAAAAAATCCACATCTGGACAAATCATAAACTCAAAGATGTCATCTTGAAAGCAGCAAGAGAGAAGTGACTCATTAGACATAAGGGTTGCTCAACAAAATTAACAGCTAATTTCTCATCAGAAAGAAAGGAGGCCAGAAGACAGTAAGATGACACATTCAAAGTGCTGAAAGAAAAAAAGACTGTCAACTAAGAAATCTATATTCCCAGATGAACAAAAAATAAGAAAATTTATTGCTGGCAGGCCAGATGTACAATAAATACTAAAGGAGTAGAAGTGCTTCCCTAGGAAGAGAAGTAGGCACTTGACCAGAAGGAAAAGGGCCACATGGCGAGGTGGTCATCAAAAAACTTTAACTTTAGAGGTGTTCCCCTTTATGGCCAATAAAGGCATTTGAAGGACCTGTGTGGCATTGGCATGGGGACTGCATGTCCCCAGGGGGAAGGACTAAGCAATGCCTATGGTAATTGTGATACCCAGGGGGGATCCATTTGCCACTTTGGAACTAAATAAGAGTTCTCTGAAGAGCTCAGAGTGCCTTTTAATCAAACCAACTTCCTGGTGCCTATAGAAGAGATGGAAGTTCCACTGAATATCTTCTTTAAGAGCTAGCATTGTGGATTCTGAAGTGAAATGAGTACTTTTGTCACTGTCAGTAATGTGTATAACTCCAAAGGAGATAAGGAGTATTGTAGCCTTAGTACATGGAGAGACATGCATGACCTTGATTTGTATTTATGAGACAAAAGATTCCCAAGACTTTGTAAATATGTGCAGATGGGACTATTTTATTTATTTTTTTATTTTTTTGCCAAGGCATTCAATGTTAAAATGACTACCTGAAATGTGGCCATTTCAATTGTGCTAACTCTTGTGTGGTATCTTTTTCAGGGACATTCTGGTTAAGGGATGAAAAACAGCAACATTCTACTGAACTCTATCAAGTATGAAGTACAATGCCATCCATTAAGTGTATGAACTCCCACTGTTGGCCATTCAGTTGATCCTAAAGGTAGTCAAGGATCTTGGAGAGGATTGACTTCCTCCAGCACCATGGCATCTGGCAAGTAACTGAAAATAGAGGACGCCACCCCTCTTGTAGGTGAGATCCACTAGAGAGCCCAGGTTTGGCTCCTTCCTGTGGCAGGAGGCCTCAATAGCTGTGAGGTGCTTGTAGGATTCTGCTTCCATGACACAAGGCATAATGGACAGCTGGGTATGGAAGGTCACACACTCAAGAACTGTAAGAGCCTCAATTTTCAGACTTCAGTATGTGGCCAGCAATTGCTACCCTAATGGTATATGTATAGTGCAGGACTATGAAAGACAATTTCTTGCATCAGAGGCCTATGGACAACTTATGGTCATCATAGGTGGCCTAGAGATTGCAGGAGGCTTGAAAGGAGGTTGCTAAAGTGACAATGAAGAAGTCTCAAGGACACTAACAGAAATGTTTGCTGATTTCAATTTGGAAAGATTCTGGAGCTTATTATTGGAGAAAACCCCATTCAAGGTGGATCAGTTTGCAAGTAACAGCATCAGTGAGACTAGGTAAAATTTCTAAATGACAAATATGGTATCTCCAAAACTAAAAACAAAAACAAAACCCTGAAAGATGTTGAACTTGTATTAACATTGTGAATGCTGAAAGGTTTAATAGCTGTTTCTTGACAGTGTCAGAAATGGAGCAGCCCTCAGTTTATCAAATAATTTTAGGAATGTAACAAAGGAGGTGGGATCTGGTACTATGTATGGAGCAATGGTCTATCCCCTTTCTGAGCTCCTGTGTGAATATTTGTATGTCCTTAATATGTGTCAAATGAAACTCCTTGGAGGAGGATGTCATCAGTGTAATGTCATGTCTGTATCCTAGAGAAAGGTGGATGAAGTTATGGACTATATGTAATGGCAAGGCTGCTGAGATACCCCATGGGTAGCCTGGTAAAGGTGTCCTTTTGGAGGCAAAGCCAAATGGTACTTGAGAAGCTTTTTAAATAGACATTGAACAGAATATATTATCCAAATATATAATAACAAAATATACACGAGTTGCTGAGTGGACAAAATCAGTAATTCCAATAAAACTGGGTATTGGATATGGGGGCCTTAATGGATGGGACCGCAGCATTAAGGTTGCAGTTATTCACTGTGAGGCACAGTTTATTCTTGCCAGGCTTAAGAACAACCAAATTAGAATGTTAAATTAAGGAGCAAGGGGATAGTCACCCCTTTAATAACTAGGTCTTACAAGTTTTCATCCTTGAAGACCTTGTTTTAAGTTACATTCAGCCATATTAACTACTTTAATTGGAAAATCAATGGCATCTCATTTAGTCTAGTCAATTTGTAAGTGCCAAATACTTTATTTAATTTTAATTTATTACTCATTGGGTCACAGTGTTCATGCTCACTATAAAATATTTTATGGAAATGGGCGCTATGACCATGGGAGATTTAGATAAAATAATAATTCTGAAGGTTAAGGTGAGGCATATCTATTTGTCTTCTATTTCATATTCAGTGAGTCCCTTAAGATTATAGAGGGTAACTTGTTTAAATTTAATGGGTCCCCAGGTATAACTGTAATTTGAGCCCCAGTATTGATTAAGTCCATGAAGGTTTTCCAATTGGTACATTTCAGCAAATGTTGAAATTCATTCAGAACCTATGTTGTGGAGATGCAAAAGTGTGCCTTTTTGTCTTTTTGTTGTATAAATTATTTTAGTAAATTTTGTATTTCCAACTGTGTCCAGTTGTGGACGTTTGTTTCAACTTAATCTTTTTTTCTGCAATCATGAGGGCTGAACTTTTTATTGCCATGAAAGCAAAAGTAGCAGAGTGGCACTGCAGAGCACTGGGTCCACAATTCTGCTATGGCCCCACTCTTTCCCCCACAGGGGTTTCTCTTTTTCCCCCTCTTTTCTCTCTCTACAAATTGCCTCACAATAATTTAGATTTGTAGTCACAGAAAGCTGTTGCTTTCAGTTTCTGTCTCTGCCCAATTACTTATGATGTGGACATTCTGGAGGTTATTGGAAAAGGTTCAGTGGCTCGTAAGCAGCTACCTCTTCTTCCAGGAAATGCCAGTCAATCTTCCCAAGCTCAAGGTCCACATCTAGTAAGATCATTTTGTCTATGGCCTGGAGAGAGATCTATCAAGCCCCACGATCGCAAGATTAGCCTTTTGGTGTGCTGGTAAGCAGCAGCTCTAGGCAAAGCATAGACAAATTGGCTAGGGGTTATGCATTGAGAGAGTAAGTATGAAATACTCCTCATTTCTTTTAAATCATCAGTATCTGGGCTATTGGCCACCGTGGGTGTGCACATTAATATTTTGGGGGGTCAGGAGAGCATACATGACAGCAGCAAGGGAAGCCGCAGCACAGGAGAAAAGCAAAGATGCTACTATCCTTGCCTGAACGATGACTATTAGGCAACTTAGGTGCCATGCTTAATTCTCCCCAGGATGGTGGTCTCCTTCCTTTCCACAAAGCTCACAAAGAAGTGTCCCCAGAGCTGTCCTGGAAATGCACAATCATAAACAAGGTTTACATGGCTGCCTAAACTAGACACAGTGACCAGAGAGCTATAGCCCCACCCTTAGTAACTGAGACTCAAATGCCAACTGGTTAAGATGCTGTGTGTACTGCCTTCACAGGCCAGAGTCTCAGGGGTCACCAGCCGAAAGCAGGCAAAAAAACCCAATGGTATATCATGACATGATATAGTCAATTAGCAGCAATTCTTGGTTTGAGGATTAGAGCATTTAGACTGGAAAGAGATGACAATACAATGCCATGCAAGCCAAAGTGCAAGACCACCAGCAATTGGCAGTTCTGTCCCAGACAGCATTTGCCATATCATAGAACCAGTTAATTAGCTGTGAGCAATTAATTAATGCTTACCAGATGTCCTTGGTCATGGTTGGTTCATCCTGTTCATGATGCCAATTGTTTTTTATTACATCTCCTTCATTTCATTGGTGAAGGAGAGATCTTGCCCTAGGATTATGGGGATCACTAAACACCAAACACTGGACAGATGAGATTGACAGCACTTTTTTATTATTGGTTTAAGACAGAGAGAAACATCAATTTGTTGTTCTACTTACAATTTGTGCATTCATTGGTTGACTCTTATATGTTCCCTGACCGGGGATTGAACCTACAACCTTGGTTTATCGGGACAACACTCTAACCAACTGAGCTATTCAGCCAGGGCTGACAGCAGTTTATTAGTCACATGTACTCACAGCCCTGAAGGACAAGGTCACTGCATGAAAACAGAGTGAATAACCAGGGGCTGTGGAAGGCAGGCTTTATAGTATCAAGAGGATGGGGAGACCTCTGGTTCTCCTGAGAAGATGCAATTGGCTTATTTAAATAATTCTGTAGGTTGGCAGAGAACTGAAGCCCACTACTCAGAGATAAGCAGGCACTGTACCTGTTCTCCATGATAAGGAGGGTTGTTTGGCTAGAGAACCTTATATGTGGAAGCAGAGGGGGGAGGTGAATTGGGGGGAGGTGAATTTGCAGTTAGGCCGTTTGAGGCACTCTCAATTTTACCAGATGTCAAGGCAACATGAAATATTAATTTTAGGCTGTATATCTTTTTTTTTCCCCCTTTCTGATTTAAAAGACAACTGAATATAGCAATCATGACAAATCTGTGTTGATGGACATACAATGTATAAAGATGTGATTTGTTTGACAATAACAGCACAAAGGAGGGGGGAGAGAATGGAACTATGTTGGAGCAGAGTTCTTGAATAATACTGAAATTAATATGCTATTAATTTCAACTAGGTTTTTATAAATTAATACGTTAATTGCAATCCTCAGGGAAGCCACTAAAGAAAACAACTGAAAATACAGTAAAAAAAAAAAAAAGAAACAACAAGGCAATTAAAATGGTAAACTAGAAAATAATCAATTTAACACAAAAGAAGGCAGTAATGGAGGAATTGATGAACAAAAAAGGCATGAAATATAAAAAACAAAAGCAAAATAGCAGACATAAGTCCTATCTTTTTGGTAATTACATTAAATTCAAATAGCTTATAAAAGAGACAGGGCATAACTAATTGTTAGTACTAGTTTATAAATGAAGATCAAAGAATGGAAAGATATTGAGATATGAAAAAGATTAAATTCGAAAAGTTGAATTAAAAAAAAATTCAAATAGCTTAAACACTACAATCCAAAGGCATAGATTGGAAAAATGAATCAAAAGTCACGATCCAATTATATGCTCAGACAAGAGACATGCTTTGGATTCAAAGACAATTAAGTTGAAAGTAAAAGGATGTACAGTTGACCCTTGAATGATGTGGAGGTTAAGGGCGCAAAACCCTCTCTCGTGCAATTGAAAATTCATGTTTAACTTTTTACTCCCCAAAAACTTAACTACTAAGAGCCTACTGTTGACCAAAAGCCTTACCAATAACAAACAGTTGATTAACATATATTTTGTATGTTATATATATTATATACCATATTTTTACAATAAAATAAGCTAGAGAAAATAAAATGTTATTAAGAAAATCATAAGGAAAAGAAATTACATTTATAGTATTTATTGAAAAAAATCTACATATAAGTGGACTCATGCAGTTCAAACCCATGTTGTTCAAGGGTCAACTATATCATGAAAACAGTAACCAAAAGAGTTAGAGTGGATATACTAATATCAGACGAAATAAACTTTAAGACAAACATTGTGTCTGGCTGGGCATGGCTCAGCAGTTGAGCGTCGACCTAGGATCCAGGCGATAGGGGTTTGATTCCCGGTCAGGGCACATGCCCAGGTTGTGGGCTCGATCAATGACTCATCATTGATGTTTCTCTCTCTCTCCCTCTCCCTCTCCCTCTCTCTCTCTCTCTCTCTCTCTCTCTCCCTCTCTCTCCCTCTGAAATCAATAAAGATATATTTTTTAAAAATTATTACTAGAGATGAGGAAGGATATTTTATAATGATAATAGGGCCAATAATTCAGGAGAGGAGATATAACAATTATAAATATATACACAGTGGAAAACAGATACCCTTCCCTGGATACACAAAGCAAAATCTGACAGAATTGCAGATAGAAATAGACAATTCAACAATAATAGTTGGGGGTCATTACTAGCAATCTTACAAATGAAAACTTTTAAAAGAATACTATGAACAATTGTATGTCAATAAATTAGATAACCTAGATGAAATGGACAAATTTTTAGAAAGACACAGTTACCAAAACTGACTCAAGGAGATATAGAAAGTCTGAACAGAGTTATACAAGTAAAGTGATTGAGTCAGTAATCAAATATTCCCACCAACTCCCCCCCCCAAAAAAAAAGCAAAACAATGAAAAGTCCAGGACTAGAGCACTTAAAGAATTAGAATTAACACCAATCCTTGTATTCAAAGCCAGAAACCTAGAGAAATCTTTCTTGATTACATCACCCTTTCCCCATGTATCCCAAGTGTTTAGCACAGTGCTTGGTACATAGTGGGCATGTACTCATTTAGTCTATAAATATTGAGCTCTTACTATATTCCATGTGTTGTTCTAGACCTACAACAGTGAACAAAACAAGTCCCTGACCTCACAGAACTTTTATCCTAGACAATTAGTGAATGAATGAGTAAATATTTTAATACTTAAATCAGGCACCACTTCCCTCTTTTCCTTCTGCCTGGGTTGGTTTAGAACCCCTTCTTAGTCTTCTCTCAGTATTTCGTTTTCTGTGCTGAAATTATCTTTTTTTTATAAATCTCCCCCAATTAACTGTGAAATCCTTGAGAGCAGGATCTGAATCTTATTCATTTCTAGGGCCTGGCACAGAGCAAGTGTTCAATAGTAGTTTGTTTTATACTATTCAAGGTGTTTTTTAACTTTGAATACTATCTCTACCCTCTATGGTTCAATTCCACCTCTAGATCTTCCCACACACATACACAACTTAATGTTGTCAGGAACACTAGTCAGTTTTTTGTTCTTCCTGTATTCCAAATTTATTTCATACATAGGGCTGTGGGATGGTGCCTCAGGCAAAACCTAGGAGTCTTGAAGTGCTCTCAACTGCGCACAAAGAAGAAACTGCTAGGCTCTTTTTTTGAGTTTAGAGGGAGTTGTTTCAGCCCTATCCATTTTGATCCTTTTGGTCCTCCAAAGGCTACATTTTCCACTGTAAACTGGGGCCTTAATTCCAAGCACTGCCATCATCCTGGGTCAGATCCTTGTGGTGATTCTGGGGTACACTCTGGCAGGCTTAGGGAAACAAAAATCAGCAAGAAAGTGTGACTAACTCTTTTAACCTATCTCCACTACTGGGAAACATCTCAAATCACAGATCCTGGTGAGGAAGCCCAGTATAGTCAGCTCCAATATGAAGGACACCATGTCATTTGAGTGATGGGACATGGCAGTCACCTATGTCTGCCCTGTATGTTCTACCTGTTAGGAAGTATAATACCAACTACAGAATTTCTGCAAGTCGGTATAATAACCCCTGTGTTTCTGATGGAAAAATAGGCCAAGAAGGGTTAATTGGACCAGGGGACTTAAGTAATTTTGTGAGGAGAGGCCATTTTTCATTTCACTTAAGCCTTGAGAACACCTGTGGGGGGAGGGTAGATGTATGCTCGGATGTATGTATAAGTGTACTGGAGGAAGCTGTCAGTGAGGGCCTTGAAGCTGGGGATGGGGCACTAAGAGTGATGGATCTGAGGGGACTCAGGGAATAGATAATAATGATAAGATTAGGTCAAAGAAGCTGACAGGGAACACCCTGAGGGCGAGAGGGAGGCTGACAGTTAAGGTCCTTGGAGTAGGAGGAGCTGACAACCTGACAGTGAAACCCTACACAGAGCCATAGAGGGCTGCTGGTATTTGCTGCATCTCCTTACTAGTTGATCCAGTGTCCTAGTTGGGGCCCCTTGGGCTGGACTAATAATGTACGTGCTCTACTACAATGCCAACACTTCAAACAAGCCACCATTAGAACAGGATCGTTTTCCTCCAGGCAGCTGCTTGCTGCAATCATTCTGCTGATTAAATTACATTCTGGAAAGTTCGGCACAGACATTAATCAGGTGTCACAGCCACTCCATCCTATAGAGCCAAAGCCTCTCTGACCTTTAAAAATACACCAAACAGTTGCTAGAACACATCTCCTTAGGGAGGACAGGTCGTCAAGCCAGCCCACAGAAATCTATACTGTCCTCGACCCTTCCATCCCATCTTCCTCTTCCCTAGAGATAGAAAGGGTAACAGAGACCTTGCTGAAATTTTTGCCTGGGGACTCTGGCCAGCCTTCTGTCTTGGTGGTGCCAATAACCTCCTACATCTATGGGTCTGAAGGTCTAGAAGGGTTTCCCTATCTCAGAATATCTTCCCTACTGGCCTGCTCCACTGCCTGATATTTTCATTGTAATAAGCACTCCTCCCAGTTAAAATATTGTAGTCTCCAGAAATCTCATTTAAACAAATAAAATGAAACGAGTTTATCTAGAAGAGACAATCCATAAATAATAATGGAACTTTACAATCACAGAGCACTTTTTCTTGCTTTCAATGTAGTTTTCCACATGCTATCTCATTTCATTTTACATCAATCCTGTGAAGAAGGTATTATTATTGTTCCCATTTTGCGGATGTCAAAATTGAGGCTCAGAGAGATTCATTGATTTGGTCAAAGGCCTAGGGCTAGAAATTGGTCTCCTGATGCCAAGCCTTAAGCGCTCTCTGTCACACACAAATGAATACCAGCAACTGAGAATTCTAAAAAGAGATGTATTTTGGTGGGGGTGCAGGCAATGGCTGAGGCCACCTCCATGTGGGGTGTCAGAGAAAAGGCCTGCAAACAGCCAGGAGGCTTGGTGGGAGACAATGAACACCTGGATAAAGGTGGGAACTTGAGGAGGTGAGAGGGGCAGAAAGCAGCTTAGTCTCCTTTAATTCAGATGTTATTCTTAGTGCTCTCCTATTTCTTTCCCCCAAGCCGGTAGGTAGCAAATAAAGTGCCTAATCTTTAGTTGAGTTTTCTTTCCAGAAGTGGTAGAGAAATGCTGGATTTAAGTGGAGGCATGAAGATCACATAATTGTGTTCCCCTGGGTTGGGCTGCTGTTGATGCTTACCAAAAGCCTCTAGCCGCCCACTCTCTTCAGGCAGCACCCATTCAAGTCCAGCTTATTAGAATAAAGATAAGAGTGTTATAACACTGAATCAGTACTGTAAGAGTGACCTGTCCTTAAAGCATAATGTCATTGAAAATGCAGTGTGTAGTAGACTGAAATTTAATTGGAAAAGATGCCTTGGACCATTTGGGACGTTACAGAACATTTGGCATAGCCATTAAGAACTGTTCTCGGGAGCCCAGGAAACTAATTGCAAATGGCTAGGTAATGCACAACTGATGGAAAGATTTCCCCTTACATTGATTCCATGGTATAAGTACAGGGATGTTTATTGCAGTATTGCTTGTAACTATGAAAAACGAACTAAATTAGATGTCCAACCATGGGGGCATGGTTAAATAAGTTTGAAACATTTACACTATGAAAGGTTATGCAGCTGCTAAAAAAATTAGGTAAATCTATACATATCAACATGGAAATATGCCCAGTAAATAGTATTGGGTTTTTAAAAAGGTAAGTTACAGGATAATATTTGTAGTTTGGTTCCATTTTTCTTCAGTCTCTACGTGTGTAACTCTGTGTGTGCACATATTTGCTGTATGTGCATAAGAAAAGAGGGAAAGTCTGGGGAAATATACACCAGACTTTTAACAGAACTGTGAGATTGAGGAGGGAAAGACTTTCACTTTTTAATTTATATACTTCTGTATTGTTTGAAATTTAGGTGCATGTTTTACTTTTGTAATTGTTGGCTGTTTGTTAAAGGATGGTTGCCTATATTGAACTGCCCTCTCTTCATTATAGTGGGACTCTGGATTCCTGGGCAGAGCTGAGTGGCAGGCATGGAGTTAGATGCCTGTCATCTTCCATAGAACTTACAGTCCAGTTGAACTGCAATGCAGGCATTTCTTTTAAACAGCAAGACACTAAAATACAACCTTACCAAAGGAATCCTCTCTAATAAACAAAGTCGCTCATTTTATCCCTTTCTCTATTGTCTTTCCCTCGAATTCCCACCATCCCATCCCAGGCAGGGTTCCTTTATCTTCCCAGGCAGGTCAGTTTTCCAGAAAGCTGTTCCCTTCAGGCAATCCGCAGAGTAGACAGCCCCCTGCCGGTGTAATTCCAGGGGCATAGAAAGAACTGAACCAGAAAAAGGACTTGCCCACCTGCCATTGTTAACAAGCTTTAATCACACAATGAAAGAGCAATACAAACTCCCTTGAGAGAGGTGACATATTGCCCTAAACTTGCACTTAGGCAAGGAAGACTGAAAGCAGAACAGTGTGTGTGTGTGTGTGGTGTGTGTGTGTGTGTGTGTGTGTGTGTGTGTGTGTGTGATGGGGGGGAGAGAGGGAGAGAGAGAGAGAGGGAGAGGGAGAGAGGTGGGTCCTGAGCAGCCCTCAGGGAGAAGAGAGTGCAATTAATGAAACATTCACTTGCTTATTTATAAAACGGAATTTGGAGGGGTTTTTTGCTGATTTTAATAATAATACATGCTCACTGAATATATTTGAAAGATACAGAAAAGTATAAAGAAGAATGTAGTCACCTGTAAATCCACCTCCCATAAATAACTACAGTGAATATTTTCATGGCTTCCCTTCTAGTCATTTTTCTCTGCATATATATGCAATTTTAAATAAAATTGGGATCAAACTATTACATGCAGTATTTAGGCTGCTTTTCCTCCTATTACTGATATTTCTATGTCTCTACCACTTGAAAACACAATTGTAATAGCTATATATAATATATGCATCTTATGACTGTGGTGTCATCTAATTAATCATTCCCCTAATTTGGGGCATTTCAGGGGTTTTCCCCAATTTTTACCCTTATTATAAATAATATTGCCATGGACATCCTTGCACATAAATTTCAGTCCAGATTTCTCTTTCTTTAGTACAGATTCCCAGAAGTGGAATTACTGGGTCACAGAGTGTAAACATTTGTACAGGCTCTGTAGAGCAGTGTGAACTGGGAGCAAATCTACTGATTCCCAGAAACTACTGAATACACAAATCCTCTCTAGTCCAAACCTGAACCAAGCAGTTGGACATCCACACACCCCCTGCCTGCAACAATGCCACATCTAATTAGGTGTTTAATGAATGTTTTTTGACGGGGATAAAGGAAAAGGATGTACTGAGCTCTGTAATTAATTAGAGGGGAAAAACAGGGCAGTTACAGCTTAACTGAATCCTATCAGCAGCCACCATCTCTGGCAGGTAAACCAGGCCATCCCAACTGTGAGACCCCCTTAGTGATCTTCCAATCCATTCCTATGGGCTTAAGGTTGCTCATCTTCATCTCCTGCCCTTTTATCCTGATTGAAAAGTAATATATAGGGTGAATTTTTCTATATAGATTTTTGCCTCAATGCATAGTTTACTGTATAAAATACGTTAATTATGTTCATGCATTGACTGACCTCGCTCTAACCTTAACATTTGTGATTATTAACTTCTGTTGTATTTATTCTAAAATTCCAAAAAGCATTATCTAGCTTTTTTGAATATCAAGATTTCTCTAGTATATTCATTGCTGCATACATTATTATCCTCTCTTGCTCTTTTATGCCTTCAAATTAGGAAAATGTGAGATTCTGCGAAAAAAATAAATAAAAAGGCTTTGATCTTAAAAAGAAATGACCTCCTCTGTGTAGTAAGAAACAGATTGTTCTTCTGAACTTGCCTATCAAAAATCTACTAGAAGTCTGTATACCTGTATCATTTTGATGTTTTTGTCAATGTTTCTAAACAATGCACTTTCAAATCAGAATAACTTCTTTATGTTCATTTTCATATAGTTCTCCTGATGCTCTTCACCACACATTAGTGATCAGAAATGAAACGCAGTTTTCATCCCCTGACCATAAGAACTAGGTAGGTATTGTAATATAAGTTGAAGGGAGTTTTATTGTACAAGAATGAACTGCTGTTGAGTTTGATTGATTCAAGGTAGACTTGGATATGGTGTATTTGTGAGCTTTTAAATGCAACTTACAATGCTTGACAAAAATATATTTTATTATTTTAAAAAGTTTGCTTTTTAAAAGGAATATTTAACTCTCAAAACAAATAAACAAAAGTAAAATTATGTATGGAGAAAAAAATCAGGAAAAATGCAGTTCACACTGGAAAATTGTTATCTCTGGAGAGGAAGATTGTGGGGGAGAGACTAGCTTGCTGCACTGTGTACCTCTGCAACCTGGGGAATTTTTATAGTGTCATGTTTTGTTCTAGTAAGCAGAAAAAAGCAATAGATTACAAGTGCCATGTATTCACCAAGTATTTTAAGTGCCTACCATGTACCAGGCATAACTAAGTGATCATTAGAGATATTTTGATAACTACATAAAAAGGAGACTTTGGGTATGTGCAACAGAGAACAATAATAAATAGGACAATGAAAACAGCTGAGAAGTTGCAGGTCTCTAAGGTACTTATGGACTATGACACAGTGTTGCCTTCCTACTGGGACTGCACTCAGCCTCCGGCTCCTAGATGTGCTTCCCACTGGCTGCCTAGTGCCCAGCTAAACTCCAGTGCAGCTTCTTGACTGGCCCTGCCTGTTGCTAACTGTAACTGGGTGTGTCTTAAGTGCTAACACATCTCCTTTGCCAGGTAAAGCCAAGAAGGAGTAAGGACCCAGACACTTTTACTTGCTGTTGGTGGGAATGTACTTTGCTACAAACATTTTGGAAGACAGTTTGGCAATATGTATTAAAAGCATTAAAAATATTTCAACTTGATGATAAAAATCGGAATAGTGGTTATCTCTAAGAGGATTATTGCCTGGGAACGGTTCAAAGGAGCCATTTGGTACGTTGGAAAGGTTCAGCATCTTGATCTGGATGGTTAAACGGGTGTGTATATATTTTTTAAAAATCATTGATATGTACACTTAAGACACTTCACTATATGCATGTTGAAAAAATGTTTTAATTAGAAAAATATATTTGGAATTTTTGAAACAATAATTCCACCACAATATTGTATCCCATGGTAACAAAGATGCAAAGATGTAGCTCATCATGTTATTTATAATGCTGAAAAATTAAAAACCTTTAAAATATTCAATAATAGGGAATGGTAAATAAATGATGCTCCATCCATTGAAAATCATGTCATCAAACACTTTTTATTGGTTTTGGAAAACACTCATGATACGGTGTTTGGTAACTGAAGCAGGTCTCAGAATAGGAAGAAAACAATAACAAAGTAAAGACAAGTACCAGTTTTTTCCCCTGATGCTGTGCTGATTTTCCTAGTACCCAAAGAAAATGACCAGCTGACAATGGGAACCAGTTAGGCTTCATGGCTGAAATCACATCATCAATCATGGTTCTCCTCAGTTAAGATTCAGCTGCTTGTGGCATGGGCACTGGGTATCAGGCATTAACCTAAGGTAGTCCAGTGGGCACAACTACAACTTCAATTGGGTATTTAGACTCTTTGAGGTTCTCCATTATTCTGAAGCTTCCTTTATATCCTTGGTCAACTCAAATCTGGGAGCTGAGAGGTGGGTGGTAATCAGATCAAGAGAGAATGGCTGGTGTGTGTGTGTGTGTGTGTGTGTGTGTTATAGTAGCCTTCACTGTCAAGAAAGACCTGTTCTTTCATCTAGGTGGATTGATTGCCTATTGGTTAGTTTTGCTATTAGTCTATTTTTTAAAAATATGTTTTTATTGATTTCAGAGAGGGAGGGGAGAGAGAGAGAGAAAGAGAGAGAGAGAGAGAGAGAGAAACATCAATGATGAGAGAATTATTGACTGGCTGCCTTCTGCATGTCCCCCACTGGGGACTGAGCCCACAACTCAGGCATGTGCCCTGACCAGGAATTGAACCATAACCTCCAGGTTCCTAAGTCAATGCCAGTCAGGTGTTATTAGTCTATTAATGTATCGAATCCACATGTGTTTTGAATAAAATCAGAATGGAGCTCATGAAAAATTGCCTCTGCTTTTTAATTGTCCAGCTCATTTTGAGTTAAACTTTCTTTTGGGGGTCTTTGTGCCAGGCTTGGTTGAAATGTGAGATTTTCCTTCCTGAGTTCCCATTCTAGTCCTTCACTTATCAGCTCTTCCTTTGTCCAAACAAGCATACTATCCTCGGGGAGAAGACTGCTACTACTCTCTGAGCTGCCACAGCAGGTGCTATTGTCACTGCTACTGGTCTCAAAGTCATTGTTAACTTGATTGAGAGCCTGCTGTGTTCCAAGTCCCATAAGGTACCTCAAGAGACAGTCCAAGGGAAATATACATTGTGCAAGTCTTTTAAATAGCCAGCTCTATAGCAATTTTGAAAATAGTGTTTAATCTTCACGTAGGACTCAGAAATACAGATGTTGCATAAAGCAAGGCTCGCTTCCATTAAGGGCACCTTAATAGAATATGGCTTTGATTATAAAGGTCACATTATGTAGGCCCTCTGTGTCAGTTGATGAGTAATAGAGATCTCTAGCTATATGATTGCTATAGGGAAGCCAAAAATTTCTAAAGAAGGTGTAAAACAGTCTTTTCCAGCCTGTACAAAACCTCCTTTTCTTCCAGGCTACTTTCACTGGAACAAAATCAGTTAATTATGAAGTACTCCTGAGAATTCTGTGCTGATTGTCAGAGTGTTTTTAGAGTGGAGGGAAGAAGAGGTAAGTAAACAGACCTGAAGACAAACATGGCAAGAGTGTACATATGGGATTTCTCTCTGCCCCTGTGGAGCTCATGGAGACTGACACGTAAGCCACGCATGCTTAAGACACACCCTTCTACAACACTGGGCATCTTGTCTCTATCTAGGACATATATCACAGATTTCTAAGACACATCTATAGTGTAGGGCTGCTAATAATACCTGACACAGCATTCAGCCTGGCCCCTGGGGTGTGCCCAAGTTCTTACAAAGGGCTTCCTTTTTAACCTTCAGGAAGTATCTTTTCTTCCTTTGGAAGATGGGAAAGGGCAAGGGCCCTTGATTCCATTTCCTGCAAAAGGAAACAAAACCTCAGAGTAGATTAGCAAGCCATAGCTGGGGAAAACCAAGTACACTTCATCAAATCTCAGAAAAGTTTTATACTTGGTTCTGAGGTGGATTTTTTTTTTTTTTTTGCACGTTTCGGGGCCGGGGGGGGGGGGGAGGGTGTCATGGAGACAGGACTGCAGCAATCATCAGGGGCAGGTGGTTGGAAGGAGGCCTGGCAAGTGGAACCTGGCAGCTCTCACTGTGATGGAATGGGTGCCTTCAAACAGGTCAGTTCCCTGGGATGCACGAGGCTGAGTTTCCAGAAGGAGCTGGCATCCATTGTTACCCCTTCTTCACCTTCTTCTTCCCTCGGCCACCAGGCAGATGTCTTGGGGCACTCCTAAGAAGACTCATCGTGTTCTGCAGCTGTTTTAGAGGACACCAGCACCACCCTTCTGGGCTAAAAACATAGTGCTTCCAGCCCAATATCCTAATGGGGTTTGGAAAGACAGGTTGGGAGGGACTTGGCTGTCCTCCAAGATCAAAGATATTCCCACATCACCCCCAGTTTCCCTTAGCAATCCCCAGTGGATCTCTCAGCCATGACTTTTTCACTCTTTCCAAAGCTACTTGTGTTTTCATCCTGTTGCACCTCTTGGGGCTTATGAATTCCTTAGGTTTTCAATATGGCATCTACAGTGATATTACTTTTCAGCTGCCATAGTGGGAGGAGCACTGACCTGGGAGTCTAACACATCTGGGTTCAAATCCCACCTCTGCCACTTACTAGCTGAGTGACTACAGGAAATTTTCATCCCTTCTCTGAGACTCAGGTTCTTCATCTGTAAAATGAGGTTCTTGATACCTCTTCTTTCTGCCTTGCATGGCTGCTAATATGAGAAAATGAGATATTTGACATAAAAACTCCTTCAACAAAAGCACAACTGGGGAGTTGATACAGAGCCAGATTTGTTTTAGCTGAATCTCCTTCTAGGTCTTGGGTGCTGTTGGTTCTAGAATTCTCAGATGTGGTGAATAAGGCTGTGTTCCCTCTCTCCATCTCTGCATAATTTTATACATTCTGGTCACATCCCTTCCTAGCCTTCATCTTTCTAGACTAAAGAGTCAGGGTTTGTTTAATCTATCTTCATATGGCAGTCCCCTCCACCCTCCTCCATCCCCTTGATTATAGAGTGGCCCTTCTCTGGATCATCTCCAGGTCCATTATGTCATTCTGGAAGCACTAAGACCAAACCTGCACAAATATGTGTGTGTGTGTGTGTGTGTGTGTGTGTGTGTGTGTGTGTGTGTGTGTGTTCCTCAGCTCTGAACCTCTGACTCTGCCCACTCCCCAATTACAAATCCTAGAACAGGATGCTTGCCCAAGACCCTCTCTCCAAACTACAGAGAAGGCCAGTTGGCCCCAGGCTGTAGCGTCCCCCTCTTTCTCTGCGAAGCCCTGGCCCCAAGGGGCTAAAACGGCTCCCTGTCTGGCTTGGGAGGCTGGGAGGTGGATAACTAGGATGGGGGGGTCGAGGGGGGAGGGAGGGGGGGTCTTGCGCAAGCGCACACCGCTGCTTGGGCCGCCAATGCTGCTGCCTCCCGAGCCAGAGGGAGGCAGAAAAGGAGGGAGGGAGAAGAGGGGAAGGGAGGAGGCGGCACTTGGGCTGCAGCTCGAAAACCCAGGCAGTCTCTCTCAGCTCTGGGAGGGACCAGGAGCAGCCGCCTCGGAGTAAGATGCTCTGCGGGGCGCCCTGAGCCAGGGGTGCCTGAAGCAGCATCGTTGGCCAGGGCAGCTGGGCAGCTTTCACCATGCATCAGTCCCTGACTCAGCAGCGGTCCAGCGACATGTCCCTGCCCGACTCTATGGGTAAGTCTAGCCGCCCTTCCTAGGGGCCACGGTAGCGAGGGGCAAGTGCGCTGCCTTCTGTACTGCTAGTGTCTTGACCACCGGGAGAGCGGGGAAGCGGGGCTGAGGAGGGGGTCAGCATGCTCCAGCCTCTGGGACTTGGACCAGAGCCCCAGGGGAGCGGCCCAGCGGGGGAGGGGGCGACACGCTGAGGTTGGAGAGCCCAGCAGGCGTTGGAATCTCCCTGCCCAGAGTGTGAGCGTGTTTGTGTGAGTGTGTCGACAGACTTGCAGCCGGTGGTAAATCCCAGCTGTCTGGGATCAAAACACTTCCCTGCAACCTGCGCCTTCGCTTTCCATTCGACGCTCCCTCTTTGCAAAGTGCGCGTCACTTCTAAGAGCTCTAGACTAAGGATAATTAGAATGTGTGGGGTCCTCGCCCCCTCCCAACTCTGTCGGAGCGGCTCTGAAATTCTGAGCTGCAGTGGGAGGGGAGCTGACTTGCACCTCACAGATGGGGAGGTTTGCGCAACCCTGGGGGATGGGCGGGTGGGAGAGGAACAGAGGGGGGCTGGCGGGAGGGGAATTCCTGAAGAATCACTCAAGACAGCCCAGCCTTGCAGTCTGCAGTGGCAGGACCAACATTCCTTGAATTTGATTCCTATTCTGCTCCAAATAACAAAAAGCAATGTGCGTGATTGTGATGGGGAGGGGGGGGCGGGGACGAGAGCGCGAGAAAGAAAGAGCGAGCGCGAGCCCGCGTCTCTTCTGAAGTCGCGCTTTCCCTCTCTGGGTAGAATAGAGGGGGAGGGGGGACCCACTAGCCTGATTTGGTTCAACACTTTTCCTCAACAAAACTGGGGGACAGCTACCTCCAGGCACCAATTTGGCCGCCCCTCAAAGCTGCTTTCTGATAGTTACAAACAAAACAGAAACCCAGTCCTCTCAGCTATGAGGCACCTTCCCAAGCCCTATGATTTCACTGGGCGGAGAAATTAATTTGGAGCCCAGGAGAGCAGGAGGAGATTGTTAAACCCTGATCCCTCCTCATCTTAAAATTCGCCTCGGATACAATTTAACCAAATCGAATTCTCTCTTTCCAACATACTTTGCATTCTGCAAAATCCCTCCATCCTGAATTTCTGCCATCCAGTCTGCTCAGGTCTTCTCCGAAGAATTTGCAGGAACATCTCGAGGGGAGGGGCGGAGAGAGGATTGCACCCCCTCTGTGAGCTCCCCATTGCTGGCAAGAGACTCGGTCTCAACAGAATTTGTTCATGGAGGGGCGTCAGAAAAGATGGTCTCCTAGATGGTGGAAAGATCCGTATTTTTATTGGTTTTGCATATTCAGTATAAGAATTTGCTCTTCTTTTAAAGGTCATAGTTATTTGCAAAGTGGTACAAATTAGGCCAAGGACTCGGGTCCGAATCGGAACCCAGCAGTACCAGACTCCCGCGAGCTCTCTTTCCCCCAACACACGCGCACACACAATGCACTCCTCGCCTTGGCCAGCTGTGGCGCCAAAACTGCCCTGGCTCGACTGACGCCAGGCAGCTGCGCGAGAGGTTTGGCGGGGTGGGGGGTGGTGGTGCTAGGGTTCTGCAGCACCTCGTTCGCAGCCACCACAGCCACCTGCAAAGCAGGCCCCCAGCGCGGTCCGTCCGCCTGCGGAGGAGTAGGCAGGTTAGTAGCCAAGGGCTTAAAACGTTGCTACTTGGCACACTGCTCTGTGGGTTTGGGGAACAAGATGAAGAGATTCTTTCTTGGGTTCCCAGGGGCCCTCAGCCAATCTTGCGTTTCCTGAAAGGTCTGCGCAGCTTCGTCCAGACACTGCGGGAAAAGAATCATGGATCCCTTATGGACGTGGAAGTCCACTCTGTGCATCCCTCTTTGGAGAGTCGGCAGACCCAGGGCTCGAGCAAATTCCTGAGTGGAGTGGTAACCCTGGGTTTTCGCACTGGATAGGGGAATCTCTCCGGAGTTCCCTGGCGCTGGTCCCGTGCAGCCCAGGCCTGAATCAGCGTCTAGGCTACTTAGGAGCTACTCCCACTTAACTCAGCCCTGGCAAAGCCACCTTCCTTTGCTTGGGGGAGTGGAAGGGGGGTGGGGAGGTTAATGCTGCAGCCTCCAAGGGCAGCATTTCTGAGGGGATTCTCCCTACAGGAAAGACACAACCGCAGCCAAAACAATAAAATTTTAAACACACAGATACACTGAACCAAGGTGTCTGTGCTATAGGCTTACTGGCTGCCTGCGGATGAGCGGTTAGTCCGAAGCTTGGAGCGGAGCAGGTTCTTGACAATAGAAAGATGGTAACTTGACTCCAGCGCCCCTTCATCCGATTCCAGCACCCCCTTCTCCCTTTTAACAACACCGCCCCCAGGCGCTAAGGCACCTCTACTACAGCAGGGCACACTCCTTCCCTCCCAAATGACACATTTGTAATTCACCTGTGGGTGTCTCTGGTCGAGGATTTACGAAAGAGGGTGGGGGAATTTCAGTGCTTTTAAGGAAATGTTTGGGAGATTGACAGAGCCTTAAGGTTCTTCTGTGGGCAGCCACCTGTTTCCAGGATGCTCAAGGCTGGGATTTCCTGGGACCCTCCCTGTGTGGCAAAGCTGATTAAGGTAAGAAAATCCTAATCAGTTCAAAAGCTCAGCCTCGAGAATTAGTCATCAACAACACGGTACACAAGACAGGATGCTGAGTCCGCATCCTCGCTGCACTCGGATTACACACCTTGTCATCAAGAGGGTAATCAATAAGGAGTACAAGGTAAAACACAAGTGAGCAGACAATCATCCTACCTGCTGGCAACCCACACCTTGGTTCCTGTCAGATACTTGATCCTGAAGCTGGTGGACATCAGATGGATTGTGGACCAGAACCACAATTACAATGATAATTGTAACAGTTATAATTAATATACTTATTGAGTAAGGTACCTAGGAACAAAGGGACATAAAATAATGAGTGATTCCAGTAGCGTGGGCTAGGTCATGAAAAACTTGGAAGAGGAGGTGAGTTTTGAACAGGTTTCAGAGGAAGGGAAAGACCAAGATTCAGAAACTGCTGTGTGGAGGTGGGGGGACTCTGACCAGGGGGCAAACCCAGAGGATGGAGAAGCTGGCTGTATTTGGAAGGGTGGAGACAACAAATAATTGGGCACTTATAGAGCTGAACACCCTGGTCCTCAAGAATCTGGGGTGGAGGTGGGACACTGCGGAGAGGGAGGTCTGCAGTAGTTCTGCAGGGAGGCTGCCAGGGAGTGGGGAGGCAGGCAACGCCAATGACAGGATTTCAGACTCTCCCATTGCTGTTGGTTACAGGGGTGGCTGTTGTTATTGGAACGGAAATATGCTGGATACCAAGTAGAAAGGCTAGTGAGAGACACTGGGGTTGTGACAGTAGTTGGAGAGAAGGCTTTTAGTTCTGGGGAGCCATCGGGTGTACCCTATTTTAAAAAATCAATTCTATGAACGTAACCCATATTTATTCACACAATTCCACCCCCACCCTCCGTGGCCTTTTTTATTAAAAGGAAGCAATCATGAGACGTTGCCTCTTGTTTATTCAACAAGTATTGACTGCTCGCTAGGTATCAAACATTGGGGTAGGCACTGTGTTTCAAGTACCTGCTGCTTTACTTAAGAACCTCATGGTTTCCAAGGTTTTTTGACATGTTCATTTAACTAAAGAAAATTGGAATCAGATGATCCTGTGTTTACAGGAGCATCCAAGGCAGGTCCCAAATTGTACCCAAATAAGAACAGGGCTCTACTTCTTTCCAAAATCAAACAACTACCAGGAAAATGTGCTAAGCAGGCTCAAGGAGTTGCCTTTTAGGAGCCCGGGCCACACCTTCAGAGAACAGGTGTGTCTTGCTCTAAGTAGCTGTGACTTTTAAGTCAAATTGACACTAAAGATAAATGGTGGGATAATGCTTCACTTTCCAGAAGGATTCACCCCCAGCATTCCTTAAAATGGTCCACTTCCCAAGTGCAACTGGAAATAATTTTGTTTTACACAAGTATGCTCCTTATAGTGTAAAATAAGGGGTGACACAAGGGAAGAGGAGGAGACAGAGAATAGATATTCAACCTAGTGAAGGAAGAGTTTTCTTAGGAATTTTACCCAAAGCAAATCCTACCTAGAGGCAAGGCCCCAGTGGAGCACTAGGATCTTTGCCTGGGTTTCTCAGCTGACTGGGTTTTCAATTCAGGTTCTAAAGCAGGAAAAACAATAGATTTTCAAATGACACCATGTGGTTTGCTGAGTCACTTTCCCGACCTGGCTCCTGTGCTTTTAAGAGTTAGAGTGATATTTGCAAAGGAGACCCAAGAGTTGTGAATAGGATCAAAAGCCAGTTAGTGGGGAAGGAGTAGGTGAGTGATAGAAAAAAATCAGAAAGACCGTGCACACATACACTCCCCCAATTAAGTCTCTAAGATAACCTGTGAGGTGTTGAGACACTTGGCTGTGTCACAAAAATACCCTTGGTATATCCAGATGTTCCCTCGCTCTCTTTTGCCAATTTGGGGCAGAGATGATATGAGTGACAAAGCAGAAAGGCAGACAGGAATGGGAGGGGATGTTGGTAAGTTCAGCCTCTCTGTGGAACTAACTAGAAGATTCACGGAGAAGTATCTATCATCAAATAGACTTATGGACCCTGCTTTAGAGAATCATTTAGGTTCCCTCGAAATCCAGAGGAAGAATAACCAACCTTCAAGGTAAACAGATGAAACATGCCCTGCTTCCCCATCCTCACCACTTGTAGTCCGGCTTCTTCCAGGCTCGCTCACCCTGTTTACCACCCTTCAGTTTGCCATTTGCATCCCAAATGGCCCTCTCACACAAAGGGCCCTGGTGTCACAGGTGTCTCTAATGGTCCTTTCAGGTTTCCTGGAGGCTGGACTTAGGCCCCCTTGGAAGGGAGCTCATTTCCCAACTCTCCTTACCTCTCCTCCCGGGTTCGATAGGGTACTTTAGTACGTGGGCGCCTATAAACGCTCAAGCCACTTCTACATTTCAATGTAAAATAGTCTTAGACTAATGTCCTATTAGAAATGACCCTGATGAGTCATACCCCTCACTTTCAAGGCTGACGTCAGGGGAGACAGCCAGCCCCTCCCACCTCCCTTGGAGCCTTGCGGGGATAGCACTGGGGAAGATGAGATGAATGGTGGGGCTAACCCAGAGTGTCACTCTTGACGATTCCCTTCCCTATAGAAGGGAATGTCTGCTGAGGGCTGAAGGGTGAGCAACCACCCCTCCCTGTCTCCACCACCAGGCCTCCTGAGTTGGGCTGATTTTCTCCCTCCCTGCCCCCTCCCTCTTTCTTCATCCCCTCCTTCCCAGTGCTGTGGTCTGGGAGGCTTCAATTGGCAGCTGCTTCCTGAGGCCGCAGTGAGGCCTCCCCGAGTGATCAGGTCCAACAAACAGACCCAAGTTGCCTCTTTAGGCCCAAAAATGACAGTCACGCCAATGGGTGGGAGACCCCATTGGAAGGCTCCCCACTGCTTCATCCTCCTCACTATAGAGCTAGACTCTCATAGGGTAATTCATCCCTGGTATTTCTTGTTGAGAGCCCTCTCCCCAGGCCAGAGAAATGCATGCAGAGTATGGAGCAGTGCTTGATTCCTTTAAAAAAAAATTAAATTGAAAATGAGTCTAGATATCATTTTTCTACCTGACTTAATAAGCCTGTTTTCAAAAAAAAAATATTGGTTTGCGCTATCATGTCTGATAAGCACCAAGTGGGAGAAGGTTTTACCATCATTTATATGTATGTCGCCCTCACATAAGCTTATATGTGTATAAGTTATAATCCTCCCCATCCGACTCCCCCGATACATATCTTTGTGGACTAATGGCCTCCGAACACTTACTTTATTATACACATTTGTTATGTGACAAATCTTGCCAACACACTGTTTTAAAGTTGATACACGAGGCAAATGTCAGAAATAAATGAAAAAAGAACCCCAGTTCCTAGCTGGGTTCTGATATTTACACTAAAATGAAATTTCATGTCTCCAGCTTATGAGAAAAGCCATTCTTAGTTGCACGTTGGCTTTAAGATATTTTTATTTAATACCTCCACACGTACACTTCCCATTTATCATATGCCTTATAATTTAGCCTGAAAAACAGTCTACTAAGTGGGTCTGACACATCTTTTACAGAGTGCCGAAAGCACAAAAATGTGTTTTGTTTTTATGTAACTGGAAAGATTTCTTCTGTTGTTTATTTTCAAACTGGAAATAGATATTTTTATTGTGAATGTGGTACCTGATGACCGCCAAAAAACTAAAGCTCCATGTCTTGCCCATAATTCCACTCCCCAGAGATAACCCCGGTTACCAGTCAGAATAGGAAAGGAAAACCTTCCTAGTGATTTTTTCTTGTGTCCGTCCCTTCCCCAGCCAAAATGACCAATTTCAATTTCTCCATGTACTTTCAGGAGCCTTCAATCGGAGGAAACGAAACTCCATATATGTCACCGTGACTTTGCTTATTGTGTCCGTGTTAATTCTCACCGTGGGCCTTGCTGCAACCACCAGGACCCAGAATGTGACTGTTGGAGGTTATTACCCGGGAGTTATTGTAAGTATCAAAAATATAGGTGGGTCTCAGTAGCTTGCTGGCTGCAGACATTCGGGTTCTACTTTGATGGTTTTCAATTCGGTTTGAGTTTCTGGTGTTTGCTCAGTTTTCCTCCTTTATATATCTCTATATGTATATACAAAGACAATTCTGGATCCATTAAGAAGAGCCCTGGCCAGGCCAGTGTGGCTCAGTGGTTGAGAATTGACCCATGAACCTAGAGGTCATGGTTGGATTCCCAGTTGGGGCACATGCCGGGGTTGCAGGCTGGATCCCCAGTAGGGGGCGTACAGGAGGCAGCTGATTGATGATTCTCATCATTGATGTTTCTGTCTCTCTCTTCCTCTCCTTTCCTCTCTCTGAAATCAATAAAAATATGTTTTTAAAAAAAAGAAAAAGAAGAAGAGCATTGGACCAAGACTCTCCACCCCTAACTAGCAGTGAGATCTTGAGCAAGTCATCTCACTCTTTGGAACCTAGGTTTTCTAGTCCAGGAGATGTTACTAACTAGCAGTGTTAACCTTAGGCTAAGATCCTTTTCTCTCTGAGCATCTGCTTCCCAATATATAACAGAAGTCTCCTGATCTTACCTGAAATCCCAGGACTCTGACAGCTTGACACTCCGTGACCAACAGCACTGATCTCCAAAGTGATCACTCTTATTAGGAAAAATATGTAGAATATTTACTCCTACAATATGTATATTTATTCATTTGTAAATTATGTACATGTTTATAAAACATACAAAGTGGAAATTTAAAAATTAGATAAAATTGAAATCAACACTAATTTTAATATCTTCATATTAACACTCACTAAATTTCAGAGGATGATATGCACATCACATGAAGTCTGTCAGTAAAGACAGTGACTATAAATTCTTATTTCAAATAACCCACTAGATAATTTTGAATATTTTTGTCTGACTTCTTATCAAATGTGATTAGGTTGCCATTGGCATCATTGCTTTTGAATGTGGCTCTCACCATGTGGCTGACAAGAAGCTCACCCTGCGAGTTAGAAGTGTCAGCTCTACCGTTTTCTTGTTGCTGGCTTCTGCTTACATTACTAAGGTCATCTTCAATTTGTGGTTTCTCAGTAGGAATCTTTCCAAACTACTTGTCCATTTTGTTGGGACTAATTTAGTTAAAACTGGATAAGACAATCCAGGTACATGTAAAAACACCCCACCATCAACCCTTTGCTGCTTGGAACTTGCCCACCTCCCTCAGGATAGCTCACCTTGTTGTCTGACATTCACACCGAGGGAGGGCGCCAGTGACAGTCTGTTTACTGAACATTTGTAACGTTTAGTTCCTTTCTTATTATTTTAGATAAACAATAGATAGGAAACAAGAATTCAAATAGTTTCTTTCTATACTTTGGTGGACTGTTTTCCCAATTCCCAGGGTGCATGCAACCCACTTTGGAAACTGCTGCGCTCTTTACATACAAAACCTCATTTTATATCAAATCATCACACTGTGCACTTTAAATATATACAATTTTATTTATCAATTATACCTCAATAAAGCTGGGGGAGGGGGAGAAAAGAAAAACAAACAGAAACCTCATTTTGATCTATACAAACTTCTGTTAAACACCAAAATCTAACTCTAGAAGTTGGATCATATTTTCAATATCAACTGACTTCCCAATTGTAATTGCTGGCAAGCAGGAAAGAATTTTAGGATGGTTCACTTTTTATTTTTTTAATGTTAGGATAACAAAGAGGTGAGACGTATTTGTTGTTGTTTTGTTTCTTTTCTTTTTTTTTTCCTTTTTTCTTTTGAGAGGTGGGAAGGGAGAAAGAAGCAAAGAGAGGGAAAGCGGTTAAAGATAGATGTCTTTGCCAAACCAGCAGTGACCAAGCCAGACGCCTGTTGCTTAGGTCATCAGTTACATAGTCAGCCTCCTCAAGAGCGCTAGCAAAGGTGGGGCATGACGTGGGCTGTACTCCCAGGAGCTGAAGGCTGCCTGGGAACCTCCCTTTACAGCTCTTGGGCTGGCAGGGCTCCCCCTCCCGCCCCCAGCAGCCAAGGGCAGGTGTCCCACAGACAAGTTTGGTGCCCTTTGTTAAACACGTGATGTGAGAACTCACCCAGTCCACTTCCTGTGGTGAGGGAAGGAAACCAGTCGTCAGCAGAATTGGATTTTATTTTTAAACACAAGCAAGGGGCAAGTGGGGAGAGGAAAGGGAGGGAGATTGCAATTTGGTGGCTTGGAAAAGCAATATCTAGAGTCCGTGTGACTTTGTGTGCTTCAGGTAGCTGCATTTAGTGAAATAGTTCTGACTGATGAGCTAATAATGCTCAAGCCAAGATTCAGACTCTCCACAGGTGAAGGGAAAGTATTTTCCATGTGATTTAAGAGTAGGAACTCCTATTCAGGAAAGGTGGTCATGAACTTTCTCTGTAGAATATCTCACTGTGGGTGGCTAGGTGGGGATGCATTAACAAAGGAAGGAGGGTGCAAAATTGTTATTATTTGAGTAGGTGATGTTCAGCTAGAGCTGCAAAGTGAAGCAGTGGGGGCGTGTGTCTCTGTGTGTGCTTTTCACTAAAAGCTAATCTGGAAATGTTAATAGGAGAGCCATCCTTAACAGACAGTGTGCCCCGTGGTTTAACCTTTAAAATTTTGTTCTCATAGTTCATGTTGATTTTTTATCAAAATGGGTTTTAATTATAGAAAGCGAAGGGGAAAATTACAGATTGAAAAGCAGAAAAATCCATTTGAGTTTATAGGTCAGATCATGATGTAACAAATACAATTACCATTCAAACCTCTGAAAACAGTAAACGCCTGAGAATGGGACACTTTTACTAATTGAATAGTTTGGTTATTAAGGTGCTATATAAACTCCAAGCCAGCAGTTTCCCCACCTTAGCATGCACAAGAATGACTTGGTGAAAATGTGGAAAATACCGAGCTGCGCTCCCTACCCCCAGAGATCCTGATTTAGTAGGTCTGAGTGGGACCCAAGGACCTGAGTTTTCCTTTGCTGAGCTAACCTTTGATTAGAAAAGTAAGACATGCTGATCCTGCATTTTATTTATTTACTTATTTATTTATTTATTTTTCCTTTTTTTTAATCTTTATTGTTCAAAGTATTACAGATGTCCCCCCTTTTCCCCCATTGACCCCCTCCACCCCGCATCCACCCCACCCCCAGGCTGAATCTGCATTTTAATAAACACCACAGGGGAGTCTAATTCAGGTGGACCAGCAACCACCTGGAGAACTACAACACACTAAATAAAGTATGCTTAGCAATCGAACCAAAATGAGCATAATGTGGCATTTTAAGATCCTACACTGTCAAACTGGTCGATTTGAACATAAAATACTATTGTATAGAACTGTGAAAAAAGTTCAGGTTATTTGGAACCCTGCTGTTTTGGACTCTAGTTAAATGTATTAACAATGTATGAGAAGTTAAATTTCAAAACAGGCAAATTAGGGAGCAATTATTAGATTAAAAGAAGACTTACCATACAATTCATTTAAATATTGAGAGCTCAGGCATTTTAAAATATAATAGCATTTGCATAACTCTAAGTTATGTGAAACTTTCATGGGACATATTTATTTTGCCAAAAGACACACCCTTGTACAATGAGGTGCATTATAATAGAGTGTTAGCTACTCTACCTGAGCTGGAATGTGGTATCATCACCCTAAGACACAAATGTACACATGCATCTCTTAAAATATGCTCATCTATATAGGCTGGATTTTACAATTTAAAAAAAAATTAAAACCCCCAAAGAAAGACAAACGAGTTTAGCATTTTTACTTTCCTAGACCATTTAAGACATAGTCTATTCCAAAAGAGTTCCAGTGAGCTTTTTACTCTGGAGGCCTAAAAAAACAAGAGCCTGTGTGGTATGAAGTGAAAAAGGCATGGGAGAGAACCTGCTCCTTCGCTGTAATTCTCTAACTTTAGATCCAGAAGACAGAGGCCTCGAAATGTGTTTCCCAAGCAACCCACAAGATGGAGTTGGCCACCTGGTCAGTAAGGAAGGAAGGCCTTTCATTCTCGAACCCTCTCCCCAGCTGTTGTACTGATAGGGCCCACACCAGCCTGGGTTTTCTTTCAGGAAAGAAACCAAGAGTTTCTTCCCCATTTCCCTGGGGGATATGGGGTCAGTTAATTGAAAATTATATCAGGAGACACGGACAACAGGGATCATTCAAAATAATCAGCCCAGAAGCCTTCTTTAGGCCAGTGTGATTTGAGTTTCACAGGTAAATACCCTTGATAAATCCAACTAAGTTGTTTTTGTGGGGTTTTTAAAATTTTATCTTTATTGTTGAAAGTATTACAGGTGTCCCATTCCCCCCCCAATTGGCCCCCTCCACCTCGCTCCCACCCCCTCCCCAGGCCTTCACCCCGTCATTGTCTCTGTCTATGGGTTATGCATATATGCATATAACTTCTTTGGTTAATCTCTTCCCACCTTCCACCCCCCCTTCCCTCTTCCCTCTGAAATATGATCGTCTGATACATGCATCAATGTCTCTGGATCTATTTAGTTCATCAGATTCTTTTGTTCATAAGCTTCTTGTTGAAGAAGACCCTTCAACATTTCCTGTAGTGCTGGTTTGGTGGTGATGAACTCCTTGAGCTTTTCCTTGTCTGAGAAGCTCTTTATCTGACCTTCAATTCTATAGCTTTGCTGGGTAGAGTCATCTTGGTTGTAGTTCCATGTTTTTCATCACTTTGAATATTTCTTGCCACTCCCTTCTGGCCTGCAAAGTTTCTGTTGAGAAATCAGCTGACAGTCGTATGGGTGCTCCCTTGTATGTAATTAACTGCTTTTCTCTTGCTGCTTTTAAGATTCTCTCTTTGTCTTTAACCTTTGGCATTTTTTTTTAAACATATCTTTATTGATTTGAGAGAGGAAAGGAAGGGGGAGAGAGAGAGATAGAAACAGCAATGATGAGAGTCATTGATTGGCTGCCTAGCCCACAACCCGGGCATGTTCCCTGACCAGGAATTGAACCCCGATCTCCTGGATCCTAGGTCGATACTCAACCGCTGAGCCATGCCCAGCCGGGCAACCTTTGGCATTTTAATTATGATGGGTCTTGTTGTGAGCCTCTTTGGGTTCCTCTTGTTTGGGACCCTCTGCTTCCTGGACTTGTAAGTCTATTTCTTTCCCCAGGTAGGGGAAGTTTTCTGTAATTATTTTTTCAAACAGGTTTTCAATTTCTTGCTCTCTTTCCTCTCCTTCTGGCACCCCAATAATACAAATGTTGGGCCTCTTGACATTGTCCCAGAGGCTTCTTATGCTATCTTCATATTTCTGGATTCTTTTTTTCTTTTTGTTCTTCTGATTGGGTGTTTTTTGTTTCTTCGTGTTCCAAATTACTGATTTGATTCTCAGCGTCCTCTACTCTACTGTTGATTCCCTGTAAATTATTCTTCATTTCAGTTCATGTAGCCTTCATTTCAAATGGGTTCTTTATTATGTCACTGATTTTCTCAATTATTTTTGTCATACTCTTACTAATATCCTTGAGCATCCTTATAACCATTATTCTGAACTCTGTATCTGTTAGCTTGCTTTGATCTATTTCATTTAGTTCCTTTTCTAGAGATTTCTTCTGTTCTTTCCTTTGTGACATGTTTCTTTGCCTCCACATTTTGGCTGCTTCCAGGTGTTTGTTTCTATGTATTAGGTAGAGCTGCTATGTCTCCTGGAATTTGTAGAGTGGCTTTGTGTAGAATGTGTTCTTTAGGGTCCAGTGGCTCAGCCTCCCCAGTCACCTGAGCTGGACCTTCTAGGTGCTCCCCTGTGTGGGCTGTGTGCACTGTCCTGTTATAGTTGAGCTTTGGTTGCTGTTGGCGTCACTGGGAGGAATTGACCCCCCAGGCCAATCAGCTGTGAGGACCAGCTGCAACTACAGCCAAAGAGCTGCTGTGCTGGAGATACCCCTATGGAGCAGGATTTACTTCAGTGGGGCTTTGGTGTTCACCAGGTGCGCCCCTTGAGTGTGTCACTCGTGGATGTGGTAGGGTTGTAATCCAGCATGGGCGAGTCTGACCACCAGGTGCACTGTCTCTGGGGCCTCCCAGGAGTTGCAAAGTCAGCCTCTGCCAATGCCTTGCTCAGCGCCACCCAGCATGAGCTACACAGCAAACCGTACTTGGCTGCTACTTGTGCTGGGCTTGGAGGTGTCCAGGAAAGGCCAAGCTATAAGTCAATGCAGGCTGCCACTAGTGCCAGGCCTGGGGCCACTTATCAAGCACTATGGGGCAGCTGCTGCTTGTTTGAGAGATTTTAGGAAAGTGCTAAACATGAGGCTCGAGAGGCCACATGCACAGAAAAGCCACTGGAAATGGCTTGGATGAGCCTGCAAGCAGGGAGGGGTGGGGCCTCCGGAAATCACCCGAGCAGGGTCAAAGGTGTGAGTCAGGTGCTGGAGATTCAAATATGGTGCCTGCCTACCAGCTCTGTGGGGGGAGGACTCGCCAGAGGAGCAATGGCCTCTGTCAGCTCTTCTGCCTGTGAGGAAGCTGCCCCTCCAGCTCTCGCCCTGACTTCAGGCAAGTTATTTCCTCCTCAAATGTCCCAGGGTCCCTTCAAGCTGCTGCCCGGCACTGGGCTCAGAGGGAGCGCGTCTGAGTGAGTCCGTGCGCGGGCCCTTTAAGCGGAGCTGCCTGGGGCTCCCGCAGCCCCACAACCCTCAGAGACAGTCCCCGCTGGTTTCATAGCCCGGAGTCGTGGGGATGTCTCTTCCAGGCCCTGGAGCCCTGGGCTGGGGGCCTGCTATGGGGCTGGGACCCCTCACTTCTCCGGGAAACCCGCACCGCCAAGATTCCCTCCTGGGTTTAAACCGCGGCACTGGGTGTGGGCCCGTGGCCGCATCTCTGCGATTCAGCCCCTATCCGCCTGCGTCTCCACTCCTCCTACCACTCTCGATGCTCCTTCAGTTCCCTGGTTGTAGGGTTTCTGTTCAGCCAGATTTCAGGAGGCTCTGAGTGATGGTTGTTTTGTATTTTAGTTGTAATTTTGATGTGGATGCGGAGGCAGCGGGTGCAGCTGTTACCTATGCGGCCGTCTTGTTTCTCCCCCTCCAACCAAGTTTTGACTCACTTGAATGTTCAGGAAATTCAAGGAGCTCTGGATACTGAGATTTGGTGGTTTATTATGAATTAGGGAGAAATTTTGTCCACCTCTTGTTGAAAATGTTTCTAAAATATAAAATCATTCTAAATTAAAATTTCTACTTTAGTAAGGACACTTAAAGATGAGACATGAAGCTTGATTTGCTAGATAAGACTTATAATGTCAGAAGGTTCTAACCTTCACTGGCTCCTTGTTACCTATTTAGCATTGCCATTCAAAGCTCTCCAAAGATGCCTTCGGCCTGGATTCCCATTACCTCTCCTCTGCCAAAATTGTCAATTCATAGTGCCCCGAACATGACTTGGGCTTCTCTGCCTAATGCCGCCACTCTCACTGTTACCCCTGGCCTGGAACGTCCGCCCTGCTTTCTTTTTCTGTATATCTAAATGCTCTGTCCTATCCCAACTTAACAACACAGCAAGGACATTTCTTAACTACTAGGATCCACAGTGGTGTCTACTGTCTTTGAACTCCTTACCATAGATTCCTCCTACTCACAATTCCTAGAAAATTCTCACCTCCTTCTTTGTGGGCTGTTGGGCTGTATTCTCATTTAGCTTTGTTTATACAGGTCTATAATCTCGTATCTGAACCCTTGGTTTGGGCCAGATGTGTTTGAGAATTTAGACTTTTTTTATTTTAGAAAACAATATAGTACGTATATCATATGTTATCTAACATCCCAGTGGGGTCTTAAGAAACACCCCATAATCGAGCACCTTCATATTTCTACAATAAACTGTGAACCTTTACACTAAGTCGATAAAGATGATATATTTTTTTTAAGACCTATCAGTTTAAGGTCTGGTTTTGTCACCAAGTCAGTTACCAAAAAAAACCTTTTGGTTTTAAGAGCTTTGGGGATTTCAGGATTATGGAAAGAGATTGTGGACCAGTTTACCTAATTATCGCTCCAGAGGCTGAATCTTATTGGTCTTGGTATCATACCCCACCCCACTTCCTGGCCTCCAAATCACAGATCCAACACAGTGCCTGCCACAGAGTAGGTGTCCAATTGATCTGTATTGAATGACTAATCCTTCTGAGCCTCAGCACTGGGTCTCTGGGGCAATGGATGGAAATAGGCATAGGGTATAGGGCATAGCCCAAAAAGAGCCCTTGACACTCTGATTTTGATTTCTAAGGATCTGTCTTTTTTTTTTCTACAAATGGAGGGAAGCCAAAATAAAGCAAACTGGTTATTTGTTCAGGTGATGGGAATCAAGCTGGAGGTACAAAGGTCTGAATGTTCCATGAATCCATGCAGTTCTAGAGGGGTGACCATAGAGATGACCTTTCTTTTTAAAAGATAATTAATTAATTTTTGTTTCTTTTTTTGTTTTTTATTGAATTTATTGGGGTGGCATGGATTAATAAAATTATATAGGTACCAGGTGCACAATTCTCTAACACATCATCTGTATATTGTATTGTGTGCTCACCACCCCAAGTCAAGTCTCCTTCTATCACCATTTATCCACCCTTCATCCTCTCCTACCTCCTCCCATTCCCCTTTCCCTTTGGTAGTCACCATACTGTTGTCTGTCTATAAATATTATTTTTTTCTTAATCCCTTCACCTTTTTCACCCAGTCCCCCAACCCCCCTCCCCTCTGACAGCTGTCAGTCTGTTCTCTGTATCTGTGAGTCTGTTTCTATTTTGTTTCTTAGTTTATTTTGTTCATTAGATTCCATATGTAAGTGAAATCATATGGTATTTGTCTTTCTCTGACTGGTTTATTTCACTTAGCATAATACTCTCCAGGTCCATCCATGCTGTCCCAAAGGGTTAGAGATCCTTCTTTTTTACAGCTGCATAGTATTCCATGGTATAAATGTACCACAGCTTTTTAATCCACTCATCTACTGATGGACACTTGGGCTGCTTCCAAACCTTGGCTATTGTAAATAACACTTCAGTAAACATAGGGGTGCATATATTTTTTCAAATCAGTGTTTTGGATTTCTTCAGATATATTCCCAGAAGTGCAATCGCTGAGTCATAAGGCAGTTCCATTTTTAATTTATTGAGGTAACTCCATACTGCTTTCTACAATGGCTGCACCAATCTGCCTTCCTGCCAGCAGTGCACGAAGGTTCCCTTTAGAGATTATCTTTCCGAGGCCTCAGGAGAGCAAACAGTTGATTAGAAGTAGCTGCCCAGCCCTGCCGGGTGTGGCTCAGCGGTTGAGCATTGACCTAGGATCCAGGCAATCAGGGTTCGTATTCCCAGTCAGGGCACATGCCCAGGTTGCGGGCTCCATCCCCAGTTGGGGACGTGCAGGAGGCAGCCGATCAATGACTCTCTCATCATTGATGTTTCTATCTCTCTCTCTCCCTCTCCTTTCCTCTCTCTGAAATCAATAAAGATATATTAAAAAGAAAGAAAGAAAGAAAGAAAGAAAGAAAGAAAGAAAGAAAGAAAGAGAGAGAGAGAGAGAGAGAGAGAGAGAGAGAGAGAGAGAGAGAGAGAGAGAGAGAAAGGGAGGAAGGGAGGAAGGGAGGAAGGAAGGAAGGAAGGAAGGAAGGAAGGAAGGAAGGAAGGAAGGAAGGAAGGAAGGAAGGAAGGAAGGAAGGAAGGAAGGAAGGAAGGAAGGAAGGAAAAGAAAGAAAGAAAGAAAGAAAGAAAGAAAGAAAGAAAGAAAGAAAGAAAGAAAGAAAGAAAGAAAGAAAGAAAGAAAGAAAGAAAGAAAGAAAGAAAGAAAGGAAGGAAGGAAGGAAGAAAGGAAGAAAGGAAGAAAGGAAGAAAGGAAGAAAAAGCAGCTGCCCATTTTCAGGAAGTTCTGTTGATTTTTTTCTTCTTTACTTTCAACCCCTCAGCTCTTCCTCAAACAGGACTTCTCACTCCATCCCTACAGAGAACTTCTTCCTTGGGGGGCAGCTATGAAGGTCATTATTCTTACAAACACTGGCCACAAATGCAGCAAAGCATGGTTGAGAGTACCCCAGCTATTAGTCAGGGGACCTGAGGGCTAGTCCTGGCTCTATCAGGGGACATGTCCATACAGTTCTCTAAGCTTCTAGTTTCCTTTCTCTCAAACGGGAATGAGATGAGCTCTACCAAACTCCAAAACATTATTGTGACCAAAATGGAGGACAAGTGCTTCTCTGAATTAAACTGTTTTTCAAAGATAAGGTAGTTTTAGAGACACTGCTGAGTTCATCAACCTGTCATCCAGGTGAGTGAATTCTTCCAGACAGGACTCAATAGATATTAGTTTCCTGCCTGATGAACTCTACCTTTCTTTTGAACTCATGTTAAAATGTCTCCACCTCTGTGAAATCTTAGACCTACTATGTAATTAGCAGCCTCCTTTATGAAGTCACGCTACATACAGGCACACTTCATTTTATGGCATTTTGCTTTATTGTACTTCACAGATGTTGCGTGTTTTACAAATTGAAGGCAAGACCCTCCACCAGCAAATAGATTACAACTTGCTTTATTGTGGGCGATACCCTCTTTATTGCGGTGGTCTGGAACTGAACCCACAATATCTCCGAAGTATGCCTGTACCTTATCTCATTTAATCTTCATAGCAGCCATGTGTGGTAGCTACCATTATGAGTCTCATTTTTAAAATTTTTTTTTAAATATGTTTTTATTGATTTCAGAGAGAGGAAGGGAAAGGGAGAGAGAGAGAGAAACATCAATGATGAGAGAAAGTCATTGATTGGCTGTTCCCTGCACACCCCTACTAGGGATCAAGCCCAAAACCCATGCAGGTGGAATCAAACCAGCAACTTCCTGGTGCATGGGTCAGTCGATGCTCAACCACTGAGCCATGCCGGCCAACCTTGAGTCCCATTTTTTTTAGATGAGGAAACCAAAGCACAGAGTGGCTATGGGACTAGCTCCAGGTGACAGTCTATAAGTAACAGAGCCAGGGATATCATAAAAAATGAATTATTCTCTGCTCCTATAGCACTTTGCTTATACCTGTAGTCCTTAACCCACAGTCCATCCCTCCTTCACTAGATTATGAGTTCCTGGAGGGCAGGGCCCTATCTTCTTATTTATCTGACAAAAGTACTCAGTGAGTGTTAGAAAAGTGAATGAGTTGGAGTGGAACAGAATGGAATGGAAGGAAATGCGAGGGAGCTAAATGAAGTAACTGGCTGGCCTGGGATTTCCAGCCCTAGAGTGCCTTGTCTTGCCAGTCAATTCCACAAGATTTCAGCCCACCTCTTCTGGTCACTGCCATTAGACAGCCATTTGAGAGTGCAGGAAGAGCTAGTGTCTTTGCTTCCCGTCTTCAGGCACACTGCTGTTGGCGTTCAGGAGACACTTAGTGAATATCTGTGGAAACTGAACTCCTCAGAAAACGGATTTATTTTCCATGTAAGAATATGCCTCCAACTTTCTCTCAATCTCCAAAAGTGGCCCAGGGTTCCATAAGCACAGACTCTTTATGGAATTCTTCCTAAAAAATAAAAGCTGTGGAACACATTGGAGGGGAAGATAAGATAGAACATGAGAGTCTGTTATGAAACAGAGCAAATAATGATAGGATTTTCTAGCTCAAATCAGGTTAGAGCTGCTCAAAAGTTAAATGTCTAATAAAATAGTAATAATAATCACTAGAAGAGTAATTAATGTTTACTGAGTATTTACTGTGTGCCAGGCACTGTGCAAAGTTTTTCAAATGTATCATCCTGGTTAATCCATATAAAAGTCCTATAACGTGGCCACTACTATAGTCCATGTTTTCCAAATAAGGAAATTGAGGTTTAGAGAGGTCAGTCAGCTTGTTCAAGCTCTCACAAACATAAGTGGAACACAAACTGAGGTTAGAAGCCAAGCTAGTCTGATAACCAGGTTTGTTGTTGTTGTTGTTTTAATCTCCTTTTAAAAACCAAGTTTTAATCAGTATACTTTATGACAACACATTTTAATTATCTTTAAAATAAGATCAGGTGGGAGATATGTATAGTTTAACTGTTGAGTGAGGACGTTCTCGGTAGTCTTGGATGGCATGGGATCTGTATACCCTTATGCAATTCAGCTTCTATTTCCCAAGAGAGTTTGCTGCCTGAGTGGCCCTGCAGAGTGAGTCTTTATAAACTTGTATTCAATCCTTGCTTTCATTCTCTTTCATTCCTGGGGGTCTGAGACAACCACTCAGCCCCCCTACACTGCTTCACCAAACTCCAGCCCAGCCCATGGGTCTATTCGATTTCCAAGCCTAGGCATAAAGTTTGGGGCCTTGGACTGAAATAGATGCCCCTGTGAGCCAAGGTGGGAACCCAGACCATTAGTGAAGCTAAAGAGATATGTAACTACATTGCTGAACTGGTGTTAAGATTTATTGGTCCATTCTCACCACTTTTTACTTCTTTCATTTTTATCCCCTTCGACAGCCATCGGTTACTGATCGTTTTCAGCTGAGACTGGCAGACTCAGTCCACTAATGGCAGAACTGAGACAAAAGTGGGATCTGCTACACCGAGCCATCATCCCAGCCACTTAGACAGGGAAATTGTTTTTCAGGGTTTTATGGTGCCATCTCTGCATGCCCTTTAATAAATGCTTGCTGTCCATAAATGAAGCAGAGATGGAAGAAGAGGTGAATAAGTGCTAGCATAAATTGCAGTTGGGTCAACCACAAATACAGGCTTTCAAAAAAATGGTGTGTTGTTTTTTTAGTTTAGGTTAAGGTGCTTGCTAATTTCTAAAGGACTTCCTGGGTTTTATTAGTGTGCCAGATGCATCAAAAATTGCTATTTCAAACCTTTACTTTGTAATCCATGCATTAGACTGGAAGGTCGCTTTAAAAATAAAAGGATAAAGATCAGAATGTAATGCGTGCTTTTCACCAGTATATGTCTCTTACTGATTCACCAGCTCCATGCTAAGTAATGGATATTGAAATTGAAATAAGCAGGCTCTGAAAAGCTATGGCTGACTTTGACTTTTAGTTTGGGGGCACATGCATTTCTTTTTAGGCATGATTCATATCTACAAGGGAAAATTGGCAAATAGTGGGAGAAATGCTTTTACTGTACACACTTTATTTGTGTAAGTAATGACTGCAAGTGGTTTTAGCATCTATACCCCAGTTACTTTCCATTGTCCTGAATCATATCCAGGAGCTGAATGCTTGTGTGGTCGGGCTGACCATTTCTCCACATGCTATGTGTGCCTTGTTGCTTTGCAGCTCGGCTTTGGATCATTCCTTGGAATCATCGGATCCAACCTTATTGAGAACAAACGGCAGATGGTAAGTTTTCATTGCTATGGAATCAAATTCTTCGTCTGAAGGTAACACATTTCTTAAGGTTGCACAAGTTGGGCCACAAAAGAAACTGCTACTTTGCCTTTTCACTTAAGTCTCCAGGGAACTTTTCGGTGACCCTGTGGTATGGGACTTGATCTTACCTTGTCTGATGCTCCCTTGGTGGCCTCACTAGTCTCCTTTAGTCACAGGGACAGGATATTTTGGATCTTGCCCTTGGCTCTCCTCCTCACTCCCAAAGGACCTCCCCAGCCTATCCGGTCAGGCGACTGTCCTCTACAGTGCCTTTACTTCTGTGATTTTCATTGCCACAGCTCTGGATTATTGGTGACTCTCACATCTTCCTCTCTGATGCATAACCTTTTGAGGAAGTTTTTTCAGAGGGTTCCACTTTTTAGGAGATTATAATCTAGAGTACTTTGAATAGGAGAACAAATATACTTGGGGCACATAAGAGACAAAATAAAATTATGGAGCCCTAAAGTATTTCCATTACCTATAGTTCAAAACTAAGTATGTTGTAAGCTTGAAAGGGAGGATGAGCATATATAGTAGGAGGTAAAACTTAGAAAGTTCTGTGTCCTAATGGGTAAGCTGTTGTATTTTCCTGGTCCAGTCTGAGAAAGCTTCCTAGAGGGCAGGGGAAGAAGGTCCAGACCGAATTGCAGTTTTATAGGGCTTGTAAATCAAGATGCCTGGTGAGTGGTCAGATGGTGGACTGATTAGGCTCCCCCAGTATAAGTCTCTATGGCATCTTGACTCTGATGACAGGGTCTATTTAATAGCAAGTTTAATCAGATAACGTAATAGCTCCAGGGACAGAGAACTCTAACCATATGTTCTCCCCCAGCAACATGGGGAATTGCCCTCAGGAGAGTTCTAATAGTTCCAATCTTCCATTTTACCTGGACTCCACACCACCTCCCCCCCCCCCCCCAGTTGTGTTTGCACTTTGGACCTAAATTATTCAAAATAATAGAGGAGTTTTAGTTGTAGAGCTGATTATAGCATAGCTAATAATGCCAATTTCATGACATTGTTCATCCATTATTTACCAATTCTTTTTAGTGCTGTGAAGTGAGATTTATGGGGAGAGGTTTCTCAACAACTCCCAAAGGAGATAAGCATTTCTTCCTAGCCTGTTGAGGTGGGAGAAACTTGGGGTGGCCTTGACTTTCATTCCTCCTTCTCCCTGGAGAGCTGCTTAATGCCATGCTATTTCCCTTCCCTACCCCCAATCACCTCAAGGAAAAAAAAAAACACTGATTCCATCTAGTTCTGAAGGTCAGAACACAGGCAGATGGTGGGCTCAGGCAGCACCTATCCATGCCCCTGAAAACACCTACCCCCATGTTGGATTGTAGTATCAGCCTTGTCATGGAAGACAAATTATTAGGAACATTTCTGTTATCTAACATGGTCAAAGAATAGGGCAGTCTGGTTCAAGCAAACATTTTTCTTACTTGAAATTTTTCATATGCACCACACAGAGTTGATCCATTTCAGAGGCTTCAACCCTTGTAAAATGCCTTTAACGTTTAAGTCTTAAGTTGAATGTTCTCTTTCTTCAATGATGCAGAAGGCCATGTAGGGTTCTGTGGGGCCTCAGAATCATCCCTGTATTCATTAATGCCCATCATGAGGGGTTGGGAATAACATTGAACTAGGAGTCGGTGGGCACAAGACTCTTCCGTAGACTAGATGGTGATCCTGGGCACACACACCACTTCCCCTCTCTAAGCCCCTAATTTCACAATAAATAAAATAGAGGGTTGGACTACATGATGTCAGAGGTCCAACATTTTTGAGTCTGAGAATGGAAGAGTCACACAGTCAAATTCCACCGTGGACAGCATGCTGGATACCAGCAAGCCTCCTCTCCATTTGGTGCTCACAAATGCACTGAGTGAATTTCTTTGTTTGCCCTCAAAATGTAAAAGGTGCTTCAATGGCCCCTTCTGTGCCTCCCCCTTCCTCAGCTCCCACTCATCCTGCATGACTGCAAAGAGCATCCTCATGTGTGGCAAGCCAGGGTTCTGCTTTAGCTGGTGGTCTCTTGGGGATCACTTAGTCTCCAGGAGCAGCAAGAGTGGAAAGCTAACAGACACTTTTGTTTTGTTCCCTCTGCAGCTGGTGGCTTCTATTGTTTTTATCAGCTTTGGTGTGATTGCAGCCTTTTGTTGTGCCATAGTCGATGGGGTCTTTGCTGCCAGACACATTGTGAGTATTTTCAGTTCTGGTTTAAAGTAAGTGTGCACTACCAGCAAGGCTTCATTGAGCCTGTACTGGATGTGTGCTGAGTGTCATGAGGGGAACAGAAGACAGGATCCCTGTATCAAGGAGCTGACAGTCAAGATAAGGACACCCATGGATACATAGGCATCTAGAGAACTGGGTCTCAGCTGAGGATACAAACTCTAAAGGCCAGAGTGGTTTATCTTGGACTCCAGCAGTCAGGGCAGGCTTTTTAGTGGTGGTGGGGCTGGAGCCAGGCCTTCGGCAAGTGGGTGAGATTTAGAAAGGCAAAGATAAGGGCAGTAGGACCAGGGGAATGGCTTGGAACTGATGTTGGTAGAGAGAGAGGAACAGGAAGCCACATGACTTCCTGAGAGACTTGAAGTTTTCAATAGATGGCCTCTCTCCTTCAACAGCAACAAGAGCAGACCATGAGGGCATAGTCACCTTTTCTCAAATGCCTGAATTTTGCTGTCCCTACAGCAGTGGTTGGAGAGCAGAGACATGATTGGGGTCGAGGGAAAGTCCCAGAACTAGAAGCCTCCACTCAGAACCCAGTCCTGGTGTTAAGATGCGAAATGCTACCTACTCTGAAGAATCTGTGCCCTGAGAAAGGCCATTTTACTCCTTAAACCCAAAGCTGTGCTTATTCTCTGAGGAAGCTTAGGATTCAGGGTGTTCCCAGGTGGCTTTCTAGGGAACCCCTTGCCCCTTTTTCAGCACTTTCCATTTCATACTATTCCAGACATCTGGTCTATAGCTGATCTCTTCATTGGCACAATAGGCACAAGTGCTTGTGATCCATGCTGCTTTCAGGGGCCCATAAAAATATTATTTCTTTTCAAATCAGAACAAAACAATGCAGTTTTAGGTCAAAAGAAAGTTTTCACATATAATATAAATATATGCCAATACAATCATAAGATATAATTAAAATAAATAAAATGTAATTTTCAATATTTTTTAATGGAGGAAGGGCCCACAAAGGCAAAAGTGCTTAAGTCCCAGGGAAGTCATAATGTAGTTCTGACCTGGCACACAAACAAAAGTCAAGCCATAGCAAATTATTGAGCACTCACAACAAACTCAAATACTCATTTGATTTCAACTGAACCAACATCGAAAATGGAAGCAACTCATGAACTAGTTAGAACTTTTTTTTCTAAAACAATTGGATTGGAGCAAAATTATATTATCAGGATATTCTATGAATCAATGATATTTAATTCCATTTCAGTCACTGGCTAATAGTGCAGGTCATCCTGAGGGAGTGTCACAGGTATGGTTGGATATGGAAAAGGATGATTTGCAACATTAATTATTTCAATTTCAACTTGTTCTTGGACCCTCCTCCCAGACATAAGAGTTCATATGATCAGTGCTGCCACCCAAGCAGTCTCTGAAATGGCATCTCAGGAGATAATTTCTGGGAAGGGGTAAAAGAAAAAGGTGGGAGAGAAAGGCTCCTTGCCCAATTTTCTTTCAGGACCAGGAATATAAATGTAGGCCCTTATATCAGACCCAGCACTTCTGATTTTAGCTGAGAGCAGCCATTTTGTTTTTCATCTTTTTCTTCTTAAAAAGGTAAATGAGCCCAAGCCCAGTCAGAGCATCGGCACTCGGACTGAAGGGTCATGGGTTAGATTCCACCTTGGTTGTAGGCTTGATCTTCGGGCCTGGTCGTGGCATGTGCAGGAGGCAGCCCATCGATGTGTGTGTGTGTATGTGTGTGTCTCTCTCTCCCTTCCACTCTCTGAAAAGCAGTGGGAAAAATATCCTCCGGTGAGGATTTTTTTTAAAAGGCAAATGACACATCAGGAACTTATCCACAATCCTACCACCTTAATATACCAATTCGTATCATTTTTGCATATTACCCTCAGAGCACATACTTATTTTTGTAGCATGGTTGCACTCAATCATAGTATGCATGCTGTTCTGTATTCAACAGGAGCCATCTTGATAACAATAATGCCTTGTTTTTGTGTAGTGCATGTAGCTTTTCATTGTGCCTTCACATCTATTTTCTCATTTGAGACCCACAGCAATCCTGTGAGGTATGTAGGGCAGGCATTATTATCCCCACTTGACAAGCAGTATTCTCTCTGAGGCAGTCTCCATGGCAACATAGGCCTCCTGGCCAGGAAACCTGCAGTAGATTTTGATGGCATCATGAGCTAAAATGGCTTCCTCCATTTCCCTCCTCCTCTCACTCCTAATTTTTTTAAACATCTTTTTTGAGATATAGTTCATATCCCATATAATTCACCCATTTAAAGTATACAATTCAATAGCTTTTATATCTTCACAGTTAATGCAAACTGTCACCACATCATATCACTTTTAGAATATTTTCATCATCCCCAAAAGAAACCCCATACCCTTTAGCTATCACCTCCCCATCCCCCTATTCCCTCCAGTCCTATGCAACCACTAATCTACTTTCTTTCTCTATAGATTTTCCTATATTAATTAACATCTCATATTAATGTAATGATATAATATGTGGTCTTTTGTGACCTGACTTCTTTAAATGAGTATAATATTTTCAAGGTTCATCCATATTATAACATGTATCAGTGCTTCATTTCTTTTTATGGCCTAATAATGTGGCATTGTGTGGATATACTACATTTTGTTTGCGCAGCTGATGGACATTTAGGTTGTTTCTACCTTTTGGCTATTATGAATAATGCTGCTGTAAGCGTTCATGTACAAGTTTCTGTATGGACATATGTTTTCATTTCCCTTGGCTATATATCTAGGAACGGAATTGTTGAGTCATGTGGTAACTATATTTAACCTTTTGAGGAACTACCAGACAGTTTTCCAAAGTGGCTGTGCCATTTTACATTCCCATTGGAAGTTTATAAGTGATCCAGTTTCTCCACATCCTTGTCAACTCTTGTTATTATCTGACTTTTTAATTCTAGCCATTCTAGTGGGTTAGTGGGTTAGTGGGTATGAAATGGTATCTGATTGTGGGTTTGATTTGCATTTGCCTGAAACTCTTAATGTTTTTTTATTACTGGTCTCAGTCAAAGGCAATGGGGAAAAAAATCCAAATCATATTACTAGAAGTTTCTCTAGTGATCCCTACCTGCCTCTGACTCCAGGCCCTGTGTACCTCCTGCAGTTAGTGGCCTGAAGTACCACATTTGACTCGGGGTTGGGGTAAGGCTGGATGAATCTTTAAGAAACCTTTATGCTTCCACTGTACCTGTCCTAAGAAATCTGCCAGTCCTCAATGACACTCAGAGAGTTTTGAGGAAGGAGGCTTTATTAATCTATGGTGATATCTGTTGGCCCATTTAAATCAAAGGCACATTTTGACCCTAACACCACTTGGGTGGGTTAGAGCCAACTTTTCCTGTTTTTTAGGCCCTTTAATGGCATCTTTTGATTGGGGTATATGAACTTCTCAAGGCCTACCTTCCTACACACCCCTGTAAATGTTTCTTGTTCCTTTTCTCTCTTGTCTCCTATTTCCTTCCTTTCCCCTCTCCCTAATATAGCCATTAACTAGATGGGAAAGTCATGTTACCTTTTTGTGCCACAATTTCTCCTCCTCCAAATGGATATAATAGTAACCTACCTTCAAGGTAAGTATGAGGACAATCTGAAGCCATGGGTGTGTGCATGCCCTATGAGGGCTTGGCACAGAGTAGACACCATAAAGCAATTTCTGTTTCCATCCCTTCACTCCAGAGTTGTTGACCTTCAGATTAAAAAGGTTCTGAGCCCTGGCTGAGTGACCTTTTCTTACCTCTCAATTGCATGGGCTTGTTCTTCCTCTGGGATCTCAATGTAGAAGAACAGCCAGAAGCACCAAATGGGCAACCATCACACATGTTTATTTTCATTTAGGGCAGTTGGTGGCTGAATGTTTTTTGCAGAACCAGGTCAGGAGGGCTGTGACCAGCACATCAAGCCTGCCCTTCTACAGGATAATAATGACTTCTGCCATCACCCAAATATGGAAAATAAATCCTGCCGGGTGTGAACATGAGAACCCTCATTCCTTTCCAGCCTGACTGCAGGCTAAGGCAACAGGACATTGTACTTTTAGAACATTGAGAAGCCAGGAGGTTCATGTAGAAGCAGCTGATGGAAAGTCCTAGGTCCTGGATGGGATAGCAAGCTAGGAGGCAGGAGCACTTGGGTACCAGGAACAAGAGATGCTAAATCACATGTGTGGGGAAAAAGCAGCCACCAGGATCATTGGAAATGGTGAAAGAACTGGGGGCAGGGTGGGGAGCAATTGGTAAACTCGCACTGCCAAGGTGCTTTGGCCAAACCCCTAAGGTCAGTTTGCATCAACCGATTGTCCTGTCCCAACCTGCTTTTGGCCTAAGCCCCCTACCACTCAGGGGATGTTTAGTGTCACCCTGAAAGTGAACAACATCCCCTGCCTGCAAGCTTCCAGGCAGCATTGGATTCTGTCTGTCTCTTCTATGCCAACCCCTACCCCCTGCACCACGTGCCTGAGAGCTTCCTTACCAGGAAGCTGGCCAAGCCAGTGGGGTAAATCAACTGCCCTTGAGCCTTCATGTTAGTTTTCTGGGCTTTAGCAGTATTTTTGGAGTTCACTGTCTTTATCTAATTTGTGTAATTGAGTGAAAATAGCTCATAGTTCAGTTGAATAAAAATCTCAGTAGCTGCCCATCCCCCTGGGGCTTGCTTCCTGAGCTCTTCCTTCTGGAAAAGCTGTGGCCATGACAGCAGAGAGTACATATCAGCCAGCCCTGGTTCTTTCCTCAGGTGATAATGAGACCTCATTGTTAGATCTACGCTGTCCCCCTCACCCCCACCCCCACCCCCTCACCATGTGTGATGATGCAGTAACCTGGAGTTTGAATCTAATTCCCTGGGGACTTTTTGCAAGAACACAAAGACTAGAAATAAAAGAAAACCAGAGAGGAAATTTTTGGAAACCCATTTCTCAATCAATTTCCTAATTTCCCATTAACCAAGTGGTCCAATGGAAAGCAGTTATTACAGCATTTTTATCTGATGGTCACATCCGCAGGCTCCCTAGATGAGCAGCTTTAAGAAATTAACTCAACCCACTGCCTGCTCTGGGGTGTGTGTGTGTGTGTGTGTGTGTGTGTGTGTGTGTGTGTGTTCAAATCTTTTATTACCAATCAGAGCGCTTGCTGCTTTATTTTCCAAAGCCAAAACCCCTTTGGTTTGGTGTTTCCCTTTCCAGGATCTGAAACCACTCTACGCTAACCAGTGCCACTATGTCCCCAAGACATCCCAGAAGGAAGCTGAGGAGGTGAGCCAGAATGAGGCTGTATGTCTTACCTTTCGGGGAAGTTTCCTGTTCTGCCTAAAACCTTTTTCTTTTACTCCTTTCCAGGGTCCTAAGGCTGTCTATCAGGTATCTGTAGTTGATTTGCTCAGTGGATCAGAGCACAGTGCTAATGATTAGGCCATGGTCATAGGTTGGAGCCTCATGAGGCCTAATCAGATTTACTTTGTTCTGTGGCCACAGGCTGCCCCTCTGACCCCACAGGCAGCCTCTCAGTTTGTAGCTTTGATCCGAAGAGGAAGAGAGTACAGAGGCCACAGGGCGGAGTCCTCCCCCATCTCTGTGGATAATGGTTCAGTCACCTGTGGTTCAGGCGCCCGAGCTGGAAGAAAAGCAGGAGCCCCACCAAGGCACTGGGCCTAGACTAGGGGGCAGAGCCTGAGTCCCACACACACAAGGGGTCAAGAAGCTAAATGAGGGTGATTGAGAGGCCTGGTTCCCTTGGAGGCTCTGATGAGTGCTGGACTGTTGGCCTGGCCCCTTTCATGAGGCCAGTCTGATGATGTTTGAATGGGTACATGAGAGTATCTTTCTCCTGACCCACACAGCTCTCCTTGTGTTCCATGTCCTTTCATGGAAAACTAGAGGTGGTGGGCAGTGAGGTGAAGCATGGCTTCAAGTCATTTTCAGAGAGCTTTCATTTCAGTACACGATAGTTGCCCCCCAACCCAGAGATCACGTTCATGGGAAACTACTGTGTGCTTCTAGGAACCTTGACAACTTGGTTCTCCATTAACCTCAAATTGAAAATCATCCCCACCCCATCCCTGTATAGTTAGAAAATTTTAAAACTTGTGATTGAGAGAAAAAAGAGGCAAGTGGATATAAAATGGCCAATGCATTGCACAATGTTAGGGGAAGCCATTCTACATAAAATATAATGTGAATGGTGCCCTTGGAACTAGGCAAAGCGATAGATAGCCCCTGCTACTGAGGCATCAGGGCAAATACATTTTTTTCATGGCCCCACTACCCACTTGCCTCTTTTTTCTTTCCCCAATCACAAATTTACCATTTTTTCTAACTATCCTCAGGTTAGAAGGGAGGAGCAGAAATGTGTATGCTTATCAGAAAGGCTGTGAGCATTTGGATGAAAGACCCAATATAGAAAAGAGTGCTCATTTACTATGAATATTCTCTATTACACAACAAAACAAATTTGCATCCATATCGGGGAGAGAGCCTGGAAAATTTATTACCAACAAGAGATGGTAAATGGGAATTTATCTTTAAAACTTTTTGCCAGCTCAAGATGTGTAAAATGTCTTTGCTCTTCTCTTGATTTCATCGTGATCGCTTTCTTGTGTTAATTTGGTGACTGTAAAAATGTTAATAATGACTTCCATAGGTTCACTGGTAACCCTGGTCCCCCTAACCCTATTTTTCCTATATAAGGTCATAAGTTCCTCAACCAAAAATTCTCCTTCCGCGAGGGTTATGAGGAACCTTACCCAGGCAGCTAGAGAGGTACCATTGTACTTCAGAGTGCATGTGACAGCCCCTCTGTCTTCCTTCCCATCTGGTCCCCTTTCCTCCTGCTCCCTGATTTGCCTTTCCCTCATATCCTCATTCCCTACCGTCTATTTGTTCTTCTGTTTCTCCTTCCATCCATCCTTTCTCCTCTCCATCAGGGATGGGGCACTGAGGGCTGAGGCTGGATGTGAGCCCAGCTACACAGTGACTTGCCTCATGTACAATTCAGCCAGCCCTCTGCCCAACCCCATCCCTCCCATGCGTTGGTGTGTTCATCTCACAGCCATCTTTACCTTCTCCATCAGTGGCTAATTCACATTTCCAATCCCAGAGGTTCCTGCCTCTCATGCAATGCCCTCTCATCTCCTCACTGTTGTGTGCCCTCAGGTGACCTGCCCTCACCTCAGCCGTGGATTCTGCACACCTCGCATCCGGGGAAACACCTGCTTCTGCTGTGACCTCTACAACTGTGGCAAGTAAGAACTGAGCCCCCAGGCATAGGAATAATGGTTTGATCACAATGGATGATAGAAGGGCTAGGATGGGGGAAGGGCTCGCCATAGGGATCAGAGAAGTAGAAGACACTGGTTGGTCAACAGATTTCAGCTCACAAGCATTACCTGCCTTCTCTGTGCTGGGCAGCATGTCAAGTGCTTTTAAATATTTGATCTCATTTCATTCTTGTCTATGATGTCTGTAGAATTATTATCCCTATTTTACAGATGATGAGAGTGAGGCTCAGAGGAGACAGGCAACTAGCCTGATGTCACACAGAACTTGAAAATGGTAGAGATAGGGTTCCAACACAGTTCTAAGTCCAAGTTCAATACTGAACAAGTCATCATTGAGTACTTTCCCTGTGCCTCACCCTATTCTAGACACTGGAGATTCAGCAGCAAACAAAACAAAGATCTTTGCCCTCTTGGAACTTATATTTTATTAGGGAAGACAGTCAATAAACATGAATATACAGGGTGTGGCAAAAGTAGGTTTACAGTTGTCCGTATGGAAAATAATACCATAATTAATAAATAATAATAGAAGAAGAAGCTTCATGTTTTTTGTAGTCACAACTGTAAACCTACTTTTGCCACACCCTGTATAACATGCCATGTGTTGATCAGAGCTCTGAAAACAAATGAGGTAGGAAAGGCAGATAGATAGTGACAGGAGTGGAATGTGTGTGTTATGCTAGATGGAATACCCAGGGAAGGCATCTTTAAGGAGGCAACATTTGTGCAGAGACCTGAGTAATGTGAGAGGTCAACCCAAGTAGATGCCTGGGGGGGAAGAATGTTTCAATCGGAGGGAATAGCAAGTGCAAAGGCCCTGAGGCAGGAAAAGGCTTGGTGCTAGTTCTGTTACAAGTGTTCTGGCTCTCTGCCCTCCAATTGTGAAAACATCATTTATTCTTTCTTTCAAAGCCTATTTCGGAGCTAGGAATACAGAGACTAATGCTGTGGAGCTCACAGACTAGTAGAGAAGGCAGACATGTGAACAACTGGTTGCAAGATAGTGTGATAAGTGTGGTGGTCAATCAGTGGATGTACTGGGAACACTGGCAACCAAAATGACTGAAAGTCAGAGTTGCTGCAGGGGCAGTATCAAGGAGGAGTTGATGTGGAAGCTGAGACTTATAGGACAAATAGGGGGTTAGGAAACAAACCAAATGTGAGTGTAAGTGGGGAGGGTATTCCCAGGAATTGTGGAGGTGGGGTAGTTATATAGTTATACAAGGGGATAAGAGGTAAGAGCAGAGTTGTAGCCACAGGTCAAATCATGGAGGGCTCCTTGGCCATAGGAATGCCTTTGGACTTGACCCTGTAAACAACTGGGAGCCATTGAAGGGTATAGCATGGAAGATGGATATGAGTGCTTAGAAAGGAGGCAGCTAGGAGGTCACTGCAAGAGTTTAGGCCAAAGAGAATGGAGCCTGGATTAAGTTAGTTCAGAGACAATAGAAAGCAAGGAATACTTTCAAGAGCAATTTAGAAAGTGGAATCAGGAATGCATGAGCAAAAGATACAGAGCATAAGTGAGTAGCCCCGCCTGTGGGGTGTGTCAGCCAATCCCTGCTCATGCACATATTTTCTCTAGACTCAGTGCAGGAGTGCTGAGAGCCAGGAGGGAGAGGGAGGAAGGGGAAAGTTGCCAGAAGGAGCCTGAATGGAGCTAGACCCAGAGGGGTGAGATGGATGCAGCCCCCCCAACTCACGTTCCCTACTCTCTGTATTGGGGGGTTGGGGTAGTTTCTCTAGGTCGAGGATTAAGACCAGACAGACAGACTGGAGGCAGGGAGGAGAAGGGGTGAATTCACACCAGTCATTTACCTCCTTTGCTAGTACCAGTCTCATTTCCTTAAAAGGTTTGGCAGAGGAAAGGAAACTTCAAGACTCAAATGAGGTTTGGGGATTATCTGGGAGGTTCAATTATTCATGTTATAATAATAACTAACACTTGTAAAGGACTTCCCTCTCACAGCAATGATTGAGAGCTGGCTATAATTGTACTTCCTGAGCCCATCCTTCCAAAAATGATCAAAAGAATGTAAAATGGGTCCCAGGGGAACTAGGGTTCTTTTGCTATCTTTCCTCTTGCCTCTCCTTATCCCCCCCCCCCCCGCCCTTCCTTCTCTTTTTCCCTCCTCCCTCCTCTTGACATCCTCTTCCCTTCTCCTTGCTCCCCTCTCCTTTCTGGCTTCCTGGTCTCCTCCAGGAAGGGAGCTGGGAGCTGGCCAAGATACAGCCTAAGATCCAAGAAGGAAACAGGAGGCCCACTGAGGAGGCTGAGAAGTGATTCCTTGCAGACACACCTTTCTCTTTGCAATTAGGTGTATTTCTGACGAAGGTTTGAATAAACTAAATCTTACTTTAAATTCCATTTAGCTGAGCCCTTAGGAGATTTTTTTTTTAAAGTGGTGACTCAAGCTCAGTTTATCTTTCCGTCACTCTAAGCTTCATAGTAACTGACTTTCTAACTTTCTTTTTTTCTTTTTTTGTTAATCCTTACCTGAGGATATTTTTTCATTGATTTTTAGAGAAGGGTGAGCAAGAGAGGAAAAAAAACATGATGTGAGAGACACACATCGATTGGTTGCCTGCCCCATGCACCCCGACCAGGATAGGGATCAGACTTGCAACCCAGGTGCATGCCCTTGCTGGGAATTGAACCTGAGACCCTTCAGTGCTCAGGCCGTCACTCTAACCACTTAGCCACACTGGCCAGGGTTGACTTTCTAACTTTCTTAAAGCAAGTTATGCTAGTATTATTTTTAAGGCTCTAAAGAAATTTTATGAGGAGCTGTGCTAAACTCTGAGTCTCTAAAGGCAGTGAACATGATCTCATGTTATCTGTATCCCAGGCCCCACCCAGCACAGGACCAGGCATGAGTAAAGACCTGATGAAGCCCTGGCCGATTTGGCTCAGTGGTTGGAGCGTCAGCCGGTGAACTGAAGGGTCCGGGATTCGATTCCAGTCAAGGGCACATACCTGGGTTGCAAGTTCGATCCCCGTCCGGGTTGGGTGTGTGCAGGAGGCAACCAATCCGTGTGTCTCACATTGATGTTTCTCTCTCTCCCCCTCCCTTCCATTCTCACTAAAAAAATCAAGGGAAAAAAATATCCTATCCTTGCGTGAGGATTAACAACTACAAAAAATAGACCTGGGAGTGACATTTGTTAAAAGGGAACAAAAAGAGGAACATCCTTTCACCAGGAAAATAAAATATAGGACAAGGCAACTAAGAGGAGTCACAGGGACATTGCTCTTAAAGACCTCCAAACCCAGAAATGGTTTTCACCCACCTGATGCCTGGTGACCAGCTGGGGGCAGCAGTTCAAGGCCCTTTCCAGAGTCTGTCATGCTGAGATTCCAAGGGCTAGGCCACTAGAAAAATACGTACTAAGCTTTTCATCAGGAAACCGTCCCACTAGGTCATAAACCAAGGCCATGAGACTTAACAGGTGATGATCCTACAATAGAGGAAGAAGTTTTGCCTTGACTGGAGGCTTTTTCCAGCCAGTGCTGAAGAAACCTAAACTCCAGGCCTAAATATAGCTTGCCACAATCATTCTGAGGCTCGGAGACTTTAAGTTTGTCCAATGCATATGTTTTCCTCACATGAAGCCTATTTTTAATCAATTGCCAGCTCCTCCAGTCCATTTCCTGGAAAGGAGGCCAAGAAAAAAAAAAAAAGTGGGAACAAACACACCAGGCAGTCATTTGTACAGTGCTATGGAAACACAGTTTCTACTGTCCCCTCAAACCCACAGAACTTCTCTGACGTCAGAGGCAGTGAGGTTTTAATAGCAAACATAGATTATTTCATTTAGCCTTGTGTAGGAAGGCAGCTTTCTCTAGGACACCTCTCCTCAGCAGCAGCCTTTCAGAGCATTTTACTTGGCTTGGGGGGTGGGGCAAGTCAATATCACTGGTTTTTCAATGTATAACCTAAAGGAAACGAAAGGAAACAGGTTGGTTCTTGAACTGCTCCAGCTGCTAATAAAATGAAAGACGATAGCTTATTTTCATTCATTTCTTCCTTTGACAAACTTTTATTGAGCTCCTACTATGTGCCAGGGACTATTCTAGAAGAATACCTATCAAGAAAACATAATTTTGCCCTTAAGGAACTCAATTTACCAGGGAGATTGTGGGAAGGGAGGGTTAGACAAAATACATGCAGTGAGGGAGAGATGCACAGAGGCTTCCCTTGCCATTGCCTGTCAAGCAAGAGTTGGCAAATGTTTCCAGGCCCTTATCGAGGAGCAGAAACATGCCCTTCTGCCTTATCCAGGATCGGTTGCCTCCTGCTTTGTTAAATGGGTCCATTTTTTAAATGGGTGCCATTTCTCCAGGCACGCCCAGCAAGTTGAAAGCAAGGGGCTGAGAGCCCATATTGAGTAATCAATCTCATGATCAATGCAATGATCAGTCTTTGAACTCAGTTATTCATTCACCAAGTACCTATTGATAACATAACATTTCTACCACCAGGCAAGGCAGAGGGAGACACACATGTAGGTAAAAGATGACTCTTGCCCTCAAGAGGTTACAATTTAGACAGAGATGTCATGTCCACCTTGGCCTTGGTGGTAGCTTCAGTATCCAGGACAGCACTCAGTACTGAGTAGGCTCTCAATAAACATTGGATTAAATGAATAATGGAATTATTGACATATGCAAAGTGCCAAACTAAGAAAAACAGACTCTCTGAGGCTATGGGAGCCCAGGATAAAAGCAAATGAATGGGCACTGGCGTCCTTGAAGAAGGCACTAGTGAGGTAACTACTGAAGCTCTGAGCAGTGGGAGAGATTAGGACTAGAGTGTGGGCTCCATTTTGGAGTCAGGTTATGGCAGGCTGAGGAATTTGTGCACATTTTCCTGAAGGTAATAGGGAGCCATGGAAGGGTTTTGATTAAATGAATGACTTAATTTTTAAAATGTTTTAGGAAGCTGAATCAGGCAGTGGTAGGGTCTGGCAGGAGAGCCCTGAAGCCTTGGAGGTTCTAGGGTAAGAGTGCTAAGAATGCAAAAGATGCAATTTCAGAGGAAACTCTGCCCGGAGAGTAAACCAAATGGAATCCTGAATGTCAAACAGAAACAAACCACATTCATTTGCTAAATCTCAAACCAGATCTAAGTATTAACATTCTTTTCCTTCATAGTTCAGTAAAAAAAAAATAAAAATAAAAATTCAATAGCTACTGAACCCACTCAAACAGAAACAAACCATACGTTCTCTACAATTATTGAATATTTTAAACTACTGATCTAGTCTCATGTCATGGTCTGAGCCTTTAAAGCGTTAATACCTTTAAGAACAAGATTCGAAGGTTTGAATCTTGTTGCCAGAGGCTGGCTCTTAGAAGGGAAAAAATACAGCTGCGTGTTTTGGTGGGGGCTCTTATTATGTGCTGGAGCACTGCTTTCATGCATTCTCTAATTAAATCTCCTGGGCCCAGAGGGGTTAAGAAAGTTGCTCAGGGTCAGACCGCATATAAGTGACAGAGCTAGGGCTCAAATGCAGTCCTACTCCAGAGCCTGCTATGCCACACTGCCTATCTGTACATACTGCCAGCCTGCCCTCAGCGTCTTAAGAGGTAGGCAAAGATCATTTGGGAGCAATCAGAAGTTGACTCTCAAGCCTCTTCTTTCCCTTATACACAGGTCTTTCCACAGGGTAGTCCTTGTCCAGCTGTGCCTTTTTGAGCTTAAGTAATCTGTGTGTCCTCCCTGCCCAATCTCCAGGACTGAGTACAGTGCCAACAAACAGGAGACACTCAATGTATGCTTTATGGATGGTCTCTTCAGCTATGTTCTGGAAAATACCGAAATCCAATAAAAATTCTAATGAATGGAAACACCTTTAAAATTCCACTATGGAAAATGGTGGTTCTCTAACATCAGTGAGCATGTTAACACAGATTCCTGAGCCTCACCTCCCAAAATTCTGCCAGATTCAATAGGATGGGGGCTGGGCTTAAGAATCAGAGTGTTAACCAGCTCTTTCTCAGAGACACATCCACATCCACATCCACACAGACACCCATAGGCACACACAAATAATGCACTGACACACACACACAGATGATTCTGACTCAGGATGTCCTATAACCACACTGATTTCAGTTTCTTAGAGAAACACTGATTTTAAAGAATCCTAAGATAAATTCATCTGTCAAGTTTAAAAGTTTTTCCTTGTGTGACTAATCCCTCCCTGATTCATTCTGGAGGTTAACCTTTATTTATTTATTTTTTTTTAACTTCAGTGTTCTTACAGCAGGGGAGTCACATGTAATAACCACCTTGATGCCAGGGCATTTGGTTGTGATTTTCATTTTAAGAATCACAGTGTTTTAGATTCATTATTGCTTCCAGTGGTCAAGTTGTAAATTAGTTTGCAAGATCCAGGAGGACAGGAACTTTCATTTAATTTATTCACCAGGTATTTATGTAGCACCAACTACACGTCAGGCACAGTAGTGAATAAAGTGAATCAAGTCTCTGTCCTCATGGAGCTCACATTCAAGTTGGGGAGACAATAAGAAGCAGACACATGAGCGAGGAATGAGTGCTACACAGGAATGAGAGAAGGGAAATGTCTTTGTTTGGGCTTCCATAACAAGATGCCATAGACTGGGTGGCTTCAACAGCAGATATTTACTTTCTCACAATTCTGGAGGCTGGATCCGAGATCAGGGCGCCAGCATGCTCGGATTCCAATGAGAGCTTTCTTCCTGGCCTGCAGGTGGCAGCCTTCTCATTGTGTCTCCCTTCACATGGCCTTTCCTCAGTGACTGTGTATGGAGAGAGATCTCTCTCTCTCTCCTCATAATGCCACCAATCCTATTGGAATAGGGCCCCACTCTTATGACCCCATTTAACCTTAATTACCGTACCTCCTATAAGCTCTTCTCCAAATACAGTCACATTGGGAGTTAGGGCCTCAACATATGGATTTTGGAGGGGTCACAATTCAGTCCACAGCAAGTAATGTGATAGAGAATGACTGGGCTGGAAGTGAGGGGTGTCTTTAAACAGAGTGGTCAGGGAAGACCTCACCAAAGAAATGATAGGTTTTGTCCAGCAACTCAGCTGTAGTTCTTTATTGGGACATTGTTTTTTATGTGTTAGTGTTTTATCTTGTCTTGAGAAAGAAAACACTGAAATCTTTGAAGCCTGAATTCAGATCCCAGCCCTACCTCTTACGACTTGAGCAAGTTCCTAACCTTTCTGTACTTGAGTCTCTTCATTGGAAAAAAGGAAATAGTGATAGTACTTACCTCATAGAGCACTATAAGTATTTACAGTACTATCTAAAAGAGCTTCATGCAATAATGGAAATGTTCTGTAATCTGCTCTGTCCAGTACAATAACCAGTCACAAATGTGGCCCTTACAAATGTAGCTATTGAGCATGTAGCATGTGGTTGATGAGACTGAAGAACTGAATTTTTTTAAATTGTACTTAATGTTAATTTTAATTTATATGGCCATATGTAACTAGGGACTGCCATATTAGCACAGGTTTAATGAATTCACATATGTAAAATGCTTAGCACTGTGCCTGGCACAGTGTCAAGTGTCAGTGATGTCATCTAGGATTAGTTTTAGTGATAGCAACAAGTGTTTCTCTGGCAGGTAGTAGTTCTTTTGGTTTTTTTTTAATAAATAACAATCACGCTAGGATTTAGTATAATGTCTTTCTCCCCAAGCTTATTCATGGCTATGATGGCCCTTAAGATAGCTCAGCTGCTTTTCTTTGAGCTTCATGGTAGCCAAAGCCCTAGGGGCCTGCCTGCTCCCTGGGGACTGACTGAAGTGTGCTTCTCCCTGTCCAGTCGGGTGGAAATCACTGGTGGGTACTATGAATACATCGATGTCAGCAGTTGCCAGGATATCATCCACCTCTACCACCTGCTCTGGTCGGCCACCATCCTCAACATCGTTGGCCTGTTCCTGGGTATCATCACTGCCGCTGTCCTTGGAGGCTTTAAGGACATGGTAAGGAAGGGAGTGTCTTCCCATTCCATGGAAGCCCCTGTTGGGGGCTAGGGTTGGGCTGGGGCAGTTAGGAACAATGGGGGCCTATGTTTTGAAGGGATGAATCAGAAGCAATTGCTTCAAGAATGTAACTAACTACCTTCAAAAACCTGAAAATATTTCTTGTTAACATGAGTTGCCTGTGTTCTTGTGGCACATTCTGGGGGTGGGGTGGGGGAGGGAGGGTGCTCTCAATTCTCTGGTTCATGCTGGTTATGTAAATATAGCCTTTTCCAACTACCCCCCCAAACACAAACACACTTTTAGTAGAAACCTTTGGGGGTAGTTTTTCCCCTAGCAAACTTGGGGAGAGATGGAAGGAAAGAGGTTTTTTTAGCTACAGGTAAGAGTAACGTCCGTTTCCCCCTCCCAGGAATTTCATCCTGGAGTTTCTTCAGAAAGAGCATCTGGACTCCCCCCCACACACACATTTGAAGAGTCAGCCCTGGGCTAAGCTGCTTGCCAGGTCTTGTCCTCAACCACAACCTGTCTTAGCCTCCCCACATTCCCTAGCCTCTCTTTCAACTCCTTTCCACCTTTGCATGTGTGTCTGCAAAGGTGCACCAGGACTCAGCACCCAGTAGGTGTTTCATAATAGTGGACTCCTTTCTTTTTTTGTTTTTAGAGCATTTCTAAGCATTTATTTGCTTGTTTAATAAACCCTGATCTCAAATGATAGAGATAATAGCTTTAGAGCTATGGTTAGCCTCCTGGCTTCCTATGAGAATAGAATCACTTAAGGTGCTTAAAAAAACAGATTCCTGGGCCCCTCCTCCAGAGATTCTGATTTAATTGGTTTAAATTGAAGCCCAGGCGATTCTGATCTGTAGCCAGGGTTTCGTTCCACTGCTTTAAAGGAATGTCTCTCGTGTGTTTAGGGAATTATTTTGTGCCTAAAAGTGGTTTTCCTTTGACCCCAGGAATGATGTAGATAGTCTCTAGGCCCTTGGCTATTTCTGTCCCATTTTGGGGTGCCTGAAGAACAGGAACCTGAAAGGCAGTTTGTAATTTGACTCTGGACTGTCAGAAGGATGGGTAATGGAAAATGAAAGGTGGGCTAAAGAAAAACTCTGCAGTTTGGGGCAGCAAGTCCCTGCCAGGATCGGGCTGAATGGAAGTATTGAGTGTTCCTGCTGGTGACCCTAAGTTCAAAGAAATCCTTCTCTGCTCACGCCCAGCTTGTCTGTTTGTCTGTCTCTTTTTTCTCTCCCTCTTTCATATGCACACTTCTCACTCCCATACCCCTCCTCCCACTCAAGAAAACTCAAGCCCAGAGGAGTAGGGGAAGCATCAACAAGGTGGGGCCCTGGGAGGGAGAAGGAGGAGGGGGGAGAAGGAGAAGGGAGGAAAAGGAGGAGGGAGAGGAGGGAGGAGAATGGAGGAGGAGGAGGGAGGAGGAGGGAAGAGGAGGAGGGAGGAGGAGGAGAAGGAGGAGGGAGAAGGATTTCCTGTTTGGGCCTGAGGGAGCTTTGGGTGAGAAAGCGGAAAAACTCTTTCTGGGTTGGGGTTATTTTGGAGAAAAGAATGTCCTTTGTTGTTGGAGAGTTTCTCCAAGGTGCAGATGAAAGCCAAATCTGAGACAGGCAGGCTGGCAGAGAAGCTCCTAGGTTGGCGAGTGGAGGAGATGGGCCATCAGGACAGGTGGGAAGAGTTCTCGGAATCATTCCTAGATCTCTCAGACTTGGGCAGCTGAGCTGTCTTGAGGCACAAATCGAGTGGGTGGTGGCTACTTGGTATGTTCTGTGGGATTCCAGCAAGGACCCTTGTCAACAGTCAGTGGACCATTGATGTCTAGGCTTATTTCTGGACTCGTAACTTCACTGTCTTTTGCTTTCTCTGGGGAAAAGGGTTTGTTGATGGTCTGTCCTCATAGGTGGCAGTAATAGCCCTTTACTCTCTACAAAGTGCTTTTGCACAATTACTTTCTCCACTCCTCACCACTACTACTAGCTTGTGAGAAAAGTAAGTATTACTACCCCCATTTCACAGACGAGGAAATGGGCCAGCAGAGGTCAAGTGACCTGCCCTGATTAACAGCAGAGCTGGGACTGAAGCCCAGGTTTCTCAGATGCCAGAGCCTTTGCTCTTTCTACTCCATCCCAGATTCTCCTAACTAGCACTTGGACAGCCCTTTGTGGTTCTACAAGGGTTTTAACAGACACCGCCTCCTTTGTTTAGCCACTTTAATTTCAAAAAAATTAAAGCGAGTTGTTTTCAACTGTTGGGAACTTCTTTAACAGTAAAAGAGGAGAACAAGAAAAATTTTGATCATTATCAGATGCCAACCAAGCCCAGGAACTCAGGCAAGGACCAATGGGGAAAATGAAAGATGAAAGCAAAGATCAGAGGGGCAAGATATTTGATGCATGAGGTAAGAGAACACTAATGGGAGTGTAAGATGGGAGCACCATGGAGGAACTACTTAGCTCTGCTAAAATAAGACATGGTGTAGAAAATCCCGAAACATCGACCAAGTGAACCTAAATAAAAGCCTCAGCCTAGGTCCAAATGTGGTTGGTGCCTTGTGGTATACCTCCCCTCTGAGCAGAATGCCCTAGGGTCTGCAGAGAGACTTGGGGGTGCTGGCTGATGAAAGCCATTCCCGAGGGAGTGAGGACAGGAGCCAAGGGCTGTGAGCTGGCAGTTCTCAATAACATCAGCGAGGAGCGACCCTTTCCAGAGTTGTGGGATCCTGAAAGGAAAAAGGACGTCCGCCTTCACTCCCTGACCAGAGGTGCTTGGTAAAAAGGATCTTAAAGAAATGTTTGATGAAGTATTTGTTGACCAAAGCTATAAGGATTAGAGATGAATCTTTCAAAAGTGATTATATCTTGTCATTTTCTCCTAATTGTTGTCTCTGGTTTGGAGTAAAGTGGGGAAGAAGAAAAGTGGCATTCTTTCCAAAGTCCGCAATCATTGTCTCAGAACAGACTCAGTTTTGTCCAGACAAGATTGCTTTCACCATTTCCTGTGCTACCTAGTAACCTCTGTTTCCCTGGGGCTCAGAATGCTACTGATCAGTAATGGGGATCTCATAACTTAAACCCCAGAATTTTAACAGAAACACACACACTCCTGTGTGCACACACAAATAGAGACAGTACCCAAATTTATTGTAAAATCAGAATTACTGATTTAAAACATAACCAGACCATTATTTGGGACCATCTCTTTTGCTCCTTCCCTGTCCAACTCTTCACTTCACCTCCCTTTAACCCCTAATCTTATCTTGTTGGCCCATCCATTTTCTCTATATCTTCTACTTTTGACTCTCCTGTCTGTGAGTTTTCGGTGCTCATTCAATCTTCCTCTCATGTTTCTTCTGTGTTTCTTTCTCTATTATAGTCAACTTCCTTTCAAAGATTATCCTGGTCCCCCAGACTTGCTGAACACACACAAAACAACTTTTATAGATAGAGTTTTCATTGTGTGATTGTTTCTCTACAGTTAGGCTTAATTTATTTGCATAGAAGAATTGGTTTCATTTTGCAAGAGCTGGAGGGTGTGTTTTATTTATTTATTTATTTATTTATTTATTTATTTATTTACTTATTTGGTGGATATTATTGAGATTTTATTGATGACCTTTCATTTTTAAGAAAAGAAATCTATGAAAACAAAGTAATGACAATGATAAAGCATTGAACCTAGGAACACTCTAGTTGGCTAACAAGTTATAGAAATACTATTTATCTTCTTACCTCTTTAATTCAATACGAACAATTAATGCATTATTTGTTTAATTAATCACTACATCAAGAATCAGGATTGGCCATGTGTTAACTATACAGTTGGGAAAGATATGTGGAAGTATTTTGTTGTTGTTCTGAGAAAGTACACAATGAACCACTGACCCATTATGATGCATTAGATAAACCATGCTATAGTACCCAAAGTATTAACAACCAAGTATAAGTATGTATTCTGATAAAGATGGATAATGACTAACCATTGGTTAGTTGTACCTCTTTTTATTATGGAGGGTGGGTTTTTTTTAATTGACAGAAAGCCTAGGGAACATGATTTCTGGGACTTTCTCAGGGATGAAATTTCTTCTTAGAATTCTGGTGAAGAGGTAAGAGCATTTCTGAGCACTCTTCCTTTGTAAAGTGAGCCAACCCTTAGAATGGCCAAGATCTCAGCTCTTTCCCACAAATGAGAGAGGCTGACAAACATTTCCCTGGTTGTCTGTGAGCTGCATCATAATTACTGAGGTTTGTAGCTCTTCAAACCTCCTGGAAATGTAAACAGTAACCCACTCCAAGGAAGAGAGCAACAGAACTGTGTCAAAACTTGCTATAAGGGAGTTTCCCCTGCCAACACCCCAATATGGTTGCCTGTGCCACTGCCAAAGCCTGCCCACACATTTTTATCACTTGAGAGTAAGCTTCTGCTCTCTGTTAATGTAGAGTAAATGTGTACCAGAAACAAGACACATTGATTTTGCAAACAGCTCTTGATTATCCATACAAATGGAGAAGGTGTCAATGACATGGAAAATGGAAAAAATGTTTGTCCCACACCTTGACCCATGTGGCACTCAAAAGATACAAATCACAGTCCTCTTTGGGAGCTAATGAGCAGTAGTGATTTCCTTTAGCAATGCTTTGGTCCTGTTGGGAGCAGGACTCCCTTCCTAGACAAGATTAGTTTTAACCTTTGAAGGGCTACACGCACCACCATGTTAAAATGGTATTCAATTCTTTGCATTGTTTTGTTTGTAAAAAAATAACCACTATATTCTGCTTGGTCTTTCATGGTTTCTGTTCACTGCTAGGGTTTTTCCTCCAGCCTGCAGGGCTGATGAGAAATAAATACACTTCATGTCTGCATGGGAACTCCTTCACAAGGTTGGAATCTACCAGAACCTCACAACTTTTACAAACCCTTTGTGATTCATTTTTGTCACAGCAAGAGCAGTAGCCTGTTCAGCCTTGTCAGTTTGACATTGTACATTTTGGGTCTTTTTTTTTTCTTTTTCTTTTTTGTTTTAAAAAAAAAATCACATAAACAATTTTGACTTTTCTATAGGTTTGAATTTTTCAAAATAAGTTGTGGAGAAATGACACAAGTAATACATATTAGTTGTAAAAACTTTGGCTGTATAACAGAAAGTGAAGAGCCCCCATTTACCTCCTAATACTACTCCCCTCCCAAGAGATAACCACAGTTAAGTTTGTTGTGAATCTTTCCAGATTAATTTCTTTTCATTTAAAAACATACATACATACATAATTGTTTGGGTCTTTATTCTTACATAAATTTGGATCATGCTATATTAACATGGTGGCTTTCTTTTTATTTTTTTATTTTTTTTATTTTGGAAAGAATGTATTCTGAGTCAATCCATGGTGTATCTCCCAGATATTTTCATGTTTCCATGTAGTGATTTGTTAGATGTGGTGGCTTACTTTTTAAAGACTTATTTCTTTAGAGCAGTTTTAGGTTTACAACAAAATTGAGAAGAAGATACGGAAATTTCCCGTATACCCCCTGCCCCAAACATGCATAGCCTATTATCAACATCCCCAACCACAGTGGTACATTTGTTACCAAGGATGAACCTATATTGCCCCATCATAATCACCCAAAGTTCATAGTTTACCATATGGTTCCCTCTTGGTGTTGTACATTCTAGGATTTGGATAAATGTATAACGACATATCCATCATTCTAAAATCATATAGAGTATTTTTATTCCCCTAAAAATCCTCTATGCTCCAGCTACTAATCCCTCCCCCAACCTCAACCCTTGGCAACCACTGATCTTTGTCTCTATAGTTTTGCTGGTGGCTTGTTTTTGTTTTTTGTTCTGTTTTGTTTTTAAATAAATATATCTTTATTGATTTCAGAGAGAGGAAGGGAGAGGGAGAGATAGGAACATCAATGATGAGAGAGAATCATTGATTGGCTGCCTCCTGCACGCCCCCTACTGGGGATTGAGCCCGCAACACTGGCATGTGCCCTGACTGGGAATCGAACTGTGACCTCCTGGTTCATGGGTTGTCGCTCAACCACTGAGCCATGCAGGCAGGCTTGTTTTTGTTTTTTATTTAACAATATATCCTGGACAACTTTTTGGTTACTAAATTGTTTATCAATTGCTGCATGGTATTCTGTAGTATGGATGTAAAAGTTTAACCATTTTCCTAGTGATGAACATTAATGTTTCTAATGTGCGGTTTTCTACAGAACCCAACTCTCCCGGCACTGAACTGTTCCGTTGAGAATGCCCATCCAACTGTTTCTTATTATGCTCGTCCTCAAGTGGCATCCTACAATACCTACTACCATAGCCCTCCTCACCTGCCACCATATTCTGCTTATGACTTTCAGGTATGTTTTGAGAAGAAAAGAACTCTCTATTACCCTTGCTCTATTAACTCATGCTCTCTTGTTCTTTCCCTAATCATGGAACCTCCCTAACATGTATGAGGTAGCCTCCCTAACATCTCTGTCCCTGATGGCTTTTAGCAGCCTGTGGGTACCAGTGACTAGCATAAGGACTATGTAGGCATGCAAACAGGATAGATGGGAAGGGTGAAAAAGAGGAGAAGAAACAGAAAGATGGAAAAATAGAGGAAAGAAATAGGATCAAGGTGTTTCAAATTGCCTTGACCTACACCAAGGAGAAGATGGTACTCATTAGTACCTCCCATGGACAGCTGTCCAACAGTGGCTTTTTCTATTTTTCTGCCACAGGGAGAGGCCTAGTCCTGCTCCTTAGCACAAGGATATTCTGAGCCACACAAAAGTTTGAATCAAATCTGTCATAATCCCTTCTTTTTTTCCAGACTTCCTAACTAAGACTACACAGAGAAGATATTTTCTATAACACCCTCTCCCCTTTGTTGTCCTGTTATCAAATGGGTCAGGAACAGTGTTACCAAATCTGCACTTTTCCTATTTCAGTTTGAGTTGAGACTAAGCACAGAAAAACAGAACCAAAAAAGGCACTTAATTAAAAGGGATTCACTGTGTGCAGAGCACTTTGGGAAAACAAATGAAATGATCCTATAGGCATTTTCAGTGTTGGTAAACCCTTGGCCACAGAAAAGTGGAATCACACTAAAATGTGGTTAATTCAAAATTTGGGAACCAAAGGCAATACCTTTGAAGGAAGGGAGGCTCAGAATGAATTTCTATTGACTAAGAGTCCATAAGTGCTCCAATGGGGACATAAAAGCAAGAGTGTTTGGGGGTGCTTCCCATTAAACAGCAAATTTAGAAATGCAAAGCCCTTGAGCAACCTAATTTAAGCTTCAGATTAACAAAATAATTGAAACTAGAAAACCCCATATAGTTGAATAAAGTTTTTTGGTTTTTGTTTTTGGTTTAGATACTGTTTGGGGAGGTCTAGGACTCTGCATTGCAATAGTCATACAGTTAACCCTTGAACAACACAGATTGGAACTGCACAGGTCCACATATACATGGATTTTTTTCAATAAATACAGTCAGCCCTCTGTATCCCAGGATTTTGCATCTGCAGATTCAACCAACCGCAGGTGGAAAACAGAATTTTCTGACTGCGGTTGGGAATCCACGGATGTGGACTGCCAACTGTCTGCATTGTCCTATGCCATTTTATATAAGGGTTTGAGTATCTGGGGGTTTTGGTATTCATAGGGGGTCCTGGAACCAATCTCCCATGGATATCAAGGGACAACTGGACATATAGTGTGAACATGGACTTGTTCACTGTTATAAAGTACAATGCCAGAACAAGGAGGTGTCCATTAAAACTTGGATAACAATGTTAGAACTTGTTTTATAGCCTATGTATTCACAGGTAAACAATTCAGGGAGCTTGTTACCCAAATAGATGATGTAGACTGGAAAACAAGATATGTTCAAAAAGTGCATAGATAATTTCAGTAGCAACAGAGGCAAAAAAAAAAAAAAAAAAGAATCTTTTAAGAGAATGCAAGGATACTGAAGCTAACACAAGAAGGGTCATCATTCTTTTGGGGCCCCTATAATAAAAAATCATCCCGAGATAGAGGGGCAACACATGGGTTCAGCCATAGAGGCTGCCTCCATTTTTTTATATCAGAGTCAACCATATTGATTATATTGATTTTAGGAATGTTCACTTTATAATGTGCCCCTTAAATAGTAACAATAATCTCCCTGGTGATAGTTGCTTCAAACTCTTAAGATAGGAAGCCCCACTTTAGGGTATAGAACATCTCTGTCTCCATCATTCCTCATTCACACACTACGCCAAGGATGAAAGGAAGGCTGACAATGCCAGTGGTGACTCAGGCTATTGGTTTCAGTTCAGTTAATGTTTACTCTGTGTTCCCATGTGCCAGGCACTGTGCTAGGAGCTGTGGATAGAGCAATTGAATGAGACATAGGCACTAGACTTGAGGGGCTGGTAGGGGACAGCAGTGGGAACATAAAAGTAAATAGACTATTACCAAAAGTGCTATGGAAACCCAAAAACAGAGTACCTAACCCAGCAAAGGAATCTGAATCTAGCCACCTCACCCAGACCTAAACTATGGACTCATAGCAAATTTAAATTTTTTAAAAAAATTATTTTACTGTTGAGAGTATTATAGATATCCTCCATTCCCCCCTTTTACGCCCCCTACCCATCTCCCACCCCACCCCAGGACTTCACCTGTCTACTGTCTGTGTCCATGGGCTGTGCATATATGCTTATAAGTTCTTTGGTTAATCTCTTCCCACCCTCCTTCCCTCCTTCCCCCTGAGATCTGCCAGTCTGTTTCATGCTTCCATGTCTGTGGTCCTATCTTAAAAACAGCTGCTATATATTGAGTACTTACTATGTACCAAGCACTGTGCTAAGAAATGTTTTACATATATCATCTCACTCTGTCCTTTACTGAAAATACCCTTGTCGTTGCCATTTTTAAGATGAGATGACTAAGTCATGGAAAAAGTAAGTGACTTCCCCACAGAGATAGTAAGTGGAAGAGCAAGGATCTGTATCCAGGTCTGACTCGAGAGGTTGGCTGGAGGGTTCTTTGGAAAAGTTGTAAATTTAAGCACAGCACAGATCTTTTCCCCAGGTAATTTTAGGATATTTCTATTTCTACTGATTTAAATTATGGGCTTCCTAATCATGGCTCAAAAAGGGTCTCTTACTACGTTATTAAATTGTTCAATACTGCAGGGCCACTGGGACACATATGTCTCCCAGTTCTTTGCCTAGATTTGAGCTGTCTTTTGTATTTCCTTTTTGGAGACTTTATAGTTGTACAGTGGCAATTGGAGGGGTATGTTAAGTGATTTGCTTCCCTTTAAAACTAAAATGGTGTCTTGTTCTAGTGTTTGAGTTGAGCTTTTTTTGTTCACTAAATTCCATTCCCTTATGGTTTCATAGGATGAAATACCATTCTTTATCCAAGAAAGCCAAGAAGATGGGGGAACATCTGCTTTGTCCTCAGATAAATAGAAAGCAGTCAGGCCCTGGCCAGGTAGCTCAGTTGGTTAGAGCATCGTCCCAATACGCCAAGGTTGTGGGTTCGATTCCAGATCAGGGCACATACAGGAATCAACCAATGAATGCATAAATAAGTGGAACAACAAATATCTCTCTCTCTCTCTAAAAATTAATAAATAATTTACAAAAAAGAAAGCAGTCAGCAAAATGTACACCGGCTCTGACAATAAAACCACCAGGAGCACAGACCTACCTACCCCCCCCCCCGCGCCACCCCCTCCCAAAAAAAAAAAAAAAAAGCCAGAGCTCCCTATGGTCTTCTCGGATTGTAAAAGGGCCTAAATTATAGCAGGAAAACTGACCTTTCTAGACCTTCTGGATGACTTCCCAATTCTGCTCATTTCCAAGTAGAACTATTCTTGTGACTTAAGGTTTGAAGTCTTCTGCTTCCATCTTACCCTGAGGCTGATAGTAGGAAGAGGAAAGGGATTTATAGGGTTTTGTAACAACCCCTCAAAGTCATGCCCTTACTGGGTAACTGTCCAATTAGGAAGCTTGGGAAACATTTTTTATAGTCAGACATGAGCAAGCACTAGGGTCTGGTCAGATGGCCTTGAGGATTCTGTGAGTGCTGAGCTTGGAGAAACAGGACTCTTTCAAACACTGGACTCCACAGTGTCCTTGCTTCTGATGGACTCCCCATCCCCCAAGGCAGGAAGGAGATAAACTGAGACTTCCTTTGCCTCCCTGCTCATCTCCCAACACTCACTTCTCTTGCCCCTTGCACCCATTTCCCGATTACCGTTCTTCAGCTTCAGCCTAGTCAGCTTCTACTTCTGCTGGGAAAGTCAACCCAGTGTAGCTTTCTGTAAACCACTTAAGGATTCCAGCCATACTTCCCAGTCTAGCTGCTGGGCCAGTCCCCCTGCTTTATTCTAACCATGGACTGATCCCTTTCCTGTCCATTTGGTGAATTGCCAAGTTTAGCTTAAAACAAAAGTCTAAGCCTATGAAAAATGCAAGAACCTCTCTTTCTGCTCTTTGTTCAATCACATGATGGTACACACTAGATTTCATCTTAGCTGTGAAAAATGACCCATTATAAATTGGACCCATTTAATGAAAGGCCTGCTTTAGTCCTGGGGGAGGCACAGGTTGCTGAGAGCCTTAGAAGGTATTGCTGCTGCCACTTAACTTTTTCTCTTTATTTCCCCTTTCCTGCCAAGATTTTCCTTTATTCTCCTCCTTTCTCTGGTTTCTGACCCCACCCCCCTTTCCATCCTCTTCCTTTTAGCTACTCTTCTCTCCATCTCCCCTGGCTTTTCTTTCTGGCCCAGAAACAGTGGGGATGCAAAGACCTGGAAATCCTGAATTTTCCCCTGGGGACACAGCATCTCTTGCTGGTAACCTTTATCACCTGGTCGTTGCCAGGGCTCTTTTCTGAGTCACTGCCTCCCAGTACTCCTGAAGAGAGAAGCCCACTGTGACAGAAATGCAGATTGGTCTTGTAGAGTGTAGGTCAGACATCCTGCAGAGAGCGGGCAGGCTAAGATGGAAGAGGACAGCTGTGTGTGTCCTGAAAGGATGGCGCTCCTCTTAGAGTGCCATCAGCCTCTGGCACCCCAGCCTCTAAACAGCAGCTCAGGACATTGGAGCTGACTAGGCCTGGCAGTGGGCTCTTTAGACGTTTTTCATGCTTTGTGGTGTACAAGGATTCAAAGCCCTGTTCTTCTGAGCTGCTTGTCCCATTAGTAAAGTCGACTCTTAGGCAGGAACCAAAATGCACCAGGCCAGTTCCCTAGCTGCACCAAAGCCAGATCTTTCCCAAGGTGCCTGCCTGTTGCTAGGAAACTATACACTGGTACTGTGGGCCTCCCTCACCCCCCGCCCCCCAACAACTCAAACCCCAAGGGTGCATGGACTGCAGCCAATGAACTCTGTAGCTCTGCCAGGAGCCCTTGAATTTTATCCTTAAGACTCCCAGCATCCTCAAAGGAAGTAAGAATCACCCCACTTCCCCCCCCAAACATGAAACTGAGAAGTGAAAACCAAAGGCCGTTGTACCATCCCCTTTTATTATCAAAGTGTACAACTGCCACACACAGAGCTGTTGCCCACAGAAGCCTTTAAATGCCTATCAGGACAGAACTGCCTTTAGCTCCACTGTAGGAAATTCGTCCCTCCCTTTTGTGACTGGGAACACATAAAAATGTCCTCCTCACTCTTCCCATCCTGGAGCCGGATGTAAAAGGGCAGAGTACCACACCCCCAACACAGAGATCTGGTCCCTGGTGGGTTTTTGCTCTCCTCTCCTATTAAGACGACAGTGTTCTTAGTTGAAGAAAGCAGCAGAAGAGGAGGGAGGGAGAGAAGGAGAAAGAGTTCTGGGGTGTGGAGCATAAAACTAGGGAATCATGATATTGATGTCTTAAAAACACATATTTTCTTGGAGGAAGGAAAAAATGGAGATTTTAGAAAGGAATCTGGCTTGAGTCCACTACCTCAAGTTGTTTTGCCTTGAACGGCTCTGCAGGTTGTATGACCCTGTCATTCCTTTATTCAAGATGAAATAATGGGTGGGGTGGGGGAGGACGGGGAAGATTGCAGCCACAGTCTCTTCTCAGTCCTAATATTAAGTGTTAAGGGACAGACATTTCAGTGTCTCAAGTAAGGGTTAGAGACCTGGGCAGTGGTCAGGATTGGGGATGAGGAGAATCAGCCAACTGGTCTCAGGCTCCAGAAACCTCATGTTGAGGCTGACTCTAGATTGCTCCAGACCTGGAAAAAAGATATGATAAAGGTATGGGACCTTCCCAAACAGTACTTGAACTCTTGAGAAATTTTGGTTTCAGTGGGTGTTTTTTAATATACCAGTTTCTCCTAGAGTTGAGACACAACAGAAAATTATCATTCTCCAGCCCTGTTTGTTGGCTTATGTTTGCTTTTCTGGAGAGCCTACAACCGGCCTCTTGCCTCTTGCCATCCCTGTAGCCCCCTCCAGCCTTCAGGGCTCAGCTATGCTCCGCCATTGGAGCAAGGCAATGGTCCCCACGAGGTGTGACCGTATTCTTTGAAAATAGGTATTATTTTAAAACATGCCAAGTTCATCTTACATCCTCCTGAAGTTATAGTCACTCATTCAAAATTTGAGTACCTACTACTTGTCAAGCTCTATTCTGAGCTCTGGGGGATAGAACAATGAAAGAGACAGGCCAACTCTTCTAGAGCAGGGAAATCATTAGGGTCCAGGTGGCAAATGACTCCTAACACACCAGTTCACCGGGTATTTAAATCCAAATCCACTCCCTTCTCCAAGACCACCAAAGTTAGCCGGCACAAAGTAAAAACGAATCTTTGGTGTCTCTGCAACCTGACAGATTGTTCCTCCCTCTTATCCATGCCTCTGTTCTTTGTTTCTCTCCAACCAACCCCGCCCTTGGGGTTGGTGGGCTACACTTAAGATGAAATCAAAACTGTCGGACTTAGATTGACTCCAGATCCAGCCCTGGCTGGGTGGCTCAGTTCATTGGAGTGTGGTCCCGTGTACCAAAAGATTCAGGGTTTGATTCCCAGTCAGGGCACATACTCAGGTTGCGGGTTCGATTCCCAGTCAGGGTGGGTATAGGAAACATTCAATCAATGTTTCGCTCTTTCCCTCTCTCTCTCTAAAAATCAATAAAACACATCCTTGGGTGAGGATTTTTTTTAAAAAACCGCAGATCCAAGAAAGCCACTTAACCTCTCTGACCTTAGTTTTTGTTTTGTTTTTTATGAGATGGGCTCTGTGATATATTCTTGTAGCAAAGACTTTCCCAGGTATTAGTGAATTAACCTCAAATGTTAAGGCCCAAACTACCTTTTTTTAAAATTTTTTAATTTTTTTAAACATACCTTTATTGATTTCAGAGAGAGGAAAGGAGGGGAAGAGAGAAAGATAGAAACATCAATGATGAGAGAGCCATTGATCGGCTGCCTAGCCCGCAACCTGGGCATGTGCCCTGACCGGGAATTGAACCCCGATAGCCTGGATCCTAGGTCGATGCTCAACTGCTGAGCCACGCCCGGCCAGGCCCAAACTACCTTTTTGAAGACTAGCTGGGATGCTATTACCATAGTCAGGGAGAAGTATTGAAGGCCTGAGTTCTAAATGTGGAAAAGGGGTTCAAAGGGAAGGGTAGGAGGAGTCCAACATATCTGAGAAAGTGGGACCAGCCCAGTTTCATGCCCCTCAATAACTTTGTGAGGTTTTAGGAGCTGTTGTTCCAAACAGAAACAAACTTGGTCTATATTCACTTTTAAATAACAACTGACTTTGAGGAATTGCAATCCCACTGCCCAAACTGATACTGTTTTATTTTCATTACACAGCATTCTGGTGTCTTTCCACCCTCCCCTCCCTCTGGACTTTCTGATGAGCCCCAGTCTGCCTCTCCTTCACCCAGCTACATGTGGTCCTCCAGCGCACCACCTCGCTACTCTCCACCCTACTACCCGCCTTTTGAAAAGCCACCACCTTATAGCCCCTAAAGAGGAATGCCTGCTGGCTATCGGGATTATTGTGGCTTTTGTATTTCTGCTTTAGTGGAAGTGTATAGGGTACACAATTTAAAGTGTGATTCTTATGCATAGTTTCAGGTCTTACAACGGCCTGCCAGGCTAGGGAAAGATAGGAATGAAGCTTATTCGTTATGTGCCAAGCAAGGGTGGCTAGGCTGAACCCAGGACTTCCATGAAGAACAGTGCACATGCTGTACGCAAGGCTAGGGAGCCAGCCCAGCAAGAAGACTGTCATGTTTGGACCTGCATCACCCTATGGCTCTGCCTCTGCATTCAGCAGAAGAGTGGTTGCCATCTGTTTCATTTTGTGTAAATGGAGTGTTGTCCTCAGGCCCTTGGCAGATTGCCCCCCTAGTACTTTGGTTGAAGTACCTGGCTTATAGGCCCTATCTTTCCCTACCACTAAAGTTGGTTCCTAAGGAAAATTTCCCAGATGATGGAGCTACACAGTAGTTCCAATGCAGAGAGTTCTGACTGGGATTTCGTTTGCTTGTGCCTGGATGTTGAAAAAAGCTGCCCATATCTCTTTCTTCTTTGAGTATTGTAAAATGGCTGTCGTGATCATTCAGCTCAGCTTTTGCTATTGGTACCTCCCAAAGGGAAAAGTGCAATATTCACTTGAGTGGCGGGAAGCAGGGTTGATTGATTGTTCCAGAAGCACTGAAATACAGAGAGCAACATGTGAGATGTTTCACGATCTGTTACGCATCTGATAACTTAGGAGACAGTGGTCCTACTACATGTTGCAGTATTACAAAACACAATTGCTACAGACATAAATCTTATGGTTAAAATTCAGAATTAAAATGCTAGATTAGGTTCTTGGGTCGTGACATGAATTGTTACTAATCTTTGTGACTATTTAATCTTCAAATATTGTGCTTCAACCCCAGCAAACCGCACGTATCCTGCACCCTACCCCAAAAGAATCATCTGTGTTTAATGCCACTGCTCTTATTGGTCCCTTTTTCTGTTGAGACCAATCATGAAAGTGTCCAAGACTGTGAAAGTGTTACAATGCCGCTTTAAATCTGCAAAACCTCAAATGTAGCCAACTTGACAAATTCTTGTGTTATTGTAGATTAAAAATTCATCTGGCACATTGTGGTAGGTATCTGTACAATTCTTTTAATTAGGCATAGCTTGAAACCATCGACCTGATGGATTTAACACTTTGGCACTCATTACTTCACTTCAAAATGAACACTTTCATTGCAATCTTATGTTAACCTGAGGATTGATTTAAAGAAAGGTTGATAATCCTACACTTTATCATGTAAAAATACAGGGGCTATAGGAGGGTACCTAATTAGACAGTTCTGCAAACAGAACACATACTGGAAAATTTTCCAGCCAATTTAGCTACCTCCCAATGTGATGGATTAGAGGTAGCAAGCAAATGCTGGTGCTCCCATCTACCTTGCAGACACCCAGCCATCAAGAATGATCAAGGCACAACAAGTGCATTCACTGTTCACAGTAAATGTTTGCAAGACATTCAGTTTAACTTTCAGCACCATGAATGATGTCTCATCTAGATTTCAAATGTGGAAAACTATAATCCTTTTGTGTTATATAAAATTACTATTATTTTCTATAATTCTGAGCATATTAAAATTATATTGGATTTCAAAAAGGGACTAATAACCAATTGACTTACAATACAAATATCAACTTGTAATAATGAAATTTTTGCTGTTTACACTGTAACTTTTGCTTTAGTGAATATTTAATTTTTTTAAAGGCATCATTACACAGTATATCCTACATTTATCACATTTCTTAAAGTGTTAAGATTCTATGACTCATTTCTATGGATTTTTCTTACTTTACAAAATAACTTGAAACAGTACAGATTTTGTAACACTTAATTTGAGCAGCTTCTTTTTTTATTACATCAAATTATATGAAGTGCATGTTACCTTAGAAAGATTAATATTTGCTGCTTTACTCTTTTGCAAAACATTTGCTGTAATGAAGGAATTTGTATTTCCAATATGTACCTTGACTGTATTTTGTAATCTTGACTGCTTTATTCCTAATTCTGCTTTAAAGTATTGAACTGGGCATGAAATATTAAAATATTAATCCAGAACCTATAAACTGGATGTTGCTTAAAATCTTTATCACTGCCATGTTGGAAACCCAGACTGCTTTTGTGATGTTTCAAATTAATAAAAATGTCCTTCTCCGTATCCACTTACATAAGTCTTCATGGAATCTAAAAGTGTCACAAACATTCTAACGCAGTGATTTTCAACCCGTGTGTCACAAGAATTTCTAAAACATGCAACACCTGACTGTTTAGTCAGGGACACTGACCTCTTTCCCCTTAAACTGTCATACACAAAACTGACAACAGCCAACACAACAACAGCTGTCCAGTGTGAATGAATCAACATTATAACTATTTTTTGTCAGACTGGCAAAAAATGTATTTTGAGGTGTGCCGCAGAATTTTAATAATTAGTTTATGTGTGCCGTGAGATGAAAAAGGTTGTCTAAAGTGACAGCAGCAGCCGACTCACTTTTTACTATTAGGGTTCAAAATAGTTTGGGAATGCAAATAACCAACATATAAAACCTAATGGAGAATTCTGTCATGCTGTCATCAGATATATAGCTCCCATCTCCTGCTATAAAAATTGAAAAACAGCAGAATATAAAGGTTTATATAACTTCTGATAGTCTTGTAAAAAATGCACTCAAAAATCACAATTAAAACATTTTATTTTTGCCATATGAATCTCTACGAACTAATATCAGGTAACAGTTAATGAAAAGTAGAACTTAAAGTCATGAAGATTGTACAAGTATGAATATTATAGCATTAGGTGGAAATGAACAAGGTTTCGTATGATTGACAGAGGTGAGAAAGCCAGTGCTGTTGAATAGCAATTAATTCTTTAGATTATACATGCCTTGACCATACAAAATACCTTGGATCATTTTTACCATTTGTTTTATCTTTTTGGTACAATAGGAAAAAATGTAGCATTAATTCCTCATAGTAGTTGCATGTGGAGAATCATTACCACCAAAATGATGATCATTTATAAAATAGATTTTAAAGGTTCCCTTTAAAATCTATTTTAAAATTGCCATGGCATTTAAATATCTTTGCTTAGTTTGAGCAGTTTCACTTTCTGTCATCTAACAAATTGCTATTTCGAACAGTTCCTATCCAGAATATTTATAGGTAATTTATCATAGAACCAAATTTGAAGCCAACTTGAAAGAAAAAGTGAAGTTCAATAGCCAGAAAACTAAGTATAAAATAAGAAAACCCCACGATAAGTTTAAAACAGTGTCTTGCTGCAGATTTCCAGCCCAGTAAATACTGGGAGTAAATACTAGAATACTCCACATTTATTCCAAACTTTGAATAAACTTCTAGAAAAACTGAAGACCATGACATACATGCAAGTAAGAGTCTTCTGGCAAAAATACAATCTAATTTTCCAGTTTTCCTCCTCCCCAAAAACTCCAAAAGATACCTTTAATAGGCACAGTTTAAATCTCATACTCAGAATTTACGTAAAGCACAGCAGCAGCAGAAAATTATATCCATATTACTCAGAATGGATAGTTTTCCATTATAGAATTCCTGGTTTGACATAAGAACCTGTAGAATTGACCAAGTTTTATGATGACAAACTCATTTACCTAGCATTAAAGTCTGAAAAGTCTGGAAGCTCTGCTGGCATCAGTATCATTCACACCTGTAGAATTATGTTATACTGGTGAAATAGCATTAATGCAACTGAAAATATTTCAGAATGCACCTATAGCCAAAGAGTAATGCTATCAATCTCTTCACAGAAAGGAAACTGATATTGTGAATCCAGAGATCACCGAGTCTTAAGTTATAAGGTAATTTAAAATTTTCCAAGGATTAGTTTACAAAATGGTTTTTGAAGGTCTAGACTCACAGAACAGCAAACAGATGCACATCATTCTAGTCCTCGGTAAGCAAAGGATTACTTTTTCTTTCTCCTTGTATTATTGCAAATACTGATGCCTGATACCCTCAGCTACCAACTTAAGAAACACTGAAACCATTATCTTGAAATCTAGCTTACCATCAGAAGAATGATGTGTACATGATTAAAGCTTTATTTAAGTTCAAAGTCAAGAAATAGACTATCTTTAAAAATACATGGTTAAGGAGAAAGAAAATATCTATGTTGAATTAAGAAATACTTAAGCAAAGTTACACATGACTAATAACTATGCACAACAATCTTTTTCAGTATCTATTAAATTTTTTCCTTTGCAAAGTCATTTACAGAAGTTCAACAAGTTAATCTTTTCATAAATGCTAGGCTGTATTTTCCAACCTGCTTCCTTTTAGTTCTAGCACTTCAATACGTTTTTACTTTATTTTCTAAGTGTTTAAATATGTGTCGTTTTAAAAGGAAGAAAGGTGGTATTTACTGTCCTCAAGATAAATGGGGATCACCAAGCCTATATTACATTCCATATATAGTTTCTGATTGCTATAATATTGCAGTGATTTGCAGATGGAATGAAACTTACTTTAGAAAGGGTAAAAACCTAAAAGGTCCTGCTGAAAGGAAAATACTAGATCACTGATTCAACTATTTCAAATGAAAACTTCCTATTAGAGATTCTAAGTAATATGAACATCGAAAAATATATGCCAGTAGCCTCCCACCCAAAATATGTAGGAGTCTCATTTCTGGAATCTATCATGTATAAAGATTTATACAGAATTAAAGATTTATTTTGGTGGCTTATAGATTTGAAATTTGAAAATTTCCAAGGGACTATCTTTAACCATAACGAGCAAAAAGGCAATCTCCATTTACTTCCACTCTGTCTCTATCCTGTAAGAGCAAAAATTTAAAAAAAAAAAAAAAAAGCAAGAGAACTTTTCATCTCCTCCTGTCTGCATTACAGAGATTAGCATTTTTGACCATAGAGACCATATAGCAAAGGCATATATACACTAGTCCCAGCCACCAAAGTCTTTTCCACACTATGACAATAAAAGCAAGATTTAAATCTAATTCGCTAAAACTAATTTTTCAGATGAGACTTAACTGCATGGCCATTTTCATGAGGGGAGGCAGGAGGTTGCTATCCATTTGGACTAGCAGAATACACAACCACATGGAAACTTACTTTGAAAATTTCCAGAACAACTTTAGAAGTTCTTGTTTACTTTTTATGCCATATACAAGACACAACACACATTTATAGTCTCAATATTAAGAAAATTGAGAATTGAGCAGTAAAGTGCTAACATAGAAGGGGAAAGTTTAAGATATACTAGGGTATGCTAATAACTCCAGTTATTTTCAAAAAACATTCAGACTGCTTCAAATTCTATTCTGGAAACTATCTCTCCAAGCTGTTTTTTTGCCCCTTTTAAATGAGCTGATAGCTAACTATATAAACATACTTGGGGGGATGGGGACTTCTCAATCTCTACAAACTTTCAGAATGATTTGCTTCTAAAAATTATCAACAAATAATCCAACTAAACTACCTTCAGATGATGTGGCAGATCAAATTCCTTAATTTGTTTTATAGGTCTTCTGAAAGCCCTGCCCCTTAATCCAAACCAAAACTTTGATATTTCAAAGGAGTTCAATAAGATTCTGGTATTATAAATTCAAACTCAGTACTGCCATCTGTTACATTCTGTTTAAAAATTGAATCATTTTCCTGCTGAATAAAAATATCTTCCCAGGTCATTGGCTTGTTCTGAGGAGTAGATGTGGTCCCTACTGGAGGTTCTTTCCCAGCATCAACCTTATACCCAATACCATCATCCTTCATTACAGGCACAGTGCCTGACCTATCAGAGAGGTATGCATATTGTCTGATCTGTAAAGACCTGCACGGATGTAAACGATAAAGCTTCGAGTCTCCAGAAGGATCTTGACTATGAACTGACTTTATGTGTGAAGACATAAATTGATAGTTGATGAAAGATTTGCCACAGGCCAAACATTGATATCTTCGCTCCCCTGTGTGATGAATTTCATGCTTTGTGCGATATTCTGCAAGAGGAAATACCTTCTCACAGTAACGGCAAGGATACTTCTTTTCCCAAGAATGAATGTTAAAATGTCTCCGCAAGCTTGTCAGACAGACATATGACCTTTTGCATACAATACAGATATAATAGACCCTTCCATCTACTATTAACTCATAGTGATCGTCATGTTTTACTTTCATACGTTTGTTTGCCGGCTCACTGCTAGATGTTTTGGGTATCTCATTCTCAAGTCTGGCCTCCCCTTCATCAGGGTCGTCTTTGACAGGGATCACTATGTCATAAGTATCTTCACCGATATTTGCATAAACCTTGCAACCGGTCGACAAGCCTTCAATTTCAGTAGCTGTATCTAAAGTAATGATCTTCTGACCCTCCATTAGATGTTTTGATTCTAAACCTGGATCATTAGTGTTTCTAGTAATTATATCTGAAATTTTTAAAGAATTGGAAAGTGGCTCTTGCAGAAGTGTAGGGATCTGCATCTTCTGTATCAGTGATCCATCAAAAGTGGTATTTTTGGGGGTATCAGCCTGTGGGACCAAAGATGTATTACTGACGGCCGAATCTGGACTGGAGCTAATAGTGTCGTCATCATCATCTATAATTTCCTCCTCCTCCTCTTCATTGGCCTTGTTTCCTGTTAAAACAGCACTGTTTGGTGTCTGCTGATTCTGCACAAGTAAATTGACTGAAGGAGACATATGATTTGGAAGTGAAGGACTGACATTTGGTGGCGTAGTAAGTGGTGTCTGATTTAACAAAATAATGTTAGGAGTCAGATGTGTCGGGGCTGAAGATACCAGCAATTTTTCACTTCCTTGTGTTTGGCTCAGAGTTGCCTGATTCACAGGAGTAGGAAGTTTCTGAGTAGGTGTGTTAGTTGTTAAAGGGGGAGAGTTATTGCTAGCACAAGGTGCGGCATCTGAAATAGCAACAGAGCCTGGGTTAGGCTGGGCCTGTGCCACTGCACTGGTGCTTGGCAAAGTCTCCTTTGCAGGCAGAATCTCAGAGCAGAAAATAACGTCGTCATCATCATCATCTGAATCAGTAACAATAATTTTTTTTGTCTCATAATCTTCAGCAGATAAGGAAAAAGACTCTGTTATAATAGGCATTATAGTGGCCCCATTCTCTTGGGTTTCGACTTTTGATTTTTGTATTTCAAGGTTCTTGTCACTAGAACCAGGAGGTGAGGTTTCTGAATTACCATCCTGAGCTGTACCTGAGATGCTTTTAACCTGTGACAATGGGACACCAAGCTCTGCTATAAACTTAACTCCTAACAACTGCCCTGATTTAATTAACTCATCGAGTAAATCTGATCTAACACGAACAATTTTAGAACTATAGATATAATTGAGAATTTCTGCAAAGATCTCTGCTCTTATAAAGCTTAGTTCAACAACTTGCCCAGCAACTGAGAAGAGCTGATGGAAGTAAGTACTAGAAGCGGAAAGAATATTCCTGTGGGCCCGGAATTTTCGGTCTTCCACAATAACAGTAACATCACAGAAGAGTCCGTGGCCACGTTGCTCATTCAAGGAGTTCAGCAGACTGCCAGAGTATTGAATGTCTGTAGCAGAAATCAGTTTTCTACTCTCCATGCCTATTAGAGAAAGGGAGGAGGTGGGGATGAAAGAAGGTTAGGAAAGAAAAACAAAAGTACTTTATCATTCAGAATTTTAGCTACAGCATGATTAAATAGTTTGTTCAAGTCTTAACCGAAGTTTGGCCTAACTTTTTGGCTTTTTTATAAATTGTTCATATGGGTTGGGTTTTGGACCATGTGTTAAATCACATGACTTCCCCCTGTGAAGAGACAAGCAAGTTTTAAACTGATCTACAGATGTGAACAGTAATCTCTTCCTTTGAATCTCAAATATATGCATCATCACTAAGCAATTTTTAAAGATTAGAATTAATTTCCTTAGTTCCAATTTTGAGCTTTTTCCTCAAGAAGAGTTAAGAGTTCATTTTTAGCTGTCTTAAAATTTTTTTTAAAATCTTAATCATGAACATATAAAAGTTATTTCACCTGTAAATGAATCATTTAAATGTCAGAAAAGCTTGGTGTGTGTAATACTGAGTCTGAAATATATACTCTTCCTAAATTTTAACTTGTCTTTAAGAACATATTCAAAAGCTACTCCCCGAAAGCCAATGACTGAATCAGCATTTATAAGCACTGACAATTATTATCTCTAAGCTTCCCATTATTCGTCTATTCTGATTTAAATTGCGGCGCCCCATCGGGATAAACCACTCAACACCTTTCTTATCCCACCCCTCCCCTTTCTTCATTCCCTTTCTCCTTCCCCTCACCTCTCTTACAATCTCCAGAGGTGGAATGTTAAAAGGAGTGCCAAAGGAAGTCAACAGAAGCTACTATAAAAAGTAAGACAAAGGAAAAGGAAAGTTTACCATTTCTTAATGCTTATTTGCACAAAAACATTTTGCTGGTAAAGAATTATGTGCATTGGTATGAGAACTTTTTTTCACATCAAATGAGTTCATGAAAATGAAAACAGACTTATTGGAACAGTGCAGATATTACTGGAGAAAAAATGCGGGGATGTCAGTAAATAGCACTGCTGTGTACCACCCCCAAAACATTTTTCCACGTCTCAACAGATATTCCCAGTAACAATGATTCTGGGTTGTTAAAATATATAGGGTGTCCCCCCAAAAAATGTATACACACACTTTGAATAATTATAAAGGCAGTGTTTATTAAAATACATTTCCTTTTCAAAACTGAGCTATCAGCTGTTAAAGTGTGTATACATTTTTTGGGACACCCTGTACATGTGGAAGGCAGGGCATCTCAAATATCTTTTCAATATTTCAAAATTATAGCTTTCAAAAAGTAGGTGAAGAGTCTAGAGATCAAGGATTTAAATCATCATCAGTAAGAAGGCATTGCTTGTTAACAGTACCAAGGAATTCCAGGTTACTATAAAGTCATTCATCAGAAAGGGTGACCTTTGGACAGCGAGCCAGCAACCAGGGCTTCCGAAATACAGGGATTTCGAAAGAAGTCACTTTTCAGTAGACAGGTGGGTTTTCTGAATAATATCCCACAATTTTTGTCATTTGCAAACGGGTTTTTCCAGTGGAGAAATGCGTTAAATAGACGTGTCCTGGTGACACTGGGACTTGGTTTCATTTTGTTTAGGTTTCCTTCTCCTCCTCATTAAGGTGGGCCAAGAAACAGCACAAATCGGTCTGAACCCACCCCAAGATCTGCGACCTGACTGTGCAAAAGCCATTCCCCGTCACTGGGACAGAAATCCTTGACTGGGGGCAAGTGATGGTGGAAACACCATCCGCCAGGGAGTGAAACAAACCGACACGCGGCTCCCTGCGGCAGCTGAACCCCATCTTCCTTCCTCCACCCCCTCTTCCCCATCTGCACCCAGCCGGCTGCAACCGGGGTTTTTATCCCCATTTCACGGGAAAAGGCAGCTGCTTGCAAACACAGATAGAGGCAGGAGCAGCAGAGTGAGGGCGGGGGTGATCCTGGGAGCTGGGGAAAGTGGACGGAGGCGAAGAGGAGGGTGGGGGTGCTGTGAGGGGATCAGGCCGAGCAGGCGGCATTGTTATGCCCTGGGAAGGGGACGGAAGGGGAGGCAAGGCCCGGCAGAAAGGCTCTAAATCAAAGTAGCGGCGAGGAGGAGAGCAAGAGGCACAAAAAGGCAGAGAGAGGGGCAAGGAGAAAGCCCAGTGGGTCTCAGCGGAGGGCTTCCCACGCTCCAGGCCTACCAGGGGCAGCAGCAGCCACGGGCCCCTGACGGCGAAGGGGGCCTCGCGAGGCCTTCCCGGGTCGCCCCCTCCTGCCTCCCGGCCCCACACAAAGAAAGGGCCGGAGGAGCGGAGCCTCCAGCTCGGCCGCTTCCTGGTTCAAGTGAGGAGAAAGCGGACGCAGGCGCGGCCCGGGGACGGCGGCAGCCGCGCGCGCCGCTACCGAGCCGCCGGGGTCCTCACCTGCTCTCCCGCGCCGCCGCTGCTCCCCGTCAGGCCGCGCCGAAGGCTGGGAGTCCTCCAACAACAAGAGGCCGGACTCGGCGGCGACTCGGCTCCTTCTTTAAACGTCGCTCCAGTCTTGGGCGACGTCGACGCGGCTGCCGCCTCCTGCCGCCACCGCTGCAACCGCTGCCCGGCGTCGCCGACAGAGGGCACAGCGCGTGGGCGAAGCGCCCGAGTCTGAGGCGCCAGCCACCTCCGAGCGCACTTCGGCTCTTTCCGGGAGCGTCCCGGCTCCGGCAAGCCCCCCTTCGACGCGTCGCTCGGCCTTCCCTTCGGCTCCTTCCGTAAGGGGGCGGGGGAAGACTGGGAAGCTCTTGGAATGTTCGGCCCTTTCCGGAGGGCGAAAGGGTGGGAAAAAGAAAAGGGAAAGCTAGGGCAACGCAGTCACGAGCCCTAGGGATGCAAGGGAAGCTAGACGCTTTCACCTAAGTTCAGTGTAAGCATCTAGGGCGTACAGACTTTGAGAGGCTATTCGAGTTTCATTTCTACTGCAAGTTTGAAGCTGCTGTATTAGCCTGTTTCTCAGATGATAAACCACCTTGAAATACAATCTAAATAAATAAAATCAAATAGATTTTATCAACTTATGATAGATAATTCAAGTTCTAGGATAACAACATTAGAGAGAGACATTGATTGTTTGCCTCCCGCACTGGCCCCGAATGGGGCCGTGGATCGAGCCTGCAACCGAAGTATGTACCCTTGGCCAGAATCGAACCCAGGACCCTTCAGTCCATGCGCCGATGCTCCAACGACTGAGCCAAGTGGGCCAGGGCAAGTTGTGGTAATTTTTTTTAAATCCTCAGATAATACACTTCCAGCTGAGTACCCTGATGAATGGAGCAACTGGATCGGTGGTTGGAAAGCAAAATATTTCCCTTTAGGTTAGTTAATGATCATATTCAACTAAGGAGCCAAAATTGTAGCTTTTCCTGTTGACAACAAAAGGACTCATGGGTATCATTTTCTTTTTTAAAAATATTGCATGTTTCCAAAAACTCGAATTTGCACCTATTTACTTTTCAGTCAGCATCCCCATGCTTCTTTCCTACAAAAACCTTACTAAAATGTCCATCAGGATAAAATAGATCTAACTATATCTAATTTTCTTCAACATGAAATCAGACAAGGACATCACCATCTATCCATCCCCAATCTATGCTACATTCTCCTCAATAAAGTAAAGCCACAGAGTAAAACATCAAAGTAGTGTAATATAGTTGTATTGTCACATGGAAATAAGAAATTCACATGATACTACTTAGTATCTTCTCCAAGATTTTATATTGTGAGAAAATTATGTGGTAATTATAGCATCATTGGTTTTTTAATTAGGACTTAAAATTATGAAAGTTTCATTGTTTAATATACACACATTTCATGGGAAATAGGAGTGTGCTGTTGTAAAAGAAACTAAATCAGATGGTAGTATTTTCCTAGAAACTGAGTATTTAACACAACTAGTTAGCAGATTAATGATCATTTTTGAGTCATTCTCCCCCAAAATTTAGTAGCAAAAAAAAAAAAAATTAGAGAATAAGATAAAGGTACATATATATTTTTAAGAACTTTAAATTTTATTTTTCAATTAGTTTACATTCAATATTATTTTGTATTGGTTTCAGGTGTACAGCATAGTGGTCAGACAATCATATACTTTACAAAGTGTTCCCCCTGATATTTTTAGTACCCACCTGGCACCATACATAGTTATGGCATTTCCTATGCTGTACTTTATATCCCCGTGACTATTTTGTAACTGCCAATTTGTACTTCTTAATCCTGTCACCTCTTTCACCCAGTTCCCAAATCCCCCTCCACTCTGGCAACCATTAGTCTGTCCTCTGTCTACAAGTCTGTTTCAATTTTATTTGTTTGTTTATTTTGTTCTTTAGATTCCACATATAAGTGAAACCACATGGTATTAGGACAAAAATACACCTTGAAAGTTTAGGATCTATTTATCTTTCAGTAGCTAAATTGACTAAAACTAAAATGAGACTTAACTTTGAAATACAGATTACAGTGCCATGTTTGTTGGTTACCTCTTGGTAAATTGGATGATGAAATACAACTTCTTTTGCACCTGCATGAGTAGCACCAAGGCTGCCCCTAGGATTGCCTTGCTTTTCTGTCCCTTTCATGAAAGGGCTTTAAAAGTGTGGATCCTCAACTGAGGTATAACAAAAATCAGTTAATTCAAAGCACAGGAAACCTCTTCCCTTCTGTCCATGTCCCTCACCCCTTAACTCAGCAAAAAGTGAACTAAAATTAAAAAGTTACTTATAATTAAAGGGGATCCAATGATTAGGAAATGAATTTTTTTTTGTAGTAAAACAGCAGACCAAGAAACTTGAGTGGCCTTAATATTTGCCTTTGGGACCAGATCATTTGAAAGTTTCATTAATTTGCCCGGCCAGGCATGGCTCAGCAGTTGAGCATCTACCAAGTATCCAGGCGATGGGGGTTCGATTCCCGGGCAGGGCACATGCCCGGGTTGTGGGCTCGATCAATGACTCTCTCATCATTGATGTTTCTATCTCTCTCTCTCCCTCTCCTTTCCTCTCTCTGAAATCAATAAAGATATACTAAAAAGAAGGAAGGAAGGAAGGAAGGAAGGAAGGAAGGAAGGAAGGAAGGAAGGAAGGAAGGAAGGAAGGAAGGAAGGAAGGAAGGAAGGAAGGAAGGAAGGAAGGAAGGAAGGAAGAAAGAAAGAAAGAAAGAAAGAAAGAAAGAAAGAAAGAAAGAAAGAAAGAAAGAAAGAAAGAAAGAAAGAAAGAAAGAAAGAAAGAAAGAAGGAAAGAAAGAAAGAAAGAAAGAAGGAAAGAAGGAAAGAAGGAAAGAAGGAAAGAAGGAAAGAAGGAAAGAAGGAAAGAAAGAAGGAAAGAAAGAAGGAAAGAAAGAAGGAAAGAAAGAAGGAAAGAAAGAAGGAAAGAAAGAAGGAAAGAAAGAAGGAAAGAAAGAAGGAAAGAAAGAAGGAAAGAAAGAAGGAAAGAAAGAAGGAAAGAAAGAAGGAAAGAAAGAAGGAAAGAAAGAAGGAAAGAAAGAAGGAAAGAAAGAAGGAAAGAAAGAAGGGAAGAAAGAAGGGAAGAAAGAAGGGAAGAAAGAAGGGAAGAAAGAAGGGAAGAAAGAAGGGAAGAAAGAAGGGAAGAAAGAAGGGAAGAAAGGGAAGAAAGGGAAGAAAGGGAAGAAAGGGAAGAAAGGGAAGAAAGGGAAGAAAGGGAAGAAAGGGAAGAAAGGGAAGAAAGGGAAGAAAGGGAAGAAAGGGAAGAAAGGGAAGAAAGGGAGAAAGGAAGAAAGGAAGAAAGGAAGAAAGAAAGAAAGAAAGAAAGAAAGAAAGAAAGAAAGAAAGAAAGAAAGAAAGAAAGAAAGAAAGAAAGAAAGAAAGAAAGAAGAAAGAAAGAAAGATTCATTAATTTTCTGTTTCTCAAGTTATCTCACCTTTCACTTTCCTTTCATCTACAGGCTTAACCCTACTTCAAACTCAATAGATTTTAAAGAGAAGAACCTGTGTCAAATGGATTTGAAGGTATCAATTGTTTCACATTCTAGAAAGGTTTTTGATTGGCGAATAATGGAGTCAGTTCGGTTTTATAACCACGTGTCAGTGTTTGCTTGCCTTATTTGAATTTGATTATGAATTCTTTGAAGACAGCAACTGTCCTCTGCTATGGTAAAATGCCAAGAATCTTGTGGGTGCATAATATGTATTAATTAATGATGATAACAGAAAATAATGACATTGATTCAGCCCTAGAGCCCTTCCTCTGAGTTATACTTAGCTTCACAGTTTTAGTAAGGTCACTATACAAACCACAATCCTTTCATAGTTCATAAGCATGATGATTGGGTGTTCACGCTCTTGTGTGAGATGTGCCTCCCTCAAACCTTGTTATGACACTGGAACATTACCCACCTGACAGGGGAAAAAAAGGAACCACAGTAAGGTATAGTGGAAAAAACAAAGACTTGAGAAGCAGATGTTAGTGGATTGGGATCTGGTACTGCCACTTAATAGCTATATAACCTTGGGCCTGATTCTTTATTTGTAAAATAGGGATAATAATACTTTCCCATAGAGTTGTTTTGAGGAGTAAATATATTAACTACATATAGTGTCAAACGGCTTATAGTTTCCAAAATATGATATGTTTCCATGTCTGCACCTGAAGCCTGAGCCTGGAATAACCATTACTTTTTTTTTAAATCCTCACCCAAGGATATTTTTTTCATTGCTTTTCAGAGAAAGTGAAAGGGAGAGACAGAGAGAGGAGAGAGAAACAGCAATGTGAGAGAGAGACATCGATTGGTTGCCTCCAACACATGCCCCTACTGAGGCCAGGGATCCAGCCTGCAACCGAGGTACCTGTCCTTGACCAGAATCCAACCTGGGACCCTTCAGTCCAAGGGCCAAAGCTCTAACCACTGAGCAAAAGCATCCAGGACTAACCATTCCTTTTGTACCCACACTTTACCTTTCCTTTTGTTTGGCAAGTGCCTGGTCTTCTGGAAAGATACAACTCAAGCACTATTTTATTTGTGAAGCCTGTCTTTGACCCAATAAATGGTAGACAGACATGGTTACTTAATGTTGAATGAATGTCTGGAACCCAATAAATACGAAATATATGTGTGTGTGTTTTTATCACTATCTACTTTTCTGCTTAATCCCAACAACTCTTTCTCTAAGTGACTTGTTTAATATTGTTAATTTTCCTTTTCTTCTTAAGTTTTCAAAGTCAATTGGATAGGGATCTATAACCCTTCTGGGAAAGAAGTAGATAATTGCTAACAATAATACAATCTACCCAAAAAAGCAACAGGTTTCATATTTCAAATATGAAGAAAAAAAATGAGGAACTATAATACCCATGAGTCCCTTATAAAAAAATTACTTGACAATATGAAATCAAATAAGAAATGAGTCAAAATAAAGAATTAAGAATGGACATTTTGCAGTGAGCCCATCTATTTAAATGGAGGACTAAGCCCAAAACAGCAAGGCTGATTATGAATATGTAACAGAATGAAACTACTATGAACACTGACAAAATTAAAATCCATTCATTTGTTCATTAAATACATATCATTTAGTACCTACTCTCTGCTAGGCAATGTCCTAGGCACTGTGGATACAGTCATCATCAAAATGAAGTCTCAGTCTTTATGAAACTTAGATTCTAAAGGGAGAGACATACAATAAACATGTGTATATATTACCTAAATATATAACATCAGATAGTAACGAGTGTTTTGAAGAAAAATAGTGTAAAGAGATGAGGGTGCTATTGCAGATAGTGTCAGGGACTGCTTCTCTGAAAAGATGATGAATGAGCAGAGAACAGAATAAATTAAGGGAAAGAGCCATGCAAGTATCATGTTGCATTATTATTTCATGGGACATACTTGCACTAAAACATTATTCATTGTGTATCTGATATTCAAATGTAAGTAGGCCTACTGTATTATTTCCTTTTGCTAAATCTGACACAAACACTTCAGCTGCTTAGAAAATACTTTGAATACTTTGTGCCTTTTTCCTTATTCCGTTTAGATTTTTCTTTTAATTCAAGATAGACTTTAAAAATATGTACAGTTGACCCTTGAACAATGTGTGTGTGTGGGGGGGGGGGGATTAGGGGTACTGACCTCCCAGGCAGTTGAAAATCTGTCTATAACTACCTAATTCGATTTGAGCTGTCCCTATGTACAGGGTGGGGCAAAAGTAGGTTTACAGTTGTGAGTACATGAAACATTTATTCTTGTATCATTATTAATTATTGTATTACTTTAGATACAAACAACTGTAAACCTACTTTCCCCCACCCTTATTCTATATTTGTACACACATATTTTATTTATACATATTATTGATGCATCTATTATTTATACATACATATATACATATATGAAACACAGTAAGCACCCAATAGTATAGAATATGTAACACACACGCACGCACGGAAAGTACCTGAAACACAAGCAGAATTGACTCTATTGTTGACAGGGCCACTCTGTGAAATATATCGTGTGGTCTGCCATCCTTCCCTGCTGTGATTTCAAGTACAAGACTGAGAAACACATGGTCTCCGGTCCAGTTTGGACCTGGCGGGCCCCGTTGGGAACCGAAGGATGCCGGGAACCAGTGGTGACGGCGGCTCGTTTACGTGACCACCCTTTCCCGTCGGCAGCCGGCCACGTAGGCCTAGGGAAGGTTTTCGCAAACGTACCGGAAGGTTTCCACGGTTTCCTGGGCTTTGGGAGGCTGCGCAGCGGCGGGTTCTGGAGTCAGGCGGGTTCCCAGGCTCTGGAGGGTGGCACCAGTTTTCGCAACAACAGTGGCCCCGGTGTCTGGCGTACGCGGCTCTTGGGGAGCAGAGGGCGGGCCTCAGGCTCTGGGGGAAGCGCTGCAGCTCGTCTGAGAGCCCCGAGCGCAGCGAGGCCACGCCTTCCCTGCGGGGCCACCTAGCTCTCAGCGGAGCCCAATGACGGCGGGCATCAGCTGAGTGGCCTCGGCCAAGGTTCCGGAAACCGGACCTCCTAAGGTATCCTTCTCGAAAGCGGGTCTCGGTGTCGCCGCAGCTCCTTCGCTTTTGCCTCCTCGGCTGACAGTGCGGTCGTTGCGGGAGCGACCTGCCTTTTCCCAGCCTCCTGAACAAAGACTGGAAGGAGTGGGTGACAACGGCGTGCCTTTGATCTGAGGAGCGCACCTACCTCCCGAGTCCTCTTCATCTCTCCGTTTTTGACGGTTTGCGTTTCGCTTCCTTCTACCTTCCTTGTGCCCATTTTCATTTTTGTCTTGTCTATCCACAACAGCCCCTTATTCGGCCTTTTCCTCCCTTAATTCTCACTCATCCTTGGGCGCCGTCAGACAGTGCCCTGATCCCCCTACATCCCCTTTCACCTGTGGTCTTGTAGCGGACATGGCCAGAGCTCACAGCCCTATGTATAGCATTTGCTTTGTGTTATTTGCGAACAAGTTTTTATCTTCCACTATACCTAGTGGAAAGGAGGAGTTCCGTGAGTTATTCATCACAGAATTCGCTGTATTTATCACTTAGAGCTCAACCATTGCTTGTTGAGGGCATATCGATCGGTTGGAGACGATAACAGGATGTGTAAGTGGAAATTCTTTGTAGGGAGTTGGGAAGAATTGAATGAAGTTAAAAAAAGTAGAAAAACCTTCCTCCAAGGCAGGATTAGTGAAGGGGGGGAAAGTGATGTGCTAAACTGCAGGGGAAGCTACCTTGAGAAAGGTCTTGTTAAGTGGTCTCTATCTTGACCTGGAGGAATGAGGGGAGGGTGAGATCAGTTTTCCTCTAATGAAAGTGAGTATTGGAGTGGAAAAATAGTTTAAGTAGAAGGAGCCCGGCCGGCATGTCTCAGTTGTTGAGCGTCAACCTATCAACCAGGAGGTCGTGGTTGGATTCCCTGTCTGCGTGCAGGAGGCAGCCGATCAATGACTCTCATCATTGATGTTTCTGTCTCTCTCTCCCTCTCCCTTCCTCTCTGAAATCAATAAAAATATTTTTTTAAAAAAAGGAGAAGGAAAGAGTTACAATTATTGCTGTGTAAGTATTATTTCTAATGTTTGTTGAATGTACCTGCTAGCATATGAAGTGCCTTGACTGTGTTAAAAAATGAGAAATTTTAAAACATTCCAGGCATTGAGGGGTAGGTTGAAATTACAACAGTTGGGACATGTCTTGATGGTTTTTCTTCCAGCAGTGAGAGGTAATAAAGCATGGTGAGGAGGATTGTCGAAAGATTATGACTGCCTGAGTTTGAAGCCCCGCTTTGCCACTTAATACCTGTGATACCTTGGATGTGGAGAGTCTAGCTAAGCTATTTCATGGTATTGCTGCTTCACCATCCGTTTTCTTCTGCCAGGTGGCTTGCAGGGACCTTCAACTGACACAGTCTCCCTCATGCAAGCACATGCCCTAGATAGCAGCAAGAAGAGTCACAAGCAAATGTAAGTTCCTAATATGACTTCCCCCGCAGCCCTTGTGATCAGCAGTCTCCCCTGCCTCCTAGCACCTGTGTGCTGAATGGGCCCCTTAGATAAGAACCCCTGGGGCTTAGCAAAACCTCACTCTTTGGTTTAAATGGACTGATCTGTTCCTAGCCTGGGAACCCCAAAGCACTCCACCCACAGACCTTAATAAAGGCATGTGCCCCAGGTCCAGTCCTCTCTATCTGCACTCTGTCTTGACCTCCCCATGTGGACCCTCCAGGCATGCTGTGTACTTCCTTCCAGAACTGTGAGAAATAAACGATTTCATTTACTCTTGTGGTCTGTTGTTGAACTTTGGCTCACCATCCACTTAACAAATGTTAATTTAGCAAAGTAAAAACATTGGGTAAGTTCCTTAACCTCTCTAAGCTTCATTTCTTCACCTGTAAAAAGGGAATAAAAATAGTACTGACATTTTTAGTGTTGTGATGATTTAGTACCTAGAACATAATACACGTTCCATGTTAGCTATTAGGGTTTCATGCCTGGGAGCAGAAACAGTAAAAACAGTCCTGAGTTACAGTGGAGACCTACCTCTCCAAGTTAAATGTTTCAGAAAGGTGCCCCCAGCCTGTCAATCAAAACCAAAACAGCTTTTTTTTTAAATCCTCAATCAGAGGATATGCTGTTGATTTTTTTTTTTTTTTTTAGAGAGGGGAAGGGAGAGAGAGAACATTGATCCATTGCCTCCCGTACCTGCCCAACCAGGGATTGAAGCTGCAAGGTATGTATGTGCCCTGACCAGGAATCAAACCTGCAACCTTTTGGAGTATGGGACAACACTCCAACCAACTGAGCCACACAGGCCAGGGCAAAACAGCTTCCTATTTTGGAATCTTAACCAAAAGATGTAAGAACAGCTTGGGTGAAAATTTGCATTTGTACATAGACGATAATTTATTTTAAGAGTACGGATGAAACCAGTTAGCAAGAGGGACCATTTTAATGGTCTCCTACTCACCCTGTTGGTGGAGAAGGGAATTTGCAGTTAAGCCATTGGGGGCCCTACTGGTTTTCTAGGCAGCATATAATAGTGGGCCTTGATTTTATGCTTTATACCTTAAGGACTGTGTGTCTACAGTCTGGCAGGCTCTGTTGGCCCCTATACTCATATATTAGAAGAACTGTTTACTTTTAGATTGCCTGCCTTTTTTTTTGCCTTTTTTTATTTTTTGGCTGCTTGTCGTTTATTTTCCACTTGGTGCAAGACACATAGTTGTAGTTCCAGGAGTCGGGAAGGCTCACCTGTGGCTCTCTCATCTCCCTTTTGGTGTTTTGCTGTTTTGATATAAAAGAACCCAATTGTTTCTGCTTGCTGCAGCCTGCCTAGTCTGTGGGGTAGGTGGGGTGGGGAGGGGAGGGGGGAAGGGAATAGAGGAGGAGGGGTGGGGGAGGTGCTCCAAAGAGCCTAGCGCCTCTGGAAGTTTGGTGGCCACTCAGGATTAGAGCCCTGCATTGCTTTGGCGGGCTGGTCACCAGGCTGCTTCCTTGCAAGCCTCTAACGTGATGCACAATCACAGGTGGCAGGGACCAGGGCATTAGGCCAAGGAGCTCCTTTGCAGAGCAGACTGTGGGAGGCCGCTCCTAGATGGAGACCGGGGGAGGAGAGTGCCTGCTTCTTGAAGTAGGAGACTCTCTGAGTTCCAACTTTGCATAAATGTATCTTTTCCCATGAACAAAGAAGTTAAAAATAAATTTATTCCAACAATGAAACCAAATATATTTATTTTGTAAAGATTAAAAAAAAACACACACAAGTAGAGATATAAACAGCTAAACTTTGGGGAATTGAGCCCCAGTTGTTTGTTTTCAGTTTATGAGTAACCACAAAGATTAAAACAAAAAATGACAAAGGAACTAAAGGAAAAACAGAAAAGAAACCCTGAATCTCATAGAATTCAATTTTTGTCACATGGAACTTTTCAGAGCTCCATTTATTTTCTACTACTTCTAGTGCTTCATTTTTTAAAAACTGACTTTACTAATTCCTGGGTTTCTGAAAACTAAAGTTTTAACCAAACAGAAACAGACTTCTTTTTTCTTTTATACATGTCTATAAACAAATGCAGTTATTTCCCAGTGTAAAACTGTTTCTCTCACATGAGCACTTGGGAGCTATGTCATGTACGCAGCAGAAAGGATCCACTTACAGGCTCTCAGCCTGCATTTCTGGTCTAGCCTCTCAGGCTGTCTATAGCCTGTACCATTTGCTATCAGAACATCAAATCCTAAATATTGAGTTGACATTTATACCAAGTTTTATTAATTTAAAGTTTAAAATGTGAAGGGCTCAGCAGGGCATGGCTCAGCAGTTGAGCATCGACCTAGGATACAGGAGATCCCAGTTCGATTCCCATTCAGGGCACATGCCCAGGTTGCGGGCTCGATCCCCAGTCAGGGCTGTGCAGGAGGCAGCTGGTCAATGACAACTCTCATCATTGGTGATTCTCTCTCTCTCCCCTCTCCTTTCCTCTCTCTGAAATCAATAGACATATTTTTTTTTTTAATTCAAAATGTGAAGGGATACTTGGACTTAACTAGATCTATTGAATTTCACATATAAAATATATATACACACACATACACACACACATATATATGAATGGATGAAACAATTCAGCCATTGAATTACTGACATGACTGTATTTTCTAGGAGATTGAGAGAAGATTGGAAAATTAGGAGCTCCTGAAGTATGAGGATTTTCTCCAAAGAATCCTGGTTATAGACCGAATTGTGAACCCCACCCCCCAATTCATATGTTGAAGCCTAGCCTTCAAAGTGACCATTTGATAATAGGGCCTTTAAAGAGGTAATTAAGGTTAAATGATGGCATAAGGATGGGGCCCTAATTTGAAAGGATTGGTATCCTTATTAAAAAAGGAAGAGACACCAGAGATAGATCTCTTTCCCCTCCTCTCCACCAGGTGTGCACAGAGGAAATACCACATGAGGACACAGGGAGAAGAAAAGAGTCTACGAGCCAGGAAGAGAGGCCTCACCAGAAACTAACATTGATGGTACCTTAATCTTCAACTTCCAACTTCCAGAACAGTGAGAAAATAATTTCTGTTGTTTAACCGCCCCATCTGTGGTATTTTGTTATGGCAGCCTAGCTAATACAATCCTGAACCAGAGTAATTTGTTAAAAAATATATTTTAAAAATTTGATAGCATTTGTTAAGTCCAGAATCTATTGCTAAAATTTTTATTAAGTGAAGAGCTTTAAATACATCTCACATTTTTCTTCTTCCCTGTGATTTATCCTCTTATATCCCTTAAGTTTTAAAAACATGAAACATACCTAAGAATGTTTCTAGTGGATTTTACCATGCTAATTGTGCTCTCTAAATTATAATCCATGGGATGCTAATTTCTTATTCATAGAAGGGTTCACTGTTAAAACAAATAATACATTTATATTTTTTGAATTATTTTTTTCTCAACTAACCTAATGGCAGATTGCATGTCAGATTTTAGCATTACAAAGAATGGTTTTGTTTACTTAATTTTCCTATATCTAATATTATCTGAAACCTTAATGCTTCTTTTATTTCTTTTCTCTTTGGCTCTTTGGTGCTATTCATAAGCTGCTGTGTCTACTTTAGGCTGAGTTGAGACAATGTGCTTCACAGGCAAACTCATAATTTGTGACAGAGTGATAAAGCATTATTATCAGAAACTGGTTCTTACAGATATCCTTATGACAACCTGAAATAGAATTAGAGTTAGAAGGAACCCAAAAATAATTTTCCAGGTGATACCTAAGTTTTCCAAATGTGATCTCTGGAGGAAAAGATTATATGATATGATAATTCCATTTTTAAACTCATAGAATTTTAATAACTCATTTTCAGAATTCTCTACAACAGAATGAAATGTGTTTATACTGTAGTGTGTGAGGTTCTTCTTGCTCTTATCTCTACTCTTTTTCATCTTTCCTTATAGTTCCCTACATTTGCTCTGAGGTTTCTTCTGAAAATATAAATCTTATGAGCTACTTTCAATTTGAATAGCACTTCGTAAACTCTAAAGCATTATGTAAGTGTAAATAATTATTATATTATTATGAAGGTGGTAGGCTATTGAATTGTACTCTTAAAAGTTATTCCAGTGTTGACTTTTAATGGTTCTTGGACAGTCAGCATCATTACTGAAAATGTTTAATTCTACATTTTTATATTTCATGGTTCATATTTCTAATTTTTATAACTATCTTCTTTAAATTCAGCTGATGAACACACACCAGTAGAGGATGAAGATTCAAAGAAAAGCACCACTTCAGCTTCTACTTAAGAAGGTATTTTTAAAATCCAGAGCTCTTTTTTTTTTTTAATCCTCACCCGAGGATATGTTTTTATTGACTTTTTTTTTTTTTTTAAAGAATAGTTTGTTGATTTTTAGAGAGAGAGGAAGAGAGAAGAGAGAAATATCGATGTGAGAGTGCAACATCAATTGGCTGCCTCCTGCATGCCCCGTTCCTGGGATCGAGCCGCAACCCAGGCATGTGGCCTGATGGGAATCAAACCAGCAACCTCTTGGTGCATGGGATGATGCCCAACCAACTGAGCCACTCTGGCCAGGGCTTTATTAATTTTTTTAGAGAGAGAGAGGGGGGAGAAAGGGAGAGAAAGAAACATCAATCAGTTGCCTCCCTTTAGTTCTGTAAGTAATTGCTTTATATATTTAGGTGCTCCCTGATTGGGCGCATGTACATTGAGAAATGTTATGTCTTCTTGATGTAGTGTCTGATTATGTGGTTTTTATCCTTCCTTTTATGTGGTGTACCACATTTATTGATTTTTGGATATTGTACCAACCTTGCATCCCCAGAATAAATTCCACTTGATCATGGTGTATGGTCTTTATGTATTGCTGGATCCGGTTCGCTAATATTTTGTTAAGGATTTTAGCATCTATGTTCATCAGGGATATTGGCCTATAATTTTCTTTCTTTGTATTGTCTTTATCTGGTTTTGGAATTAGGATAATGCTGGCCTTGTAAAATGAGCTCTGGGGTCTTTTCTCCTCTTGAATTTTTCGGAATAGTTTGAGAAGGATAGGTGTTAATTCTTCTTTGAATGTTATACCTAATGTGACTTGAAGTTCTTTGTTCCCAGTGCCTAGCATGGTTCCTGACATAAGTGTTTGAACAAATGAATTTCTCTGTAACAACAAATGGGACAGCAAAAGCATATTTATCTGCTCAAAGGTATTAATGTTTAGGTGTAAGTTTTTTTAATTGTATGTGTTTTTAATTTGCAGATCAAGATACAAAAGGAAATTTTTAAAGAGCCGAGAAGAAGGAAGAAACACAGATGGCCAGGTTTTTTTCTTTAATTGTTATTATGGCAAATATCAAATATATAGAAATGTACAGAGAGCAGTGTAATGATCGCCCATGTACACATCACCCTACTTGAAAAATTATCAACTTGTGGGAAGTTCCCATGGCTCCCCAATTAATTTTGGAACAAATCTCAGATATCATTTCATTTAAAACAATTCAGCCTGTTTCTCTAAAAGGTGGATATTCTTGCCCGGCCGGGCGTGGCTCAGTGGTTAAGCGTCGACCTAGGATCCAGGCGGTGGGGGTTCGATTCCCGGTCAGGGCACATGCCCGGGTTGCGGGCTGCAGCCGATCAGTGACTCTCTCATCATTGATGTTTCTCTCTCTCTCTCCCTCTCTCTTTCTCTCTCTGAAATCAGTAAAGATATATTTAAAAAAATAAAAGGTGGATATTCTTTCTTTTTTAAACATAACCACAATACCATTACACTGTCTTAAATGTTTAACAGTAATTCCTCAATTCTTATCAGACTCCATTTTTATTTTTGTTGTTTTCTAGCCTAGCAGTTTCACGTGATAAAGACCACATGAAAAAAAAAAACAAGATCTGACTGCGTCTTTTCAATGATCCATTAATCTGGAATATTAATCAGGGGACCATCTCCTTCTGCTTCCAGCAGCACTAAGTCAAAGGTTTGCTTTTAGTGTAATCACCAAGAACCAGGGTCCTCTCGAGGATGTTGAATGAAACAGATATACATTTGAAGGTGTCATCGTCACTTTGGAGCTGGGGAAGGCACAACAGTATTGTCCCTGTGGTGGGGCAGGGGAGAAGGGAAGGAAAGTGGGAAGAGAGTCTTTATGGCCTTGATGGAATTTCCTCTTGTTTCCTTTGAAGCAGCATCACCTTTGGCCAGAATGCTTTCTGGTCCCCTGTACTCTTCACAAAAATGGAGGGCAGTGGACAGAATTTGGAGCATACTAGATGAATGTCTGGATGCCACTTTCCCATAAAGATCTATGAGTAGTTTCTTAAGAAAATTTCTTTAGAGTTCAGGATTGTGTCTGAGCTCCTTAGCATGAGTGGAACTCTACCCTTACTTGAAACACAGTATTCTCTCACTAGGGATTTACCTGGCCCCATTTTGCACATATATATATATCCAAGAAGTGTAGGGCCTATTGGTAGTGACTCAGGGATGTCACCTCATGAAAACAGGCCTCGTTGCCTTCCCCCAGCAGTTTCTATTCATTCACTACTAGCCCCACTTGATACATAAAAATATGTATGCAGAGAATTCACATCTTTACTGAAAATACAAAAACATGCCCTATAAAACACAATGACTTTTTCATTTATTCACTTCATTTTATAAGGAATTGGCAAACTGCTCTTGATGATGCGCTATGAAAAATCTGAATCTTGGCAGAAAAATACTTTGGAAAACTGTCATAGAATATATATATATATATATACCTTAGAAGGTAGGGACCCATGCCAGGTCAAATCCAAGCCAAAGGAAAGCACAAGTGGAGGAGGCAAGAATGGCTTGGGCGCCATGGGTATTCTGGGCTGCAGTGGCACCAGAGGACCCAATTCCAATTGGGCTCCAGAACAAAAATGTCATTATAGCGCCCATCCAAGATGATGATGACAGGGTGACCCATGGCAACAGGCGACATATTTTTGAGAATTAAAACCCTCTGATGTCTCCAACACTTGGCCCTTCTATACTTAAACTGAATCTTCAATTGGAGGAAAAAGGTATTGGTTTAGTATATGGAACAGTTAATGTCATAATGGAAATACACAACATGCAAATCTATGTGCTATTGAGATTTTAAATCACACTGGGAGAAGCTATTTCTTTATTGCTAAAATATCTTAGGAAAGTGAATACTGTGCTCCCTAACTTCAGCTCGCCCTTGTGAGAGAAGACTATGTGCCAAGCTCCCGACTGGGCTTATTGCTTTGTTTCTATCCTCCCACCTTTAATATTCTTTAATTATTTCCCAGGTCTTGGATGCAGAGCTAACCAGTGAATTGCACTGTGCCCTTGCTGTTAATGCTTTGCCTGGTAACAGGGTAAAGAAGCGTTAGTGTCCTGAAAGCAGACTGTCAGCTGTCCAGCTGTTCCACTCCCTCTTCATTAGAGACAGTGTCACTCTGGCGATAGGGAAAGCTGAGCATGGTAAAAGCTCAACCCCTTTCAAAGTCATACTGAGGGAACCAACCCCCTATTTGAAAAGCCCATCTTGATCCTGAAGTAACTAATCAAGAGGAGCACATTGAATTTTTAGACAGAAGCTTTCCTTCAAGGCTGACTATAGGGACCATTCATCCTATGAAACTTCTTGGGAGTTAAAATGGTGCTCTAGCAAGGAGGCCAGTTGCATTTATCACTTGTCTTGCTGGGACATGAGAGTTGCTGACGCTCTGGACGCTGCTTTGATGTTTTAGCCTTTAATGCTAAGGAAAGGTTAGCCAAACTAGGTTCAAATTTATTAAAACTCAATTTTTGCCCAGCCAACAGTTTGGAGGGAAAGAGGCATATTCCATTGTCAATTCTGTATATATCAACCTTCCCCCACCCTCCAACCTTTCTTAATTCAGGACACTGTTAGCTAACCCTGGTCTAGCTACAGGTCCTGGATTTCAAATGGAAAGTGATGTTGCCTGGGGGTGATGGAACACTCTACGTTCCTGCCAGCCTTACTCCTCAACTAGGAGATCCCAGTTCCATCACCAATTCCTAAGGCAGGGGAGTGAAACTAGAATTTTAGAACAAGGTTAATAGGTGGCATCCCCATATTTACTGTAGTGTTATTCACAATAGCCAGGATATAGAAACAACCTAAGTGTCCATCAATGAATGAATGGAGAAAGAAAATTATACATACATATATAATGGAATATTATTCAGTCATAAAAATAATGAAATCTTGACATTTGTGACAACAGGGATGGACCTTGAGGGCATTATGCTAAGTGAAATAAGTCAGAGAAAGGCAAGTACTGTATGATCTTATATGTGGAATCTAAAAAAAAAACACAAGCCTAGCCGGGCATAGCTCAGCGGTTGAGCATCGACCTATGATCCAGGAGATCACTGTTCGATTCCTGGTCAGGGCACATGCCTCAGTTTCAGGCTGGATCCCCAGTGGGGGGTGTGCAGGAGGCAGCCAATCAATGACTCTCATCATTGATGTTTCTATCTCTCTCTCCCTCTCCCTTCCTCTCTCTGAAATCAATAAAGATATATATAAAAAAATAAATAATAATAAAAAAACAAAAGAACCAAGCTCATAGATATAGAGAACAGATTGGTGGTTGCCAGAGGTGGGAGCTTGAGGGTGGGAGAAATGGGTGATGGAGGTCAAAACATACAAACTTCCAGTTATAAAATAAATGTCATGGGGGTGTAATATACGGCATGGTGACTACAGTTAATTAAACTATTGCCTATTTGAAAGTTGCTAAGAGAATAAATTTTAAAAGTTCTCATCACAAGAAAACCTTCTGGAACCATATAGTGACTGTAACTGGACTTACTGTGGTGGTCACTTTGCAGTATATACAAATATTTAATCATAATGTTATATGCCTGAAACTAATATAATACTATATGTCAATTATACCTCAATAAAATTAATTTTTAAAACCAACAACAATGTGGAGGTGGGGGTCATGCAAAAAGACTTTTCCCTAAATGCCTGGCAACTATTAAAAAACACATGTCAATTAAACCTCACAGTCCATTCAGCATCCTAGTAATGGGATTTACATTATATTTAGTCCTTGTAGAAGTTCCCATTCTACAAACTGTGACAGAAGGTTTAGACAGAAGGTTTGATGCAGATCCCATCACTGCACTCACACACTTGGGGCCTCCTCTCCCTGCCTGATTCCTCACTTTCACTCACCAGTTTTAGGATTTAGAATCCTTCCTCTGCATGAGTATATTTAGGGTGGGGCAAAGGTAGGTTTACAGTTGCATTATGATATTCTTTTGAGTTAATAACGCTATTGTAATAATCATTTCCTGCATGTCTTTCTATATGCACAACTGTAAACCTACCTTTGCCCACACCTGTAGTCTAAAGAAGGCCAGTGTAATAGAGCTTATTTGGGGAAGATTCAAATGTACCAGTGGTCAAATCTCCCTAAACAGCCAGAGCCCACGTTGAGCTGACATCTGGGCAAATATTAGATCCCTATTCCCAATTCAGGTCTATTATATTTACAAAAGAGAGGGAGGGTGTAAGCCTAAATTAAGAGTTTATTGGGGGAATTCATGCTGTAGAGTTTGGAAATCGATGAGAACATTTTCTTATTTGTTTCTGTGGCTCCTTTTTCCCTTTAGAATCCCATAGAGACAACGCTATGCAAACCCATGGAGCAGGGAATGAAGTCGCCCAAACTGAAGTATTTCTTTCCCTCTGAGCTGGCTTTGCCTGTAGGAAGAAAGCAGAGTCCTGGTCCTCCCAAGCCCTGGCCAGCCCTGCCTGTGATCCCTGCCCTTAGCACTCATTGGTCTGCTTGGTTGGGCTGCTTTTCAGACAGCCCCACCACCAGATCTGCAGCCAGATCCCATCACTGCACTCACACACTCTGCAGCAAAGCTAACAAGCCCATCCTGATTTTTCTCTCTCTTTTCTTCTCCATTTCCCCCCCAATTTTTTTTATACAACCTAGGTTTACCTATGCTCTCAGAAAATTACCTCTTGATCCATTGACCCATGTTAGTCATCACTGACTGAACAAATGAAAAAGTGTTTCAAATAACCACAGGTGAGTGACCTGCCTGAACTAAGAGCCACCTCCCACTACTAACAAGTTCCATATAACCTATCTCTTCACAAAAAGGAAGAAAAAGTCTCTTAGGTGTTAGAAATTCTTCAAGGGAATATTCATTAATGCATTTGATAGTTCCTAAAATTTCTCTGTGTGTGGTATCCCCAAGGCCCATGTTTCACTCTGTATAAACTTCCCTAACACGCCCTCCTTTCTTAGGTTGGTGCAACTCTGCTTGAAGTTGTTTTAGTTTATTTCCTGTCTTAGACATATTTCAAATGTTGTAACTCTTTGTTCCACCTCCACCATAATGCAAAACTACTATTTTAGCAATGTTTGCAGACATATCTGAGTATTGCAGAAAATTAAAATTCAGGGCTACCACTCTCAACGCTGTTTTACCAAATACTTAAAAACAACTGCAGGGGAAGGCCTCTCTCTCCCAGGGCTGCTGGGGGTTCCTTTTCGTCTCAGCCAGGGCTGGAAGCCAAGATCAGCTTTAAGGATCATTGTTGGGGCTGCCATGAGCTGGGTGGCCTTATTTTCCTACCTCAGACATTTGTAGTTGCTGGGAACCCCTACTTGATCTGTACCAGGCTACAGCCTTAAGTGGTCACACTTGACACAAGGCTTCTGGCTTTTCTTGGGTACTTCCAGGCTCTTGTGAGCTGATATGGTCTAGGTTGCCCCAAAAGTAGCTTAACTGTATGCCTGCTCCATAGGCAGGATATGTGCCAATCCAAGTAAGTGGTGACCCACCACAAAGATGCCTGTGTGTAAATGTTGCTAGGAAGGGAAGTGGGAAGAAGTGGTGTCTTCTATTGTACAAGGGGCATCTGAGGCCACCAAACTCAGAAGAACCTCACCATTTTCCATACCTGCATTAACTTAGATGTCAACAAAGCAGCTCCACTCATAAGCCCACAGCTATGTCTCCTGCACAGTTTCCCTTTCAGGATTACAAGGAGGTGGTGAGGTAGAGCCATGAGTGGGTGCCAGAGGAGTGCCATGGGTATCAAGCAAGGAAGTCAGACCTGACACTCAGTACACTGGCCACAAGTGCAAGCCCAGCTTCTAAGCAGTTAGCTCCACCCAATGAGACAGCTCAGGATCTACACTGTTGTGAGCTGTGCCATCTGGCCATGGTACTTGCCTCTGGAAAGTTTTCTGCATGAGCATGCCTTCTTCATCAACTGATAAAATAGTATTTTAGAAAAGTTCTGAAGTTCTCAGCCCTAAATTCCCCATCTCTGGTGATAAGGATGCCATCAACCCTCCTGGAGCAGGGAAGGTACCTTTCATATGGGAGATTTATTTCCTGCTTTCAGGAGTCAGGGGAGGGTCAGAGTATCCTTGTAATGGCTGTTTCTCAAGTAACTTTAATTCAAAATAGTAAATATAGCAAAGTGGCATATTTGGTGCTGGCAAATTTTGCTGCTTTTCAGTTAAAAAATCCATTGTCACCCATCCAAGCTGACCCACCCCATCAGTTCTGAAAGGCATGAGAAAACTGCTCCAGAGAACACTGCTGCACATTCCTAGAGACTCAGGAAACTCCACCCAACCCTAGTATGCCTCAGCCTAGAGCAGGATCCCTCCTACCACTAGAGAAGTCTTCTGGAGCTGGGAACACTATGAAATGCTTACAGCTGAACAAATGTGGGATTTGGAATGTACTAGAGAACATATTTTTAAATTCTTAAGCCTGTATTTTATCTTGCCTGTGACTTAACTGTCCATATGCCTTGGCTCATTGCTCCGACCACTCCTTAACAGAACCCTCTTTCCATGTCATTGCAATATGATCATAAGGCCCAGATCTTTCCCCTTTGGGTAAATAAAGACACCACTGAAATGAGTTTAAGATCCTTATTTCCACCCAACCACACCCTTCCTAAACACCACTACCACCACCATCACCAAAAGCATAAATAGAACTCTAGTTCAGGCATTTCCAGTTATTTTTGACAGAAATGAAAAATAGGTCTATCTGTCCACCCAAGCACATAGTTGCTTGGAATTTTGATTGGCAGGCACTTCCAAGTCAGATATCCAAGGTTCTGATTACATTACATTTGTCGGAATTAAGATCCAGGTTACTTATAGTTTTTAGAACAAGTTTCCCCCCAAAGAGGTCATACCTTCCTCCTACTTAATTTGACCTTCCACCTTAATATTTGGAAAGTTCACTGGCTTTTGTTCTCTATTGTGAAAAACTTTGGAAAATAAGACCACATCCAGAGCTATTAGACAACTATATCTGCCGAACCTACTGAACTCCTTACAAGTCCTGCTTGTAACATTTCAGCCACGATTAAGATTTACAAAGTCAACTTGGCGAAGGTCAATGGATTTGTTGATAGCCAAGTTCTAAAGATGTTTTATAAATCAAAGCTATTTCCTCATATTAACACAGTGAATTTCTGATCTATGCTTTTGGATATATGAAGTGTACATTAGGAGGAATTCTATTTGGGGCATTAGTTAATTGGGGGAATAATTTTGGAGGTCATCTCTCTTGCAAACCTAGGCAAAGGGTAAATTATTATATCTTGCAATGCTTTGCATATTTCTTATGTTTCATGCCACCACTCAGCCTTAATCCGTCTGGCACCTGAAAGAAGGAGAGCCATGTTTAAAGAGTAGTGTCTATGACAAAGACACCATCCAGTCACAGGAAATAGATTCACTCTTCCTTTCCTTTCAGGCAGCCTGGGCATGAACAAAGAATGCTCTTTGTGTGTGTGTCAGACTGGGTGTGAGGGTCAGGAGGGATGTGTGCTGAGTATTCCCTCGCTTTCAGTCTTAGGTGGGAAGGCCGAATGTGGTTCTTTGAGCTGTGGCCAGATCAGAGAAGAAATCAGGACTGGGCCTGACTGTGTCCTAGAGATTATTTAACAGGCCCTGAAGTTCAGTGGGTACTTAAAGCATTGAAAAGCCTCATGCTTAAAAGATAAGGAAAGTTGGTCAACACTAGGAAATGAGAGAAATGTTGACTTCAGAATCATCTGGTGAGAATTGGAATGAGCACATGTGGGACATTCTCCTATTTCCCCCACCCTCAACAAGGCCTGGGGTCTCTGGGTAGTAATGACATCTTTCTCTTTACAGAAGCCCGAAATCACACACACCACGTTGGAGAAAATGGACACCCACAAGTGAGAAAGGTCAGAAGAAGAAAGGAATAAAAATTAGTAGACACCATGGCAAAGACTGTATGCTTTCCCATGAAAATGGAGCCTCCCTTCACACTAGGAATGCAGAAGCACAGAGAAACTGATCTTTGGTTAACTCCCATCAGAAAGGAAATTCTGATGTCAGCATGGCACCTTCCCTTCAGTCATTGCAATCACTCCATAGGATGACTGTGGTGTCCACAATTAGTCAGTTGTGTTTTTTTTTATCCTGACATGAGGATATTTTTTCCATTGTTTTTCAGAGAGAGCAGGAGAGAGAGAGAGAAAGAGAGAGAACATCAGTGTGAGAGAGACACATCAATTGGTTGCCTCCCGCACATGCCCTGACCAGGGCCAGGGATCGAGCCTGCAACTCAGGTACCTGCCCTTGACCAGAATAGAACCCAAGACCCTTTGGTCCTAGGGCGGACACTTTAACCACTGAGCAAAACAGGTTAGGGCTCACAATTGGTCACACTTAACATAAAGCTCCATTAAAGGAGCATCACATTGTGAACAATTATTCCAAAACAAAGGTTCAGCTGAGAAGAACATAATGCTTTTTAAAAAGTGGGCCTGGCCTGTTCATTCTCCTAACCTCATTTGCCCCCTACTTAACAGTTTCACACAAAGAGGCCAGCAGGAGCCAAGGAAAGTACAACTGATTCCTTCCAATGAGTGATTCTTCTGCAACACTGCTCAGGAGACCATCTCCTTATGCTGGTTTGAGCAGCATTATACCCAAAGTTCCCTTCTGGTGTTCAGCAGCAGGATCTGGGGTTCTCTCAAGGATGTGGAAGGTGACAAGATACATTTGAAGGCGTGATAGGTGGCTTCTGAGCTGCATAAGGAGTGATAATAGGCTTTCCTAGGCTGGTGGGGGGAGAGGGGAGGAAAGGGGGAAGAGACTCTTTGTGGCCTTGATGGAATCTTTTCTGTGTTCTTTGTAAGCAGCAGAACCCTTGGCCAGAATATTCCCCAATCTCCTCCCACAGAGGGAAGATGGTGACCGGGATTTGCAGCACGTGGGATGAGGGTTTGATGGTCACCTTCCATAAAGCCCCGTGAGTAGCCTTCTTGGATGATTCCATTTGAGTCAAGTATTCAGCCTGAACTTGTCAGCATGAAAAGAGCTCTCCTTCTCAAGAAACACACTGTTCCCTCAGTGATGACATACCCTGCCCAATCTGGCACATATTTATTGTCTAAAGAGGCAGGGTGGGGATGAGGATGGGATGAAGGTGGGAGTAGAGAAGGTATGGGTCAGTGCACACTCACCATGGGCACCTGGGAAATTTCAGTGATGTGCAGGGCCTACTGACAGTGATTTGGATCATCTCATGAAAGGAGGCCTCCTTGTCATTCATTTAAAATGGCACTTCCTTCACAATTTCCATATATACCCTACTTGTCCCACATGTGACACAGAGACAAATATATTGAGAATGTACCTCTTTATTGGAAACACAAGTGCAGAGAGGGTAAGAGTGGCATGGATGTCATAGGGGTCACTGACACCAGTAAAACTGATCTCCACTCAGGCTCCTGAACAAGGATGAGATTCTAGGGCTTTTTCAACACCATAAAGGGAAGGTGGTTCTGGGTATCAGGTGGTGCATTCCACAGCTTGGCCCTCTTCCTCTTAAACCAAACCTACAATCAGAGGGAAAAGGAGACTGGTTTAATATATTGACAGTTAGTGTCATCATAGAAAAAATCACAACACGCAACATTATATGCCACTGAGACTTAAAACTGCATCAGTAGCTCTTTACTTATTGCTAAAATACCTCAGGGAAGTTAACACACATCCCCCTTCAGCTCACCATTGGTGAGCATAGATTATGTGCCAAGTGCTGCAACAGGTTTATTACTCCCAATTTTAATATTCTAATAGCTTTTGGCAGGTGTTGGATGCTGGTGTAGCTTGAGTTGCACAATTTCTTGGTAACAGGATAAAGAAAGGTCTGTATCCTGACAGCTGACTATTATTAGCAGTTAAGCTGGATTCTGCTGCCTCCTCACTAGGGATATTGTCATCTTGTGTGGGGGAGGAATTTGGACATGGTAAATAGGGGGCCCTATTTTAAATAAAATTGAGGGTAAAGGCCCCCTATTTTAAAATCCTATCTTCTGCATGAAGTATATTCTTATTAGGAAGGAACTTATTGGCTTTTTAGATGGAAAATATCCTTCCCGGATGTCGAAGGGGTCTTTAGCCCTGAAACTTCTTCAGATATAAATAGGTGCTCCAGCAAGGAAGGCCTATCATGGGACCCATGGAGTTTGTGACTTGTCTACTGGGGCATGAGGGTTGCTGAAAGCCTGGAACACTGCCTTGAGCTTTTAGCCTGTAGTGTAAACACTGTGGAGTCCAACTCAACCAACCACCAATTTCCAAAAACTCAAAAATATCTTCAGTCAACAAATATTTAGCGGAAAGAGGCATACAATTATAACTGTTAATTGTCTTTTTTAATTCTCGTGTGAGGATATGTTTCTATAGATTTTCAAAGAGAGAAGAAGGGAGAGAGACAGAGAGAGAGAGAGGAGAGGAGAGGGAGGGAGGGAGGGAGGGAGGGAGGGAGGGAGGGAGGGAGGGAGGGAGGGAGGGAGGGAGGGAGGGAGGGAGGGAGGGAGGAGGGAGAGAGAGGCTTTGATGCAAGAGAGAAACGTCCATTGTTTGCCTCCAGTGCACTCCAATAGCAGGGTGGAACTTGCAACCTAGGTATGTGCCCAGACTGGAAATAGAATCTGCAACACTTTTGGTGCACAGGATGATGCCCCAACCAACTGAGCCACCTGGCCAAGGCATAACATTGTTAATTCTTCACACTCCACCCTAACCCACTTTACAAACCCTCCTGGGCTTGAGACCAGGTCAACTCACTCTGCTCTACAGTTCCAGGACCCTGGACCAGAGCTGCTGCTGTCCACTATGGCAGGTTATCCTAGGCACTGCTACTCAACCAGGAGCCCCAACCCTATCCCTTATCCTTAAGGCAAACAATGGAACAGGCATTTCAAGAAGATAATCAACTACCAAGGTAAGGGATCATAACTTTTTCCTCCCTGAATATTTACCAACTCTTTCCACAAACAAACAAAACTGTCAGTTAGGCATGTCTATCTTCTCTATGCCGGAGTTAATGGGGTTTATGTTGTATTTAAATACTTTAAGTTTCCAAACTGCACATTTGAAGTGACACAAAGGGCCATGTCTCCCTGCCTGAGTCCTGGCTGTTACCCTCCCCTCTCAGGATTTGTGCTCTTTCTGCTGCATGAATATACTGTCTAAAGAAGCTTTGGGAGGACTCAAATATACCAGTGGTCAAAATCCTATAAACATAACAGAAGCCCACAGCTAGCTCTGGTATGGGCTAATATTGAGTCAGTATTCCCAGTACTTGTTTCACAAAACTGTTCTATTTCCGAAAGGAAGGAGGAAACCATGTACTAAACTTTTGTGGAAATTCATGCTGTAGGGGTTGAAAATAGATGAGAACACTAAGTTTTGCCCCTGATATTTTTCCCTGAGGCTCCTATTCCCTTCCAAATGTCATTGACAGAGCACCATGGAAGCCCAGGGAAGGGGAAAAGCAAGTCACCAAACCTTATGTTCTTTCTTTAATTCTGCACAGGCTTTGTCAGCCTGAGAAAGTGCTCCCAACCTCCTCCCAACCTTTCCAACCTGAGCCAGGCCTGTGAGCCAGTCTGTGGTGTCAGGATGCCAGTACTCAATGGCCTGCTTTGTTGGGCTGCAGCCCAAGTCCATCACTGCACTCACACATGCACTCTGTAGCAAAGCTCAGAAACCCAGCCTGATTTTCTTCACTTCCCTTTAGGCAAATACCACTTTGATACAACTTTTGATCCCATGACCTACACATTAGCCTTCACAGCCTGCAAGAGGGGAAAAAGTATGTGGAATTAACACAGCTATGAATCTATCGCAAAGGGGGCCACACCTTGCCACCAAACAAATTCCACAAAACTCGCCTCTTCAAAACGGTACCATCAAAATGGAAAAAACACCTTAGATGTTAGAAATTCCTCATGAGAATATTCACTTGTGCATTTCTTAGATTCATAAGGCTGAATTTGTGTAAGATATGAAAGACCTCTTTTGATTGCATGTAACTGTTCTCTAACCTTTTCACCCTTCTTAGCTCAATTCACATTACTTTTTGCTCATTTGTTTTTTCTGTGGACTGACTTCCAAAGCTTGTAAACTTTCCCTCCATTCTCAGCATGTGATTGTTCCAGCAATGTTTTCAGGTTGAAATATCAACGGGTTTCAGAAATGTGCAGTTTGGGGCTGCCACTCTTTGCAATGCCTAACCAAACACTTAAAAACAAAAGGAGGAGAACCAGGCAAGTTTTAGGATAACTCCCCTGCCAAAGGGCTTTTTCAGGTTTACTCACCTGCACTCTGTCTTCAGTCGCTCCTTCGCGTCTCCCAATGTTCCTCCTGAGGGGAGACCACAACAAATGCTTAGAATTTGGAGTTGTGAATAAAACAGGTAGGCTGTCTTCCCCTATTACTCACAGCTTACTTCAACCTATGTTGTTCATATAGAGCAGTGACTTTCAACCCTTTTCATCTCATAGCACTCATAAGCTAATTACTAAAATCTATGGCACACCCAAAATATATATTGTTTGTTTTGTAGAGATGAAAAAATATATATAGGTATAATTTTGATTGATTCACACCAGACAACTATTTTTATGTTGGCTGTTGTCAGTTTTGTATATGACAATGTAAGGGAAAAGAGGTCAGTGCCTCTGACTAAATAGTCAGGTACTGCATGTTTTAAAAATTCTTGCAGCACACCGGTTGAATATCTCCGACACAGAGCGTTCTCTGGATAAGTTACTCCACCACCCTAATATTTATAAATGCATTGATTTAGCTAAGAGCTTAAGCTTGGCTCTAAATGATAAGAAGGTACAATTGGACCTTTTTATACCCTGCTCTCTGTGCATTAATTTGAGTACTTCCAATGTCAGGCTGAGCCCCAACAAGACTCCACAGAGAAGTGCTCCTAAAGGGGTACCAGTGCTAGAAGGAGTTGAACTTTTTGAATGTACTGATGGGCCTGAAGGAAAGCAGCCCCAGAATATGCCAATGTGGCATATTGATTGTTTTTAATGAAAATTACTTGAGAAACAGCTAGTGCAAGAAGAACTTTTTGACTCTCTGCACTCTGTCACCCTAAAACCAGAAAATAAATCTCGCATATGAAAGGTGACCTCCCTGAACAGGGAGTTAAAGAGACTTCCTCAGAGCCAGAGACAGGGAATTCAGGACTCAGAGGCTTATACAAACAAGTCTCATAAATTCTTTACTAATTTCTCCCCTCAGCCCAACTCTGCTTAGATTCTTCACTGAATGAATACCGAAGCCTACGTCTCTTGTCTTGTCCATTCTTCACTAATATATTGTTACTGTCTCTAAAAAAGATGAAAGCTGCCTGCTTGGGACATTTCCTTAGGCCCCACTTCTGTGAGACCTCTGGGTATACGAATTCAATTCTTCATATTCCCTGCCACTCTGTCTTGTGTCACTTCACTGGTTAGGCCAACCAGAAGCACTAAGAAGGGAAAGGGGGAAATTGCCCTTCTCCCCAACGATACACTTATACATGTATATACATGTATATGATTTCAGGCATGATTATCTATATGTTTGTAAAGAATATGTTTAATTTTGTACCCACACTTTGCAAAACAGTTCATTTTTTCTTTTCCTTTAAGAAGTCGTGTTCTGTCTGGTAATGGGAAATAGCCATTGGTTGGTGTTCACGTGTCCCAACTCCCTTCACAAAGATTCCTAAGGGTCAAGCTTACTTGCCAACACAAAGCAGACAAGGAGACACATCCATATGAGAAGGTCTAGGACAAAGGTGTCCCAAGTCCTGAGGCAAGTTTTAGGATAACTTCCCTGCCAAAGGGCTTTTTCAGGTTTACTCACCTGCACTCTGTCTTCAGTCGCTCCTTCGCGTCTCCCAATGTTCCTCCTGAGGGGAGACCACAACAAATGCTTAGAATTTGGAGTTGTGAATAAAATGAAATACATGGGTATACATTTTCAGCTTGTTTTAAAATTTGCATTCTGTCCCTCAAGAACCTCCACAATAAATTTTTTGGTTCTCCCAGCATGGGGCTTGCTTTGTAGATGGTTGCCCCTCAAAATTTAAGGTGGCATCAACAACTCAGTAGTCAGGATAAATAACTTCAGTGAAATTCAGAAAAATATAAACATAAATGTAAATCAAAAGCACACTGATACCACCTCATCCATGTAGATGGCTGTTGCAAAAAAAAAAAAGAGAGAGAGAGAGAGAGAGAAAATAAGGATTGTTATGGAGGTAACAGAGAAATTGGTACCTTGGTGCACTGTTACTAGGAATGTAAAATGGTGTTGCCTGTGTCCACTTGCATGAGGTGCTCCTATGGGTGTGACACGACAGAGTCTCAGGTTTGCAGGAGGAAGGGCCGTGCAGATGGATGGTGGTGATGGTTGCACAGTAAGAAGAATGTGCTTAATGCCACTGAATTGTGGTTGAAAATGGTTAAGATAATAAACTTTGTGCTATCTGTATTTTAACATAATAGAAATTAGGAACAATAAACTAGTCTCTTAAACAATTAAAATGGGCAAAGCACTTGAAAAAGCACATTAAAAGATGCTCAACATCACTTATCCATAGGGAAATGCCAATCAAAACCATAAGATACCACTTCACGTCCACTGAGACAGCTAATATAAAAAAGGCAGAAAGTAACAAGTGTTGGGATGAATGTGGAGAGATTGCAATCCTCATGGGTGCTAGTGGAAATGTAAAATTGTGCAGCTACTATGGAAAACAGTAGAGCAGTTGCTCAAAACCCTTAAAGCAGGAGTAGCATATGATCTGGCAATTGCACTTCTGGGTATACACAAAATGATTGGAAACAGTGACTCCCACCTAATTTTGCACACCCAAGTTCATAGAGGCCTTATTCACAATCCCAGAATATAAGCAACCCAAGTGCCCATCAATAAACAAATAGATAAACAAAATATGATATTTACACACAACGGAATGTTATGCAGCCTTAAAAAGCAAGGAATCCTATCACAGGCTACAGCATGGAAGAAACTTGAGGGCATTACACTCAGTGAAATAATCCAGTCACAAAGAGAAAACCAGTGTGTGATGCCACTTCTAGGTGCACCTGGAGGATTCAAATGGCTAGGAACCGAAAGTGGAAAGGTGGTTGCCAGGCCGGAGAATGGAGTTGTTTACTGTGTCCAGTTTTAGTTTTACAAGAGGAAAAGTGTTCTGGGGATTGATTGCACAGTACGAATGTACTTCACACCACTGAACTGTACACTGAGAAGTGGTTAAGATAGCAGAATTTATCTTTAAGTACGAATTACCACAATTAAAAAAAAAAAAAAGACTGCTGAGCAGTAAGCAGGCTGGATTCATGTGCCGACTGTACGAAACTATTTCCCTGATGCTCAGAAGCTTTCCCCTCCCCCATCCCTAGAGCACAGGTGACTTTTTGGCTTAGAAAGAGAAGGAGAAGGCACAGGGCAGAGACAAATGTGCCTAGAAATAAGCTCAGACCCCTTGGAGAACTGGGCACCTCCCAGAGCAGCCACTCACCGTGTGACCATGTCCGGGTACTGAGTGTGTTGGTAAATGCTTTCCAGCTCCCGCACCTGGCCCGGCGTGAACTTACGGCGTTGGACTCGTCGTCGCGGGTTCTGGGGCTGCGGTGCTGCGGCCGCAGCCCCCTGGGCCATCTCAGCCAGCTGCTGCCCCGGCTCCTGGTCGCCGCCTCCGCCCTCTTGGTTCCCGTGGCCTTCGCGGTCGTTCTCACCTTCCTGGCCGACGTCTCCTTCCTGGTCGTTGTCGCCTTCCTGGTCGCCTTCGTGGTGGATGTCACCCATGAGGCCCGGATCTCCTTCCTGAACGTGGCCTTCTTCTTCTTCTCCTGGCCCCACACCCCGCACAGATTCAGATCTCATTGCGTCTTGCTCAAAAATTTCGCCTTGGCTGCCCAAGCCCAGGTCATAGAACTTGTTGACCCAGGTCGGAGGCTCCATGGCTGGAATGCAGCCAAGGTCGAGCAGCTTCTGGAACCGCGCTGGTCGGGAACCCAGCTGCCCGCCGAGGCTGAAGCTGGTTCTCTTTTTGGCGCCTGGTACCGGTTATAACCGCTGTGTGGCCAGTTCAAACCTACGGGCTCAGATTTAGAGGATTCCTATTGGCTTTCTTCCCCACCCCCCCTGGCGGCCAAGGTCAGTCCAGGTGGGTGGGACTTGCTTAGGCGGGAAAGCAGCCAGGGTGTGGCCAAAACATGGAGGCACTATGGGAAAGAAGGTGCTGGTCGTGGGCATGGGTGTGGAATGGGGTTCTAATCTCCAGCCCCACTTACTTCTCCCGACTCTAGCAGAGTGTCTGCCCTGAGGAAGGCGCTGTGCTGAATTAAGCAAGCTGATTTGGGGTGAGGGGCGCCTAGGGAGGGACAGCGTGGGCTGTGAGTCTTCACGGAACCACAGGAGCCCTTGTGGAAAAGACTGGAGAACGTCTCCTGATCCAACATTTGGCCGCTGCAGGCCACGGGCTAGTAATTAAGATGAAACGATGAACTGCGGGGCTTACTGCTCTGGGTTCTGCAAGGGCTCTGAAGGCAGAGCGCGCTGTGCTTCCCGGGGCGCCAGGAGTGGATCTTGGGGCTGGGTGTGCACGGTATTCTGGGTCAGATGCACTCTGCAGGAAGCCCAGTGCACCCCTTGAGAAAGTTCAAGGACTCCAGCGTTTTAGTCCCGAATCGGTGCCAGACTGCAAGTGTAGAGCCCAGCCCAGCGCTTTGTGCATCCAAGACCGCTTGCACTGCAGGGACTGTGGACGCCATAGTGGAGTGTGCGTCCTCTTCCTGGCACCACTCCAAAGTCTCTGGTTGCAGGTCCTCCTCGCAAGTTCAGGGTTCCCTGTGCTGGGCTCTGGCTGTGAAGCCAGGTGAATTTCTACCTGTTCCCCCTGCTGCCTCCTCCTTACCCCTTTCCTGACTTTTTCTAGTATTATTGTCATGATTGCTTGCTGAGGTAAAAAATAAAATTATATTTATTCTCAAGAAAAGGAGATTCAGGCTAGACTGAGGGCTCTATGGTTCTCCCTTCAGGATGTGCTTTGTAGATGCTCCATGAGGTGTTAATATCCCGGATCTGGAAAATTGCTTCTAATAATGGCCCTATGGTTGGTATCAAACATATTTACCCTTTTGTTACCAACACCAACATCACTGTCCTCACTATCATTTTATTAGAGAAACCATTTTGTATGGGGTTTAGGAACATCACAGACTGTACGTAAGGGATGGGCAACCCTGCTTCGTTTGTGGAGGATGGCTAGGAAATCAGCTAGAAGATGGTGTTTGACAGATCCATAGTGTGTGTGCGTGTGTGTGTGTGTAAGAAAGAGAGCGGGGGCAGATAATAATGCCAAGTCTAGCTCGTCGCTGGTGGCTTGGATGGAGAAGTAAAATATTCTGCTGCCCACCAGGCCTTAGGATGTTGGCCAAGTGTGCTAGAGACTAATGCTGAGTGTGTTGATGCTCCTCCTCAGAGTGTGAGAGGGACTGAGAATGAGGAAAACTGGGCCAACAAACCAGATCCCAAAGCACAGCCAATGGCTCCTGTTGTTACAGGTCCCAAAAAAAGAAAAAGAGAAAAGAACAACTATCAATTCATATCTATGTGTGAAAAGGTAGAAAAGGTTGCGGGGGAGTGGATTACAAAGCTGAGTAGATACAGCCTCTGCCCTTGCATTGCCAGTTCACTGGCATTCTTTTTTTTTTTTTTCCTTTTTTTTTTTTTTTTTTTTTTGCAGCATTTAGGGTACAAATGATATTCTAAGCCAAATGTGTCACTCATTTACTATTTCTTTAGGGTAAGTAGACATTTTACATGTGGAACTTTGGCATTTGAGGCACTCATGCCCTCTTTTGTCTTTAATTTTTCTTTAAAATAGGAAATAACTGTACTTCTTCTGAAAGCAGGTCTGTGAAATGGCACAAAACACTCCACAAGGACCTTCATATAAAAATACATTTAACATAATGAACCATACCAATACAGTGAAAACCCAAAGTTGGGCAGTTTGAAAACTTTGGATTCAAACTGGCCGCAATTCTGACCATATCAATGCTATATCTTGTCTTGCTTTTTAAAGTACAAGACTTCCAGAGTCTGATACGACTGTGTTTACAGACTGCTTACTGTTCCCCCAGGGAAAAGGGCACTTTCTCTTGGGAAAACGACAGCCTACTCCACAGTTAACTGTTTTCTCTTATTGCAGTGCATGTATCTTCCGTGTTACCTATGGCCTTAAATTCTAAGACAGAGTGAATGGATGCATGAGTGAATTTAATAGAAAGGACACAATGCAGAGGAAAGGGAATCCACTTAAAAGGTGAAGGCAGAAGAAAATGCAAAACATCCCTCATCGGTATTCAATAGTTTAACCTGTTTGATTTTAGAAAATGCAGAACATCCCTCATCAGTATTCAATAGTTTAACCTGTTTGATTTTATCCCAAAATATTGCATGAGGCTTAAGTGAATCCTTAATGAAACAGAATGTGCATGAACTCACTTAGCACCTTGCATTATTTCTGTCTGAATACTTGTTGGTGTTGAGGCTTTGGCAAGACTGGGTAGGTCTATGGAATTCCTGTGACATCCTTGCAAATTTCCTCTGGTTAGAACAATGAAATAGAACATGGGTATTACTTGGGGTGTTGGGACTGGGGACAGGCCCAGAAACAATCTTGATTTTTTTTTTAATCCTCACCCTAGAATATTTTTTCCCATTGCATTTGAGAGAGAGTGGAAGGGAGAGAGAGAGAGAAACATCAATGTGAGAGAGACACATCGATTGGTTGCCTCCCGCACGCACCCCGACTCTGGGAGGGAGGATCAGGCCTGCAACCCAGGTACTTGCCCTTGGCCAGAATCGAAACCGGGACTCTTCAGTGCCCAAGCCGACACTCTAACACTGAGCCAAACTAGCAAGGACAATAATCTCTCTTTGAACCCCACTCTCTATCTTCACCTTTGCTCCTAACCTGTGAGTATTTCAATCCCTGTGAAAATCCTTAAAGTGAGCATCTGAGTTAACAGGAGGTTGGCCCAGAGATAAAAAGACAGCTCTGGTGCTTGACCTTGTGATGGGATCTGTGGAAGATGTGAAGGACTTATTTGAATATGAACCTGAGGTTTTCCCTTCTCTGTATCTTGTTTTATAAAGCCCCCCTCCCACTGGCTACTTCCTAATCCAGCTTACCACTCAGATCCCTACACCAGCCACTCCTACCCCCAAAAGCTCTGTGCACAGCCATCAGCATGGATTTCTCTCTCCCCGTAGGTCTCCACAGCTTCCTTTCCACTTCCGATTTCAAAATATCCTTTGCTTCACTCCTTTTTCTACAATGCTCAAAGGGAATGGCACAGAGACCCTTCCTTGGTCTCTACCTTGCCTCTACCCCAACCCCACCACAAACCAAGATTCTTGGGCCTGAAATTGAAAATCATGTCCCAACTCTGTGGTTCTCACACAGGCTTTAGTTTTGTCTAGGGGCTGAGCTTTGGAGGAAGCCAGGTGTAGTAATAGGATCCCCGTGCCTGAATACCTCCTTTTAAATCACTAGTGTCCCCTTGTTTGTGAAACACAAAAGAAAGTACTTCCAGAAAGTCTTCTGCATTCCTATTGGCATAATGAAGGTTTCCAGGCCATCAGCCTGCTTTCCTAAAAAGTTCTTTCATCACATGTGCAGAGCAGGCTGCTGTTCCTGAGCTGTGCTGCCAGGTGGCAGGCTGAGCTTTGCAAGGAGATGGGAGAAAAGGATGCCTGTTGCACTGGAATTGCACTCAGCCTTTGTGGGAAGAATACAACCTGAATCACTCTCCCAAGGCTCTGATGTTTGCTGTGCAAGAGTGAACACCAGGATACTGAATGCCTGGGGGTGGGGGCAGTGGCTTAGTGCTGAGGCTGGGTGAGAAAACTTGAGTTCCCAGCCCTTTCAAAGAAAGGGTTCTGTGCGGGATGGAGAGGGTGTGTTGAAGAGCTGAACCTGGGTGTGCACTGCACATATACAGGCAGCTCTGGGACAGGGGAGGGCATGGCCACGCAGAGTCTGGCCGTTTCTGGAAGGAAGTCTGCATGATCTCTCTTGCAGGCCAGCCTGCTGTCCTGGGCTTGTGCTCCCTTATCTGTAATGTGAAGGGAAAGGACTGGATACCCACAAAAGTCCCCTAAAGGCAGACAGACTATTGTGGTTTCTTCTTTTAACCCGAGCATCCTCCAGGAGAAAAGGAATTCCTTTGCTTGGAAGAGCAGCAAAAATGATGACACTGATTCTCCATCATTTTCACCCTTTTACTGCCAGGCCCCTCAATATTTGTTTCACTTGCCAAATGATGATCTTGTGTGAAAGTTCCACAAAAGAAAAGAAGTATGAGTCTCCCAAGAGCAGGTGGCTGAGGCAAGGATTCCTTCTCATTGGAACACCTTCTGCCCTGGCTTAATGGGATGAGGGGGCGTAGGGGAAGTCTTCAATGAAAAATAAAAGTTATGGCACACAACATTCTTAGGATGAAGGTTATGTGATCACAGCAACTGACCCCAGAGGTGTCCACTCAAGGTTTGGAGAAGCTCAGTCCATTCCCTGGGCTATGGGAAGTCAAATGAGACAAAGATGAACTTATCGATCAAGCATCCAGTGAAGGGCTCTGTGTTATCTCCATGATCTCATTTGCAGTATTGCAGCATTTCCTAGAGGGGTCCCAGCAGCATGGAATGACTGCATCATAAACAGTAGTTCTGTATGTGTGCCCACAATTCAGGAAATGGATTCCTGTTCCTGTTTGAAAAAACTGAGGACTTCACTACCCAGTTTTGTACACATTCATAGTAGCTCTTCACTTTATTTCAAATGTTGCTTTCACATCTATTTGGAGGGAACACACTCTTGTATCACCCAATAAAGAATTGTTTATGGTCCCTTCCTTTCCCCTTCCCGTTGTTCTAAGTGCTTGTAGATAAAATAGTTGCTTGGAATTTTGATTGACAGGTACTTCCAAGTCAGATATCCAAGGTTCTGATTACATTATATTTGTCTGAATTAAGATCCAGCTTACATAAATGTCATTTTTAAAAAACTTTCCTCCTAAATAGCTCATACATTCCTCCTACTTAATTTGATCTTCCACTTAAATATTTGGAAAGGTCACTGGCTTGTGTTCTTTATTGTGGAAAACCTTGGAAAGCAAGACCACATCCAGAGCTATTAGACAACTATACCTGCCAAACCTACTGAACTCCTTACAGGGGTAGGGAACCTTTATTCTGCCAAGGGCCATTTGGATATTCATAACATCATTCTTGGGCCAAACTAAATTATCAACTTAAAAATTAGCTATGAAAAAAGCTCCTAGATTTATTGAATTTTGAGCCCTGCCTTCAGTTCCTTGGCAGGGCCAGACCAAATGATTGTGCCAGCAATAAAAGGCCTGAGCGCTGGATGTTCTTCAACCCTGTGAGATCGTGCTTACAACTTTCCAGCCACAATTAACATTTACAAAGTCAACCTGGCTAAGGTCAATGGATTTGTCTGTGGCCAGTTTCTAAAGATGTTTTATAAATCCAAGTTATTTCCTCATATTACCACAGTGAACTTCTGATCTGCACTTTCCCAGTATGTGAAGTACACATTGAGAGAAATTCTTTTGGGGGTATTAGTTAATTTGGGGGAATAACTTTAGAAGTCATCTCTCTCTGCAAACCTAGGCTAAGGGTAAATTATTATATATAGCAATGTTTTGCATATTATGTCTCATGCCACCACTTGGCCTTTAATCCATCTAGCACCTGAAAGAAGTAGACATTTTTTTTCTTTTTTAAATATATCTTTACTGATTTCAGAGAGAGGAAGAGAGAGGGAGAGAGAGAGAGAAAGAGAGATAGATAGAAACATCAATGATGAGAGTTGGCATCGATCGGCTGCCTGCTGCATGCCCCCGACTGGGGATCAAGCACGCAACCTGGGCACATGCCCTGACCGGGAATTGAACCACGATCTTGTGGACTCTAGGTCAATGCTCAACAGCTGAGCCATGCCCAGCCGGGCCAGACATGTTTAAAGAGTAGTGTCTATGACAAAGACACCATCCAGTCACAGGAAATAGATTCACTCTTCCTTTCCTTTCAGGCAGCCTGGGCATGAACAAAGAATGCTCTTTGTGTGTGTGTCAGACTGGGTGTGAGGGTCAGGAGGGATGTGTGCTGAGTATTCCCTCGCTTTCAGTCTTAGGTGGGAAGGCCGAATGTGGTTCTTTGAGCTGTGGCCAGATCAGAGAAGAAATCAGGACTGGGCCTGACTGTGTCCTAGAGATTATTTAACAGGCCCTGAAGTTCAGTGGGTACTTAAAGCATTGAAAAGCCTCATGCTTAAAAGATAAGGAAAGTTGGTCAACACTAGGAAATGAGAGAAATGTTGACTTCAAAATCATCTGGTGAGAATTGGAATGAGCACATGTGGGACATTCTCCTATTTCCCCCACCCTCAACAAGGCCTGGGGTCTCTGGGTAGTAATGACATCTTTCTCTTTACAGAAGCCCGAAATCACACACACCACGTTGGAGAAAATGGACACCCACAAGTGAGAAAGGTCAGAAGAAGAAAGGAATAAAAATTAGTAGACACCATGGCAAAGACTGTATGCTTTCCCATGAAAATGGAGCCTCCCTTCACACTAGGAATGCAGAAGCACAGAGAAACTGATCTTTGGTTAACTCCCATCAGAAAGGAAATTCTGATGTCAGCATGGCACCTTCCCTTCAGTCATTGCAATCACTCCATAGGATGACTGTGGTGTCCACAATTAGTCAGTTGTGTTTTTTTTTATCCTGACATGAGGATATTTTTTCCATTGTTTTTCAGAGAGAGCAGGAGAGAGAGAGAGAAAGAGAGAGAACATCAGTGTGAGAGAGACACATCAATTGGTTGCCTCCCGCACATGCCCTGACCAGGGCCAGGGATCGAGCCTGCAACTCAGGTACCTGCCCTTGACCAGAATAGAACCCAAGACCCTTTGGTCCTAGGGCGGACACTTTAACCACTGAGCAAAACAGGTTAGGGCTCACAATTGGTCACACTTAACATAAAGCTCCATTAAAGGAGCATCACATTGTGAACAATTATTCCAAAACAAAGGTTCAGCTGAGAAGAACATAATGCTTTTTAAAAAGTGGGCCTGGCCTGTTCATTCTCCTAACCTCATTTGCCCCCTACTTAACAGTTTCACACAAAGAGGCCAGCAGGAGCCAAGGAAAGTACAACTGATTCCTTCCAATGAGTGATTCTTCTGCAACACTGCTCAGGAGACCATCTCCTTATGCTGGTTTGAGCAGCATTATACCCAAAGTTCCCTTCTGGTGTTCAGCAGCAGGATCTGGGGTTCTCTCAAGGATGTGGAAGGTGACAAGATACATTTGAAGGCGTGATAGGTGGCTTCTGAGCTGCATAAGGAGTGATAATAGGCTTTCCTAGGCTGGTGGGGGGAGAGGGGAGGAAAGGGGGAAGAGACTCTTTGTGGCCTTGATGGAATCTTTTCTGTGTTCTTTGTAAGCAGCAGAACCCTTGGCCAGAATATTCCCCAATCTCCTCCCACAGAGGGAAGATGGTGACCGGGATTTGCAGCACGTGGGATGAGGGTTTGATGGTCACCTTCCATAAAGCCCCGTGAGTAGCCTTCTTGGATGATTCCATTTGAGTCAAGTATTCAGCCTGAACTTGTCAGCATGAAAAGAGCTCTCCTTCTCAAGAAACACACTGTTCCCTCAGTGATGACATACCCTGCCCAATCTGGCACATATTTATTGTCTAAAGAGGCAGGGTGGGGATGAGGATGGGATGAAGGTGGGAGTAGAGAAGGTATGGGTCAGTGCACACTCACCATGGGCACCTGGGAAATTTCAGTGATGTGCAGGGCCTACTGACAGTGATTTGGATCATCTCATGAAAGGAGGCCTCCTTGTCATTCATTTAAAATGGCACTTCCTTCACAATTTCCATATATACCCTACTTGTCCCACATGTGACACAGAGACAAATATATTGAGAATGTACCTCTTTATTGAAAACACAAGTGCAGAGGGGGTGAGGGTGGCATGGGTGGCATAGGGGTGAGTTGCACAAGAAGAAATGGTCTCCACTCAGGATTCTGAACAAGGATCACATTCTAGGACCGCTCCAACACTGTAAAGTAGAGGTGGTTCTGCGTAGCAGGTGGTACATTCCTCAGCATCGATATCTCACATTTCTCCAATCCTTAGCCCTCTTATTCTTGAACCAATTCTACAACCAGAGGGGAAAAAGGGGTTGAGTTAGTATATTGAACAGTTAGTGTCATCATAGAAAGAATCACAACATGCAACATTATATGCCATTCAGGCTTACAACTGAATCAGAAGTTCTTTACTTATTGCTAAAATACCTCAGGGAAGTTAATACCACCACCTCCTTCAGCTCACCTCTGGTGTGCACCAGTTATGTGTTAATTGCTTCAACAGGCCTATTACTCCCAATTTTAATATTCTAATGGCTTGTGTCACGTCTTGGATGCAAGTGTAGCTTGAGTTGCACCATTTCTTGGTAACAGGATAAAGAAAGGTCTGTATCTTGATAGCTGACTATTAGCAGTTAAGCTGGCTTCTGCCCCCCCCTCACTAGGGATAGTGTCACCTTCTGTGTGGGAGGAATTTGGGCATGATAAATAGGGGGCCCTGTTTTTAGTCATATTGAGGGTAAAGGCTCCCTATTTGAAAATCCTATCTTCTGCATGAAGTATATTCTTAATAGGAAGGAACATATTGGCTTTTTAGATAGAAGGTTTTCTTCCAGGATGTCAAAGAGGTCATTAGTCCTCTGAAACCTTTTCAGAGTTAAAAAGGTGCTCCAGTAAGGAAGGCCTAGTCATGGGACCCATGGAGTTTGTGGCTTGTCTACTGCGAAGTGAGAGTTGCTGAAAGCCCGGGAGACTGCCTTATCATTCTAGCCTGTAGTGTTAAACACTGTGGAGTCCAACTCGACCAACTGCCAATTTCCAAAGACTCTCAAAAACATCTTTGGCTATCCAAAAGTTTAGGAGAGAGAGGTATACCATTGTAATCGTTGTCAATTCCTTTTTTAAAAACCTTACCTGAAGGTGTGTTTCTATAGATTTTCAGAGAGAGAGGAAGGGAGATAGAGAGGGGCATTGATGCAAGAGAGAAACATCCATTGTTTGCCTCCTGTACACCCCAATAGCCAAGTGGAACCTGCAACCCAAGTATGTGCCGAGACTGGGAATTGAACCCACAACCCTTTTGGTGCACAGGACAATGTCCCAACCAACTGAGCCACCCAGCCAGGGCATAACCATTGTTAATTCTTCACACTCCACCCTAACCCACCCTAAAAACCATCCTGGGCTCAGGACCAGGTCAGCTCACTCTGCTCTGGCTACAATTCCAGGACCCTGGACCAGAGCTGCTGCTTTCCACAATGGCAGGTTATCCTAGCCCCTGCTACTCAACCAGGAGTCCCAACCCCATCCCTTATCCTTAAGGCAAATGGTGGAACACATATATCAGGAAGATAATGGGCTACCAAGGTAAGGGATCATAACTTTTTCTTCCTTGAATATCTGCCAACTCTTTCCACAAAGAAACAGTCAGTTAGACTTGTCTGTCTTCTCTGTGTCCTAGTTAATGGGGTGTATGTTGTATTTAAATATTTGAAGTTGCCCTGCCAGGCGTGGCTCAGTGGTTGAGCGTTGACCTAGGATCCAGGCGATCAGGGTTCAATTCCCGGTCAGGGCACATGCCCAGGTTGTGGGCTGCAGCCAATCAATGACTCTCTCATCATTGATGTTTCTATCTCTCTCTGTCCCTCTCCTTTCCTCTCTCTGAAATCAATAAAGATTTTTTTTTAAATAAATAAATAAATAAATAAATAAATAAATAAATAAATATTTGAAGCTTCCAAACTGCACATTTTAAGTGACAAAAAGGGCCATGTCTCTCTGTGTGAGTCCTGGCTTTGCCCTCGCCTCTTAGGATTTGTACTCTTTCTGCTGCATGAATATATTGTCTAAAGAAGCTTTGGGAGGATGCAAATATACCAGTGGTCAAAATCCCATAAACATAACTGAAGTCCACAGCTAGCTCTGGTATGGGCTGATATTGGGTCTGTATTCCCAGTACTTGTTTCACAAAACTGTTCTATTTGCAAAAGAAAGGAGGAAACCATGTACTAAGCTTTTGTGGAAATTCATGCTGTAGGGGTTGAAAATAGATGAGAACACTAAGCTTTGCCCCTGATTTTTTTTCTCGAGGTTCCTATTCCCTTCCAAATGCCATTGAGAGAGCACCATGGAAGCCCATGGAAGGGGAAAAGCAAGTCACCAAACCTTATGTTCTTTCTTTAATTCTGCACAAGCTTTGTCAGCCTGAGAAAGTGCTCCCAACCTCCTCCCAACCTTTCCAACCTGAGCCAGGCCTGTGAGGCAGTCTGTGGTGTCAGGATGCCAGTACTCAATGGCCTGCTTTGTTGGGCTGCAGCCCAAGTCCATCACTGCACTCACACATGCACTCTGTAGCAAAGCTCAGAAACCCAGCCTGATTTTCTTCACTTCCCTTTAGGCAAATACCACTTTGATACAACTTTTGATCCCATGACCTACACATTAGCCTTCACAGCCTGCAAGAGGGGAAAAAGTATGTGGAATTAACACAGCTATGAATCTATCGCAAAGGGGGCCACACCTTGCCACCAAACAAATTCCACAAAACTCGCCTCTTCAAAACGGTACCATCAAAATGGAAAAAACACCTTAGATGTTAGAAATTCCTCATGAGAATATTCACTTGTGCATTTCTTAGATTCATAAGGCTGAATTTGTGTAAGATATGAAAGACCTCTTTTGATTGCATGTAACTGTTCTCTAACCTTTTCACCCTTCTTAGCTCAATTCACATTACTTTTTGCTCATTTGTTTTTTCTGTGGACTGACTTCCAAAGCTTGTAAACTTTCCCTCCATTCTCAGCATGTGATTATTCCAGCAATGTTTTCAGGTTGAAATATCAACGGGTTTCAGAAATGTGCAGTTTGGGGCTGCCACTCTTTGCAGTGCCTAACCAAACACTTAAAAACAAAAGAAGGAGAACCAGGTGATGGAACAGGTAAGCTGTCTTCCCCGTCAGTCTCAGCTTCAACATAAATTGTTCGTACAGAGCAGCAACTTTCAACCCTTTTCATCTCATGGAACACATCAACTAATTACTAAAATTCTGTCCCGCACCAAAACAGATATTGTACATTTTACAGATCTGACAAAAAATATAGGTATAATTTTGATTGATTCACATGGGAAGACTATTGTGTTGGCTGTTGTCAGTTTTGTATATGACAATCTAAGGGGGAAAAAGTCAGTGCCCCTGACTGATCAGGTACTGCATGTTTTGAAAGTTCTTGCAGAACACCAGTGTGCCTGCCCCAGCACACTGATTGAACAGTGCCAATTTAGAGCGTTTTCTGGAAAAGTTACTTCACTACCCCAATATTTATAAATGTGTTGATTTAGCTAACAGCTTAAGCTTGGCTCTAAATGATTCAGTACAATTGGACCCTCTTATAACCTGCTCGTCTGTGCATTAATTTGAATACTTCCAAAGTCAGGCTGAGCCCCAACAAAGCTCCCTGGAGGAGTGGTCCTTAGGGGTACCAGTGCTAGGAGTTGAAGTTTACTGAATGTACTGATGTGGCTCAAGGCATGTGGCCCCAAATTATGCCGATGTGGCCTATTGATTGTTTTTAATGAAACTTACTTGACAAACAGCTGGTGCAAAAAGAACGTTCTGACTTTGCACTGTCACCCTGAAACCAGGAAATAAATCTCCCATTTGAAAGGTGCCCTCCCTGCACCAGGAGTAAGAGACATCCTCAGAGCCAGAGACAGGGAATTTAGGACCCAGAGGCTATACAAACATGTCTCATTAATTCTTTACTAATTTCTCCTCTCAGCCCAACTCTTCTTAGATTCTTTGCTGAATGAGCACCCAAGTCTAAGTCTCTTTGTCTTGTCCACTCCTCACAAATATATTGTTATTTTCCCTAAATAGGATAAAAGCTGTCTGCTTGGGATATTTCCTTAGACCCCATTTTTGTGAGACATCTGTGTGTATGAATTCTTCATATTCCCTGCTAATCTGTCTTGTGTCACTTCACTGGTTAGGCCAACCAGAAGAACTAAGAAAAGAAGTGGGAAATTGCCCTTCTCCCCAAAAATACACTTTATACGTGTGTGTGTGTGTATACATACATATATATGTATATGGTTACAGACATAAATATCTACATGTTCGTAAATAATATATATTTAATTTTGTACACAAACTGTGCAAAACAGTTCATTTTAGCTTTTCATTTAAGAAATCCTGTTCTATCTGGTGATGGGAAATAACCATGAACTGGAGTTTATGTGTCCCATCACTTGCCACAAAAATTCCTATGGGGAAAATTTATTTGCCAAAATAAGACAGACAAGGAGACATAGCAACATAAGGTCTAGGACAAAGGTATCCAAGGCTTGAGACAGGTTTTAGGATGGCTCCCCTGCCAAAGGGCTTTTTCAGGTTTACTGACCTGCACTCTGTCTTCAGTGTCACCTATGCGTCTCGCAATGATCCTTCTGAAGGGAGAAAACCACAAATGTTTAGTATTTGGAGTTGTGAAAAAATGAAATACATGGGTACATTTAAAATTTGCATTCTCCCCTCAAGAACCTCCACAGCAAACTATTCTGTCTTTCCCAGCACAAGGCTTGCTTTATAAATGGTTGCTCCTCAAAATTTAAGGTGACACCAACAACTCAGTGGTCAGATAAATAACTTTTGTGAACTTTAGAAAAATATAAGAGTTAATGCAAAAATCTCTGATGAAGCAATTATAAAAGTCTGAAATAAAAAGTCAGCATTGCAATTGTTTGACAGTATCTCAATCTCCACACCCTGATTCCAAAAATCCTATTTACAAAATCAGATTCACCAACATAGGCAGTAAAGAAAAAATAGATAAACTGGACCACATCAAAATTAAAAACTTATGAGCATTGAAAGAACCCAACCAGTAGAGTGAGAAGGCACCCACGGGGTGGGAGAAAATATTTGCAAGTCATATATCTGATAAAGAGTTTATGTCCAGAATATATTGAGGACCCTGCAACAGAACAATGAGAAAACACCCAGATGAAAAAAAGGCAAGGCCTTGAATACACCTTTCTCCAAAGGTGATATACAAATGGCCACTAAACACATGAAAAGATGCTCAACGTCATTATTTAATAATTTAAGAAATTAAAATAAAAACCACACTGATAGCACCTCATCCCATTAGAATGGGTACTGCCAAAAAAATCAGAAAATAATGATTGTTGTGGAGGACATGAAGAAATTAAACCTTTGTGCACTCTTATTGGGAATGTAAAATGGAGCTACCTGATTCCACTTGTATGAGGTGCTCCTATGGGTGTTACACTACAGAGTTTCAGGTTTACAGGAGGAAGGGCTGTGCAGATGGATGGTGGTGATGGTTGCACAGTAAGAAGAATGTACTTAATGCCACTGAATTGTGGTTAAAAATAGTTAACATAATAAACTTTGTGCTATCTGTATTTTAACATAATAAAAATTAGGAACAATAAATTAGTCTCTTAAAAAATTAAAATGGCCAGGCTGGGCATGGCTCAGCGGTTGAGCATCGACCTGGGATCCAGGTGATCGGGGTTCGATTCCCGGTCAGGGCACATGCCCAGGTTGTGGGCTCGATCAATGACTCTCATCATTGATGTTTCTGTCTCTCTCTCCCTCTCCTGTTCTCTCTCTGAAATCAATAAATATATTTTTTTAAAAAAATTAAAATGGGCAAAACACTTGAAAAAGCACATTAAAAGATGCTCAACATCACTTATCCATAGGGAAATGCCAATCAAAACCATAAGATACCACTTCACGTCCACTGAGACAGCTAATATGAAAAAGGCAGAAAATAACAAGTGTTGGGATGAATGTGGAGAGATTGCAATCCTCATGGCTGCTAGTGGAAATGTAAAATTGTGCAGCTACTATGAAAAACAGTAGAGCAGTTGCTCAAAACCCTTAAAGCAGGAGTAGCATATGATCTGGCAATTGCACTTCTGGGTATACACGAAATGATTGGAAACAGTGACTCCCCCCTGATTTTGCACACCCAAGTTCATAGAGGCCTTATTCACAATCCCAAAATATAGAAGCAACCCAAGTGCCCATCAATAAACAAATAGATAACAAAATATGGTATTTACACACCATGAAATATTATTCAGCTTTAAAAAGCAAGGAATCCTATCACAGGCTACAGCATGGAAGAAACTTGAGGGTATTACACTCAGTGAAATAATCCAGTCACAAAGAGAAAACCAGTGTGTGATGCCACTTCTAGGTGCACCTGGAGGATTCAAATGGCTAGGAACCGAAAGTGGAAAGGTGGTTGCCAGGCCGGAGAATGGAGTCGTTTACTGTGTCCACTTTTAGTTTTACAAGAGGAAAAGTGTTCTGGGGATTGATTGCACAGTACGAGTGTACTTCACACCACTGAACTGTACACTGAGAAGTGGTTAAGATAGCAGAATTTATCTTTAAGTACAAATTACTATAACTTAATAAAAGACCACTGACCAGTAACCAAACTGGATTCATGTGACGACTGTATGAAACTATTTCCCTGATGCTCAGAAGCTTTCCCCTCCCCCAACCCTGGAGCACAGGTGGCTTTTCTGGCTTAGAAAGGGAAGGAGAAGGCACAGGGCAGAGACAAATGTGCCTAGAAATAAGCCCAGACCCCTTGGAGAACTGGGCACCTCTTTGGGCAGCCACTTACCCTGTGAACCAGTCTGGGTCTTGAGTGTGTTCATAAATGCTTTCCAGCTCCCGCACTTGGACCGGCGTGAACTCTCCGCTTTCAAGTTGTGGCTGCCGGTTCTGGCGTTGCGGTGCCGCGGCAGCCGCCACCTGGGCCATCTCAGCCAGCTGCTGCCCCGGCTCCTGGTCGCCGCCTCTGCTCTCGTGGTTCCTGTGGCCTTCGTGATCGATGTCACCTTCGTGGCCGATGCTGCCTTCCTGGTCGCCTTCGTGGTGGATGTCATCCATGAGGCCCGGATCTCCTTCCTGAATGTGGCCTTCTTTTTTGGCGTCTGGCCCCGCACCCTGCACAGATTCAGAACTTATTGCCACTTGGTCAAAAATTTCGAATTGTTTGCGAAAGCTGAGGTCATAGTAGTTCACCTTCGGTGGAAGCTCCATGGCTGGAATGCAGCCAAGGTGGAGCGCCAGTCGAATGAACTGTGATGGTCGGGAACTCAGCTGCCTGCAAAGGCTGAGGCTGGTTCTCTTTTCGGAGCCTGGTACTGCTTATAACTGCTGTGAGACAAATTCAATGCCTATGGGCTAGATTTAGATGATTATTATTGGCTGTATTCCACAGTCGTCCTCCCCTCCCTCCCCCTCCGACCCCCCTTGCCAAGGCTAGTCGCGGTGGGTGGGACTTGCTTAGGCGGGAAAGCAGCCAGGGTGTGGCCAAAACATGGAGGCACTATGGGAAAGAAGGTGCTGGTCGTGGGCATGGGTGTGGAATGGGGTTCTAATCTCCAGCCCCACTTACTTCTCCCGACTCTAGCAGAGTGTCTGCCCTGAGGAAGGCGCTGTGCTGAATTAAGCAAGCTGATTTGGGGTGAGGGGCGCCTAGGGAGGGACAGCGTGGGCTGTGAGTCTTCACGGAACCACAGGAGCCCTTGTGGAAAAGACTGGAGAACGTCTCCTGATCCAACATTTGGCCGCTGCAGGCCACGGGCTAGTAATTAAGATGAAACGATGAACTGCGGGGCTTACTGCTCTGGGTTCTGCAAGGGCTCTGAAGGCAGAGCGCGCTGTGCTTCCCGGGGCGCCAGGAGTGGATCTTGGGGCTGGGTGTGCACGGTATTCTGGGTCAGATGCACTCTGCAGGAAGCCCAGTGCACCCCTTGAGAAAGTTCAAGGACTCCAGCGTTTTAGTCCCGAATCGGTGCCAGACTGCAAGTGTAGAGCCCAGCCCAGCATTTCGTGCATCCAAAAGCGCTTGCACTGCAGGGACCCCAGCCTACTACGTCGTAATATACATAGGCGCGGGTGGCTGTGTGTGGGTGTGTTTTCTACCCTGGCATGTCCGCCGGCAGAAGGAAGCATGAACAAAGCAAGGTTAAATGCAGTGATTATTCTGAGTCGTTGCTCAGGGAGCTGCTCCTCTTTGTTTCAGAGAGCACTGAATGAAGAGGTTCCCTTTAGTGTTGAACTTGCTGGAAGTGGGGTTCTCTCAAGGGTGTTGAAAGTGACAAAATGGCCTTGAAAGCATGGTCATCAGCTAAGAGCTGAAGAAGGAGCAATAAGAACACTCCAGGTCTAGGGGTGGGGGACAGGAAAGGGGTAGGGCCTTTGCAGGCCTAGACAGTCTCTTGTGTTACCTTTGAAGAGGCAGAGCCCTCCTTCTAGAATGGCTCCTATCCCCTTGTCCCCTCCACAAAAGGGAAGACGAGAAGGGAACTTTGAAGGTACCGGATGGATGCCGGGCTCCCACTTCTCCATAAAGCCCTGTGAGTAGCCTCTTAGGAATTTTCCCTTAGAGTCCTGTGTTGTGCCTGAGCTGTCACCCTGAACAGGGCTCAGGCCTGCCTTGAAACTCACTGCTCTCTCCTTAGAGACTTGCCCCATCGTGTTTTGTATATCTATGTGGTCCCAGTGGACAGGATGTGGGAGTGCTGAGGTGTTGGGGGACTGAGTGGGTCTGTTCCATTTGAATGGCATTTTTTTAAAGCAATTTCCATCACATTTACCAACCCCATGTGACACACAAAACAAATATACAGAGAACTCACAACTTTATTGAAACTCAAAGAATGTGCCCTGAAATAGTGGGCCAGTGACTGCACTTTTATTTAATATACAACACAGGTATTCAGTGAACTGTTATTGATAGTGAGGTATGCAGAATTGGAATCTGGCTCAAAAATAACACAGAAACCATTCTTTAGAAAACAGGAGCTATTAAATCACCATTCAAGGATAAAACACAGAAAAAAACCAGGCCCAGACACGTGCATGCGGGCCACCATGAGGCAAAGGTGGAAAAATCATGGGTGGAGGAGCAGGCATGAACAGCGGAGGAATGGGCAGCATGGGTGGCAGCAGCAGCCCTAGTGGCAGCGGCTGAGGATACCATATCCAAGCTGGCTGCGGGTACCACATCCAGGCCGGTGGCAGATACATCCAAGCAGGCTGCGGAGTAAAGATGACATTCTGGGGTACACCCAAATTAATTCTGACCGGGTTGCCCAGGGCCATGGGGTGCATATTTCTCAAGATAAATGCCCTCTGTCGTCTCCTTCTATTCTTAAACCAAATCTTCAATCAGAAAGAAAAAGGGATTAGTTTAGGACATTGAGCATTTAATGTCATACCTGAAAAAAGAAACACACAGTAAGCAACTATATATGCCCTTAAGATTTTAAACTGCATCAGAGGAAGCTATTTACTTCTTGCTCTAGCATCTTAGGAGAGTTCCCACTATGGGGACTTGAAGCTCACCCACAGTGAGCACTATGTGTCAGGCTACATTGTGGCTTATTGCTGTCTCTCTCCTCTCACATTTAATTGTATTTGTCCCCACTCATACGTACAGGCTGAACGGGGAACTGTTCTCTGTACCTGCTGCTATTGCTATGCCTTGCACATCTGTGTCCTGGGGGGAAGCAGACCATAGGAGAAAGTGGGTGCCTTTTACAATCCTGCTGAGGGGAATGGGTCTTGTTTTGAAAAGGTCTATCGATCTTTATTGTACTGTAGAGTCAATAGGGGCACATTGGATTTTTAAACAAAAGCTTTCCTTCAAAGATGCCCACAGGTTCATTCATCATCTGAAACCTCTTAATAGTTAAAAAGATGGTACTGTGAGGGAGGCAGGGTCATTGGAGGACCAGGGAGTTTGTGGCTTGTCTTTCTAGGACACGACAAAAGCTGAAGCCCTGGATGCTGCCTTAATATTCTAGAATTTTGAGGTAATGAATGTTTAGACAGACTCGGCTCAAATTTCTTAAAACTCGAGAAATCTTTGCCCAGCCAGGAATTTGGAGGGAAGGAGCCAAACTACTGTTACAGCTGTCAGTTCTGCTCACTCCACCCTGCCCCACCCTCCAAACCTTTCTGGGCTCAGAACCAGGTCAGCTCACTCTGCTCTGGCTACAGGTCCAGGACCTTTGCAGAGGGGCTGCTGTCTACTATGGCAAGTTATCCTAGGCACTGCTGCTCAACCAACAGTTCCAATCCCATCCCTTATCCTTAAGGCAAAAGGTGGGATAGGCATTTTAGAAAAATAGACAAAACCATCTGGGTTAGGGGTCACAAAATGACTCCTCTTTAAATATCTGCCAACTATTTTTGCAGACAAACAAAACTGTCAGTTGGACTCCACTGACTCAGTGTCCTAATTATTGGGGTTTGCATTGTTTTTAAATCCTTTTGGAAGTTTCCAAACTCAAACTGTGAATTTTAAGGGACATAAAAGGCTTTCTCTCGCTGCCTGAGGCCACACTTTCCCTCCTCAGTCTTAGAATTTGGGTCTTTCTGTTGTAAGAATATATTGTCTAAAAAAGACACTGTAATCAAGGTCATTTTGGGGGGATCCAAGTGTACCCATGGTCAAATCTGTGTAAACATAAGCAAAATATAAATCAGGCTAATACTATTTCTTTATTTCCAATGCTGGGATCATAAAACAAGTTTTACTCTATTTTCAAAATAGATGGTGGGGGACTTCCAATAAAATTGTTTTGGACAAACACTGTGACCTCACTTACATGTGGAATCTAAAAATCCAAACAAATAGAAAAAGATAAGATTTGTGGTTACTAGCGTGGGAGATTGGTGGAGGAGAGTTGGAGGAAGGTGGTCAAAAGGTACAAAGGTCCAGTAATAAGATAAATAAGTCCTGGGGATGTAGTGTACAACATTATGACTACAGTTGACACTGCTCTGTGGTATAATATGAAAGTTGTTAAGAGAGTAAATCCTAAGAGTTCTCATCACAAGGAAGAAAAACATTTTTTCTTTAATTTTTTGTTTGTATCTGTGTGACATGATGGATGTTAACTAAACTTATTTTGTCAGTCATTTCACAACATATGCAAGTGAAATTATAATGCTGTACACCTTAAACTTATACAGTGCTGTATGTCAATTATATCTCAACAAAACTGGGGAAAATTTACTGGTGGAATTCATGCCATAGAGTTTGGAAATCAATGAGAACATTTTATTTGTTTCTGTGGTTCCTTTTTCCCTTTAGAACTCCATTGAGACAACACTATGCAAACCCATGGAGCGGGGAATGAAGTTGCCCAAACTGAAGTGTTTCTTTCCCTCTGAGCTGGTTTTGCCTGCAGGGAGAAAGCAGAGTCCTGGTCCCCCCAAGCCCTGACCAGCACTGCCTATGACCCCTGCCCTTAGCACTCAGTGGTCTGCTTGGTTGGGCTGCTTTTCAGACAGCCCCACCGCCAGATCTGCAGCCAGATCCCATCACTGCACTCACACACTCTGCAGCAAAGCTAACAAGCCTATCCTGATCTTTTTCTCTCTTTTCTTCTCCATTTCCCCCCAAATTTTTCCTTGATATAACCTAGGATTACCTATGCTCTCAGAAAATTACCTCTTGATCCATTGACTCATGTTAGTCATCACTGACTGAACAAACGAAAAAGTGTTTCAAATAACCACAGGTGAGAGAGAATCCTGCCTGAACTAAGAAGCCACCTCTCACTACCAACAAGTTCCACACAACCCATCTCTTCACAAAAAGGAAGAAAAAGTCTCTTAGGTGTTAGAAATTCCTCAAGAGAATATTCATTAATGCATTTGATAGTTCCTAAAATTTCTCTGTGTGTTGTATCCTCAAGGCCCATGTGTCATTCTGTATTAATCTTGCCTAACACTCCTGCCTTTCTTAGGTTGGTGCAACTCTGCTTGAAGTTGTTTTAGTTTATTTCTTTTAGACATATTTCAAATGTTGTAACTCTTTGTTCCACCTCCACCATAATGCACAACCTACAATGTTAACAATGTTTGTAGGCTAACACATCTGAGTATTGCAGAAAATTAAATTCAGGGCTGTCACTCTCTACACTGTTTTGCCAAACCCTTAAAAAGAACAGTGGGAGAAACAAGCACTTGGGCTTGGGGACCACCCCCATCATTAGTCTCACCTTAACAGACAGTAGTTACTCATCTATTGTATTCTAATGTGTGAATTATTCCCTCCCCCAGTCCCTAAATATTTATAAACTCACCTCTTATGCAGTGAGCTTATGCTTATTTTTAAATAATTTAGTATTTCATTAATTAATTTAGTGTTTCATTAATATGAATAATTTCCACCTCACACTTAACCCCAATGTGACTTCACACAGAAGTGTTATCTCAAGGATACCAGTGTTAGTTGAACTGTGTGTGTGTGAATAATACACATGTGATATATAAGTATATATAGGTATAGCTTATACAAAGGTATATATATATATACATATCTTTGTATACAAGGCATAGTATATTATAGTAATTCTTTTTTCAATTGGAAATCACGTTCCCTCTGATAATGGGCAATTTACAAAAGCAAGAGTTTATGTATCTTATTAACTAAGACCCCAAACTTGTTTTCCAATGATGGAAAAGGCAGTGAAAGCACACCAACTTGAGAATGTCTTGGACAAAAGTGTGTAATTCTTGAAACAGGTTTTAGAATGGCTGCCCTGCCAAATGGCTTTATTCAGGTTTACTGACCTGCACTCGGGCTTCAGTCACATTCATGCGTCTCGCAATATCCCGCCTGAGAGGAGAAAACCACAAATGTTCAGTATTCAGCTATGAGGATGGAAATTAAATGTAAGATGCTATTTCATTCTTATTTAAATTTTTTCTGGGAAATGTCAGTGATTTATTTTATGAACCAATTTCTGTAGTAAAAAAAGTCACACCATTTCAGGATTTACAGTGAAATTAAGTTGACAGAGCATTTTTAAAAAGCCAAGTCTCATGGAGGCACAGTTCCCAAGAACACATGAAATTCTAACTCACTGTTTCTTTCAGTTTTACCAACTTCAAAATGACTAAAAATCTCTGAGGAAATATCTCTACCAAATTTCAACCATTGCTCTTATGCATTTTATGAATTAAATTAGAGTCTTAAATGGTTTGGCCTATCATCTGTCTGTCTATCTATCTATCTATCTATCTATCTATCTATCTATCATCTATCAATATCTCTCAGTAATGCACAGGTTGGATTACATTCCTAGTAGAAGCTAAGGGGTGACACAAACTCTCTGCTGTTCATTCTTCGATTGAGATTATTTAAAAAATTTAATCACCAGCTCCCCCTCCTCCCACCATTCTGTAATATCTAACTTGAGGCTTGCTTTGGGGACAGTATCCTCTCAAGAGCAAAGTTTAAGGGGAAGCAAAAAAATCACTATTGAAGGTAAATAATTTTCAAGTGCAGCATTAAAAAAATATATAAATCAACACCAAAATAATCTACGATTAACAGATTTGTGATCATTTAAAATTAAGATCCAGTTCGAATAGAACGTTATTTAAAATAACAGGCGCCTGCCTCTTTCCCAGTTTGATTCATTTAAATCATGGCATGATAGCCCTGGCCAGTGCCTCAGTTGATTGGAGTGTCGTCCCGCACACCAAAAGGTTGCGGCTCGATTCCTGTCCGGGCACGTACCCAGGCTGAGGGTGGATCCCTGTCGGGCGCATACGTAGGCAACCACCAATGTTTCTCTCACATCGATGCCTCTGTCTCTCTGTCTCTCTCTCCCTTCCTCTCTGTCTAAAAATAAATATCAATAAATCAGTAAATCCCGCACGACATTATTTACCTTAGGTCCCAAAAGGTATAGCGCATCCCCCAATCCAAGTGCAGGAGAGCCGCTGCCACCCCTCCACACTGCCTCCAGTCCCCCAGGTGGCATTTAGTCAGGAGGGAAGGAGAGGGACCTGTGAGAGAGCACCAAAGGCCACCGAGGCTCATGGCCACGTGGTCCCTGGAAAGGGCGGCAAACTCGGGCAGTCCGCTTACCTCAACAGCAAGTCCGGGTAGGGGAAGCGACGGAAAATGCGCTCCAGCTCCTGCATCTGCACCTCCGTGAACGTGGTGCGCCGGGCCACCTGCTGCTGCCTGTACCTGCGCTGTGGACGCCGTATGTTGGCCTGCAGGGCCTGCTCTGCCTGCCTTTGCCTTCCTGGTTCTCCGTCACTATCGCTGCTGGTACTGGTGTCATCGTCGTCGCCATCGTTGTCATCGTCCTGTTCTGCCTCCATGGGTTCCGGGGAGCCTAGGCCAGCTGGGCTCCCAATGCCACCTTCTTTTGCTTCTCCTTCACCTGCCATCTCATTTCCTTCGGTGGGTTGTGCTCTCTGCTCAGGTTTGGGCTTTGTACCCGTTTCCTCATTTCCCTCTCCGGTCTGCAAGATCCCCGCTGGCTCTGCTTCTACAAAGAAAGAAACCCAAAGAGAAAGATAAGGTTGTTATGTAGCCCAAGATGTGGGAAGGAGGAGGTGAGTGGCTGCATCCGAGGGGTGTCCCATCCGCTCGCCTCTCCCAGAAAACGTTGTTTTCTTGGAATTGGCTGAAGTGCTCGTCCCGACCAGCACGGACCATGCAGTCGTCCTCCATTCTCCTCCACTCCTAGGCCGAGGAAGCCGGCGGCATCATGGCTGCGCTGAACCTGAGACATCATGTCCTGAGTGCTGTCCATGAGGCTATGGCGCCTGCAGGTGCTGCCATGCGGCCTAGCTCCCTCAAGATTCTTCTACAGTCTAGTGGTGCGAGGGTGTGCACCGACAGATGGGGGTGGGGTGGGCGTGCTGAGGTGCGCATGCGGCAGGGGGTTGGACCGCAACCGGGAGTGCACTTGCAAGAAGGGCTCTGGTAGAGCGCATGCGTGAGAGCATAACTTGGGCCTCCAAGTTGCAATTTAGTCAACTACTCCAGACTTGGCGGAGAGTTTTTGCAGGGGAAGGGGCTCTGCTGAATTGTGCAAGCTGAGAGTAAAGGACCTCACACTAGCTCCGGAGACCTTGGAGAAATGTTTACATAATATCTCTTGGTACAGCCTCCATACACAGTAGTTCGGACTAAGCAGGGTGCAGTAATCAAACTATATTACTAGCTAGGAGGTTGCTTGCTGAGTTTTTGCAAGGAGGCTGATGTCAGACCCTACCATACTTCTCAGGTCTGCAGAAACAGAAGCTTGGGATTGGCTTTTCTGAGCATGCCAAGTGCTTAGATGTACACAACCACCACCACCACATATGAGTGCTATCATATGGTATTTGTCTTTCTCTGACTGGCTTATTTCACTTAGCATACTACTCTCCAGATCCATCCATGCTGTCATAAAGGGTAAGATTTCATTCTTTTTTACAGTCAAGTAATATTCCATTGTGTAAATGTACTACAGTTTATTTATCCACTCATTTATTGATGGGCACTTGGGCTGTTTCCAGATCTTGGCTATTAAAAAATAACGAACAAAATAGAAACAGAATCACTGATAGAGAACAGACTGACAGCTGTTAGTGGGGCTGGGTGAAAAGGTGAAGGGATTAAGAAAAAAAAGAAGAAAGAAAGCTCACAGTCACAGACAACAGTATGGTGATTACCAGAAAGGAAGGGGGTGGAGGAGGTAGAAGGTAAAGGGGATAAATAGTGATGGAAGGAGACTTGACTTGGGATGGTGACCACACAATACAATATGTAGGTGATGTATTATAGAATTGTACACCTGAAACCTATATAATTCTATTAACCAATGAGTAAGTGCACTGTTTATAAACTTTTAGTAACGAATCCATTTCCATTTGCAGGAGCAGAAACCTGCACAGTGTTTAGAGCATACAAGAATGCCCAATTTGCAAGAGGCTCCTGGTTCTTTCTGTGGATAATGCCTCTTCTGCTGTGTCTGTACCTATCTTCTCTCTTCAAAAGATCACTTGTTCCCTGTGCTGGGCGGGTGCTGTGAATCTGGTTGAGTTTCTCCCTTTCCTGCTGCTGCTGCCTCTTCCCCTTTTCCTCTACATCCCTCTTTTCCTAGATGTATCGTCCTGAGCTCTTGCTTAGGAATGAATAAGTTTTATCTATTGTCAAATAAAGAGAGCTGGGACAGATTGAGGGCTGTAAGATTATTTTTTTAATTTTTATTTTTTAAATATATCTTTATTGATTTCAGAGAGAGGAAGGGAGAGGGAGAGAGATAGAAACATCAATGATGAGAGAGTCATTGATCAGCTGCCTCCCGCATGCCACCCACTGGGGATCGAGCCTGCAGCCTGGGCATGTGCCCTGACTGGGAATGGAACCTCGATCTCCTGGATCATAGGTAGAGGCTCAACCACTGAGCCACTCCAGCTGGGCGAGGGCTGTAAGATTCTTTCTTCAAGGAGTGTTTTGTAGATGCTGCAAGATGTGTTCATATTCTAATATTAAGAGTAGGCTCTAACGATGGGCCCTATGCTCAACAATATATGTCAATTAGTTTATTTTTACCTGCACAACCACCATGGTCATCAACTCTACTTTATATCAGAAATTAAACTATTTTCATGGGCCCCTAAATGGATCATGGACCCCAGTCACCTCATGTAGTGTGTCTAATAGGTAAGTGCCCCCTGCCTCATGTTCCCAGAGAATGGGTAAAAAAATAGCTTAAAAAAAAAAAAAAAAAGTTTGGCCACTTTCAAAAAGATGGTCAGAGATAGCAATCCAATAGATTTAATTGTATATAGGGACTAGAAGAAGTAGTTCACTTCTATTTTTTTTCCTTTAGAAAATCACATTCCCCTGGTAATGGGCAATTCCCACAAGCTGGGGTTTACGTTTCAGGATTCCAGATAAATAATATTTTTTGCACAATTTTTAAAAATCAAAATGAATTTTTATTATGAACAAGTTATCAAATTTTTAAATAAAGACAGGATCTGACCCTTCATTTGCATGACCGATGGTCCCTTACCCTCCTCACCCTGGTCACCACCCTGTTTCCAATCAAAGGCTGTCTACAAAAACCTAGCATCAGGCTCAAGTCCTCCCCTCCACCTTGATTTACTGTAATGCTGTATGAAGGTATTTACCTTGATGCCCAGGAGACATTGCCTCCACCCTGGCACCTAAGGGCAAGTACACCCCAGTGGCTTTGAGACCCCTGTTTGGCCTTTAGCTCAGGAAGGGAGGGAAGAGTGAGAGAATGAGGCCTAAGTCCAGGCCAGTGCTTGCTGCCTCAGCATGCTGCTTTCACCCCGGGGCCAAAGTGGTGCAGTAGAGGGGCTGCTGCCTGTCCCCAGTCTACCTGGGCTCCAGCCACCGCCCTCAAGGTTCTCTTTGTCCATGGGGCCAGGAGCCCCAGCACCAACTGGCCTTGGCCTTTTGCTGGTACTGCTGGTGCTCCTGGTGTCATTGCTCCTCTAGTAGGTTCCAACCATATTTCCTTCTCATCTTCTGATGCAATCATGGAGATCACAGGAAGATTCACATCTGGATAAGAGGAAAAGCAAATAGAGAGAAAGGAGCTTTGGATGCCAGGGTTCAAGGGCAGGAGGGGAACAGGGGCCCAGAACTGAGAGCAACTGGGAAAGAAATTCAGTGTCTTCTCTGCTCTGCTGTCAGGAAAGTTCATTTCCTGGATTCACTGAAGCATGTGTCCTGGTCCTGGCACTGAGCCTGCAGTTCCTCCCAGTCCTTGCTGACTCCCAGGTAACAGATTTCATCGCAGCTGCACCTGGGTGGATGCTCCTTGTCCTCAGCACTGTCCATGTAGCTGTGTGTCTCTGCAAACTCTGGGGTCCTCAGTGATCCCTGGTCGGGGCCTCTGTTGGTGTCTGGTCTCTGACGTGTCAGCCTTAGACTCAAAGCGTGTGTACTACATGGTTGATGCTGGCTGTAGGCTTTGTCACCTCTTTTAACACAGGGGAGAGGGCCTTGTCTCCCCCGGTTGCTAGTGGGGGTGGATTTCTTGCAACATCTCGAGAAAAGGAATTTTCTGAGAATCGCACAAGAGGGTGAAATAGAGCAGAAAGCTTTATTTTCGTGGAGTTAAATCTCTGAGTTTTCAAAGTTCCATTTCCCTTTGCCCAGTCACAGAAGTGTAGCTGGGGCTTTAGCAGAGCTAAAATCAGAGTCAGTGTCCAGAGTTTCCTTCCCATGTTGGAGTCAAGTCCAGTCCAGCATCAGGCTAGTTTAGCTTGTATTTCCCTATGCAATCCATTAGTCCATTGCATATGGGGTCCACATGGCTGTGGGCCATACGGGTAAATGCAAGGAAGCAGGAACAAGCCAAGAGCAACAAGAATCATGAGCCAAGAGAGGGAAACTTCTTTGTTTAGGAGATTATGTATCTCCAAATTTTCCTGTGCTTGCAGTGGCCACGCCCATTCTGGCCAATGACCTCTGTTCCCAGCTATGACTGACAGGCAGCACCTTCCCTGTCACCCTAACTGTACTGGGCATGAGTCTATCTTCTCTTTGTCCAGTCCCTTCCCACTGTGTTTTGCAGGGAATAGGCTGGTGGTTCCCTGGGGAGTGCAAAGTTGCACTCTGAAACTGCTCTTTGGGATACTGATTTTTAAGCTGTTTGTAAGAAACAAAAGACTCAGAAAGAACCTTTTACCCTCCCCTCTTTTCCTACCCAAGAGATTCAGACAGGAAAGAGAGTTTAGGATGTGGCCTTAATTTGAATTAAGTATGGTAAGCAAGAGGGCTTCGGGCAGGTGCCTGCTAGCTAGATACCCACTGTATCCCATTGTTTCTGAGTTGCCTAGTGAGAATTTGCCTGCCAGGTATGTTCCCCTCTTCCTCAACTACCTGTAAACTGCCCATTCTCACTTCTGAAATCTAAGACTACTGTCCCACCCCTTTCTTCTTTGTTTGAATGTCTTATTTACCCAGTGTTCCCTCACTGTCCTTGGAATTTCTATACCTATGTGAGTTCCTCATGCACATGTATTAAAACTTTGATTTTTCTCCTGTTAATTTATCTTCATTAATTTGGTTATTAGTCCAGCCAGAAGAACTTGGAAGATGGAAGGAAAAGTATATGTTTTAGCCTCCACAGTATATATAAATATATATACACACACAGGGTGTCCCAAAAACATGTATACACATTAACAGCTGATAGCTCAATATTTCTTTCTTTTCAGCCAGGCTAAGCTTTGAACAAAGGAAATTCATCCTAAAATGCTACTGGAAGTTTGAAAACTCAGTTGAAGTACAAACACTGCCTTTATATGCCCCCCCAAATGTATACACACTTTAACAGCTGATAACTCACTTAATTTTCACTCCTTTTTAGGTTTAACTGATTTGAAATAATGGGTAAAATCAGACTAAGCTTTGAACAAAGAGAATTTATCCACTAGACTTTTATGGGGATACATAAAAGATAAATTTACAGTACAAAACCAGCAGCAGTTGATGAATTGAGGGCGCACAAATATCGAATGAAATGATTCTTGATGTTTGCGATTCCATTGCTTTGAGTTCTCAGCCGTGCCTGGACCAGAACAGTCATCAGTTTGAAAACAGACACTGAGAAAAAAATTATTCATTTCTGTAGATTCTTTTAAATTTTGAAAATGAACTATGTATTAATAAACACTGACTTCATAATATTCAAAGTGTGTATATGTTTTTTGGGGACACCTTGTACACACACACACACAATTTTACAAAGACACTGAAAGTTTTCTGACCAATGAAGTCATGAGTTTCAAAAGCAGAATGGTACCTGTGGGCTGTGTGGCCGTGTACTGAATGAAGGATCTATGCTGCTACTCAGCTGAGTACTGTGGACTTGGTGGAGTGCCTGCTCAGAGGAAAGGCTTTGCTTGATTTGGGTGCAGAAAGGAAAAGAGAGGAGAACCTTATTATAGTCTTCAGGAAAGCTTGGGGATGTCTTTTGACCCAGCCCTTCATATCCAGCAGGCAGTAATCCCAAAGGGGCTTGTAATTAAACTGAAATTATTTGCTATAGGCTGCTTGCTATAAGTATTTGCAATGACACCGAAATAAAAACACTACCTGGAGCTCTGGGAGCTGAATCAGGTGCACTCTGCCAGAACCTAATGTGCCCCTGAAAAAGTTTTAAGTGTTCCAGGGTTTAGTAATGAATCCACATCAGTGCAAGTGTAAACCCCAGCCCAGTGGGTAGTGCAGCTAAGAATACTTACTTACACTGTATGAGGCCCTTCGCAATTACTGTTGTAGTGAAGAAAAATGAGTTACTGCTTGGCTGGTACATAGTAAGTACTACACAAATGTTAAAGAAATATGTGAAATATTTATGCTCAGTTATTTTGTAAGATGGCCCACTCTGGACAAAAGGCATTTTAATGATTTATGGAAGATAGTGTTAATAGGATTGTAGCCCAGCCGGGCGTGGTTCAGCAGTTGAGCATCGACCTAGGATCCAGGCCATCGGGGTTCGATTCCCGGTCAGGGCACATGCCCAAGTTGCCTGCTCAGTCCCCAGTTGGCGGCATGCAGGAGGTGGCCGATCAATGACTTTCTCATCATAGATGTTTCTATCTCTCTCCTTCTCCTTTCCTCTCTCTGAAATCAATAAAGATTTTTTTTTTTTTTTAAAGGATTGTAGAAAAGGCAATAGTTTGTTTTTGGTATTTTGAGGGAGGAAACTCCTATAAGCTTGATAAACTTATTTTGAACATAGATTGATAGAATTGTGGAATTGCAAGTCTGCCTAGACGATTCCTAAGGACTAATGTTGTGTAAACATCTCATTTTACAGATGTGAACCAATGTCCAGAAAAATAAGGAACTTGTCCAATACTGAGAGCTAGTTGCTGACTAGCCCAGGCTTTTTGATTTTCTTTCCTTTTCTTTTTTTAAAAATATGTTTTTATTGATCTCAGAGAGGGGAAGAGAAAGAGAGAGATAGAAACATCAATGATGAGAGAGAGTCATTGATTGGTTGCATCTTGCATGCTCCCTACAGAGGATGGAGCCCACAATTTGGACATGTGCCCTGACTGGGAATCGAACCATGACCTCCTGGTTCATGGGTCAATGATCAACCACTGAGCCAAGCTGGCCAGGCGGTTTCTGATTTTCTGAAAACCTACCTTTGATTAGGTACACTGATGGAGGCCTTTAAATAAGTTAGAGGAATCTTCAGTGGAAAATAAACATTGGGCATAATCTTCTAGTCTGAGATTAAATATCTTTGTGTAGGCAAAAGACACCTGTACTTGTGGCAAAAATGGAGTGCTTTTAGGACTAGCAAACAGGGCTTCAAGCATAGGATTGGCCCTAGTTTAAAAAAAAAAAAAGTGAAGGGGGGTGCAGTTTAGGGAGAGTCATAGTAAAGGCATACCTGCTATGAGTCTCCAGTCAAGACTCAGTAGGATATCTATAGATACACAGCTTGCTCAACTTCAGCCCCCTTCTGCATGATACAGACTCATAATTACACAGCCTCCCCCACCCCTGCCCCCAATAAACCAAATCACAAAGAGAAACCCTAGAGTCTGTCATGAGGAAGCACATGGAGGCCCTTTCTGAGGATGGACAAATCACAAATCCTTTATTTTTCTGAAATTTGTGAATGTGCTCTGAAGTGATGCTACATTCTTTTTTAAACTTTCTATATGTGTTTTCAAATATTGAGCTTTTGCCTGGCCGGGTGTGGCTCAGCAGTTGAGCATCAACCTAGGATCCAGGTGATCGGGGTTCGATTCCCCAGTCAGGGCACATGCCCAGGTTGCAGGCTTGATCCCCAGTCAGGGGCGTGCAGGAGGCAGCTGATCAATGACTCTCTCATCATTGATGTTTCTCTCTCTCTTCCTCTCCTTTCCTCTCTCTGAAATCAATAAAGATATATTTTTTTTAAAAAACACAAAACAAATATTGAGCTTTTAACAATGTTTTTGGCACCTTAAACAGAGGCAGACCCATTGAGTCAGAAGTCCGCCAATAGAGACAGTCCTGGAGACCGTGGTCTTTGTGGTGATTGTGAGCATGGATAGGCCCTGGCCCTTTGCAGCATCCAGGAAGGGAGTCAGCATGACAGGACTGGGTCATCTGCCTCTTTAACTGACTGACACCCACTGGGCTACATGAGATCCTGGAGTTCTACCCGCAGTTGAGGAAGAGGGAGGAAGGAGGAAAAAAATAATGAAATATGATAAGAAAAAAAGGAAAAGGGAAGAGTTGTATATTGTAGAAAAAAGGAAAAGGCCACCGATAATAGGTCCAAAGCCTGACCCACTCTGTGTCCTGGGCCAATGCACCAACCTGATTCTCAGCTTCCTTACCTGAAAATTGGGGATAATAACAGTGCCTACATCATAGGGATTTCATTGGAGTTCAATGACTTAATGTATGTGAGCTGTCTCATCCTCTTTCTTCAACTCCAAACAGCCAGTCTATCAGACACAAATCAGAAGTTAAACTATTTTCATGGGCCCCTAAATGTATCATGGACCCACATGCCTCAAACCTAACCACATTAGCTTCTTGTCTCCCTGCTTTCACTCCTTCACTCCCATGACTATTGTCCACTTGGGAGTCAGGGTGATCTCATAGTTGAAATGTAAATTAGACCTTGCCCTACCCCTAATTATAACTTATACTGCTTGTCCTTCTGTTGGGACCAGAATAGGCACTTACTTAATACATGGTAACTATTGTTACATTATCATTTCCTGGTTCCTAGGAACAAAATGCATTAGGCCTAGAAAGAGAGTGAAATAAACACTCTCCTGACATACTTCAGGGCACAGAGCTCATACAGGAAGGAGCCGACATAGGCTTATTGACTGAAGCACATACCAGTACAAAAAGAGTTGGTGCAAGTATTTTCACAGGCAAATGTCCTATCTCATTTCACAGTGCCAGGGGACAACAATTTCTCTCTCTTCTCTTGGGTTCTTATGAATAAAAAAGTATGAAAAGTGACCAAAAGGAGAAATGTGAGGCTGCACAGTGTATGGTCATTGTGAAGTCTTCTTATCCCATCAGTAAATCCTCACAATCCCCATAACAATTGGGGCACTCTAATATAGCACAGCAAAGGTATCTCTGCTCTCTTTTCCTAAAATTGTCCAAAAGTGAGAAAGAGAAACTAAACACCAGTACTGCTGATCTCAGTACATAGGCAAAGGGTTGCTGACTGACTTAGAGGTAGACACCAAGAGAGAAAACTTACAAGTACAGATACTGGGCACAGCCAGCAGAACAGAGAGTTCTCTATGTTGAGTGGTTTACAGACCCTGAGGAGGAAACTCAATGATTACTTTTTGGAACAACCAAACTGAAGGCCAGAAGTGGACTTCAGAACTATCTTTATCCCTGGAGACGCAGCACCTTTGCAATCACTCTTCAGTGCTGAAAAAGATCTGTGAGTCACAAATAACCATTCTGTTGCCAATATTTAGCCTCCGAAAATAAGACAGCCAAGCCAATACTCACAGCAGTTAGTTATAAAACCCAGTGCCATATTTACTGTGCATCAGGAAAACTGTCGTGCCCCAAGCATTACCCTGGTCCTGTTCCCATACTACACTCTTGTAAAGAATTCAATCCAGAAAACAAGGATCTACCCTGAGTGCAAACACACACAGACACAGGCACTAACACACACAGATCTAACCCAGGGGACACATGCACACAATCTCTCTCCCTCTCCCTCTCCCTCTCCCTCTCCCTCTCCCTCTCCCTCTCCCTCTCCCTCTCCCTCTCCCTCTCCCTCTCCCTCTCCCTCTCCCTCTCCCTCTCCCTCTCCCTCTCCCTCTCCCTCTCCCTCTCCCTCTCCCTCTCCCTCTCCCTCTCCCTCTCCCTCTCCCTCTCCCTCTCCCTCTCCCTCTCTCTCTCTCTCACACACACACTGTGGATTTGCCATTCACCATCTTCTAGCTGATTTCCTAGCCATCCTCCACAAAGGAAGTAGGGGGGCACTCATCGCTTAGGTACAGTTTGTGATGTTCCTAAGCCCCATATCTTTAAGGGTGCACAAAATAGTTTAATTTCTTTCATAAAATGATACTGAGGACAGTGATGTTGGTGACAGTAACAATAGGGTAAATCATATTTGATACCAAGCATAGGGCCAATATTAGAAATAATTTTCCATATCCAGCATAGTAAGACCTCATGGAGCATATACAAAGCACATCTTCTGTCCTGGAACTCCTTTTCTTGAGAATAAATACAATTTTATTTTTTACCTCAGCAAGCAATCATGACGATAATACTAGAAAAAATCAGGAAAGGGGTAAGGAGGAGGCAGCAGGGGGAACAGGTGGAAATTCACCTGGCTTCACAGCCAGAGCCCAGCACAGGGAACCCTGAACTTGCAAGGAGGACCTGCAACCAGAAACTTTGGAGTGGTGCCAGGAAGAGGACGCACACTCCACTATGGCGTCCACAGTCCCTGCAGTGCAAGCGCTTTTGGATGCACGAAATGCTGGGCTGGGCTCTACACTTGCAGTCTGGCACCGATTCGGGACTAAAACGCTGGAGTCCTTGAACTTTCTCAAGGGGTGCACTGGGCTTCCTGCAGAGTGCATCTGACCCAGAATACCGTGCACACCCAGCCCCAAGATCCACTCCTGGCGCCCCGGGAAGCACAGCGCGCTCTGCCTTCAGAGCCCTTGCAGAACCCAGAGCAGTAAGCCCCGCAGTTCATCGTTTCATCTTAATTACTAGCCCGTGGCCTGCAGCGGCCAAATGTTGGATCAGGAGACGTTCTCCAGTCTTTTCCACAAGGGCTCCTGTGGTTCCGTGAAGACTCACAGCCCACGCTGTCCCTCCCTAGGCACCCCTCACCCCAAATCAGCTTGCTTAATTCAGCACAGCGCCTTCCTCAGGGCAGACACTCTGCTAGAGTCAGGAGAAGTAAGTGGGGCTGGAGATTAGAACCCCATTCCACACCCGTGCCCACGACCAGCACCTTCTTTCCCATAGTGCCTCCATGTTTTGGCCACACCCTGGCTGCTTTCCCGCCTAAGCAAGTCCCACCCACCGCGACTGACCTTGGCCGCCAGGGGGGGTGGGGAAGAAAGCCAATAGGAATCCTCTAAATCTGAGCCCGTAGGTTTGAACTGGCCACACAGCGGTTATAACCGGTACCAGGCGCCAAAAAGAGAACCAGCTTCAGCCTCGGCGGGCAGCTGGGTTCCCGACCAGCGCGGTTCCAGAAGCTGCTCGACCTTGGCTGCATTCCAGCCATGGAGCCTCCGACCTGGGTCAACAAGTTCTATGACCTGGGCTTGGGCAGCCAAGGCGAAATTTTTGAGCAAGACGCAATGAGATCTGAATCTGTGCGGGGTGTGGGGCCAGGAGAAGAAGAAGAAGGCCACGTTCAGGAAGGAGATCCGGGCCTCATGGGTGACATCCACCACGAAGGCGACCAGGAAGGCGACAACGACCAGGAAGGAGACGTCGGCCAGGAAGGTGAGAACGACCGCGAAGGCCACGGGAACCAAGAGGGCGGAGGCGGCGACCAGGAGCCGGGGCAGCAGCTGGCTGAGATGGCCCAGGGGGCTGCGGCCGCAGCACCGCAGCCCCAGAACCCGCGACGACGAGTCCAACGCCGTAAGTTCACGCCGGGCCAGGTGCGGGAGCTGGAAAGCATTTACCAACACACTCAGTACCCGGACATGGTCACACGGTGAGTGGCTGCTCTGGGAGGTGCCCAGTTCTCCAAGGGGTCTGGGCTTATTTCTAGGCACATTTGTCTCTGCCCTGTGCCTTCTCCTTCTCTTTCTAAGCCAAAAAGTCACCTGTGCTCTAGGGATGGGGGAGGGGAAAGCTTCTGAGCATCAGGGAAATAGTTTCGTACAGTCGGCACATGAATCCAGCCTGCTTACTGCTCAGCAGTCTTTTTTTTTTTTTTTAATTGTGGTAATTCGTACTTAAAGATAAATTCTGCTATCTTAACCACTTCTCAGTGTACAGTTCAGTGGTGTGAAGTACATTCGTACTGTGCAATCAATCCCCAGAACACTTTTCCTCTTGTAAAACTAAAACTGGACACAGTAAACAACTCCATTCTCCGGCCTGGCAACCACCTTTCCACTTTCGGTTCCTAGCCATTTGAATCCTCCAGGTGCACCTAGAAGTGGCATCACACACTGGTTTTCTCTTTGTGACTGGATTATTTCACTGAGTGTAATGCCCTCAAGTTTCTTCCATGCTGTAGCCTGTGATAGGATTCCTTGCTTTTTAAGGCTGCATAACATTCCGTTGTGTGTAAATATCATATTTTGTTTATCTATTTGTTTATTGATGGGCACTTGGGTTGCTTATATTCTGGGATTGTGAATAAGGCCTCTATGAACTTGGGTGTGCAAAATTAGGTGGGAGTCACTGTTTCCAATCATTTTGTGTATACCCAGAAGTGCAATTGCCAGATCATATGCTACTCCTGCTTTAAGGGTTTTGAGCAACTGCTCTACTGTTTTCCATAGTAGCTGCACAATTTTACATTTCCACTAGCACCCATGAGGATTGCAATCTCTCCACATTCATCCCAACACTTGTTACTTTCTGCCTTTTTTATATTAGCTGTCTCAGTGGACGTGAAGTGGTATCTTATGGTTTTGATTGGCATTTCCCTATGGATAAGTGATGTTGAGCATCTTTTAATGTGCTTTTTCAAGTGCTTTGCCCATTTTAATTGTTTAAGAGACTAGTTTATTGTTCCTAATTTCTATTATGTTAAAATACAGATAGCACAAAGTTTATTATCTTAACCATTTTCAACCACAATTCAGTGGCATTAAGCACATTCTTCTTAGTGTGCAACCATCACCACCATCCATCTGCACGGCCCTTCCTCCTGCAAACCTGAGACTCTGTCGTGTCACACCCATAGGAGCTTCTCATATAAGTGGAATCAGGCAGCACCACTTTACATTCCCAGTAATGGGGCATGAAAGTTCAGCTTCTCCCTGTCCTCCCCAAAACTTGTTATTTTCTGATTTTTTTTGCAGTAGCCATCCTAATGGGATGAGGTGCTATCAGTGTGGGTTTTATTTTAATTTCTTAAATTATTAAATAATGACGTTGAGCATCTTTTCATGTACTTAGCGGCCATTTGTGTATCACCTTTGGAGAAAGGTGTATTCAAGGCTTTGCCTTTTTCTCATCTGGGTGTTTTCTCATTGTTCTATTGCAGGGTTCTCAATATATTCTGGACATAAACTCCTTATCAGATATATGACTTGCAAATATTTTCTCCCATCCCGTGGGTGCCTTCTCACTCTATTGGTTGCGTTCTTTCAATGCTCATAAGTTTTTAATTTTGATGTGGTCCAGTTTATCTATTTTTTCTTTACTACCTGTGTTGGTGAATCTGATTTTGTAAATAGGATTTTTGGAATCAGGGTGTGGAGATTGAGATACTGTCAAACAACTGCAATGCTGGGTCCATCTTCTATTTCAAATTTTTATAAGTGCTTCATCAGAGATTTTGGTATTAATTTTTATCTTTTTAAATAGCTTATTAAAATTATTTATGCTGACTACTGAGTTGTTGGTGTCACCTTAAATTTTGAGGGGCAACCCTCTATAAAGCAAATCTTGTGCTGGGAAAGGCAGAAAAGTTTATTGTGGAGGATCTTGAGGAGAAAATGGAAATTTTAAATCAAGCATAAAATGTATATTCATGTATTTCATTTTATTCACAACTCCAAATACTAAACACTTGTTGTTTTCTCCCTTCAGGAGGGACATTGCGAGACGCATAGGCGACACTGAAGACAGAGTGCAGGTAAGTAAACCTGAAAAAGCCCTTTGGCAGGGGAGCCATCCTAAAACCTGTCTCAGGAATTGGACATCTTTGTCCTAGACCTTCTCACGTTGCTGTGTCTGTCTTGTGTTGGCAAATAAGCTTGGCCCTGCCCAGCTGGGCGTGGCTCAGCAGTTGAGCAACGACCTAGGATCCAGGCGATCGGGGTTCGATTCCTGGTCAGGGCACATGCCCGGGTTTCGGGCTCAATCCCCAGTTGGGGGCGTGCAGGAGGCAGCCAATCAATGACTCTCTCATCACTGATGTTTCTATCTCTCTCTCTCTCCCTCTCCCTTCCTCTCTCTGAAATCAATAAAGATATATTTAAAAAAAAAAAATAAGCTTGGCCCTTAGGAATCTTTGTGGAGGGAGATAGGATAGGTGAACTCCAGCCAATGGCTATTTCCCATCACCAGACAGAACACGACTTCTTAAAGGAAAAGACAAAATGAACTGTTTTGCAAAGTCTGGGTATAAAATTAAACATATTCTTTACAAAAATATAGATAATCATGTCTGCAACCATATACATATGTATACATGTATAAGTGTACCGTTGAGGAGAAGGGCAATTTCCCCCCTTCCCTTCTTAGTGCTTCTGGTTGGCCTAACCAGTGAAGTGACACAAGACAGATTAGCAGGGAAAATGAAGAATTGAATTCATATACTTGGAGGTCTCACCGAAGTGGGGCCTAAGGAAATGTCCCAAGCAAGCAGCTTTTATACTTTTTAGAGAAAGTAACAACATATCTGTGAGGAATGGACCAGACAAAGAGACATAGGCTTGGGTGCTTATTCGGTGAAGTATCTAAGCAATGTTAGGCTTAGAAGAGAAATTAGAAAAGAATTAACGAGACATGTTTGTATAGAACACTGGGTCCAGAATTCCCTGTCTCTGGTCCTGAGGATGTCTCTTTAACTCCTGGTGCATGAGGGCACCTTTTATATCAGAGATTTATTTCTTGCTTTTTGGGAGACAGAGAGAGGAGACTCTTGTACCAGCTCTTATTCAAGTAACTCTCATTATAAATAGTCAATTTGCCACATGGGCATATTTTCAGGCATCCTGCCTTGAGCCCCATCAGTGCATACAATAAAGTTCATCTCCTTCTAGCACTGGCATCCTTTAAGGAGCACTTCTCTGTAGAGTCTTATTGAAGCTCAGCCTGACTTTGGAAGTATTCAAATTAGTGCACAGAGGAGCAGATTATAAGAGGGTCCAACTGTGCTAAATTATTTGAAGCCAAGCTTAAGTTGTTAGCTAAATCAACGTATTTATAAATAGTGGGGTGGTGGAGTAACTTATCCAGAGAATGCTCTGAATGGGCATTCTTCAACTGGTATGCCACAGAATTTTTAAAACATGCAGTACCCGCTGAGCTGGCATGGCTCAGTGGTTTAACATTGACCTATAATCCAAGAGGCCGAGGATAGATTCCTGGACAGGGCACATGCCCAGGTTGGGGGCTCGATCCTCAGAAAGGGGCATGCAGGAGGCAGGCGATCAATGACCCTCTCATCATTAATGTTTCTATCTCTCTCTCTCCCTCTCCCTTCCTCTCTCTGAAATCAATAAAGACATTTTTTTTAAAATATATTGATTTCAGAGAGAGGAAAGGAGAGGGAGAGAGAGAGAGGCCCCTTACTGGAGATCGAGCCCGCAACCTGGACATGTGCCCTGACCGGGAATCGAACCCCAATCGCCTGGATCCTAGGTCGAAGCTCAGGTGCTGAGCCACGCCCAGCCGGGCAAGACATATTTTTAAAAAAATAAAACATGCAGTATCTGACTATTCAGTGAGGGGCACTGACCTTTTTTCCCTTACTTTGTCATATACAAAACTGACAACAGCCAACACAATAGTTGTCCTGTGCGAATGAATAAAAATTATACCTATTTTTCTTTGTCAGATCTGCAAAACATACAGGATATGTTTTGGTGCGGGACAGAATTTTAGTACTTAGTTGATGTGCGTCATAATATGAAAGGGGCTGAAAGTCGCTGCTCTATATGAACAACATAGGTTGAATTAAGCTGAGACTGATAGGAGAAGACAACTTACCTGTTCCATCACCTGGTTTTCCATTTGTTTGTAAGTGGTTGGTTAAGCACTGCAGAGTGGCAGCCCCAAGTTGCACATTTCTGAAACTCTTTGATGTATCAACCTGAAAACATTGCTAGAATAATCACATGCTGAGAATGGAGGGAAAGTTTACAAGCTTTGGAAGTCAGTCCACAGAAAAAACAAGTGAGCAAAAAGTAATGTGAATTGAGCTAAGAAGGGTGAAAAGGTTAGAGAACAGTTACATGCAATCAAAAGGGGTCTTTCATATCTTACACAAATTCAGCCTTATGAATCTAAGAAATGCACAAGTGAATATTCTCATGAGGAATTTCTAACATCTAAGGTGTTTTTTCCATTTTGATGGTACCGTTTTGAAGAGGCGAGTTTTGTGGAATTTGTTTGGTGGCAAGGTGTGGCCCCCTTTGCGATAGATTCATAGCTGTGTTAATTCCACATACTTTTTCCCCTCTTGCAGGCTGTGAAGGCTAATGTGTAGGTCATGGGATCAAAAGTTGTATCAAAGTGGTATTTGCCTAAAGGGAAGTGAAGAAAATCAGGCTGGGTTTCTGAGCTTTGCTACAGAGTGCATGTGTGAGTGCAGTGATGGACTTGGGCTGCAGCCCAACAAAGCAGGCCATTGAGTACTGGCATCCTGACACCACAGACTGTCTCACAGGCCTGGCTCAGGTTGGAAAGGTTGGGAGGAGGTTGGGAGCACTTTCTCAGGCTGACAAAGCCTGTGCAGAATTAAAGAAAGAACATAAGGTTTGGTGACTTGCTTTTCCCCTTCCATGGGCTTCCATGGTGCTCTCTCAATGGCATTTGGAAGAGAATAGGAACCTCAAGAAACAAATTAGGGGGAAAATAGTGTTCTCATTTATTTCAAAACCCTACAGCATGAATTTCCACTAAAGCTTAGTACATGGTTTTCCTCCTTTCTTTTGCAAATAGGACAGTTTTGTGAAACAAGTACTGGGAATACAGACCCAATATCAGCCCATACCACAGCTAGCTGTGAACTTTGGTTATGTTTATGGAAATTTGACCACTGGTATATTTGCATCCTCCCAAAGCTTGTTTAGACAATATATTCATGCAGCAGAAAGACCACAGATCCTAAGTGGGGAGGGTAAACATGAGATCCCAGGCAGAGAGATGACCCTTTATGTCACGTAACAGGTACAGTTTGGAAACTTAAAGTATTTAAATACAACATAAACCCCATTAACTAGAACACAGAGAAGATAGGCAAATCTAACTAACAGTTTTGTTTGTTTGCAGAGAAAGTTGGCAGATATTCAGGGAGGAAAATGTTATGAATCCTCTCCATCGTCGTTGATTATCTTCCTGAAATGCCTGTTCCACCGTTTACCTTAAGGATAAGGGATAGGGTTGGGGCTCCTGGTTGAGTAGCAGGGGCTAGGATAACCTGCCATTGTGGAAAGCAGCAGCTCTGGTCCAGGGTCCTGGAATTGTAGCCAGAGCAGAGTGAGCTGACCTGGTCCTGAGCCCAGGATGGTTTTTAGGGTGGGTTAGGGTGGAGTGTGAAGAATTAACAATGTTATGCCTTGGCCAGGTGGCTCAGTTGGTTGGGGCATCGTCCTGTGCACCAAAAGGGTTGTGAGTTCCATTTCCAGTCAGGGCACATACATAGGTTTCCAGTTCTATATAGGTCAGGGTGAGAACAGGAGGAAACTGATCAATGTTTTTCTCTCCCATCAATGTGTGTCTCTCTCTCTCTCTCTCTCTCTCTCTCTCTCTCTCTCTCTCTCTCTCTTTCTGTCTCTCCCTCTTCCTATCTCTCTCTGAAAATGATTAGAAACATATCCTTAGGTGAGGATTTAAAAAAAAAGAGTTGACACTGGTCACAATGATATACCTCTTTCCCCTAAACTTTTGGGTGGCCAAAGATGTTTTTGAGAGTTTTAGGCAATTGGCAGTTGGTCAAGTTGGACTCCACAGTGTTTAACACTACAGGCTAGAATGACAAGGCAGTGTCCCAGGCTTTCAGCAACTCTCATGTCCCAGTGGACAAGCCTCAAACTCCATGGGTCCCATGATTGGCCTTCCTTGCTAGAGCACCTTTTTGACTCTTAAGAGGTTTTAGAGGACTAATGACCCCTTCAACATTCTGGAAGGATATCTTTTATCTAAAAAGCCAGTAAGTTCCTTCCTATTAAGAATTTACTTCATGCAGAAGATAGGATTTTCAAATAAGGATCCTTTACCCTCAATATGACTTAAAACAGGGTCCCCTATTTACCATGCCCAAACTCCCCCACACACAAGGTGACACTATCCCTAGTGAGGAGGGGGCAGAAGCCAGCTTAACTGCTGATAGTCAGCTGTCAGGATACAGACCTTTGTTTATCCTTTTACCAGGAAATGGTGCAACTCAAGCTACATCAGCATCCAACATCTGCCAAAAGCTATTAGAATATTAAAATTGGGAGTAATAGGCCTGTTGAAGCACTTGGCACATAACCGGTGCACACTAGGGGTAAGCTGAAGGGGGGGGGGTGTTAACTTCCCTGAGGTATTTTAGCAATAAGTAAAGAGCTTCTGATGCAGTTGTCTTAATGGCATATAATGTTGCATGTTGTGATTCTTTCTATGATGACACAAACTGTTCAATATACTAAACAAATCCCTTTTCCCCCTCTGATTGTAGGTTTGGTTTAAGAATAAGAGGGCCAAGTTTTGGAGAAATGAGAGACTATCGAGGATGAGGAATGCACTACCGGCTACCCTGAACCACCTCTACTTTACAGTGTTGGAGCGGCCCTAGAATATGATCCTTCTTCAGGATCCTGAGTGGAAGCAGTTCTTGTGCCACTCACCCCTATGCCGCCCATGCCACCCTCATGCCCTCTGCACTTATGTTTTCAATAAAGAGGTACATTCTCAGTATGTTTGTGTTTGCGTGCCATGTGGGACTAGTAGGGTATGTATGGAAATTGCAAAGGAAGTGCCATTTTAAATGAATGACAAGGAGGCCTCCTTTCATGAGATGACCTCCCCGAATCACTGTCGGTAGCCCCTGCACATCACTGACATATCCCAGGTGCCCAGAGTGAGTGTGCACTGACCCATACCTTCTCTACTCCCACCTTCATCCCATCCTCATCCCCACCCTGCCTCTTTAGACAATAAATATGTGCCAGATTGGGCGGGGTGTGTCCCCAGTGAGAGAACAGTGTGTTTCCTGACAGGGTGACCTCCATTCATGCGGATAAGTTCAGGCTAAACACTGGACTTGAAGGGAATCGTCCTAGAAGGCCACTCCCAGGGCTTTATGGGAAGGTGACCATCAAACCTTCATCCCATGTGCTACAAATCCTGTTCTCCTTCCCTCTGGGGGCAGAGATTGGGGAGTATTCTGGCCAAAGGATCCGAGGCTTCAAAAGAAAACTGAGAAGATATTCCATCAAGGCCACAAAGATGCTCTTCTCCCTTTTCTCTCCTCCCCCTACCAGCCTAGGAAAGCCTGTTATCACTCCTTCCTCAGCTTAGAATGCACCTATCACACCTTCAAATGTATCTTGTCACCTTCCAAATCTTTGAGAGAATTCCAGAGAAGGCCACCCTCTAGGTGTCTGCCTTCTCCTGTTCCAGAACCTCCTGGAGATGTGCAGTGTCCACGAGTTTCAGTTTTATATCCTACATGAGTGAAATCACATGATTCTTAGCTTTTTCTGACTGACTTATTTCACTTAGCATAATATTCTCAAGGTACATACATGTTGTTGCAAATGGCAGTATTTCATCCTTTCTTATAGTTGCGTAGTATTCCATTGTGCACATGTACCACATCTTCTTTATCCAGTCCTCTATCACAGGACACTGGTTGTTTCCATGTCTTGGCCACCTTGAATAATGCTGCAATGAACACAGGGGTGCACATATCTTTGTGAATACATGTTTTTGAGTTTTTCAGGTATATACCCAGGAGAGGGATTGCTGTGTCATATCATAGCTCTATTCTTAATTTTTTGCCTCTCAGCTTTTAGAAAGGAAGCCAGGGTTGTTGTTAGTCCTCTCTTAATAGGCATCTTCCTCCCCCTCCCAGGGCCTCAGGGACTCCATTAGCAAAAGTACACATTAAAGCCTTGACATTAATAGGGCCTCTAACTGTGTGCTGTATCCCCAACTGCCGGGTGTTTGAGATGTTGACAAAGGTAAGTTTGCTTTATCTCTTTGAGAATAAATAAATAGGCTTTTAAATAGCTAACACTTAAATAGCACTTGCCAAGTGCTGGGTCCTGTATTAGCCACTTTACAGATATTAACACATTTGATCCACATAAATAAAGTAGGTACAATTATTTGTATTTTACAGTAAAGGAGACAGTACAGAAAGTTTTAGCCACTTGTTCAGGGTCAGGGGTCTGGAACATGGACAACCTGTCTCTGGGGCTTATATTTCTCAACCACTTTACACTGTCTCCCAGGATCATACCCATCTCCTCAGGTTGTCTGACTCTTCAACACAATAGTACACCTGAAGAACCTGCCTGGCATAGAAGTGTCCTATAGCCATTCATGCCCTATTTCTTTCCTTCTTTCCTCCATTAAGAAAAAGCAGTACCCAAATCACAAAAGTTCCTGGAATTCAAAAGTTGCTCCAGTCATCTAAGATCCATCCCTATAAAAAGAAATAAAAATGGTGCTTGCAAGTCCTTTTTCTGAGAGAAGATCAATGTCAAAGTAAGGGATGAGTAACATCAAGACCTAAACTGCACTCCCGCCAGCTGGTGTTGCTCAGTGGTTGAGCGTCAACCCATGGAGATCGAGGTTCAATTCCCAGTCAGAGCACATGCCTGGGTTTTGGGCTCCATCCCCAGTAGATAGCTTGCAGGAGGCAGCCTATCCATGACTCTCTCACATCATTGATGTTTCTGCCTTTCTCTCCCTCTCCCCTCCTCTCTCTCAAACCAATAAAAATATTTTTATTTTTTTTAAAAAAAGCAAAGTAGGGATGCAGGCTCCCGCAGTCTGTCCTCAAGTAATCTCCTAGCTTATCATTTCATCTGAATCACTAGCCTGATTCATGGACTTTGGGGGAGAAGGGAACAGAACCAGAGAGTCCCATCCATTAGTTACTGACTTCCCAGAGGTGAGATTCGTGCTCAGAGTCCACAGGACAAAATAGACTGCCATCGCTCCAGCATGCTGGGGCTGCTAGAGTGAGCTCCGCACTTTCTCCACCCCTACCTCTGACCTAAGGTCAGCAAGACCTGCGCCCCCTGGCGGTCATCCAGGGCTAGGCAAGAGGCTTCTCCAGATACTCCTCCAAGGGCTCCAGGGGCCACTGTGGGCCCCTGGGCCCCGCCCCTTGCCCACCCCAGGTCCGCTTGCACTATCCAGCAAAGTTCTTTGCTCCGGGCAGTACCCGCACCCAAATCGAAGTAGTCAGCTAAACTGCACGTTGGAGCCCACGCATGCTCGCCCCATACCCACACCCTTCTGGCAAACACCCACCCCCGTTATGGTCACGCCCTGGTTGCGTGCGCATCCCAGCAGGTCCCACCACCACCAGCACCGCTTGAACCACGCGCCAGAAAGAGGACCCGAGCCAGGGATCGCCGCAGGTCAGAGTACAGAGTAAGCACTCAAGACATGCAGCCTTCGCCCAGGTGCAGCCGTGAAGACCCCGGTTACTGCAGCCTGGGAGTTGATGAGCTCCTAGAAGAGCTGCATGGTCAGTGCCTGGACTGGGGCAGGTGCTTTGGCGAACTCCAAGAAACGAACTTTCCCTAGGAGTGGCGAGTAGACCAGACGCCCCTGCTGTGTGGCCACTGTTGCTGCTCTCAGGTTCTGGGGATAATTCCCATTGACCCACGCACCCCAAGCTCCAATGCACTGATTGCTCTCTCTTTTTCATTTGCAGATACCAAGCCTATAGTGACCTCAGTAATTGCAACAGCAGGAGACGTGGAAGAGGATCTGTGGAGAGCAAAGTTAGCATTACTGACTCCATCTTGAATTTGAGACTTAGCATAACTAACTCCATCTTGAGATTGAATCGTATTGTCTGAAGACATAGAAGTTTGGGCCAACAGCCAAATTTTGGGCTGCCAGCCCAAGGGAGGCAACCAACAGGTGCAAACAATAAGGTTGACTAGGCACCTCCACAGATGTTGCCAAATACTTTGATTTAGGACTTTGGGAACTAATCTCAGGAGGTCACAAGCAAATCTAACAAGTGCAGGTAAAGGGATACACCTCCACAAGAAGGATAAAAATTAAACTAGAACAGTGACACTTGCTATTCGCCCTCCTGTGAATGAGCCGTGCTGACCTCTGGTGTACCTGTCTTGGTGGCCATTGAGTATTCTGGGGCCTTGCTTTCTCAAGCTGGTCTGGCAGTCTTCCTTGCAAGACATGGAACCCCTGGACACCAAGGCTTCTGTGACTTGCCTGTGGGGAGGGCTCCAAGCGACCAGCGATCACCACTCTGCAAGCAGCCTGGACCATAGGACATTTGGGACCGTTGGACTTTCAGTCTGTTAACCCCCAATACTTGTGTGTTTACTCTGATGTGTTTGTGATTTGGATTAATCCTGCAAGTAATAAAAGCTAAGTTGACAGCATAGTCACCTGTGTTGGCTCACTGTTGTTACTTGGTGTGGGGAACCTAGAGGGCCAAGTGACTACCTAGGGTCCCAGGCTCTATCAGGCACCCCTGATACTGGCATGGGATCAGGACATCCAGTGACATAGGAAAGGCTATACTTGCAGCCAGAATGCTCACGACAAAAGGCAATTGATGTGAAAGTGTAGAGCCTGGTGTCACAAAAGTTAGGTGTAGGTTTTCTATTCAAAACTTTCTTATTAGAAATTTCCTCAAATCTCCATCCCAAATCATATAACTTCTATTACTTCATTTCTTGGTCCTCACCCATGACCAATTGTTTTTACATAAAAGATATCCAACATAGTTGTACAACAAAAATAAAAATTAGTCCCTAAATATTGAAAGTAAAATTAAACAAATGAACCTGTGTATTAAATTAGTGGCATAACCAACCACACAGAGGGAAACAAGCACTTCATTAATCAAATGCTTCATTAATTAAAGCACTTCATTAATTAGTGGCATCACCATACAGAGAGAAACAGTTTCATGTCTGTTTAAGATAGTAATTTCATCAAGCATCCCTAGTAGGGGTATGCCCTAGGGATAAAAAATCTTCAACTCTTTTCAGTAATTCTTTCGTTGGTGGTAATGTTGGCATTTTTACACTGACACTGCTATATGTGTATTGTGGGATAAAATAAATCAGTAATTATACTGGGGACATTGAGAGATGGAATTTTTATTCAGAAAAAAAAGGAAATACAGATATAAGATTATTGAGGTTAAATAAAATCTCTGTGGTCCTGAATGGAAGTACAAATGTGAATAATTCATGGTGTATTTTATCTTCAAATAAGATATTACCTCTATTCACCAATTGGGGGGAAAAAGATATCCAATAGCATGGTCAACTTTTCCATTTAGCATTATGTCATAGACCTTTAAATTCCAAAAAAGGAGGTTTCCAATAATTAATGGCATTAGTTTTCAAGGTCTGATAAGTTACTTCTTAGAAGCAAAGGCCCAGAGGCCATCTAGCTACTAATAGAATGGATCCAGAATTTCCACAGAAAACTCACTGTGTATTCAAAAATTAAAGTCTGTAGAATTAGTGTTTCAATGCTCTTTCATTTTAAAAACAGTGTAAAATGAATAAAAATAATGATCATTAACCATGTGTTGCTAAGCTAGTATATGATGGGACTATTTTAAGGGCCCAGACAAGGAGAGGGGTTACAAATTCCTTTTGCTGGAGTACATTGGTGGAGATGGATGGGCGGGGGGGGGGGGGGGGGGGGGAGAATGTGCAAATTTTCTGTAGGCTGCAAATTTAATTGGAGTGTATGAGGCTCAAGTCATTAATATAGAATGTGTGCCCTCTAAGCTAATTGGGAAATATGGGGCTTAGGAATCATTGCTGACCGCCAATTAAGATAAACGTTACTTATTTTGCTTGGAATTGGAAAGAAAATTTTGCCTGTGTGTGTGTGTGTATTCGTGTATGTGCACGCGCATGTGTACACACATGTACACAAACATGTATGTTAAATTACATGCGCTTGTTGTTCATACGGTCGCTCAGTAAAAAGTGGCCTGTGGCCTGTCGTCCCGTCTTTCCCTTCAGCTATTTCAATTCGAGGATGAAGAAAGGACAAGGTCCCCAGTCCAGTTTAGACTTGAGCAACCTCGCTCGGAACCGGAAAGATGCACCGGCCCGGTTGCCCCACCGGCTTCGTTATGCGGATACACACATCGCCTCCCGTCGGCAGGACTAGCTAGGTCCGGGGAAGGTATTTGCCAACGTACCCGGAACTGTTTCCAAGGTTTTCTCAGGTTCAGGTTGTCGCGCGGTGACAGTTTCTGGGTGCCAAGGCTGCCGATATCTTCCCAGGTTAACTAGATCGCCCCCTTCCCCTCCGGCTTCGGGGACCCAGCGGCAGCGATGGCTCCGGTGTCTGGTTCGCGCAGTCCGGAGAGGGAGGCCTCGGGCTCCAGGGCGAAGTACCGCAGTTCGTCGAAGAGCCCTAAACCCAGCAAATCCGCCCGCTCCCCGCGGCGCCGCCGCTCGCGCTCGCGCTCTTGCTCTCGGTCTGGGGATCGGAATGGCCTCAGCCATCAGTCGAGTGGCCTCAGCCAAGGCTCCCGAAATCAGCCCTACCGCTCCCGCTCGCGGTCACGCTCTCGAGAGCGGCCCTCTGCGACGCGGGGCACCCCCTTCGCTTCTGCCTCCGCGTCCGCCTATTATGGCGGCTACTCACGCCCCTACGGGAGCGACAAGCCATGGCCTAGCCTCCTGGACAAGGAGAGGGAGGAAAGCCTGCGGCAGAAGTGAGTGAGATGGACGCAACCTCTCCTGCGCCCACCTGCCTTCCGAGTCGATTTATAGTTCATCCCTACTGACTATTCGCATTTCGCTCTTTCTGTGTGCTTTGCGCCCATTTTCATCCCTTCAGCCCACGCACAACGCCTTTTTCGCTCTTTCCTTTCTTTAGGTTTTCACTCATCCTCAGGCCCATTTTTACAGTGCCCTGGTCTCCCGCTACCCGCTTCTGCCTCCTAGCTTGTAGCGGGCATGGCCAAGAGCCTCAGACCTACCGGAATTATATAGCATTTTCTTGATTGCATGGTTATCATTCATGAGCATGTTTTTATTCCCCACTAGACTGGTCTCATGGAAAGGAGGAGCCCTATTTTATTGATTACAAAATTCACAGTACTTTGTAGGAACTCAACCATTGCTTGTTGAATGATCAGACAGGTTTGAGATGGTCACAGGATGTGTAAGTGGAAGAAAATGTTCTAAAGCGAACTGGGAAGGGTTGAAATGAAGGGTTTAAATTGGAGAGGAGAAAAACCTCTGAGACAAGATAATTGAATGAATGTAGGAAAAGTGGGCTGCTAAACTGTAGATTAGGCTACACTGAGAAAGGTTGTTAAGTGTTCTCAATCTTACCATGAAAAGTAAGGTCAGGGTGAGATCAGGTCTGTAATTAGAGTATTGGAGTAGGAAAATGGATAGTTTAAAAAGTAGAAAGGAAAAGGGTTATTATAATTATTGCTAAGTCTTAATATCGAATGCTTATTGAGTGTTAAATTATGTCAGGCACTGTACTAAGTGCTTTACATGCACTGGGTGTTAAAAAAGTATTACAGGCATTAAGGTTATGGTTATAACATCTGGGAGAAGTCCCCATGAATTGTTTTCTTCCAGGAGTGGGAAGTCCATAAAGCACAGTGATGAAAAGGACAGGCTCCAGAATCAGACTTGCCTGAATTTGAAGCACAGCTTTGCTACTTAATAGCTGTGTGACCTTGGCAAGTTACTTAACCTCTATGAGCTTCATTTCTTCACTGCTTAAAAGGGGATAAAATTAACAATTGCTTTTAGAGTTGTAATGATTTAGTGCTCAGAACATAAATAGTCCTTAAGTGTTAGCTATTAGGTTTTCCCACATGGGAAAAGAAACAGTTAAGTTGGAGACCTCCTCTCCAATTAAGTTTTTCAGAAAGTTATCCTAAGACTGTGTCAATCGAAAAGCACCCAGCTTCTTACTAGACAGTCCTCACTAAAAGATGTTGGAACTTCTTGGATGAAATTTGCATTTGTACATTTAGAAGATAAATAATTTATCTTAAGAGGGCAGGTGGCAGCAGGGATGAGAATTTAACTGCTTGCCTTGCTCTTTACAGCCTGTCAGGCATTTTCCCCCTGTGTGCATAATATTCCAAGTTCAGTTGGAATATTAGTATGTCCCTTTTTATTTTATTTTTATTTTTTTTAATATGTCTTGGTTTCAGAGAGAGGAAGGGAGAGGGAGAAGGAAGGAGAGAAACATCAATGATGAGAGTCATTGATCCGCTGCTTCCTGCTTACCCCTCACTGGGGATTGAACCTCAGTCTCCAGGATCATAGGTCAGTGCTCAACCGCTGAGCCATGCCGGCCGTGCAGTATGTCCCTTTTTGAGACTATTTCTTCAAGTGGGGAACCCGACTCTAACTCCATGATTATAATACCTTTTCCCCTGAATAAAGAAGTAAAAAATAATTTATTCAAACAATCTAACCAATTATATTTATTTTGTAAGATTTAAAAAAAAAAAAAAAGGAATCACAAGCAGCTAAACTTTGAGGAATTGAGCCTTAGGTTTTTTGTATTTTGTTTGTTTATGAGTAATAACAAAACTTAAGAGAAGACATCACAAACATAAAACAAGAAAAAAATTTTGTGTCTCCAAGAGTAGATAGAGATGTACTCCTTTTCTAAAGAACTAAAGGGAAAACTGAAAGAAAACAGACCCTGTATTTCATTGAGTACAGTTTTTGTCAAATAAAACTTTTGCTTTCAGAGCTTCCTTTATTTTTTATTTCTTTATTTTTTATTTATCTTTATTGTTGAAAGTATGACAGATGTCCCCCCTTTCCCCCCTTGACCCCTTCTATCCCACTCCCACACACCCTCCACCCCCCCCCAGCTTCCTTTATTTTCTACCTCCAATGCTTCGTTTTTATTTTCTTCATTAATTCTTGAGTTTCAGCAAATGGAAAGTTTGACCAAACAAAAGTAATGACTTCTCTTTATTTTCATAAATGTGTGTAAACAAAAGAAGTATTTCCAAATGTAAAACTGTTTCTGTCACATATTGCAGAAGATGAAATGAGCAGCTGGGAGCTATGTCATGTATGCAGCAGAAAGCATGCACTTGAAATGCACCAGGCTGCATTTCTGGCCCAGCCTCTCAGGCTGTCTATAGTCTGTACTATTTGATAGTACTATCAAAACATCAGATCATAATTGTTGAGTTTACACTTAAGGCAAGTTTTTATTAATTTAAAGTTTAAAATGTAAAGTGAAAATAGGACTTAACTGGACTCCTTTGAGTTTGGTTACATATTTAGGAAACAATTTATTTATGGAGTTATAATTTATATGCCTGTATCTTCTAGGAGATTAAGTGAGAGAGAGAGGATTGGAGAATTGGGAGCTCCTGAAGTATGGGGACTTTCTCCAAAGAATCCAGAACCAGAGTAAGTGATTTAAAAATATTTTTCAAAATTTAACATTTGTTTAAACCCACAGTCTTGTCAAATGTTTTGTTAAGTTAAGAACTTTAAGTACAGCTCACATTTTTCTCTTTTCTTGTCATTTATGCTATTCTACCCCTTAAGTTTTAAAAAGAGTGAACATACCTAAAGTTTAAAACATGTTGCTAGTAGATTTTAGCATGCTAATAGTTTTCTTAAATTGTTATTCACGGGGTGCTAATTTCCTATTCATAGGAGGGTACAATGTTTAAACAAATACATTCATATTATTTCTAATTATTTTTTCTCAATCAAATAGCAGATTCCATGTCAGATGTTAGCATTACAGAGGGACATTTTGAGATATAATTGACATACAACATTATATTACTTTCAGGTGTACAACATAATGATTTGATGTGTGTATACAGGGGTGGGCAAAAGTAAGTTTACAGGAAAAGAGTATAATAGTTAATAAATAATAATACAAGAATAAACTCTGGCCCAGCCGCGTGTGGCTCAGGGGTTGAGCATCGACCTAGGATCCAGGAGATCGAGGTTCGATTCCCGGTCAGGGCACAGGCCCGGATTGCGGGCTCGATCCCCATTGGGGGCGTGCAGGAGGCAGCCGATCAATGACTCTCTCTCATCATTGATGTTTCTATCACTCTCTCTCCCTCTCCCTTTCTCTCTCTGAAATCAATAAAGATACATGTTTTTAAAAAAAGAAAATAAACTTCATTTTTTAAAAAAAGAATAAACTCTTGTTTCCCATACTCACAATTGTAAACCTACTTTTGCCCCACCCTGTGTATTCTTGGCTCCTTTGTTGTAAATTAATTGACCATATATGTGTAGGTTTATTTCTGGGCTCTCTATTCTGTTCCCAAATGAGTTTTTTTTACAATGAATATACTGACATGGTTTTGTTTTGTTTTCCTGTGTCAGATAGTATCTGACGGCTTAATTCTTTTTCATTTTTCTTATTTTTTCTCTCTGATTCTGTTCATAAGTTTCTTCTTCCCTCTCCTCTGTTTCTGTGTCTACTGTAGGTTGAGTTGAAACCATGGGCTTGACAGATAAACTTGTCATTTGTGAAAGGATGATAAAGCATTGTTCTTACAAATACTTTTGGAAAATGCTTGAAGAATCTGACCTCAAAGAATTAAAGTTGGAAAGATAAATAATTTGGGGGGCTGTACCTAAATTATTCTAGATGTGATTTTCAAAGAAAAGATATGATATAGGAATTCCTTTTCTAAACTATTATGGAATTTTTATAATACTCATTTTCAGAATTCTCTAACAGAATTAAACATATTTATACTGTAGTGCGCGATATTCTTCTTGCTCTGGGGAGACAGAACGGTTGCTGCTCTGCCATGTGTCCTTTACACACGTAGAATAAAACTATGACGTCTTCCTTCAGCCTTCCTATTTCCACTTTCTTTCATCTTTCCTTACAGCTCCCATTTCCTTACTTTTGCCCTGTGGTTTCTTCTGAAATTTAAATCTTACACACTTATTTCAATTTGAACATCCCTTTGTAAACTAAAGCATTATGCAAGTGTCAGTGATTATTATATTATTATGAAGGTGGTAAATCCTTAAACTGTACTCTTAGCAAAGTAGTCATGCTTGCTTTTAATGGTTCTTGGAAATTGTTTGTTACTGAAAATTTTTAACTCCATATTTTTATACTCTGTGGTCCATATTTCATCACTTTTCTGATTGTTTTTTTTTTTTTTCATTTACAGTCAACATACAATATTATATTAGTTTCAGGTGTACAACCTCATGATTAGACATTTATATGACTTACTAGATAAATCTAGTACCCATCTGGCACCATATACAGTTATTACAATATTATTGAGTATATTTCCTATGCCTTACTTTATATCCCCCTGAATATTCTGTAGCTACCAATATGTACTTCTTAATCCCTTCACCTCTTTCACCCATCCCCTCAACCCCTCTCCTATCTGGCAACCATCAAAATGTTCTCTGTATCTACGAGTCTGTTTCTGTTCTGCTTATTTGTTTTTTAGATTCCACATATAAGTGAAATCACCTGGCTTTTTTTTTTAATCTAACTTATTTCACTTAGCATAATACTCTCTAGGTGCATCCATGTTGTTGCAGATGGCAAGGTTTCATTAATTTTTATAGCTGAGTAATATTCCATTGTATATATACACCACTTCTTTATCCAGTCATCTGTTGATGGACACTTAAGTTGCTTCCATATCTTGGCTGTTGTAAATAATGCTGCAATGAACATATGGATGTACATGTCTTTTCTTTTTTGTAAATTTTTATTTATTGATTTTAGAGAGAGAAAGAGAGACATCAGTTTTTGTTGTTCTGCTCATTTATGCATTCATTGGTTGCTTCTTGTACGTGCCCTGACCGGGGATTGAACCTGCAACCTTGAGGTATTGGGACGATGCTCTAACCAACTGAGCTACCTAACCAGGGCTATATGTCCTTTCGATTTAGTGTTTTGAGTTTCTTTGGATAAATACCCAGAAGTGGAGTTGCTGGGTTCTTCTTTGTCTCTTGTTAGAGCCTTTGCTTTAAAGTCTATTTTGTCTGGTATAAGTATTGCTACCCCAGCTTTTTGTTTTGTTTTGGTTCCATTTTCATAAAATATCTTTTTCCATCCCTTTATTTTCAGTCTGTGTGTGTCTTTCAATCTGAAGTGAGTCTCTTGTAGACAGCATATGTAAGGGTCTCGTTTTCTTATCCATTCAGTTACTGCATACCTTTTTTTTTTTTAAATCCTCACCCAAGGATATGTGTTTATTGATTTGAGAGAGAGAGAGAGAGAAACATGAATCAGTTGCTTCTTGTAGATTGCTTGTCTCCATTTTATTTAGTTCTTTTTCTGGAGTTTTGTTCTGTCTTTCATTTGGGACATGTTTCTTTGTCTCCTCATTTTGGCAGCCTCCCTGTGTTTGTTTTTATGTATTAAGTAGAGCTACTACATCCCCCAGTCTTGGTAGAGTGGCCTTATGTAATAGGTGTCCTGTAGGGCCAGTGGCACAGCATTCCTGGTCACCTGAGCTGGGCATTCCAGGTGCTCCCCTGTGTGGGCTGTGTGCACTGTCCTGTTGCAGTTGAGCCTTGATTGCTGTTGGCAGGGCACTGCTCCCCCTCAGGCAATCGGCTGCAAGGACCAGCTGCAACTACAGCAGAGAAGCTGCTGTTCAGGGGCCAACCCCACAGAACAGGACTCGATTCAGTGGGGCTTTGATGCCCACTGAATCCATCCTTTGAGTTTGTCGCTTGTGGAGGTGGTTGGGTTGTAATCCGGCGTGGTCTGAATCTGCCCACCAGAGGTGTGCTGGCTCTGGGGCCTCCTGGGAGGTGCAAGGTCAGCCACTGCCTGGGTCCACCCGGCATGAACTACTGCAGGTAGCTGCTACCTCTGCTGGGCTTGGAGGTGCCTGGGAGAGGCCAAGCTGCAAACCAACTCCAGCTGCCATTAGTTCCAGGCCTGGAGCCACTTAGCAAGAGGTACAGGGTACACAGAGGCCATATACTGCTTGTTTGGGAGATTTTAGCAAAATCCGAAGCATGAGGCAAGAGAGATCCTTTGTATGCAAAAGCCACTGGAAACGCCTTGGGTGTGCCCGCAAGTTGGGTGGGGCAGGGTCTCAGGGAATCACCAGGGCCAGGCCGACAGTGTTAGCCACCTTCACGGAGACTCAGATATGGCACCCACCTGCTGGATCTCTGTGGGGAGGGCTCAGCAAAGGAATAGTGGCCTCTGCCAGCACTTCTGTCTGGGAGAAAGCTGCCCCTCCAGCTCTCACTCTGAGGCCAATCAGTTCCTTCATGCACTGATGCCTTTTGAGCTGCTGCCCCAGTGCTGGAGCTCAGAGTGACTGAGTCTAAATGAGTCCATGCGGAGGCCCTTTATGAGGAACACCTGGGACTCGAGCAGCCCTCTGCCTTCTCAACCACAATCCCCGCTGGCTTAGCCAGAAGTTATGGTGCCTTCTCTCCCTGGCACTGGAACCCTGGGCTGGGGGTTCTGATGGACTGGGACCCCTCAGTCCTCAGAGGGGACCTCTGCAGCCGAGGTATCCCTCCTGATTTTTTTTTAATCCTCACCAGAGGATATTTTTTCCATTGCTTTTCAGGGAGAGTGGAAAGGGGAGGGGGGGAGAGAGGGAGAGGCAGGGAGGGGGGGGGAGAGAGGGAGAGGGAGGGAGGGGGAGAGAGAGAGAGAGAGAGAGGGAGGGAGAGAGGGAGGGAGGGAGGGGGAGGGAGGGAGGGAGGGAGAGGGAGAGAAGAGAGAGAGAGAGAGAGAGAGAGAGAGAGGAGAGAGAGAGAGAGAGAGAGAGAGAAAGAAGAAAGAAAGAAAGAAAGAAAGAAAGAAAGAAAGAAAGAAAGAAAGAAAGAAAGAAAGAAAGAAAGAAAGAAAGAAAGAAAGAAAGAAAGAAAAAGAAAGAGAGAGAGAGAGAGAGAAGAAAGAAAGAAAGAAAGAAAGAGAGAAAGAAAGAAAGAAAGAAAGAAAGAAAGAAAGAAAGAAAGAAAGAAAGAAAGAAAGAAAGAAAGAAAGAAAGAAAGAAAGAAAGAAAGAAATAGAAAGAAAGAAATAGAAAGAAAGAAATAGAAAGAAAAAGAGAAACATGGATGTGGGAAAGACACATCAATTGGTTGCCTCCCACACGCACCCCTACTGGGGCCAGGGATCAGGCCTGCAACCGAGGTATGTGCCCTTGGTCAGAATCAAATCCGGGCCCCTTCTGTCCCAGGGCTGATGCTCTAAGCACTGAGCCAAACCGGCTAGGGCTCCTTCCTGATTTTTAACTGCCATATGTGGGTGTGTAACTAGCCCGTTGCTGTCTCTGCGCCTCCTCAGTGTGGCTTCTTCTGTAATTTTTAGTTGTAGGGCTTCTGTTCAGCTAGATTTCAGGTGATTTTGAATGTTGGTTGTTCTGTAGTTCAGTTGTAATTTTGGTGTGGTGGTGGGAGGTTCCAAGTACCGCACTTACCTACGCCATCATCCTGACTGGCCCCCCCATTTTTCTGATTCTTATAACCATGTTCTTTCATTTCAGCTCTGATGAACACACACCAGTAGAGGATGAAGAGCCAAAGAAAAGCACCACTTCAGCTTCCACTTCAGAAGGTATTATTTTAAACACAGAACATTCTATTTAGAAGTTTAAAAATCAGTTTATAAATAGTTGAATATTAGGCTCTGTGCTTTTGTTCAAATTGTCTATCCCATTCCTTTTCAGTATTTCAAATACAGTAAAATTGATACTCAGAAATACTTCTTTACAAGTTAGTTTTTCTTTCTATTTTATGTAGAAGAAAAGAAGAAGAAGAAGAAGTCCAGTCATTCAAAAGAAAGGTCCAAGAAGAGGAGAAAGAAAAAATCATCTAAAAGAAAACACAAGAAGTATTCTGACGATAGCGACAGTGACTCTGATTCTGAATCAGACTCCAGTGGTAAGAAAGCCAGCATCATTCTGCCAGCCTCGCTTCAAAACTGCTTTACTTCCTAAAGTTTATTTCAGAAGTAGATTCTTAAAAACAATAATAATAGTCACGAGTTTTTGAACACTTACTGACTTTGTGCGGAGCACCCTGCTAAGTGCTTGCTATTTAATCCACACAGTAACTATAGGTAACATCTTAGAGGTGGGGAAAGGGAGGCACAGAGCAGCTTGAAGTACCACCCTCAAGGTCACACCTTTGGGATTCAAACCTAAGCAGTGTGACTCTAGATTGTTTGCTTGTAGTTGTACAAGGCCTGTGGCACTGAACCAAGGCAGGGTTGGGCTGCGAGGTGTGTGGTGCCAAACCAAGCCATACAGGGCTGTATCAGCCCAGTGGAGCAGCTCTTTTGTGTAATTCTCACAGTCAGTGGGCACCTTTGTGCAGTTTTCAAAAAGGCACACCATAAAGGACCCCCTTCAGGCTGGCAGCTGATTTAAGGAAGGCAAACACCCCCTGTGGGGTGGTACATCAAACACTTTTTTTGTGCTCAGTCCTGGCTGATGATTGACAGAGGGTGCCTCCTCTGGGGACCTTACACAAAGGTGTCCCTTCCTCTTGTGTCACCTGGGTTTCCAGACCCCCATTGTCACTTTTCTTCCTCGTTGCTGGAAGACTGGACTTTTTTGTTTTTTTAATCCTCACCGGAGAGTTTTTTCCATTGCTTCTCAGAGAAAGTAGAAGGGAGGCAGGGAGGGAGGGAGGGAGGGAGGGAGGGAGGGAGGGAGGGAGGGAGGGAGGGAGGGAGGGAGGGAGGGAGGGAGGGAGGGAGGGAGGGGAAAGAGAAAGAAAGAAACCGATATGAGAGAGACACATCATTTGGTTGCCTTCCGCACGCACCCCGACCGGGGCCAGGGAACGAGCCTGCAACCGAGGTACATTCCCTTGGCCACAATTGAACCCAGGACCCTTCAGGCTGTGGGCTGATGGTCTAAGCACTGAGCAAAATCGGTCAGGGCAAGACTGGACTTTCTTAAAACCCAAATCTGAGCATGTCAGCCACCTACTTAAAATCCTTCAGTAGCTCCCCACAGCCTTCTGGGTAAAGTTCAGACCCTGATCGATCTGCTCTAATCACATATATCCTCTCACTTTCTCTTGTAGCATCCTCTGTAGCCTGAGAACTACTTTCTGTCTCCTCAATATTTCATGTTCTTTCTCTTAATTTTGTCACTTGATACAGAGAGTTCGCCTGCCTGCAATGCCAGTCTCCCCCTCCTGCGGCTTGGCTTACTCACTTCAACAGTGGGTGTGCATTACTTTTGTAATAAAACTGATTTTAAAAGAAGTAGGTTAAGAGTCACCTTTGCCTAGTCGGCCATTCCTCAGCCACCCTCTCCAGATCAGCCTGATTTTGAGAGTCCTCTATAGGCCTGGAGCGCCTCAGGCTTCCCCCTATCACTCTGGATTCTACTTCTCTCTCTACTCCTGTCTCCTCTGTTAGACTGAGCTCCTGGAAAGCATCCCCCCCAAGCACACCTATAGGGTTTTCTCTCTTTCCATCATGAAAATACCCAAACATTCAGAAAAGTAAAGAGAATAGTATAATACCATATACATATCACCTAGATTTTAACAGTTGTTGGTATTTTGAAATATTTGCTTCAAGTGTTTTTGGGTGTTTTTTTTTTCTGATAGTCAATGTAAATTACACATATCACACTGCCACCCCAAGGATTTCTTTTATGACATTTTCCTATTTAATCACAATACTAATATTTCATGTAATAAAATTAGTGATAATACCCCATATCACCAAATACTTCGTGTGACTTTAATTTCTGTGTCCCCAGGGCCTAGCACACTTCCTGACAAGTAGCAATAAATGAATGAATGAATTTCTGAGTAACAACAAATAGAACAGCAATGGAATATTCACTCAAAAGTATTGGGGGTTTAGAGTTAAATTTGTAAAAAATTTCTAATGTGCTTTAATTTGCAGATGAAGACACAAAAAGGAGATCAAAGAAAGCCAAGAAAAAGGAAAAGAAGAAGAAACGCAGATCGTCAGTTCTTTTCTTTAATTTTTATTATGGAAAAGTTCAAATATATATAAAATTACATAAAACAGTGAAATGATCCCCCATGTAACCATCGCCCAGCTTGCACAATTACCAACTCACAGGCAGCCTCCACTGCCCCCCCCCATTATTTTGAAACCAGTCCCAGATATCATTTCATCCATAAACCAGCATGTTTCTCTAAAAGATAGGCATTCTTTAAAACAAAAAAAAACAACAACACATCATAACTACAGTACTGTTATCACACCTAAAATATTTAGCAGTAGTTTCTCAGTTCTTGGCAGTTTTTGTGCAGTGTCTTCAAATCAGGATCCAAGTAATGCCATAAATTGCCATTAACTGGTATTGTCTCTCACATCTCTAGATCCTCTTTTTGTTTTTGCAAATTGTTGAAGAAGCCAAATCGTTTGTCCTATAGAGTTTCCTGCAGTAGGGATTTTGTTGACTGTATTCTTATTGTTCCTTTTAACGTGTTCTGTTCTCTGTATTTATAAGAGAAACCTACCCTCACCAACCATTTGGTTACCTCAAAGTACAGTTTGTATAGGAAGGGCAGGATAATTGCTTACTTTTTTTGTTTTATGAGTTTTCAAAATACTCATACATGTTTAATGTTTTTTAATCCATTACACTTAAAATTATTGATGCTCAAATTGGTAAGAGCTGTTTTTTAAACTGCTTTATTTCTATTATCTTTCTGCAACATGAGAATTTTATTTCATTGGTTCCCTTTAGGGATCTTTTTTTTATAGTGAAACATGATTTGGTTAAATAAGTTAGAAGCTTTTTAAATTAAAATTCTCTAAGAAGTTTGAATAAGCTGAGAGTTCACATCATTTTAATCAGTCTTTTCATTGCCTTGAAAAAATAATATGCCCTTTAACATGGGAATATTAAGTCAGTTTGTATCAAATTATAATTACAGGAAGAAATACAAGAAAAAGAAGTCTAAGAAGAGCAGAAAAGATTCCAGTGATTCAAGCTCTAAAGATTCCCAAGAAGAGTTTCTGGAGAACCCCTGGAAGGATCGATCAAGTAGGTTCTTCTGATACACTTTGACTCAGAACAGATAAAACATTAAATTAACCAATTAGTCAAAATGTGAATTATTTTCCTGAACATTTTTCATGCAGAGCCTGAAGAACCCTCAGATTTAATTGGCCCAGAGGCTCCAAAAACACTTGCCTCTCAAGATGATAAACCTCTGAAGTAAGTTAACAGTGCATTTACAATATCTAAAGTACCTTCCCAAAAGTGGGGCCCTAACTTACCTTTCCAAGCTTCTTGCCCTCTGCTCCCCCATTTATACCCCAGGTGCCAGCTGAACTGAACTAAATTTCCCTGTTTACTGTGCACTTTCCCACACTGTGCCCTGTTTCCCTTATTTCTTCCCCCAACATGCTTTCCCTTTTCCCAGCCCTGTTTCCTTCACTACCTCCAATTTCTTCCTGTTAAAATCCATACCATCCTCCAAAGCCCTTTTCAAAAGGAGAGGCGTGTGCTGATTCCTAGTACCTTCCCTCCACAAATAGGTGTGATTCCTACCCTGCCCCTCTTTCATCCTCAAACCCTCATAGCATTTTCTATTTCTTTTGTGAAATGTATTATATATTCTACATTATATTCAGTTATATCCTTACTAATATGCAAATTCCACAAGATCAGAGTTTATTTTTGTTTAATAGGTATTTAAGAAGCATTCAATGCATTAAATGAAGGGATGATAGTTTGCAAAGTCCCCTTGAATGAAAGGTAATAGATAATTGTTACTGTGCATGTTATTACTGGTTATAAGGCTAAACAATATGTTAAATTTGAGATATATATATATATATATATATATTTTAAAGGAAAAGGGGAAAAGGAATTTGCTGAAAGCAGCAGCAGGAAAGGCAACACCTGTAGGGATAAATTGATCCATAATTGTAAAACATGAATCTGTGCATACTAACACCAATTCTTTTGTTCTTCCAAAGTATCTCCCCACTTCTGGATTAGTTACATAGGTTACAGTGCATTGTTTACTAATTAAAGTAATTCATTTTGGGCTTCCTAGCATGCTGCCACTCAGCAAATGTTATTCCTGCTATTTGCTGAGAGTAAATGAATTTTTGTGCTCTCTTTAGATGAGGAGATTTTTATAATGAACCTTTCCTGAATTCTGAATTTCTTTGTAGCTATGGCCATGCTCTGTTACCTGGTGAAGGTGCAGCTATGGCTGAATATGTAAAAGCTGGAAAACGTATCCCACGAAGAGGTGAAATTGGTTTGACAAGTGAAGAAATTGCATCATTTGAATGTTCGGGTTATGTAATGAGTGGTAGCAGGTATGTTCTTGGCATCGAAGTCAGTTTCTGTGATTAGATCATTTCCTTCTTTCTCACTACCAGAATTATATTTGGTGATTGATTTTCATTAAGTGACCATTCCTAATGAAAAGTAAAGTATAAGTACTGTTTTAATATTGGTTTTATTGGTATAAATGTAGTTGCCTAAAATTCTAAGTACGTATGCAGCTGAGCCTCATACTCAGCTATGTCAAAGAATCTTTCTTTCCAGTGTCCTTTCTTGTTTCATATTTTGTATAGATAGTTTATCCTCTGGAGGATATAGTTAAATTCAGCTATTTTTTTCTACCCCATGAGGAAAGCATTTTCATAAGACAATGTTTCCTGGTTTCTGAGTTTGCCTCTAGTTCTCTGTGGACTCTGAGAATGAAGAGCAGAAAAGGATTATGACAGACAGGTTCATCATGGGGAAATGAATATAAAATTAGGAAAGAGAAATCAAAGTACCAGGAAGAACAAGGAGAGTAAATAGGGCATCTGTACCAAGATCAAATAAGTTTGGATTTTTAAAAACTATAAACTTTTAAAAGTAGTTAAATATTTTAAAATAAAATTGTAGGCAGATATCTGCAGTACCTCTGAAGCACCTCCAGAATCTTAGAATTCTGAGGACCAACATTTGAAAACATTATATCTGATGATCAGCACAATAAGATAAGAAAAAGAAAATACAGGCATAAGGACTGGAAAGAAGGATATAACACTGTCATTTTTTGGCAATGATATGGATTGTTTATATAGAAAATCCTAAAGAATCTATAGATAAATTATAAATAATAGGAGGGTTTAACAAATGGTTGGATATAAGGTTAATACCCAAAAATCAGTTGCATCTCTATGCACCAGCACAGCTAGAAAATGTAATTAAATAAAAAGAAAACACCATTTATAACAGTATCAGAGAACATGAAGGAGTTAGAAATTAATCTTAATAAAAAATGTCCAGGACCTCTACATGGAAAACTATGAAACATTATTAAGAAACATTAAAAAAGACAGAAATAAATGGAGAAATACCATGTTCATATACAGAAAGGCAATATTGTAAAGTTGTCAGTTCTTCCCAAATTGATCTGTAGATTCAGTGCAGTTTCAATCAAAATCACAACAACAAAATCACAACAGAGTTTTTCATGAAGCTTAATAAGTTGGTTTTAAATTTTATACGTTAGCCTGGTCAGCATGGTTCAATTCCTGGTCAGGGCACATGCACGGGTTGCGGGCTCTATCCCCAGTAGGGGGCCTGCAGGAGGCAGCCGATCAATGACTCTCATCATTGATGTTTCTCTCTCTCTCTCTCCCCTTCTCCCTTCCTCTCTCTGAAATCAATAAAAGATATATTTTTTTAAAAAAAGAATACCTATAAATGACCTGAAAGAAAAGTAGGAAAATGACACAAAGAAGCATTTGTCAGGAGAAGAAATATGTATGGCTTATACATACATAAAAAAGTGTTCATTATCATTGGAAATGGAAATTAAGAACGTACTGGAATACCATTTTGCATGCATTTGATAAACAAAATTTCATAGTTATAACAATACCAAGCATTTGAGAGGATGTGGATCTACAGGATCTCTTAAATATTATTAGTGATGGTGTAAATTGGCACAACCGCTTTGGAAAACAGTCTGACATTATTTTGGAAAGTTGAGCGTTCATATACTTTTATGACCCAGCAACTGCATACCTAGATACCCAAGAGAAGCTCTTTCCCATGTACTAGGAGACACATAGAGGTTTATTACAGCATTGTTCACATAGCACTTCCTATTCCAGATAATCTACTATCTCTACCCTCAGCAATCTAAATACATTGTCATCTCCTTGACTCTCCATCCTGCCACTCCCCCACTGTCATACTAACCTAAAGTGATTCTCCCTTTTACTCACTCAGTTTTCTCTATTTTTTTTAAGACAGCTCAAGCTTCATCTTGAACTGATTGTATAGGATTGGGTATATGCATGTAAAAGAGTCAGGTTTTCACGAAGTTTTCCTTCTAAATAAGTGACCTAAAAAAAATTTTGAAGATGATGTAATAGTTTCCCTCTGCCCCTGCCCCTATACTTTCCTGATTTGTATCTTGTGCTAAATCCCTTCTTTGTTTTCTTTGAGCTGCTACTAGAGTCTAAGTTAAATTCAATTGTAGATTTAGGCTTGGTTCTTTTGGTTGTATGATAAATTTGAACCTTGAAGAAGTTCCACCTAATTGATGACAGCGTAAATCTTTCACCTATCCTGTTATTAATTCCACAAAAGCAAATTCCATGTATTACCTAGCAAGTTTAATAGTTTGCCCTTTCTGGTTGTTTTACTGGAAACAGCAGAACCAGATGTATGCCCTTAGCATTTGAAATTAATAACATTCATGATGTTGACAGGACATCGGAGATCATTATTTAAATACTAAAAATAAATCAAAGGACACGTTGGCAGATAAAATGGTCTTTTGAAAATATTACCCATTACAGAAACAGTTTCTATTTGTCAGTTTTTTTAAGTAAACCACTCTGTATTAAGAAAGGATTAGTGAGAAAGTACTATGAGAATAATTACTGAGAAATTAAGCCAAAAATAAAATTATCTCCAGGCATCGCCGAATGGAGGCCGTGCGACTACGAAAAGAGAACCAGATCTATAGTGCTGATGAGAAGAGAGCACTTGCATCATTTAACCAAGAAGAAAGACGAAAGAGAGAAAACAAGATTCTGGCCAGTTTTCGAGAGATGGTATACAGAAAAACTAAAGGGAAAGATGACAAATAAGGATTTTCAGATTGTGCAGCAGACATTTTCAACAGAAAGTCTGAGTTTCGTATATCAATACAAAAAGATTGTTGTGATCGGAAAAGCTTTACAGTGCTACTGTGCCTTCTATTTAATTCTTTCAGTCCTTCAATAAAAAGCTGCTCATTGATAACACGTTAGCAAGTTCTTTGGGATATTTTGGATTGACCATAAAACTTTCTGGTTGAAAAATCCAAATTATGAATGAAATCCTACTGTATTGGGGGAGGTGACATTGAGAGAAGATGTCAGTGAGATGAGAAACTTAACTCTTACGCCATGGGATGGCCACTCTTAGCTCTACATGATGCTTGCCCCCCCCAACTGAACTTGTGGGAAATTATTATTTCTCTGTGTTGAATGTGTTATAAATGGACTTGATAGAAACATACAAGAGGCCAGTTTTGTTAACAAAATGAAGGCAGTGCTGAAAAAAAGCAAATCTGGAATTTGAAGATTGACTTTTATTGTACAATATATAGTCTGCCTTGGAAATCCTGTATTTCTTTGGTTTTAGTCCCTACCCTCACCCCCAAACCCACAAACCAACCAAAAAGCAAACTAACCCACACACTTGTTGATTTGAAAATGTGAACATTAGTTTTAAAGATTCTTAACAGGTTACTTAAAAATGTTTTGTATTTTTTCCAAATGTAAAATATTGGGAAGTCTACTGCTGTGCCAGTGTAAGTCCATTATTTCCATCTAAGCTGTACTTGGATCATAATTTAAATACTAGACATGAATGGGAGTCAACTGTGGTCAGGAGTTTAATAGGGAAAGTTATAATGAATTATTATTTTAACTTAGTTGTTTTATAAGGATGAAGCTAAAATTGTATTAAACATTTTTGTCTGTCCATGTAATAGGCAGATTTCATTTTAAACATAAACCTTTCAGTTTATTTTTTACCTCATGCAGTTTATTTTTATATAGAACCCCCTCAATTTATCACTTTTTTATGGCTCCTATTGACTTTTAAGTGTGGGAGAAATGGAAATTTCTGGGACTATGAGATTACAGTATTTTTCTTCTCTATTTTGTTCAGTTTTAGTCCTTAGGTCACAAGAGTGAAGGGGGAGGGGACAGTGGGAGTTCGGGTTGTTTTGTTAAGGTTGTTTTGAGCTATGTTATTATTATGGGCCTAGGATAAATTTAAGTTACCTGGGTGATAAGAAAATTCTGACCCTGCTGTTATAAAATGCCCTCTCCTCTCCTCAGAATAGTTTAAAGTCGTTTTTTCAAAGTTTTCAAATACGGCAATCATATTTCAAAGCATAGATCAGAAGTTTTACTGTTTAGCATATGTCCTAGGAAAATGCCTACCTTTAACCCACAACTAGTGAACTGAACAGCCACTTGGCTTGTAGCAACATTTATGACCCCTGAATTTGAAGTTATTTCTATTTATCATCACTGCTGCCTAGCCTAAGAAATCTATTTTTTCCAAAAGTTAAAAGAAAACTAACTAGGTCACAAATTTGTGAGTCCTAATCCATCTACTTCCCTGTATAATAAAACCTAAACTTTAAATGCCCATCTAAATATTTTGTTCTCTAAGAACATTATTTTTTGTCACTGACTTCTAGAGACTGAATGAGTTTTGTTCCCTTATTTTCAGTAGGCAAGATAGTTCAAGTGCAACAATTTTGTGATATATGAATACTGTGGATTTTCATTGTATTCTCCTGTCTCCTCCACAGAGTAGATACTCAACAAATGCTTGTTGAGTAAATGGAAGAAAATATATTCATTTATTTCAGAACTTTACCATTTCTTTCATCAGGGTTTGTTCAGGAAAGATGTACCAAGAACAGCTTCAGTAGCATATTTTTGGAGAAGGGAGGAAAGAATAAAAGGACTAAGAGTATTTTATTTTCAGCTCATAAGAGTTACTGCTTCAAACTATGTTTAGTCACCTGAGCCATATGTCTAATAAGAAGGCTATTGTATTTGAAATACTGTATTTTTTGTATTTTTTGTTTTCCAAGGAGACTTATCTAGTTTCCTACCTCCTTACCTTTTGCTCTAAGATTGTTCCCTCCTTTTTTATTTATTGTACAAATATAACAGTTAAAAATATTTTTAAAATTACCCACAGCCTTTCTACAGCAATTGTCTTTAGGGGTCTGTGTTTACTTCCAGTGCTTGTCTCTGTAAATATGTATTCTAATGTACCTATAAGTAATCACTCCTAATGTAGTTTGTCTTTGGTGTTTTAAAATTTTGCAACCAGGCAAGACAACCTCACAGGGATGGTAGGAACAAGTGATAATCTGGCTTGAGGATGGGAAGAAGACATGAAATAAATAAGGGTGGAGACTGAGCCTTCAGAATGTATTTAATATGAGGCTTAACTCATAATAAATGAAGGGGTCTGTGAGTAGAGAAACCCTTCAGACTGGTTATAGTATGAGCTGTAGAACTGTTGCCATTTTTTCTGTTCCGCAGTTGTGCCCATAAAGAGGTGTGTCTGGCCCTGGCTGGTGTGGCACAGGAGTTAGAGTGTCGGCCTGCACACCCAAGGGTCATGGGTTCAATCCCTAGCCCCACTAGGGTGCATACGGGAGGCAACCAATTGATGTGTCTCTCTCACATGGATGTTTCTCTATCTATCTCTTTATCTCTATGTCTCTCTCTCTCCCTCCCCTCCCTCTCTTCCTCTCTCTCTCTCTAAAAATCAATGGAAAAAATATCCTCAGATGAGGATTAACAACAACAAAAAAAGAGGTATGTCTGGGCTGGACACTTAGCTCAAATGGGGAAATAGGCAGTCAAGTATCAATCTCAGTTGGTCTGATAGGTGAATTTTAGCAACTCTCTAAACTCAGCTTCTATACCTGTATGACTCTGAATGATGCAGAGAATCATGGGAAAACCCTTTTAGGAAATAGAAAACAACGTACCAGTTACTCTGTTAGCATGATGGAAGTTGCCAAATGGAAAATGAATGAATGCAAACAAAATACAGCTGATTATGTGCCACGAGTTTATTGTTCAATAAATATTATGTGGTTTGATGTGCAGTATGGTGTTTTTAATACATTCTGATTAGAAATCAAATCAAAAAACATTCTGTAAGAATCGGACACAATTGAATTAGAAGGGAAATGACTTCATTAAAATATGTTTGGCCTCAACCATGTCCCTCACCCAATTTTCTCGAAAACGAGTCGTTCCTGGTCTGCAGAGGAAGAAAAGCAAATACACCAAAAACTTTTAAAAATAAAACATTGAGACAAAGATTGATTCCCTGTTTACTCTGTTTCATTCCTGGTGAGCAAAAAGCCTTTGGGGGGGGGAGGGGCGATCACTGTCTCTATTCCTTAGGCCCAATCGATAAAAGAATTAATGAGCTCATATGTAAAGATTCTTTAAGAGAGCTGCTATACAAATAAAAGGGAATATTATACATGAGTTAATTCCATGTAATTGTGAAGTTTGCCATAGAAACAATAGACATGACCCACTTTACCACCACCCTACTCCAGCAACTAATCCTCAAGTTTCTAATCACTAAAAAACAAGACATTAAAAAGCAAACAAAAACAGCCTGGCCAGTGTTGCTCAGTGGTTGAGCATCAACCCATGAACCTGGAGGTCACGATTCAGTTCCCAGTCAGGGCACATGCCTGGGTCGTGGGCTCAATCCCCAGTCAGGGGTGTACAGGAGGCAGCTGATAATGGCTCTCATTAATGTTTCTATCTATCTCTTCCTCTCCCTCTCTGAAATCAATAAAAAAATATTTTTAAAAAGCAAACAAAAGCACAATTTCTAGAACAATGGCAGTGTCTTACTTTCAGCCCATCCTAATGGGGTAGGTGGTCCAAATGGGAAAGGTGACCATTACGTGAATTATCTGTGGCTGTGGGCCTGCTGGGTTCCTGGGGTGTGATGACCTTTATCTGCCACCTATTTAAAATAAGTCTCCAAATGTTCATTACCTGTGAAGTAGTGACTGGCCTTCAAAGGTATAAGAGACTTCAATGGGTGCATCCTAAGAGAGAAAAAGACAGTTGTCAGCCTAGACCAATCATACCAAGTCATGATTCCTTCCATCTCTATACTTGTCCATACATACACTCCTAAATCTCTAGACTTCATCTCCCTTGTGAATTGGGAGTCTGTAGGCAGTAGTTCTTTGTCACGTCAAACCTCGGTTCTCCAAAAGATCTTTTGGGCAACAGATACCTTAAACATCGCCACAATCTTGGAAACAAATCAGGAGAGGCTTATGCTCATTGATAGGAGCTTGAGTAAGTCATTTACCTTCTTTACATGTTCCAGTTTATTCAACTGACAGTAGCTACTTTACCTCTTAGGAATGGCACTAGAATAAAATAATATAGATGAACAAAGTTTGAAAACATGTTTAAAGCAGCATAAAAACGTAGGTTGTAATATTGTTTCCGTGGCCCCCACCGATTCTCCCCTCCAAAATTATACTCGGAATTCTGAGCAAGGGCCCTTCTCCCAAGCCCTCTCTCTGTGGTTTATGGTCCTGTTTACTTCCACCAGCATTACTTTCTGATCTCTAAACTTGCCACTTAGCAAGACTGCTGATGGTAGGATATATGACTAGGAAAAGCAAGAGCTCCACATATTTTACCTCTTTCAATTCAGGTTCCAAACTCTCTGACTAGATAAGTTTGTACTAGGATAGGATGAATATAGGATATAATTAGCTCACTATGCAGTCACATATAAAGCCTTAGAGTCAGACAAGGATTCAAATAACTTTTGTGAAAGGATGGAAAGCAAAGGGGCTATAACATTTTAATGTCTGCTCTGTTCCAAGCATTATGCTTGGTATCAACCCTGCTCCTCTAAGAACCCTATGCCTGGATTCATGTTATTTTTACTCTTTTCACACCAGCTATCAACATAGCTCAGATTCATGGTCTACCTAATGGCTACAATCAGTCATTCTTTCAAGTATTTATTGTCTACGATTTGCCAGGCCTTGTTTTACAGGAAGACAAAAATCTCTGCCTTCATGGAACTTACATTCTGGCAGTAGGAGCCGACAAAAACAAGATAAATTATATAGAATATCAGAAGGTGGTAAAAGTGTTATGGATAAAAAGCAAAAGCTTTGGCAGGTGGGGGACTGCGAGTAGAAAGTGCAGTAGAAAAGGTGACAGAGCAGGCCATGCAGTGCCTAGGGGAGAGTGTTCCCATCAGTAGGAACAGCAAGTGCAAAGGCCCTGAGGCAGGACTATATTATCAAAGAGTAGCAAGATCAGAGTGGCTGGAGAGAGTGAGGGAGAAGGAATAGTGGGAAAGCAGAAATAACAGGGACCAGATAATGCAAGGCCTTGTAGGCCCTTACTACTCAAAGCATAGTCTGTGGACCTGCAGTATCAGCCTTGCCTAGGAGCTTCTAAGTAATGCAGAATCTCAAGCCCCACCTCAGACCTCCTGAATCAGAATCTTCCTTTTAACAAGATTCCCAAATAATCTGCATGCACTTTGAAGTTTGAGAAACACCTTGCAATGTGTTTAAACAGAGGAGTGACATAAATTCATTTTATAAGGGTCACTCTGGCGGACTGCTAAATTGAAAAGAGACATGATGAGGGCAAGGGTGGAGGCAGAGGTACCAGTTAAAAGGCTATTGAGCCCGGCCGGGTGTGGCTCAGCAGTTGAGCATCGACCTAGGATCCAGACGATCGGGGTTAGATTCCTGGTCAGGGCACATGCCCAGGTTGTGGGCTCGATCCCCAGTTGGGGGGCATGTAGGAGGCGGCTGATCAATGACTCTCTCATCATTGATGTTTCTATCTCTCTCTCTCCCTCTCCTTTCCTCTCTCTGAAATCAATAACGATATATTAAAAAATAAAATTAAATAAATAAATAATAAAATAAATAAAAAATAAAATAAAATAAAAAAATAAAAGGCTATTGAGCCTGGCCGAATATGGCTCAGCAGTTGAGCATCGACCTAAGGTCCAGGAGATCGTAGTCCGATTCCCAGTCAGGGCACCTGCCTGGGTTGTGGACTCGATCCCCAGTCGGGGGCGTGCAAGAGGCAGCGGATCCATGACTCTCTCATTGTTGATGTTTCCATCTCTCTCCCTCTCCCTTCCTCTCTGAAATCAATAGATATATTTAAAAAGAAAAAAGGCTATTGAAATCATCTTGATGAGAGGTGATGATTTCTTGGACCAGGGTGGTAGAAGTGGAATGGAAAGGAATTGTTGGATTCAGCACCTATTTTTGAAGGTAGGGCCAACAGAATTTCCTAATGGATTGAATGAGGGAGCTGAGGTTGTCAAGGATGATGCCAAGGATTTTGGCCATCATCTGAGATGAGGAAAACTGCAGGTAAGGTTTGGAAGGGAAAATTGGAAGTTCATTTCTGGTTACAATAAGTGAGATGTTTCTTAAACATCCAACTGGTCGAAGTCTGGGCTGGAGATATAAATTTGGGAATCATAAGCTAGAGGTGGCCCATTTAAAGCCAGGAGACTGGGTATGATCATCAAGGCAGTGAGTATAGAGAAGAGGTCCAAGGCCTAAGCTTTGGGACTTTTCAATATGAAGAGGTTGGTGGGAGGAGGAGAAACTGGTAGAGACGGAGAAGGAATGATCAGTGAGGCAGGAGGAAAACCAGGGAGTATGTTGGTCTAGGAGCCAAGTGTAATGTTCCATGAAGGAGGGAGGGATCAGCTGTGGCAAGTGCTGCAGATGGGCCAAACAGGATGAGGACAGAAGTACGACTATTAAGTTTTACAAAGAAGAGGTCGTCAATGACCTTGACAAGAGAAGTCTCCATTTGCATTGAAGTCTCATCAAAGGAAACAGGGCAGAAAAGGAAGAGCTTACCGGAGGTTTGTTTTTGTTGAACTTGATGGTGAAGAAGGCAAAGGCAGAGCCGAAGGCTGTGGGTGTCTGAGAAGTTGGGACACTCCAGCGTACAGAGTAGATGTAGTGGAAGCTGTGAACCAGGTCTCTCGTCTCTATCAACTTTGTGTAGTGCACCCAGCGGTCTTGATACTCCCAAGTCTGTTTCATAGAAAAAAAGAAAGAGCACACAGAGAAGACAAGCAGACTTCTGTCCAAGGCCTCTAGATAAAGGCAGAGCACAATAGTAGGGGTTATGGCCCTGTTTCTGGAGTCCTCTAACGTTTTTTATTGGGATTCAAACTAGTCAACTCCCCATTATCTCCACAAGTGGAGGAGAGAAAAGGTGGAGCTGAAGTGAAATGAGTGACTAATGCAAAGATCACTTGACATTGGGCTTTGGACTGTAGATTCACATGCTCAGATGTGGGTGTGTACATACACACCACACATATGTACACACTCATTTTCTTCCAGACCCTTTCTCGGGCAGCAAGTTTGGTTAATTGGAAAATAATTAGAAAGTGACTAGAATATGTGGTCTGCTCACTTTCCTCAGGGAGACCTAAAGGTGTGACTAGAAAGTAACGAGGCTGATTTTGCAGTTTTTGAAAATCAGACTCACTTCATTGCAGTCATAGGTAGTATATAAAATAAAGTCAGAAAAGGAATGAGTTGGGGAATAGGATCTTCCAGATCCCTCAGATCCCTGTCTACACCCTTGGAAGAGCCTCCCCTCCAAAGCACAAATCTTACCAGCACCTAGAGTCCACAGAAGTCATAACACAGCCCTGATTCTTATCACAGGGCCTTGAATGCTATAGGTACTTAACAAGTTCAAGTCAACCGAACCCCCTTGGGCTGGCTATCAGGGCACAGGAAACTTCCAAATCAAAAAAGATCCTGAATTAAGATGAAGGTCCACAGCCTGGCCAGCGTGGCTCAGTAGGATGAGCATCGTCTCCCACATACCAGGAAGTCACTGGTTCGATTCCGGGTCAAGGCACATTTCTGGATTGCAGGCTCGATCTCCGGTAGGGGGTGTTCAGGAGGCAGCCAATTGATGTTTCTCTCTCATCAGTGTTTCTACCTCTCTCTCCCTCTCCCTTCCTCTCTGAAATCAATAAAAACATATTTTTTTAAAAAAAGATGAAGGTCCACAGAAGGAAGGAAGTGGGACAATCCCAATGATGTGTGGAAGGAATGTGGTAGGAAATGGTAAAATGATTCCAGGCTCTCCTATTAAAAAAAAAAAAAAAAAGCAGTAGGCTGAACTTCTGCCTCAGCATACTTTATTTCAAGTTTCTACCAAACTGACTATATCAGTCAGCCAGAGAGGAGCACCAGACTCCAAATTCCTTTAGATTAGGGACTGTCTTCCTTCAGAGATCATTCCTCTTAATGAAGTTCAACAGTCAACCCCTTGAAGCCCATAGAAGCGTGCCCCTTTTTTAACCTTTCTATAGTATTTGATATATATTTTTAATTTATCTTTACTGTTGAAAGTATTACAGATGTCTCTTTTTCCCTCCATTGAGCCCCTCCACCCCACATCCACCCTCCCCCACAAGACCTTCTCCACACTATTTTTCAGCCCTAATGTTTGATCTGTCACATAATCATGCACTTTGTAGCATTGGAATGGTCCTTAGAGATCATCTAATGAAGCCCCTTACTTTACAGATGAGGATACTGGGGCCTAGAAATGGGGAAGGACAGTCCAACACAACAGCTGGGATGGGGACACAGGGCTCCTAAGCACCCACTCCAGTTCTCTCTCTACCCCACCAGATGCCTCAGTTCTAAGATTTTCTTCCTCTCAACTTGGTGTGTTAGTGTGTTTTTTCCCCTTTTGGGAACTAAGGCAGCTTTGGCACATTGAATACAACTATCTCCATCAGGCCAATCTCTTCCCATTTTTATCACTGTGCAGGCAGCTGACTTTCATGTAGCTCCAATGAGTGTGTGTTATCCTTGTGTTTTGTAATTTTTACATGACCTTGCTTCATATACTCACTTCCAGGAAACAGTATCTCATTGTGCTATTCTACCATGGGTGGCTTAGCCCATTACATATTACTGGACACTCAAAATCAACAGGCACTGAAAGTATATGCACAAAACTGTTACCAATGGTAAGTGACCTTTGAGCGAGTAGAACTGGGTATTGTGGGGGTAAAGGAGTAACTTTCGTTTTCTACTTTGTGCCTTTTTGCTCACTGGTGATTTTTATAATGATGCTTTATTTTTATTATAAGAATAATTTAAACTGCGTGTTAGGCATTGGAGGTTTTCCAGTTTTTCTCCTACAAAGAACTTGTGTCTGTTCTTGTTGCCAGATTACATTTCTGAAGAGAATAAACCAATTATTGGGCCCATTGTCAATGTAGAAGTGTATGTATCCCTGCCTAACAAGCACATAAGCCTTCTGACACCAGCTTTAATCATTCTTATTCACACTACATTACCTTAAAATCTTTTGAATATGCATTTTTCATTGATAGTAAAACTCTGCATGTTTTTTTGTCATCAAAAAGTCCATTTCCACCCAGCCAGCATGGCTCAGTGGTTGAGCATTGACCTATGATCCAGGAGATCATGATTTGATTCCCAGTCAAGGCACATGCCCAGGTTTCGGGCTTGAACCCCAGTGGGGGGCGTGCAGGAGGCAGCCAATTGATGATTCTCTCTCATCATTGATGTTTCTCTCTCTCTCCCTCTCCATTCCTCTCTCTGAAATCAATAGAAATACATATACATATTTTTTTATTTATTATTATTATTTTTTAAATATATCTTTATTGATTTCAGAGAGAAGAAAAGAGAGGGAGAGAGAGAGAGAGAAACATCAATGATGAGAGAGTCATTGATAGGCTGCAGCCCGCAACCCGGGCATGTGCCCTGACCGGGAATCGAACCCCGATCGACTGGATCCTAGGTTGACGCTCAACCGCTGAGCCCGGCTGGGCTATATATTTTTTTTACTGTTGTTTCCTATTATGGTGAAAAAAGTACATCAGACAGACCTATGATCAAAACTTCATTTTTCTGCTTAAACATAAAGACTTTGGGCCTATTGCCCAACTTCTCTGAGCCTCAAGATTCCTCATTGGTCAAATGGGTACGCTGATGTACCTGCATTCAGGTTTGTTCTGAAGATTAAATGAAATAATGCACATGAAGTGTTTAGCAGGCTTGGCACACAGCAACGCTCAGTAAATGGTGACTCCTTATTTGCCATCCCCTGATGTATGGTAGACTCTGGGAAATCTGCACTAAGCTAGAGAAAGCTCTCCATCAGAAACGCCTGGCACTCAGATGATAGACTTCACTTCTAGGGCTCGCTGCATCAGTGGGGCTGGGAACAGGGTGATCTGATGTCATGAGTTATATAGAGCTTTTAGCTTTAGAGTCACCTTCTACTTTCTAAGTGTCTCTATCTGCACAACAGCCCTACAAAGTGGGTAAGCCCTTCATCTGTGAAGAAATAATGGTAGAGAGAGAATAAACCTGTTCGTGTATTTAACATTTATAGAGCACCTATGTGTACCTGACATGTCTAGGGGCTGGGAACAGAGAAATGAACAAAAGCCTCTGCCCTCATAGACCATATGATCTGGTGGTGGAAGGAAAGCAATAGGGTAAATAAGTAAAATCTAATAAGTAGATCTAAGTGCTAAAGAAAAAATAAATCAGAGAAGGAGAGTTGTAATTTTCAATGAGGTGGCTAGGAAAGGCCTCAATGAGCAAGTGGCATCTTAACAAAGATCTGAAGAGAGGTAAGGCATGAACCATGAGAACAGATCTCAGGAGAGAGTGCTCCAGAGAGAGGGAACAGCAAGTGCAAAGGCCCTGATATGGGGACATTCCTGGCACTTGAATAGCAAAGAAGCAGGTGTAACTGGAGTAAGGAAGGTGAAAAGGGAGAGGGTAGTAGATGATGGAGTCTGAGCAGTAAATTGGGGGGGGAGGAGGGGACTCGGATCATGTTGAACCCTGTAGGCCATTGTCAGGACTTACTTTTGCCTTTTATTCAGAATAACCAGTGAGACTTGCAGGGGAAATTTTTCTTGCTTGTTTTGTGTCCCATTCCAGTCTGATTCACAAACCTTTGATACAGCAGGTAGACTTTTGTCCAACTCCAAATGGAGGTGTACTTCAGAACAAGAAGGCCCAAGGAAAATTAGCATTCTGCACCATTCATCTTCACTATGCCCTAGATCCATGCACACCCCCTCTGTTAATATGAGCATTCTAAAGTTGGTGTTGGAGCCCTGGCCGGTGTGCTCAGTGGTTAGAGTGTCGGCTCATGCACTGAAGGGTCACAGGTTTGACCCCTTCTAATGGGAATGGTGAGTTGTGCCCACTGGAGTATAAACAAAAGGTATGGAGCCAGAAATACGACCTTTCTTCATTCTCACCTGACCAGAGCTGCATAGGGCTTAGGAACACAGTAAAAGAGACAACAGGGCTGGGAGTTTCGCCTCAACCAATTTCAACTGGTCTCTTTTCCGAGGAAATACAGTGAGTGGGGATTTCAAGTGATTCTTCTTTATCCAGCGGCCAGTTTTGCAAAGCAACCCAGGGCCTTTTCACCAGAGCTGCCAGGTTAAGCCACACAAATGGGTTAGAGCCAGGCACAGGAGGAAAAGAAAAAGGAATTCACAGGCCCATGCATCTGAGTGCGTGGATAATATGTCCCAAGGGTCCAGCAAAGGGACTTTTGATCCATGTCCATCCCCTCTGTTAATCTGAGCATTCTAAAGTTGGTGTTGGCGCCCTGGCTGATGTGGTTCAGTGGTTAGAGCATCGGCCCACACACTGAAGGGTAGCAGGTTTGATTCCTGGTCAAGGGCACATACTTGGGTTGCAGGTTCTACCCCCACCCCGGTTGGGAGCACCTGCAGGAGGCAACCAATCAATGTGTCTCTCTCACATCAATGTTTCTCTCCCTCTCTCTCTCCCCCTCACCCTCCCTCCCTTCCACTCTCTTTAAAAATCAATGAAAAGCCTGGCCAAGCATGGCTCAGCGGTTGAGCGTTAACCTAGGATCCAGGCGATCAGGGTTCGATTCCTGGTCAGGGCACATGCCTGGGTTGCAGGCTTAATTCCCAGTCGGGGGCGTGCAGGAGGCAGCCGATCAATGACTCTCTCATGATTGATGTTTCTATCTCTCTCTCTCCCTCTCCTTTCCTCCCTCTGAAATCAGTATTTTTTTTTAATCAATGGAAAAAATATCCTCATGTGAGGATTAAATCAATCAATCAATAAAATAAAGTTGGTGTTGGAGAAATCTTGTTTGAGAGAAGCAACTTCCTCCTTAGGCCAATAGGACCCCATTTAGAGCACCAGGTGGAAAAATTGCTTAACTGGGAATATTAGATTTTCCTAGGAAAATGTGAGGTTAGGATGATACAAGCACAGGGAAATACGATTGTGCTTTTCACCTTCAAAGACTATCACGTCTTGATTTTGGAATCCACATGAAGACATTTAGTTGCCTTTGATATCATCTAGGGATTCTGGACTTTGAAGTTTTCATCAAAGAAGAGCCTTTTTGCCCGGCGGGCGTGGCTCAGTGGTTGAGCATTGACCCATGAACCAGGAGGTCACTGTTTGATTCCCTGTTGGGGCACATGTCCGGGTTTCAGGCTCGATCCCCAGTAGGAGGTGTACATGGGCCAGCGGATCAGTGACTCATCATTGATGTTTCTATCTCTCTCTCCCTCTCCTTTCCTCTCTCTGAAACCAATTTTTAAAAAGTAAAAAAAGAAGAAGAAGAAGAGCCTTTTTATTGTTCTTTACCCTTGTACACCAAGCTGGAGTGGTCAACTAACTTACCAAAACAAACTCCTCAATTTGTTCACGACCCTTTTCTGGTGTGAATTCACCGTGTGTGAGCCAGTCGATGTTTTGGATGGTGTATTCATCATCTTCTGCAAAAAAGATGTGAATTTGTTAGTTGCCTGGTAGTGTGACATTATATAACAAGACAGTCCTTTAGGAACCCAAACAGGATTACTTACCTTCCACAGTATTAACAGCAGCGGTGATGGCACTCTTAGCTAAAGCTAGCGCTAGTTCGGTCACACTGCTGTCTTCTGTATCCTTTGCTGGTTCAGTCACATTGATCTCTCTATCTACTGCTGATTCAGACACATTGCTGTCTGGATCCATTGCTGTTGGTTCAGTCACATTGCTGGTTGTATCCATGGCTGCTGGTTCAGTCACATTGCTGTCTGTATCCATTGCTGGTTCAGTCACCTCACTGTCTTCTTTATCCACTGCTGGGTCTGTCACCTCGCTGTCTTCTTTATCCACTGCTGGGTCTGTCACCTCGCTGTCTTCTTTATCCACTGCTGGGTCTGTCACCTCGCTGTCTTCTTTATCCATTGCTGGTTCAGTCACTTCACTGTCTTCTTTATCCACCGCTGGTTCAGTCACCTCGCTGTCTTCTTTATCCACTGCTGGATCTGTTACCCTGCTGTCTTCTTTATCCACTGCTAGTTCTGTCACCTCACTGTCTTCTTTATCTGTTGCTGGCTTAGTCACCCTGCTGTCTTCTTTATCCACTGCTGGTTCTGTCACCCTGCTGTCTTCTTTATCCACTGCTGGCTCAGTCACATTGCTATCTTCTTTATCAATCAATTGGATGGGAGGATTTTTATATACATCTACTATATCCTTAAATCTGACAGATTTAGTCTTCTTCATTTTCTTTTGGCTAGAAAAAGAAACTCAAGAAGTTACCGTGCGTGTATGTGCGTGTGTGTGCATGTGCGTGTGCATGTCCGTGTGTGTATATGCACACTCGCACACACATACACATGCGTACACACTGGTAGAAGTACAGACTATCTCTTGAAGAATCACAAGAGACCAGGAACCGTTGTTTCCTCTAGGGAGAGGATTAGGGGTTGGGGTAGGAGTGAGGCCTCACTGTTTATTCTTTGTGCCTGGCCACTGAGATCTGCTTTTCCTAAAAACCAAGGATTTTCAGATTCACATAACCATGAAGACTTAAGATGTAGTAGAATGATTCCTAACTTCTTTGGAGTTCTAACAATATTGATTTCTAGCTGAGTCTTTAATACAGCCTCAAACCCTGCTTTAGGCATCTAAGAGCCCATGACTTTTTAAAGATAAAGTGAATTTAAATGATTGGAGGAAAGACAGTATAGGAGGAGTTGGTGTTTCAGGTTTTTCTCTAGGATTTTCCAGATATACAATTATGTCATCTGCCAGAAACTATCATTTTTTACCATCTCCTTTCCTGAAATATATAAGTATTAACATTGGTTAATACTTCTAGAAAAAATGTTAAGTGAAAGTAGAGATAAAGAGCATCCTTCCTTTGTGTCTGATTTTAATGGGCATGCTTTCTGGCATTACACCATTAAGGGCCATGCTGGTTTATGGCTTGAGATTCATCACATCAAGAAAATATTTGGCCCTGGCCAGTCTTACTCAGTGGTTAGAGCATTGGCCCATGGACTGAAGGGTCCCGGGTTTGATTCCAGCCAAGGGTACATACCTCCGTTGCAGGCTCGATCCCGCACACCGGCACCTGTGGGAGGCAACCAATCTATGTGGCTCTTTCACATTTCTCTCTCTCCCTCTCCCTTCCCCTCTCTCTGAAAAACCAATGGGAAAAATATCCTTGGGTGAGGATTTTTAAAAAAAGAAAAGAAAATATTTGCCTGCTTGTTTTAGTAAGGTGTTCATCGTAAATGGTAGCTAATATTTCCAAATTCCTTTTACATCTATTGAGATTGTGAAAATTAGAGTTATCAGGGCTGTGAAGGGTTCATCACAGAGCTAGGAGTCTTTGTACCTTTTCCATCTTTTTTTCCATCTTTTCTCTTGAGTCATAGAATCTTTCTCTGCTATACTTAACTCTCTTCACTTTGGAGAAGTCACTTACTTCTAGCACAGTTTTAAATTCCTTGCAGGCAGTCCTTGCATTTGGGGGTGCTGCAAGAAAGTGGGTATTTCTCTCCAAAGGGAGCTATTTATTTGTCTATAAATAGCAACTCCCAGTTTTCGGTGTTTAACGGCCCTGTGATATTGTGCACTGGCTGCCTTTCACTGGCCCTTCCAGATCCACTCTCCCTCATCTCCCCTGCTCTCTCCCCTGGAAGGCTGATCTGGCTCTCCCTGGCCCTCTATCTTCCAGGAGGTTCCACACAATGGGGAGACCAGGCTGAACAGAGGAGAGTGAGTTGAGGTATATATTCCCCAGGGGGCTGTCCCCCTGCAGGATCACCTAGGCTGGCTGTATGGAGAAGGTAGGTCCCCACTTCTTCCAGGGCAGTTTCCTCACAACTTCCCAGTCTGGTAAGGGTAACCATTCTCTCCCTTCAGCCCTATGGCCCCACTGTGACTAGCCCTAGGGAGCCGTGCTTGCCCTTGATTCCCCACTGTCAGCCCATGCTTTGTAAAGATCCCCTTAACCCTTCCCTACCTATCCTACTTTTAGTATGCCAATTTTTCTTACCACGTTCATGAAATGAGGAAGCGAAGCTCACACCCAGACTGTCCAGCTCCACCACAGCCTGTGCTCTTAACTACACTGCTTTCCTCCCTCCAAGATTCACAAAGAGTCGTGGGGACCTGTTCTCATATTTCCACCTGGAAATGTCCAGTGTTCTGATTCTCTTTGTGTGAGCCTCTTTCAAAAAGGCTCACCCTTTGTTCCCTTTCTGGACATCATCATTGGTCCTAGGGTGTGGTGGGTACTGAACAGCCTTTAAACATTCTGGTAACAAATGCTGACTCGTGTTCATTTGGGTCTTCATATGAGCATTTTAAGCTCAATTTGCCTCTGCCTCAGTTCCCTATTGCTGCAGCTGGGTGGTGACCAGGGCCACCTGCTAGGGGGAAATGGAATCTTCCCAGGCTACCCATTCCAGAACTGGGAGTGAGGGAGTCTAAAGGCCCTTAACCTTGGAGAAGTGACTTTCCCCAGCCCGATTTGGCCAAAGCAATTTGCTGGAAACTCCATAGTTAAAGGACAATAGAGTGTTTTTGGTAAACTGGTAAATTCGGTGTGTTTTGGTGAGTCCATACAATAACCCGCTCCTTCAGAAAATGGCCCATTAGGTGACTTGGTCAGTCAGTGACTTGGCTTTCAGCAAATTACTTGTTGATGAATTGACTGGAAGCCAAATGTATGACTTTCAACACCAAGCAAATGAGGAGGGAGCTTTATCCACAGAAGCACCTCCTTAAGACCTTCCCCCAGGGTAGCCCTGTGCTACAACAGGAGAAGGAAAGGGGGAAGCAGGGCTCAGGAAGCAGTTCTGATCTTATCCTCACACATCGGTGGGCACAAACCACTCTTAAATGTCCCTGTGCCTGGCCTCTCCTAATTCTTTTTCTCCCCTTCCTTTCCTAAGAGGCGGGCAGAATGGGTGTGAAGGGTCAGGGGTGTGGTCAAGTTTGGGGTCTGGGTGATGAACAGGGAGAACCACTGCAGGTCCTTTCTGTGGAGCCACTCCCACCCTTCACAACCCCTAATACCTGAGTGAGCAGATCCTTGTATGGAAAAGTGGTAGCCAGGGAAGCCTTAGGAGTCTCTCAGCAGCTTTTCCCCAAGATTCCCAGAAGGAATGTTTACAAGCGCTGCCAGGGCAACACCCGTTTCAACCAATGGGAAACAAAGTCCAAAGGAGAACTCCCACTACTTTTGTTAGTAAAGGAGGGGGCTAGTCAGTCACAGCAACAATCTGACTTCCAAAGCAGGACCGAGCTGTAGTGTCCATGCCCAGCTTCTCCCAAGCAGGAGATGAGCTGGCAGGGCAGTGCCAGGGGGGAGAGCAACAATGAGTCTCACAGTTGCTAGGTACCAGGGTCCTCATTGTGTGCCAGTCACTGTGTGAGGTCATTTCCTCCTCACAGCAGCCCTGTGAGGTAAGTATTAGTATTTTCATTACAAGTGAACAAACTGAGGCACAGTATTAAAGTTGCCAAAAACTCAAACCCAGAGCTGTCCAATTTCTTGACTGAGCTTTTTACTTATTTATTCCCAAATTTTGAGGTTAGAACCTCCCCTGTGTGCTTATTTTCAAAGATGTCTTTTTTTCATTGATTCACATTTTAAAAAATAATTTATTGAGGTAAAATTGACATTACATAAAATTAACCATTTTAAAGCAAACAACTCAGTGGCACTTAGCACATTCACAGTGTTTTTTCCACCACATTTTAACATCTCTGAAATGGGGATTCATCATACAATCAATGATATATTATGGTTTAATTGATAGTGTTTTTAAAAATTCTTCATAGTGGAATATAAATGAAGGTGCACCTTTCAGATGATGGTGTCTTAGATTAGTTGAAATATGGTATTTGGTGGTCTTCTTGGGTTTTTGAGGGAACATACATCATATTTGGTGCACCCCACTCATTTACTGAATATCTTATGTGAATCCAGGATGAGCTTATACTATAATGGTTATCAGTATAGACCCAGGAATAATTCACTTAACATTTCTAAGTTTCTTATGAGGATCAGAAAATTAATGTAAAGACTGAGAACAGTGCCTGATACATCATAAAGTCTCTCTATAATGGTTAGATATTATTTCCAGTATTATTATTAATAGCTGTAGTACTATAAAGTGTTATTTTAAATGGTGAAATCAAAAGTTGTTGGCCTTGTGTTAAGACTCAGTTTTATTTTGTGAATTTTATTAATCCATGAAGTCTTCAGGGCTGGGAGCCCTGCCCTTAACCACTGTGCTCTGCACATGGAGTGGTGGGCTTCTCACCCTAAAACAATTGGTCTCAAGCCCAACAAAGAAAGGAAAGTGTTTTGCTTAGTGTCCTCTTTAGCCAGGAAGAAATGCTGGGTCTGCTGCCTGGAGACACCACATACATCAAGGTCCCATACACAGGGAGCCTGTTGCTGAGATGGTGTAGTTGATACCATTGTAATTAGATAATTATTAATAACAGGAAAGGAACAAAAGGAAGGCCGGACATTACAGGCATGTTCCCTGCAAAACATGGGGGGAAGGGGACTGGACAAAAGGAAGATAAATGCATGCCCAGTAAAGTTGGGATGACTAGGGAAGATGTTTGTTGTCAGTTACACCAAGGAACAAAGGTCATTGGTCAGAATGGCTGTGGCAACTGCAAGTTCAAGGAAATCTGGAATATATAATCCCCTGGCATTCTCCTGTGTGGCCCACGGCCATGCAGACCCTCACACACAATGGACTAATGGACTGCAACTAGCCTGATGCTGTACTGGACCTGTCTCCAACATGGAAAGGAAACTCTGGACACTGGCTTTGCTTCTAGTTTTACTGAAACATGGCTATACATCTTCTATGACTGGACTAAAGGAAATGGGACTTTAGAAACACAGGGACTTAATTCCACGCAAATAAAAATCACTTGTTCTCTTGCGCAAGTCTGAGAAAATTCTTTTTCTTAGGATATGGTAAGAACTCCACTCCCCAGCAGCACCCAGTGGGAAGAGGACCCCGCCACTTCATCCAAAATCACAGTGAGGTCGGGGACTGGGATTGGGAAAGGAGAAGGGTGGAAGTGAGTATGGCTTAGTTGGAGGAACTCAATCTCTGATCCCAGAGGGTTTTGTAGGGGTCCAGAACAAGTCTCCCCAGAGTGTGCCCCCCTGGCATGCAGATTATTTTGAGCTGAAAGTAAAACTCAACAAACTCAAGAAGAGTTGTTTTTTTATTTTTACTTCCTCCTTACCTGCTTGAGGGAATTCATAAAGAAAGACTACTTCAGGAAGGGAGCCTCTGCATAGCCACCTTAGAATAAATGAACTAAGTGTGGCAGACAGGGAGGAACCTGCAATGTCTGTCAGATGTCAGACTCCCCTCTGTGCCCCACTGTTCCTGGATGGCTCAGCAAGAATGTTTAGCCAAATCAACTGCTAGGAACCTTCTAGTGCCACAGCGTGCCTTGATCCACAGCCCTGACCCTCCCCTGGGTTCCTTGGGGTAGTGGGGGGAAGCTGGAAACACTAGACCCAACAGTAACTTCCTTCCAAAAAGGCAGAGCTCTAGCTTCTTTTGTGTCAAGCTTTTGTGGGCAAGGGCAGTAAGATCTCTCTGAAAAAGGCCTGAGGCCACTGGTAAGAGGCCCAGGGTAAGGACATGGCCTGGGAGGGCTGGCAGTGGAATTCTTAATTGCCCAGGGGATAGAGAGATGCAGGTGAGGGATGAGAAACTCCTTGTGGGCAAACTGCTTTCATGCGGGAGCCAGGAGAGATTTCCCAGCCGATTAGAGAGGCTCCTCTTTGAAGTAGGAGCTTAAACTCCCCTGGATCAGAACTTGACCACCCAGCCAAAGCCCTCACTGAAGCGAGGAATTCTGGCCTCGGGCGCTCCAGATTAGAGGCCTTTTGAACTCTCCGGCAGCACCGAGGACAGGTTCTTCCAAACCTCGCCCTGCTCCTCCGGGTGCAGGTAAGTGTGGAGACGTGACTTGGAAGACCCCAAGAAGGAGGGGAGAGATACGACGCGCAGGTGGGGCCAGGGAGGAGGAACTGGCCAGAGGCTCGCCCAGCCCAGCCTCTTATTCCTCAGGAAGGAACAGACTGCAGGCTGGCAAGCCCCAAGCCCCAGTCCCCATCTTGATGCCCCTGCCCGGCCCTGAGCCTCCCCTATCCTTGGGGACCCCTGCCTCCCCCCTGCGCCCGCCGTCCACCGGACAGAACGGAGAGAACGTGGAGCCTGTGCACGAATATGAGCCACTGCCGAACGCCGCGGGCCTTCCAGACAATGCTCAGGGACAGTCCCCTTCTAGACCGCAGGCCGTCCAGGTGAGTGTCCTGGTCCTGGGAGACGGGGGGCTGGGCCTGCCCGCAGGGGCCGAGGCTGCCCCGAGGAACAGCCCCGGAGGGTGGGGGGATGGGGGAGGAGGGGGCTGGGCCTTACTTGCCCCACCTGCTGGGGGATGGGGGCAATTTTGTAGGATGGATTTGGTGCTCACTAGAAAGAATTGTTTTGGAGACCTTTTCTGGTCTCCACGCTGTTGCCTTCTTCCTGAATTGAGGACAATTGGGGAAGAGGCGTCTAAGCACGGGTGGCTGACATCAGAGCCCGGGAATTGGGGTTCATCTCCTCAGGACTCCACACCCTGGGCCTTGATTATATTCTTTCCCACCCGCGTCCCTTCAGTCATGTTCATTCCCTCTCAGTTTCTGCCCTCTCCGCCTTTATACCCTCAACTCACCCCACCATCCCCTTCCCTTCTCTTCCTATCCCTCTCCCTCTGCCTGCTCTTCCTCCTCCCTGCCTGTGTCTGGCAAGGGTGTCAGCTCTTGGGGATGAAGCTCTGGCTAAATGCGGACATTCTCTTGTCAGGTGAACCCAGTTAGTTAGCACATATCTTTTCGGGTGGTTTTTTTTTTTTTATGTTTTTATTGATTTCAGAGAGAGGAAGGGAGAGAGAGAGAGAGAGAGAAACATTGATGAGAGTCATTGATCGCTGCCTCCTGCACGCCCCCTGCTGGGGATGGAGCCCACAACCCCGGGCATGTGCCCTGAGGGGGAATTGAACTGGGTCTCCTGGATCCTAGGTCGATGCTCAACCGCTGAGCCACACTGGCCCGGCAGCACATATCTTTTAACCTGCAAAGTGCAGGGCTGGCAGGCACTGTGGGGAAGTGAAGTCCAATAAGACAAGATTCCTACCCTCAATGCACTTCCAGTCAGTGGGGAAGATAGGCGCGCTCACGTGAAAAGGTAACCAGCAAGTCAGATATAGCAAGCCATCCTGGATTTGGGCAGGTTCTAAGTAATTGTGGCTGAGTGACCTTGCTTCAAATCTAAAGGGCTACCAGACTGTACCAGGAATGGGAGGGAAGCAGTAGGAGCCCAGGGCCTTTCTTAAAGCTGAGGCCCACCTCCAACAGTAAAAGCCACAGACCCTAAATACAGTACTAGTCAGTCCCAGATGGGCAGACCCCTGAGAGTTGTGATGTCACAAAGACCTCTCAGAACATTCCAGCCATCCTTGAGCATGCGGAGCTGCCACAGGGTGAGCGCATCACTGAACAGTGCCTTGCTTAGAATACAAGTACTATGGCAGAGCTGTTCCTGGATGCCTGGACTTCTGATGGTGATGCCTTGTTGTTCTGATCCACAGTCATAACCACAGTGGGCTGCTCTTACAGGCACTGGCTGAAAACTCCAGGGTTGCCCCGGAGACCTAACCTACCCTACCCCTTATCTCGTAAAGATAGAGAGGCTCTTAGAGATAAGAAAGCAGAGCAGGCTTCTGCGGGCTGTGCTGTTTTCTGGCCTGTAGAAACAAAGGGTATTAGGCTTAAAAGGAAAACTCTTATCTGCTGAATGAAACTGACACTCCCCAGCTGTGTGGTAGGTGGCACACAGGCGGACAGGTGAGGTACACCAAAGAAAATCTTAAACACATGGGAAAGATTTTTGTCTTGTTGGGGCATTATGCTCAGCGTTTCCACTGTCTTTCCTACATTTCTTCTACTGCTTTGGGAATTACAGTTCTTCGGGGTCATAATTGAAATCGCATACTTGTTTGTAGATTTTATCACCTGACCACTCTCTAGCCCATATGTAATCATTGGTTTCTCCATGTTTTCTGGAACTGAGGAAGATACCTTCCAAGGAACAAAACAGCAGATTTTAAAGTGTGTTCAAATTAATAAAGCAGCTAATAAAGCAGCAGTTATATGGGTTTACACAGGGAAGAATCGGCTAGGCCATTTTCTGAGTGATGCCTTGAAAAGAACAATTAGGTCTCTAACCCTAAATCAAATTGTGTGGAAATCCCAAAAGCAGTGATTTGGCTCTTCATTGCAAAAGAGCCTCTGGGGTGTAAGGAAGGTCTATTACAGCCACGGCAGCAGACACAGAGCATACGCAGATATGCCAAAGAAACCCTTGACAAGTAGACATTATGCAAACGGAGCTCTGGATTTTATTATTATTATTATTATTAATATATATCTTTATTGATTTCAGAGAGAGGAAGGGAAAGGGAGAGAGAGTGATAGAAACATCAATGATGAAAGAGAGTCACTGATCGGCTGTCCTGCACAGCCCCAATGGGGATCGAGCCCACAACCTGGGCATATGCCCTGACCGGGAATCGAACCACAATCTCCTGGATCCTAGGTCGATGCTCAACCGCTGAGCCACACCAGCTGGGCTGGATTTATTCTCTACAGACATTTCCTTCACTTGCCTTTTATCAACAATGCACCAAAATATGTAGGTTGTAAGAATAGTCTCAACCCTAGTCAGTGCGCTGTAGGGTTTGCTCCAGCTTTGTCTGGAAAGCAAGGAAGAGCACATCCCAAAAGAATATTCCAGAGTGTACACACCTCAGGTGAAATATTTGGTTAGGGGATATGGATGAGGTGGGGGAGGAGGGGAGCATTATACAAGCACGCAGGCCCAAACCAGGAAGCTGAGTGCCAGTCTTTTTTTTTTTTAATCCTCACCCGAGGATATTTTTCCCATTGCTCTTCAGAGAGTGGAAGGGGGGGAGGGAGAGGGGAGGGGGAGAGAGGGAAAGAGGGAGGAGGAACATGGATGTGAGAGACACATCGATTGGTTGCCTCCTGCACTCACCCTGACTGGGGCCAGGGATTGATCCTGCAACCAAGGTACGTGCCCTTGACCAGAATCAAACCTGAGACCCTTCAGTTCATGGGCCGATGCTCTAACCAGTGAGCCAAACCGGCTAGGGCACCAGTCTCTTCAGTTTTTTAAAATCTGCATCGATACTTGGCAAAGGAAAAAACTTTAATTTTTCCATGTGTCTTGTGTCTCACAAGAGTATAGTAGGTTAATCTGAGTTCTCAGGTCACAGAAGAATCAGAGTGACATGAAATCTTAAAAACCAAGTGATGTTTAACTCTCACCCCACTCCCCACCCTTATCCAGAAGCTTCCTGTTGAGTATGGTGGCCGGCTTCAATCCCATCTATTCACCACCTTCCCTTAAAACAAGTGGTCACTGCTGAGAAGGGTAACCAGGCACTCGGTTCTCACGGTGGCATTAGGCAGGCTTTTCCTTTCTGTTTTCGGAAAATACCTTCAGAGCAATTGAGGTTAGTGTTGTCTGCTGTCTTTGTTTGCAGTGCTCTGGGAATGCAGTACTTTAATTGTGATCACTTATTCTAGGTGGGAACCCAAGACAGCTTAACTATGCACTGGGCCCAAGCATCCCCCTGACATCACATTTGGATAAGTGCTTTTGGGGGGCTTGGGGGTGGACTGGACAGCTGTTTATGGGGTGCTTACAACACCAGCCATGATCCTTTCCACATGCACAGGGCTGTACAGTTATAAACTATTTCATATATGTGACTTCATGACAGTCTCGGATGCCCAGGGAAGTATGGAGAGAACATACTATCTTCACTTGAGAGATGGGAGACCTGAGGCTCAGAGCAGTGAAGTGACTTGCCTAAGGTCACACAGCTGACAGGTGGTGGAGCCTCCTGATGTGATGGTCCTCCCAACCCTCCCAACATTGCACATCAACTCCTCAGAAAGGAAAAGGTTTCTTCTTTGCTTTCTCAGCCTGAGGCACATCACTGCATTGAGTTTGGGATACATCCTTGGGGAAACAAATGCCTCCAGGTAAGAGGCAAAGTTCAGATTTACAGAGGAGCCAAGGGAGAACCTGGGATCTGAACTTTAATAAAAAAAAAGAACTAGGAGTGGGAGGAAGAAAGGGGATTGCTCCCCTAGATTCCTGAATAAGTAAGAATTTTAAAAACCACTTCCTAGTTTCTTCCTTGATGGAGGCCCTGCTACTGTTTTCAGGGTTTCTGTCTCAGTACTATTGGCACTTTGGGCTACCTAAAACTGTCCTGGGGAAGGGCTGCCCTTTGCATTGTAGGACGTTTAGCATTACTGGCCTCTAACCACTAGATGTCAGGAATGCCTCACCCAACTCCCCATGTTGTGACAATGAAAAAATAAGTCTCCAAACTTTCCAAATGTGTCTTAGGGGACAAACTCACCCTGTTTTAAAACCACAGCTTCAGTCCATCCCCTTTAAAGCAGCTGGACAGATGGAGGCAAGTCACTACCATCTCAACCCTCCTGCTTCCTCTGCAGAGGCTGCCAATCTCTCCAGTCCCTTGTCCCTCTACTTCCTGCCTCACAATCTCTGCTCTAGCTCTGCACAGCTGTTTGTAGATCGTTCCCACAGCCATGCTAGTTTGTCCCCACCCATGCTGTTTTCTCTGTGTGATGTCTTCCTGTCAGTTGTTTATCTCGTAAATTCTACCCAACCTTCAAGATTTGGCTTGGTATGGGTGTCACATGGAAACCTATCCTAAGCCCTTTCCCTCCCCCAACTGGAAGACTGAGTCAAGCTCCACTTTTGCTCCCAGAGCAACTTCTGGAAATCTCTGTCCTGGCACTCATCACCCAGTCCTGTAATTGTCTTTCACTCTGTGAGCTCCTGAAGGGCAAGGCTGCGTCGTATTAAAATCTGCAGCACAGTGCCTGGCATGTAGCCTTTACTCAGCAGTGTTTATTGAGGTGAATGACAAAGAACAGTTGAAAGCACACTAGGTTATGTCAAAACACTAGGATTCTAGTCCCAGTTCTGCCACTAGCTAAGTGATCGCTTCCCACCCCTGAACTTCTGTTTCCTCATCTGAGGCATCAGAATTTGGACTGTCAAAGGGTCTTTATAAGTTGGAATTGCTGATAGTAAAATGTTCCCTTTTTTTCATAAATGTTTCACTTAAAAATGTTTCCCAAAGGGCAGGGCCATCTTCTTCCTCCCCCTTCTGAATGCACAAAGCCTCCTCTAACCTTTTTCAAAGTCTTTTCCTATTGACTATTTCACTTGGTCCTAGAAATAATTATGGCAGCCTGGTAAATGTAATTTCAAACAGGACCGTTCTGCATTATGGAAAACTAAAGAATATGAGTATTTACACATGCATAAAGAGACCTTTCCCTGGTGGTGTGACAATTGGGCAGGTGCTGGGTAGGGGATTGGAGCAAGTCTTTTCACTGAGTATCTTATTGTTAGACTTTTGAACTATGTGAATTTGGTATCGATTTAAAAATAGTGAGCCCCACTGGGCGTGGCTCAGTGGTTGAGCATTGACCTAGGATCCAGGAGATCGCAGTTTGATTCCTGGTCAGGGCACATGCCTGGGTTGTGACTTCGATCCCCGGTCAGGGGCATGCAGGAGGCAGCCGATCAATGACTCTCATCATTGCTGTTTCTATCCTCTCCCTCTCCCTTCCTCTCTCTCAAATCAATAGATATATATTTTTTAAAAATAGTGAATACAACCAAATGAATGGCATTGTTTCCCATTTCAACTGGCCTTAAGAGCAGGTGGCTGATGGGCCAAGGTCAGTGGCTGGATGACATCTGTCAGAGTTGCTGTATGAAAACCCTTCTGGCTAATCGCCCTTGCAAACAATCAAGAGTAATGCAGGCTACAAACACCACGGTAATCTAGCTTCAAAGTGCTTTAATCTAGTTCATTCCTGGGCAGTCGAGTGTAAAAATAAGGCTACATTTCATAGCAGGTGCCACAAAAGGGATGTGAAGAACTCAGACCCTAATGTTGAACTTGACCAACCAACTTCTGTCATTTTGTAGCCCTTCACTATACAGCCCTGACACCCACCTAAGGAGATAAACAGTGGATGGTCTCTGCCTAGGGGAACAGTAGAGAGACAGACCTAAAACTCAGTAGATTGAATGACAAATGTAGTAATGTTGTCAATAAGTCTCCTGTATCTCTGTCTGTACTACCTGCCCTCTTTCTTCCTTTCCAGATAGTTCTCATAACTATCAACTAAGTGAGGCCTGTGCAGCACTAAATGTAGACCAGAGGTTATATTAACTTTGTAGTCATGACCATGCTTTCCTTGAAGACTTTCATCATCACAGGATAGCACAGTATAGAGTGTGAATGTGAATGCCGCCTCCTTGCTCCGTAAGCCTTGCCCAGTAAGATGAGGTCGATGAAAACCACACAGTGCAGGTGTTTAAGGTCATCAGCAGAACAAACATCCAAGTAGATAAAGAATGGAGATAAAAAACAATTTCCTTTTCTCACTTAGACGTCCCGATGGTCACCTGGGGTGTTGATCTATACACATTGAGTATGGCTATGTTTACAGTACTTTTGCCTTTTCAGATCTTCATACTGTGTGGTTACTTTTAGCAGTGAACATGCAATGCTTTATTTCAAGCACTCAGTATATTCACTTTAATAAACATGAGTGCTGCTGCTCTACCACTAAAACAAAAATCAACACTTAAGCGAATACTATGTGTTAGATACAGAATGCATGAAAGCTGAAGGTGCAGTCTGTTTTAAAAGCATCCTACCTGGAATTTTTAAAAAATATATCTTTACAGATTTCAGAGAGAGAGGAAGAGAGAGACAGAAACATCAATGATGAGAGAGTCATTGATCGACTGCCTCCTGCATGCCCCTGAACGGGGATCGAGGTCACAACCTGGGCATGTGCCCTGACCAGGAATCGAACCACGATCCCCTAGATCCTAGGTCGATGCTCAATCACTGAGCCACGCCAAGCCAGGCCTAACTGGAATTTTAAACACTATTTGATTCACCCAGAAAAGGAACGAGGAAAAAAAATTTTTAAATATCTATTACAATAGCAACAACTACCATTCATGACCCATTAGGCACTGGGCACAGTGATAGGTGCTTGTATACATTATATCTATAATTTTACAAGGCTCAGCTACCTTCTAGTTTTTTTTTAAAGTGATAAAGCTACCTTAGGTAGACTGCTTGATCTTGTGTAGGTATATTTTAAAAAATAAAGAAAGTCTTTAATTTTACTTTTTAATTTTTATTATGTATTACATAATACACTGCATAACCTTCTAGGAGGGATAGATGAGCACAACTGAGTTATTTTTTCATCAGTCAGGAAAATGCTTCCTTAGTCAATGTTCTCCAAACCCTGAAAGATAATTTGAAAAGGAAAATGTGAGAGTTCTGTTCCCGTCAAATATGTACATGTGCTCTTATTTCTAGTGTCACCAAACGGCATTCTCTGTTGGCAAGTACTTTCACATCCCACATTTCTCTAGCTAAAACAATAAATTGGACTGAATTCTATAATCACTAAAGTAAGAAAGAATAACTTATAATGACTTATAATTTTCATTTTCTGACAGCAGCAAACATACCACTTTATATAAAAAGACACTCCCCCCCCCCCAAATCAGAACTAAAGTCAAACAACTATTTACTATCTGGATCCTTCTATAAAGCACCCTCAGAGAGTGAAAGAACACTAAGGTAAAACTGTTTTTATAAAATAACAGCCAACACGAGAAGATCCTATTAGCCTCATTCCACATTTTTTTACAGATGAAAACAGAAGGCTTGGCCAGGTTAAAAGTCACTTAAGTCAGTAAGGAAGTAGCAGAGCCAGAACTCAAGTTCAAGACCCCCTAACTCCAGAACTCTTGCCCTGTATAAGGACAGCATGACACCAGTTATTCAGAAGACCTACTCTTTCTAAATCTGTTCAAAACCAAATACTTCTGAAATTATAAAGTAGAAGATTCATCAGTGATGAGATTTCTTCCAGGTGTTAAAATAACACAATCCAGGTACTTTGTTTACTATTGCAGGAAGAATCACCTTGAAAGAAATTAAATTTGCATAATCCTAGAAGCCACCTTATAGAAATCCAAATTTGTCTAGTCTAGCCAGGGGCCTAGGAATCTGCATTTTATCTCATATGCCAGATGATGAAGGTTAATTTTTGGACCATACTTTAAGAAATATTGCTCTAGATAAGTAGATACCTATCATCATGTTCTTTAGACGAGATTCTCAAATAGCACTACATGAGACAGATCACCTGTTGAGTCCTCATACTGTTAGTTAACTAGTGAGCCTGTGTTCTCTATAAAATGCAATTAATATTTACCTAGATTCAATGTGAGGAATAAATGAGCAAAGAGAAAATATACAAATGTAACTAAAATTTTTTAAAAGAATAATAAAGATGAACTCCTACAAGACATTAGGACATACTATTAGGTTGAACCATATGAAGATGCTACTTGGCCATTTTTGACCTACATAAACAGCAATTTCATATGATTCACTCAAATATAAAATTATAGTGACTCTCTACATATGTATGGTATTGGTGCAGGAATTGGCGAATCAATAGAGTTTAGAAGAGCACATTTGTGAAACAGGCCCATGTGTACATGGAAATTTAGTTTATTAGAGTGGTATTTCAAATAAAAATGCACTGTTCTATAAATGGATAATTATGAAAACTGCATATCTCTTAGGAAAAAAGGAAAGTTAAATCCCGGCTCCACATTATATCCCAAAATGACCAGTAGATGGGTCAAAGCACTAAATGTAAAAAAAAGAAAAGAAAAAAATTGTAACAGTATTTGTACAAATTGGAAGAATATATTTTATAATCTTGAATAGGAAGCTCATTTGTAAGCAAAACATAAAACCCAACATTAAGAATGATAAAATACAAACTGAACATCAAAATTAAAAACTACTATCATAAAGTGATAAAGACAAGCAGAAGATTGGGGAAAATATCTGTACATATAGAAAAGACAAGATTAGCATCCATAATATACAAAGAAACCCTATAAATAAAAGAGAGCAAGAACAGAGCAAGTATATAGGCAAATAATCCACAGAACAAGAAATACAATCATTAAATGTTTGAAAGGCTGCTCAACCTTACTAGTAGACAAAAAACTGCAAATTCAATTAGCACTGTAAGACCTTTGGCAAAACATTATCCACCTCCCCCCTGACAGATGCCTAGTAGGATCAGAGCCATCTTACCTTTGACACATAGTAACGATTAACTCCAGAGATGCGCCTATCTCTTTCCATCAAAGTCCACGGATATGAATAATAGGCAACCCTTTTTTCCTACAATTAAAATAAATCATTACTGCAGTTTTAAGATGAGTGACCCAACAAAGGAATATCAGAACTTTAATAAGTGACATTCTATAATAATGGAATCATCACTGAAATAAAAACCAAATTAACAATGTAAGACCAGAATCCTAAGTAAAATCGGAACACTGCCCTGGCCGATGTGGCTCACTGGTTAGAGCGTAGCCCGAGCAGCAACAAAGGGTCCCAGGTTCGACCCTGGCTTGCAGGTTCCATCCCCCACCGGGATTGGGGTGCGCTGGGGAGGCAACCAATCGACGCTAGCCCTCGCTCCCTCCCCCCCCAAAAAAAAAATCGGACCACCAAACTTCAGATGGTAACTTACACTTCCTCTTTTAACCTGCATCATTTTTTTCTTTCCTCCCTGTCCCTACGCCCTTTTAAAGACATGACTACTCGTTTCTTTTTGGGACCTAAGGGAAAGAAAACAGCGGTTTTGTGAAGGGCAATCACAAAACCAAAAAGCAAATACATTTACACCCTGTACTCTAGAGATGATGTAAAGGACTAGGAAGAGGAGGAAATGACAATATGGAAAAACAGGGTCTTGCGGTACATTCTTAAAGGCTTGCAAGAGAAAATGGGGAATAAAAAAATGTCAAGGTAAAACCCTAATTAAGGTTGGGGAAGATGTAAAGAATGAGAAGCTACCAACATGTGAATACGAGGAGTTAAAATCAAAATCGAGCACGAAAGATAAGTGGGAAGGAGTGGGGGCAAGCCTGACACCTCCCTCCTCTGCCGAGGAGCTTGGACCTAACCGCTGCTCCTCTGCTTTCCCATGGCCCGAATCTCTACTCGGCACTCTGACCCACTCTTCTCCACCCAGCAACCAGCTGTTTTTTGCTAGAGTAGAATGTTGTTTCCGTCGGGCTACATGCCGCAAACCTCCACGTTTAGGCAATACGAAAAAAAAAAAGGGGGGGCGACCTTGGAATTCCTTGTCTCGGACAGAGGGTCGCGATGCTAACGGCCTCGCTGACCCGCCGCCCGTGACGTAACGTCGGTGGCGGAGTGGGCCGCCGGGCGGAGGGGCCGCCTTACCTTGCCCCCGTTACTGAACCTATGGATGCGCGCAGTGGCGACTCCGGGGATGAGTATGCACGTCCCCATGATGGCGAGCCCGGGGAGAATCTCGAACCACATCGCGGCAAGGTGACCAAGGCCAAACACCTTCCAAGTCCTTAAAAGTGACCGGCAGCAACCCCTTCCCACAAAGCCCCGCGGCGGGGCGGGGACACGTACGCGGCGGAAGAAACGACGGTGGCCCGCAGGGCTCTAGGGTGGTGCCTTCGCTCCCGGGTGCTCCAGCTTCCGCAGCGCGCTTTGCTCCGGGTGCTCCGTGGAGCCCGCGGCGCGCAGTAAGGTGAAGCTGCCCCACGAGATCCCGAACGCCGCAGCCGTTTTGGAGCTCGGGACTGGAAAATGGCAGAGCAACTTTCTCCAGGAAAGGCGACAGACCAGGTGTGCACCTTCCTGTTCAAAAAGCCTGGGCGAAAGGGGGCTGTAGGTCGCAGGAAGCGTCCGGTCTGCGAGCAAGAGCACGGAGACAGCAGCTGCAGCAGCAGCGACGAAGGCAGCACTGTGGTTCGCCGCGAAAAGAAGCGGGCGACCCACAATCCGATGATCCAGAAGACCCGTGGCAGTGGTAAACAGAAGGTGGTTTACTGCGACTTGAGTAGCGAGGAGGAGGAGGAGGAGGGGAACGTGAACGGGAATGAGCCCGAGACTCTCCGTGTGGTCTACAAGTCCACCCGCTCGGCGAAACCCGTGGGGCCAGAGGATATGGGGGCGACTGCTGTCTATGAGCTAGACACAGAAAAGGAGCGTGACGCACAAGCCATCTTTGAGCGCAGCCAGAAGATTCAGGAGGAGCTGAGAGGCAAGGAAGATGACAAGATCTATCGGGGAATCAATAACTATCCGCAGTACATGAAGCCCAAGGATACATCTATGGGCAATGCTTCCTCCGGAATGGTGCGGAAAGGCCCCATCCGAGCTCCCGAGCATCTGCGTGCCACCGTGCGCTGGGATTACCAGCCGGACATTTGTAAGGACTACAAGGAGACTGGCTTTTGCGGCTTCGGAGACAGCTGCAAATTCCTCCATGACCGATCAGATTACAAGCATGGGTGGCAGATCGAACGTGAGCTTGATGAGGGTCGCTATGGTGTCTATGAAGATGAAAACTATGAAGTGGGAAGTGATAGTGAGGAAATACCATTCAAGTGTTTCATCTGTCGCCAGTCCTTCCAAAACCCAGTTGTCACCAAGTGCAGGCATTATTTCTGCGAGAGCTGTGCACTGCAGCATTTCCGCACCACCCCGCGCTGCTATGTGTGTGACCAGCAGACCAATGGCGTCTTCAATCCAGCGAAGGAATTGATTGCTAAACTGGATAAGCATCAGGCTGCAGAAGAGGATGGTACTTATGATTTTCCGGAAAACCCTGATGAGGGTCCAAGTCTCATTACTTAGTTTTCCCATTATATTCCAATTTCAAAATAAGTATTTTGGAAATCTTAATTTGTGTCCTTCCTTTCTAGGGAAAGTGACAGAGGAAAAGGCAGGTGGTGAAGTAGGTTCCTGGATAGATGGCTTGTGAAAGCAGCAAGGTAGGTATAATCTGTATTTTTACCTGGTATAAAATGCTGCCTGTGTGCAACTTTTCAGAACTCTTTGGCATAAATTACAAGGATGGGAGAAGTTTGGAAAAGAGCTAGAATTTGCTTGAAAAAACCAAAGCTGTGATGAAAGGAAGAACCGAACCTATTTATTATATCACATTTCTGTATCACTTAATGGTTTACAGAAGTACTTCCATGCATTATCTCTATTGGGAGCCTGTGCTACTTCATAATACACCCTAGCCAAGGTGTGTGTGGGGGGAAACAGGTGAGTGGGAGAAGTGGGTTGGGGACTGGTGGCTAGCACCACAGAATGCATGTATGGGAAATGGTCCTTGCTGTCTTTGAAGCACCTACACTAACCCTCCTTCCATGGATGATTGAAATAATCTATGCTATGCGGTCCAATATGATAGCTGCTGGCTTCGTGTGGCTGTTGAACACTTGAAATGTGGCTGGTGGCCACTATATTAGACATTGCAGTCCTCGACTGAACTTGGGAACCTGCAGAGGGCAAAAACCTAATATTTTATAATGCACTGTCTGAAACTGTGTCCTGACAGACCCTGTAACATAGCTGATCACGCCCTATTAAAGTTAATCTAGGTACCGGTCTTCCTAACCAATTTGTCAACTGTGACTAGCCCAGTGCTTGACGCCCTTAATAAAGCCAGAGAGGTTTCAAAAGGGGGATTGGGGCCAAAGCCTTGAGTCCAAGTCAAGAAGTTTGACTATATTCTGTAGGTAATGGGGAGATAGCAGAGTTTTGGGGAAGGGAACACAATCAGACTTTTTAAAAATTTTGTGGTTGCAGGCTATCAGATTGCAGGGAGATGGATGACAAGAGATAAGGAGGCCAGTTAGGCCAAATGATTAGTAAATTTTTATTGATCTGGCTAGAATTTGGACTGATGCCAGGAAAGAAATGTGGGTTAGGTTTGTTTTTTTTAATTCACATGATGAATCCATTTAAAGATACTCTTTGAGCAGCTATTCTGTGTCAGGCACTGTGCTTGGCATAAGGGATATTAGCAAACAATGGACACAGCCCCTGTACTCATGGAACTAGACATCAAACAATGACAGGCGTGATGAGTACAAGAAAAAAAAAAAGTCCACTGGGTTGATCTCAGGATAAACCTAATCCCAGCTTTGGAGGAGTTCAGAATCATAAACTCACAATGTGAAACTTTTGTTTATTCTTGTTTACTTGCAATCCCATAAAAATTTAGATTCATCATGTCAACTACTGCAAAAACATGCTGGAATTTTGATTGGGATAGCATTGAAATTATAAATTTGGAGTAAACAGATCTCTTCTACACATATAACTGCATTCTATTAGGAAAATCACATTGGTATAATACTATTAACTAATTTACAGACCTTATTCAAATTTCATCAATTGGTCTACTAATGTCCTCTTTCTGGACCACATTGCTATCCAGGATCACACATTGCAGTTAGTTGTAATGTCTCCTTAGTCCCTCTTATTCTGGAAGAACTCTTAGCCTTTCTCTGTCATTCATGCCCTTGACACATCTGAAGAGTACTGGCCAGTTATTTTGTAGCTACCTCCCAGTTTTGGTTTGTGTGATGTTTCCTTATGATTAAATTCAGGTTATTCATTTTTAGAAGGAAAACCATAGGAGAGATGCTGTACTCTTCTCAGTGTATTAAAGTGAAACATTCTATACCACAATGTATAAAGTACAGTGGGGATACCTGAAACACTTGAGAAGCCTACTGGGAGAGGGGCTTAAGAGAGCATCACATAGGAAACAGCATTTAAGGGATGAGACAGAGAGAGCCGAACAGAAAACCAGAAAAAAGATGTTGTAGAGGCAGATGGAGAAACAGGAGCATACACTGCCATAGAAGGCAAAAGAAGAGAGTGTTCTTAAAAAGTATGGAGAGGTGGGGGAGGTGGGAGAGCATAAAGGGGAGATAAATAGTGATGGAACGAGACTTGGGTGGTAAACACACGATACAATATACAGATGATGTATTGTAGAATTGTATACCAAAACCTATATATAATTTTATTAACCAATGTCACCCCAGTAAGTTCGATTTTTTAAAAAGTATCATGGAAAGAAATGTGGCAATGAGTAACAAAATAATCATCAAACTGGTTCATTAAAAAAAATATTCCTGAGAATTTATACTAAAAAAGTTATTCAAAAGTAGAATAAAGTTTTATGGAAAAAAAATATATATATATACAATGAATAGAAAAATATCTAAAGTAATAGTTATCTAATGGGAACATTGATTATTTTTGAGTCTAGGGAATTGGTTACTGTAATCTTTGGACTTTTCTGTCTTGCTTGAATTTTTTTTTTTAGATGTTTACACTATGTTTAAATAGTAAAGTTATATTTCTGGGGGGGAAATTAAAAGATATACATTGAATTGTTATATGTTACATAAGCTGAGAGAAAGGGTTCAGGAGAAAACAAGATGAAAGGAAGAGAATGCTGCTGATGACTAAATTCTAGGAGGTAGCTAGAACTGAGAAGGGATGGAATTAAAAGCTTATGTCAAGAAGTTAGTCTTGCCCAAGGGTATAATTAGGACTTCTCTATTAAGTCCTTGGTCTTAAGTATATCACATAAAAGGACATTACTAGAAATGTAAGAAAGTTTTACATTTAGAAGTTAAAAAAAAAAAAAAAGTTAGTCTTGCCCTAGCCGATTTGGCTCAGTGTTTAAAGCGTCGGCCCTTGAACTGAAGGGTCTTGGGTTCAATTCTGGTCCAGGGCCCATGCCTCTGTTGCAGGCTCAATCCCTGGCCCCGGGTGGGAGGCAACCAATCAATGTGTCTCCCTCACATCGATGTTTCTCTCTCTCCCTTCCACTCTCTCAAAAGCAATGGAAAAAATATCCTCAGGTGAGGATTTTTAAAAAGAAAGTTCTTTTTTTTTTCTTCCAAATTATAAGAGGAAGTTTATTTAGAAAGTTACAAAGGTGGTAGAAGTGAGCCAGCTGGGCTACGTAGGCTCAGGAAACAAGCTACAGAAGCAAAAGAGGGACCATTAAAGCTTAGGAGAGGGAAAGGCAAAGGTAACTGCTTGAGGGGAAGGAGAGGGATGGGAAAGGCCCTGTCATGCTCCCCAGCACAAGAAGTTAGTCTTAAAGAGCTGACAGAAGAGAAAGATAGCATATGTCTACTACTACACGTTTTTTAATACCTGTCTGAATCTTAGAATATACAGCCCGGCCAAGTGTGGCTCAGCGGTTGAGCGTCGACCTAGGATCCAGGCGATCGGGGTTCGATTCCTGGTCAAGGCACACGCCCGGGGTTGTGGGCTCCATCCCCAGCAGGGGGCCTGCAGGAGGCAGCCGATCGATGACTCTCATCATTGATGTTTCTCTCTCTCTCTCTCCCTCTCCCTTCCTCTCTCTGGAATCAATAAAGATATGTGTGTGTTTTTAAAAAAAGAATATACAAAATATATACAAATGATCATTATTCTTAGGATCCAGAGCATTCAGCAGATTCTTAAAGGGATCATGAATCCACAAAAGGGCATAAATCAATGGTGTACTCAAAGTATTTTTCATGTTTACAAGTTTATGATTACATATTTTAAAAGTCAGAACCATTTATCACCTTTAATCAAATAGTACTTCTTCATAGGTGAAAACAAAATAGTTGTTCTTACAAATAAAGTTTTTTTTTTAATTTGAAAAAAAAAAAAAAGTATGCCAGCAGAGATGAGATTGCAGCTGGACTCTGAAGGAGCAAACCTAGTCTGAGGTCAGAGGAGTCTCCCCTAGGAAATGACCCTGGTGGGAATGAGAATATCCCAGGCAGAGAGTTAAGTATATACCAAGGACCTGAAGTGAGAGACTGGTTTCAGCTCAGAACTCAAAGCAGTCCAGGATGGCTGGAGGAAAAACACAAGGTGGCCAGGTAGTCAGGTCCAAAAAACAGACACCTTGAAAATCATGTTAAGGACTTTGGACTTTATATGAAGGGCACAAGGATACCTTCAAAGAGTTTTAAGAAAGAAAGTGAGCCCTAGCTGGTTTGGCTCAGTGGTTAGAGCGTCAGCCTACAGACTGAAGGGTCCCAGCTTCAATTCTGGCCAAAGGCATGTACCTCATTTGCAGGCTTGATCCCCAGCCCTGGTAGGGGCTCATGCAGGAGGACCAATCGATGTGTCTCTCCCACATCGATGTTTCTCTCTCTGTCTCTCCCACTCTCTCTGAAAAGCAATGGAAAAAATGTCCTCGAGCAAGGATTAAAAAAAAAGAAAGTGAAATGATCAGACATGAATTTTATAAAGATAATTCTGCAGTGTGGGAAATGGATTGAAGGAACCAGACATGAGACAGGGAGATGGGTTAGGCTAGTGCGCTAGTCCAGGAGACATGATGGTAAACAAGACTGGAAGCTGTGGATAATCATTTAATAAATAGTTTTGAGCACCCACTGTATGGTTAAGTATTGATTGATTTAAGCACTGGAGATAGAGCCATGACAAAAGCACTCAAGTTCCTCCTCTCATAGAACTTACATGAGAGACAGTAACAGATTTATATGTACAGATACATAAGATCAGATTGAGATAAGTACTATGAAGAATAATAAAGCAGTGTAAGGGGTAAGAGTGCAGTGGTATGGGAATGCTATTTTATATAGGGTGGTGAGGGAGGGCCTCTTCTGATAAGGTGACATTTGAGCAGAAACCTAAACAAAACAGGTATCCGGCAGAAGAGCATTCCAAAAAACACCCCTGTGCAAAGGCCCTGAGGCAGGAAAGTACCAGGCATGTCCTAGAAACAGTGAGGAAGAAATATAATTGGAGTGGACTCAAGAAAGAGGAAAGATACCCCCCACACACACACACACACACCCTGCCCTGCATTGGTCAAGCCGGTCAGCCTCTGCTCCTCTCACTCCTCCCTCTGCCCTAGCTCACTTCTCGAAGCTCCTCCCCTCTTCCTCTCCCAGGACTGGTCTGTCATGTTTCATCTGTTCAAGAGGACACTGAAGCAAAACAAATTGAGAACAACAACAACAAAAAGTTGTATGGCAGTTTTTACTTTTTATCACTCATTTTAACTTTATAAATTAATAATGACAAAACCTCAAAAAAATATTAAGAAAGAGGAAAGACCTCCTACGGTTCTGTAACAGAAGTAATGGAGGGAGGGGGCAGACTGTTTACAGTCTTATTCTCAGTGAGATGGAGCCGTCAGGAGGTGCTGAGCAGAGGAATGACATGATCTGATATTGGCTTTATAAAAGGATCCTTCTGGAACCTTTAGGGGATAGATGAAATGTTTTCTATCTTAATTAGGGTATCTGTTACACAGGTGTCTACATTTGTCCAAACTCATTGGAATTTACACTAATTTGTGTTTCATCGTATGTGATTATATGTCATTAAGAAATATTTTCAAGTTAAAGGAGGGGGGGGGAATCTTGTTGCTAGAGAGAAAATAAACTGAGCCAGAAGGGTCAAAGGATGAAGAGGACAGATTAGTCAGAAGGCTGCTGCCTCTCAAGGTGAGAGCTGTTAGTAGCTCAAACCAAATGGTGGTGAGAAAGGGTGCAGGGAAAACCGACAGGCACTCCTGGTGAGTTAGATATGGGGTATAAGATAAAGAGAAAAGTCAGGGTGACTTCAAGATTTTTCACCTGAGCAACCAGGTGGAAGGTGGTACCACTTACTGAGATGAAAAGATGCACATCCAGAAAAGTGTGTAAAGCGCAACTTTGCCGTATAACAATAATTATATAGGAACACCTGCAATAACCACCACCCAGGTGAAGAAACACAAACTGTCCCAGAGAAGAAAAAGCTAAAGGAGTTCATCACCACCAAACCAGTAGCACAAGAAATGGTAAAGGGACTTCTTTAAGAAGAAGAAAGAAAGGATAAAAATATGAATAATATAATGGCAATAACTACATACCTATCAATAGTTACTTTAAATGTAAATGGATTAAATGCTCTAATCAAAAGACAGGGTGGTTGAGTGGAGAAGAAAATAAGACCCATACATATGCTGCCTACAAGAGGACCAGTTCAGATCAAAAGATATACACAGACTGAAAATAAAAGGATAGAAGAAGATATTTCTGGCAAATGGAAATGAAAAAAAAAGTTGGGGTAGCAATACTTATATCAGACAAAATAGACTTTAAAACAAAGTCTGTAACAACAGATAAAGATGTAGAAGCAACCTAAGTGTCCATTGATAGATGACAGAATATGCAATGGAATATTACTCAGCCATAAAAAGAGTGGAATCTTGAAATTTGCAATAAGATGGATGGACCTAGAAGGTGTTACGCTAAGTGAAATAATTTAGAGAAAGACAAATACCATATGATCTCACTTATATTTGGAATCTAAAAAACAATGAATGAACAGTCAAAACAGAAACAGACTCATAGATACAGAGAATATTTTGATGGTTGCCAGATGAGAGTGGGGTTAAGGGGCTGGGCGAAAAAGGTGAAGGGATTAAGATGTACAAATCGGCACTTACAAAGTAATCACGGGGATGTAGAGTACAGCATAAGGAATATAGTCAATAATATTGTAATAACCGTATGGGATGGGGGGTGGGTACTAGATTTATCAGGCTGGTCACTGTAAGTTAAATAAATGTCTAACCACTATGCTGTACACCTGAAACTAATATAATATTGCCTATCAACCATAATTTAGACAAAATTTTTTTTTAAAGACAAAAACACATAGTATTGAGTGAGGTAATGAGCAAAACAAAAGATGTATCATACCCAGGTTCTATTTTTAGCTTAATATAAAAAATAAAATCACAAACAGGGCCTATTATATGTTAACCTAATAAAAGTCCTTTCCCAATTAGACAAAAAGTTGATGGATTTTGCTCGGCCGGTGTGGCTCAGTGGTTGAGCATCAACCCATGAACCTGGAGGTCACGGTTTGATTCACAGCGCTTCCCATTGCAATTTAACATACCTAATAAGCCTAATCGGTTTAATATCTATTTTATAAAGAGAGAGAACCAAAAAATTTTGAGATTTTCCAGGGGCCCCCTGGCAAACCTCAAAGTTACTTCCAGGTCAAGAAAAAGACTATATAAAATTTGAATTTGGGGAAGTTTGTCAAAGTATCAGAAGGTTCTAAAATACTTGACTAAATAGGACCATAGGTCATTACGAAACAATACTTATTCATTTAACCAGTGACAATAAAAGAGTTCAAAAACACACAAAAGGTTACATAATTGTTAGCAAAACTTTGTTCTTATTATTGAGATGATTCAGTTTTCTTAAGTAGTCAAGAACGTGATTAAGCAACATAAAGCACAGAATATGATATTGATATAAAATAGAGTCTGTTTTCTTGGCAGAAAACTTTTCACAGTACTGTATCTTAGCAAGAGCAGACCAATAATCCATAAAAACTTCCTCCAAACTCTAATTTTGCATCAGCTTACTTTTAATATTTAAATTCATTCCAGTCTTACTTGACCACACATAAAATTTCCTTTTTTGAGAATCCTTTTCAGAAACCTTATACAACTTTCTTTGTCCCATCTAATTTGTCTCTTGCTCTCTTACCTGTTCAGAAATAATCAACTTATTTTAGGACAAACTTATTTTCTTATAATTTCCCTCAAAAAATGTATCTCTATACCTTATATCTTCCACACATATCCTATTTTCCTTGCATTCTAAGTTGATTCACTTATTATTCCTAGTAGTTTCAATTATATATATTTGACTTTTTAACCTCTAAAAACCTCAATTTCTAATAAAAACTAAGTAACTGTGAACTGTTGAAACTGACAGCAAATCATAACAGAATGAGTATACTAGAATTTAGCTCCTAGCTGAAATCATTAACTCTTTTTAAGTGGAATGTTGTCATGTCCTGGGACCTGGAGGCCTGCATGTAAGGCAAGTTTCAGGAAGAATATAAAAGTATACTTTGCTTAAGATAATAGAAGAATGTCACCTGTTAAGCATAGGATGTATAGCTCTGCTTATTTTCCTGCTCTTAAGATAACATCACTGACTCACAATCCCAAGGTGTCTTGCAGAAATCTGTACGCAGAAAAGACCACCTGGCGTCACGAAGATCCTGGACAGGATGCCACCAAGAACTAAAATGAGAGTAAGAAAATTGCTGAAGCTTGCACGAGAACTGACCAACACAGCCAGAGATCCTGAACTCCTTACTCATGCTTACTTGCAATATTTTGCCTTTAAACCCCCCCAATTGTAAGCCATCGGTGATCTGGGTTTTTAAGTGATAGCTTCCAGTTCTCCTTGTGTGGTGCCCTGCAATAAAGCTACCCTAATTCCTCCACTGCGATTCTTGGTGTTCAGTGTTTGAATTTGCTGTGTGCCAGGTGAATGAACTCTCTTATTTATAGCTTCCATTAAGATTTATTCAACAAGTTTTGGTTTTACAGTACTGGGTAGGGGAAATGTTCCCCAGCTAGATATAATATTGATTCCTATTTAAATATTCAGGTAAGGTTGACATAACTTCTTTACATAATACCTGCTTAAACAATCCAACTTTCATAATCTTATTAACCATACATTTTTACGTTCTCTCAATCTAATTGTAGTCTGAGTCAGGGTATCTGATCTCTGGAAGATCACAGTTTACTGGAGAAGACAGAAAAATCACGTGAGAGTCAAGCATTAATTGAGGCATGTACAGGATGCTTCAGGGTCACCAAGGGACAACTGGCTAACTCTACCTAGGGACATGGGGGCTTCACAAAGGTGAAGACAGTTGGGACAGGTCTTGAAGGATGAGTAAGAGTTTTCCAGGCAGACTAGGAGGAGGAAGGGCCTTCCAAGCAGAGGGCGTAGCACGGGCAAAGGTACAGAGATGTGAGGGAGCACTGTAGGATTTTTAGCTGGGAGAGCAGCATGATCAGATTGATTCATTCTTTGACCCAACATATGAGTGCTATGCACTACCCTGGGTGGTGGGGATGACAGCAGTGAAAAAACCAAATCCCTTAACTCATGGAGCTTACATTCTAGTTGGAGGATCACAAAGAGCCAAGGGATAAAAATCAAGCAGGGGATGATAACAGAGAGGGAGCAGAGGGTGGTTTTAGACAAGGGTGGTCACAGAAGGCCCTCCTGACCAAGTGACATTTGAGCAGGACTTAATGAAGTGAGGGAGCAGGCCTGGCTAATGAGTGGGGAAAGGTAACACCAGGCAGAGGGAACTGCAGGTGCAAAGGCCCTGGGGTGGGAACGTGTTTGGTGTGATCGAGGAATGAGCAGGTGGGATTGGGGAGTACTGGAGCAGCATGAGGGGTTTGGGGTGGGGGATGAAGTTGGTAAATGATGGGATTAGTGAGGCAGAGAAGGACCCGATCATGTAGGGGTATGTGGGCCACAGCAAGGGGTGGACATCTCATTCTAAATGGGGTGGGAAGTGTTTGCTGAGACTGCATGTTATGGTATGAGAGGAAAGTGAGGTGTCAAGATAATGCAAGGGCTTTCACCCAAGCAACTGGAAGGATGGAGATACTGTTAAGTGAGGCAAAGGACACTGGAAGGAAGCTCAGGAGGACTTCAGTTTGGACATGCTACGTTTGAGAGGAGGAGATCCCCATTAGATCTCCAAGGGGAGCTGTCAAAGAGGTATCTGGATCTGTCTGTATGAAACCTGAGCAGGGGGTCGGGTGCACAGGGGGCATTTAAAGGTCTGAGACGGGATGTGAGTACACAGACAGAAGTGGTCCAAGGCCCAAGCCCTGTGGCTCTCCAACCTCCAGACTCTAGGAGACAAAGAGAGTAGGAATCAGCAGAAGGCACTGACTGACTGGTTAGGGAGATCAAAGGGAAGCCAATGGAGTTTGGTGTCCCAGAATCCAAGGGAAGGAAGAGGTTCAGGGAAAACAAGGTAATTGACTATGTCAGATGCTCCCGAGAGGCCCAGTAAGGTAAGGGCTCACCACTGGATTTGATAGCAGGAAGGGAGGACATAGAAAATTAGATATCCACATGCAAAAAAAGAGAAAGAAATTGGACCCTTATCATGCACTATATAAAAAAATTAACTCAAAATAAATGAAAAACTCAAACATAAGACTTGAAAGTATAAAACTTCTAGAAGAAAGGTAAGGGAAAATTTTCATAACTTTGGTCTTGACATTGATTTCATGGAAATGACACAAAAAGCACAAGTAAACAAGTGGAACTACATCAAACTAAAAGGCTTCTGTATAGCAAAGGAAACAATCAACAGTAAAAAGGCAATATATGGGACAGGAGACAATATTTACAAAATATACATCAGATAAGGGATTAGTCTCCAAAATATATAAAGAATTCCTATAACTCAACAGTAAAAAAAAAAAAAAAAGTAATAACCCAGTTTAAAAAATGATCTAAAGATTTGATTAGACATTTCCCAGACATATACAAGTGGCCAACATATATATGAAAAGATACTCAATGTCACTAATCATTGGGTAACTGTAAATCAAAACCACGATATCACCTCAAACCTGTTAGGATGGCTATTAACAACAGCAACAATAACAATAACAAAAGATGACAAGCAGTGAGGATGTGGAGAAATTGGAACCCCTGTATACTGCTGGTGCAGCTAAGGAAAACAGTATAGAGGTTCTTTTAAAAAAATAAAAATAGCCCGGCCGGGCATGGCTCAGCGGTTGAGCGTCAACCTAGGATCCAGGCGATTGGGGTTCGATTCCCAGTCAGGGCACATGCCCGGTTGTGGGCTCGATCAATGACTCTCTCATCATTGATGTTTCTATCTCTCTCTCTCCCTCTCCTTTCCTCTCTCTGAAATCAATAAAAATATATTTAAAAAATAAAATAAAATAAAAATAAAATTACATATGGTCTAGCAATCTGGCTGTTTAGCCAAGAGAATTGAAATCTGGCTCTGCAACAGATATTAGCACTCCTATGTTCACTGTAGCATTATTCACAACAGCCAAGATGTGAAAACAACCTAAATGTCCATCCACAGATGAATAGATAAAGAAAGTGTGGTATATAAAGACAATGCAATATTATTCAATCTTTAAAAACAAGGAAATTCTGCCATATGTGCCAGCATGGGTTAACCTTCAGGACATTATGGTAGGTGAAATAAGCCAGTCACAGAAGGACAAATACTGTATGATTCCACTTAGATGAGGTATCTAAAATAGTCAGACTCATAGAAACACAGAATAGAATGATGGTTGTTAAGGGGCTGGAGGTAGGGGGAAATGAGGAGTTGCTAATCAATGGGTATAAAGTTTCAATAATGCAAAATGAATAGAAATCTGTTGCACAACATTGTGTCTACAGTAGATAATACTGAATTGTACACTTGAAAATCAATGCTGTAATGCACACTTTAAAAAAATTTGTTAAGAAGGTAGGTCTCATGTTAAGTGTTCTTTTTTTTAAAAAAAAATATATCTTTATTGATTTCAGAGAGAGGAAAGGAGAGGGAGAGAGAGGGAAATAGAAACATCAATGGTGACTCATTGATCAGCTGCCTCCTGTACCCTCCCCCCCACTGGGGATCAAGCCTGAAACCGGGGCATGTGCCCTGACCGGGAATCGAACCTTGATCTCCTGGACCCTAGGTCCATGCTCCACCACTGAGCCACACCCAGCTGGGCAAGTCTTACTGTTTTAAATAAACACACTCTTCAAGATTACAGTACATACAAAATGTTGGTAATTATTGAAACCGAGCAACTGCTTAATGGGAGTTCATTATACTATTCTCTCTACTTTTAGGCATACTTGAACATTTCCATAATAAAAAGGTTTTAAATTTTTCCCCCAATTATTTCCCCATCTAAAATGCCAGGGAAAAGTACCAATATTTTTTACCAGGAAAACAAGATTTTGTAGGATCAGGCCGATTTCTCTGGCTTCATATTTTAAGCCCTCTCACCCCAGCCCCTCTTGCATTCTATACTGTAGGATTTCTCAGCCTCAATACTATTGTGATTTTGGTTCCAATAATTCCTTGGGGCAGGAGATTTTTAGCAGCATCTGTCTTCTACCCACTAGATGCCAGTAGCACTCATCTGGTTGTGACAACCAAAATAATTCTCCAGACTTTGTCAACTGTTCCCTAGGGGGCAAAGTTGCCCCTGGTTGAGACAACTGGTCTAAGTATACCAGATGGTCCACAGTTCCTAACATGATATGCTGTTTAATATCTCTGATAATTTGTACAAACTATTCCCTTTGCTTAATATGTTTTTCCCCTCCTCTTCCTGACAAGTTTTGTTAATAGTTCAAATACCTGCTTAGAGCAACACTTCTTGGGTGAAGTCTTTGTTTCCTGTGTTCATTTCATTTTTGTAACCATCCCTAACACAATCCCTGGCATAAAATAGGTGCTAAATAAATGTTTGCTGAAAAGATTAATCATAATTATTGAGATTTTTATTGAGGTCCTTGTCAGCACTGTATTTTATAAAAGGTATAAAGCAAGATTCTCACTCTAGAATGGTTTACAAATTAATGGGTGTGATAAAATATTGTTAATTATCCCCTATTACCCTTTCTCTCCTTTGTCTTGAATAAAAGAAGCTCTGATGGCTGTCTAGCAAAAAATACTTCCCAGCCTCCCTACAGACTAAGTCCTAGCCACCTGATGTAAGTGGAAGTGTATCCTTTAAAAGGGGTGGCATGCTCTTCTTGACTTCCTCCTTCCTATTGGCTGGAATGCTGATTAAATGGCTGGAGCTCAAGCAGCTATTTTGGACTAGGAGGCAAAGCCTCATGCTAAGAATGGCAGAAGAGTCCTGGCTGGGTAGCTCAGTGGGTTAGAGCATCTTCCCTATACACCAAGGTTGCAGGTTTGATCTCCGGTCAAGGTACATACAAGAATCAGCCAATGTCTGCAGGGATAAGTGGAACAACAAATCAGTCTCTCTCTCTCTCTCTCTTTCCCTCCCTCCCCCCAAAAATGAAATTTTTTTAAATTGCAAAAGAACAATGGAGAACAAGTCTGTGGCCCTGATGAGCGTGAAGCCACCATGCTCACCTTGGACTTCATGCCTTCTGATTTTATTTATACCAGAAAGAAATAAACTTTTATCTTGTTTAAAACATGGTTAGCCTGGCCAGCGTGGCTCAGTGGTTGAGCACTGACCCATGATCCAGGCGATCCCAGGATCCATTCCTGGTCAGGGCACAGGCCCAGGTTGCGGGCTGGATCCCCACTGGGGGCGTGCAGGAGGCAGCTGATCAATGACTCTCCTCATTGATGTTTCGATCTCTCTCCCTTCCTCTCTTTGCAATCAATAAAGACATAAAAAGAAAAAAATTAATTAAAAAAAAAATACGGACCCTGAAGTACCTGTGTATGTTCTAGAACGCCCGGCCAGAAGCGGCTAACTGCTTTGCATGCTGGGATTTGTAGTCCGCCAAAGAGTCGTTCTAGTCAAGATGGCGAATCTGCTAATGACGTGTAGAGAGCGGCCCGCCCCAGGGGAGTCTGGACCGAGAAGGGACTGGGTGGCAGTTGGAACCTAAGACAAGGTGTTAAAACCTCTTCACCCAAGGAAGTGGGGCGCCTCGAAGTCTCGCGAGATGCTGACGGGGCCCAACGGAACGCGGGGTTGTCACATCACTAAGGGCGCTTGTTGGGGGCGGAGCCGTGACGGCAGTGGGCCGGGAGTCGTAGGTGCCCGGTAGGGGCATTTGGGCCGAGCTTCGACTGTGAGAAGCAAAGCCGTGGCCATGAAGGAAGAGAAGGAGCACAGGCCGAAGGAGAAGCGAGTAACCCTCTTGACTCCCCCGGGGGCCACAGGCAGTGGCGCTGGGGCTTCCGGGGACAGCACCAAAGGGGAAGATAAGCAGGATCGGAACAAGGAGAAGAAAGAGGCGCTGAGCAAGGTGCCTGGCGGGCCGTTGGCCCGTGAGAGGGCCGGACGCGTCCGCCACCCATGGAGGATGGGTGGGAATGGGGCTGCCCTCTCCCTCTCCCAGTCTCCCCTTCTGTTTCTTCACCTGAGTTAAAATCGCATCATTGGGTCACCCACTGGACCGAAATGGGGGGGAGTCGCTCCCGGCTGAGCCCTGGGGTGAAAGTGAGGGAAAGAGGGGGGAGGTTCCTAGACGAGAAGGGTTTAGATCAGAGCTGTGAAGTGATAATGCGAGGGGGGGGGCAGTGATGATAAAGAGAATGAGGGCTTAAAATGTTAATTGGGGGAATTATTAAACAGGGAAGGGGCTATCAAGCGTGGGAGTAGTTTGCGATGGAAGTATTAATGGAGGCGAGTTGAGGGAGTGTTAGGATTAATGGTCTTGGGGCACCTCAGGTTCATCCTGTTGGGGGAACAATGAGGGAATTTTTGGTATTCCTCAGAGGTTTGAATTCTTTATGCTGAATGAGAAAGGGTTTTGTTTTAGGATATGTTGGATGTGGTAGGGAAATATCAGTAACTCAAGAGTTCGTGGCACCCACAAAAGACCAGGGTTGGCCTACTAATTTCTTACCACTACGTCTATCAAAAAATGGGTGATGGAAAATGGTACGCAAACCTAGTAAATTGCGGGGCTTCGGATTAACAGAACCTGAGATTTTCCTTGCTGCAGACAGTTATTTCTAAGAGATTTTTTAAAACCTCGTTACTATTATGTTCGATTAATTCTAAACATTAGGGGACTTTTTCTCCTGGGTTTTTATAAGTGATCTCCTCTTTTAAAGCCCAGCTTTCTTCAGGGATGGTGGTTCTTTCAGGTGTGACAGAAAATTGATTTGTACTAATTTTATTTTTACTTATTCATTTCTGAAGGTGGTAATTCGGAGATTACCTCCCACTTTGACCAAGGAGCAGCTTCAGGAACATCTTCAGCCTATGCCTGAGCATGATTATTTTGAGTTTTTTTCTAATGATACTAGGTAAAATAAATAAAAGGAGGGAGGGGGTAAATGAAAAAGGTTTCTTCCGTTCCATTTTACGCTACCAATGTTTTCTATTTGATTTTTGAGCCTGTCTCTTTAATATATACATTCTTATAATTCAGCCAGACACCTGCAAGCACATTTACATAATTGCTTTCCTCTCTGCAGTCTGTATCCTCATATGTATGCCAGAGCATACATCAACTTTAAAAACCAAGAGGACATTATTTTGTTCAGGGATCGCTTTGATGGTTATGTATTCCTTGACAATAAAGGTGAGTCCTAGTAACAAGAGGTTTCTTTGTCATTTGTCTAGGACAATGTGTGTATCACAGTGCTTTCTGAATGCCTTGATAGTTTTTCTAAAATCCTGGGTGATAAAATGTGCACCATTTAAAGAGTTTCACACATTTGATAAGCCTATTACAATCTTATAGATATGTGACTTTTCTCAGCCTCGGGTATTTTTGTTAACCTGTTATATCTGTAGTTTGATCAACTGAATGAAATTGCTTGTTTTATCCTGTGACAATTTTTTTGCCCTAGATTAGAATATCTGATATTTTGACGACTAGTTTCAGCAGTAACATGGATAAATAACTCTTTAAACTTGTATGACAAGCTTTAAACATTTACTTCTCATCTTGCTTCAAGGACCAACGTTTATTTATTCAGATCCTTTAAGCCAATAGTTATTTGTTGCAATACTGTTTAACATTTTAAGTTGTATGTAATTAAAACATTGAACTTGGTGATTTCCTACTTTGTATCCAGGAGTCTATAGGGAAGAACAACTTCTACCTTAACTCTCTTTTTATTTTCTCCTGCTTGCAACAGTTAGCCAGACAATGTCCCAGCTGCCATTTGCCACTTTCCTTTCACTTTGCAATCATAGTGAATGATGTGTTTTTTGTTGAGCTTTGTTTTTTCAGCATTACTTCAAAGTTAGTGAAAATGTAATCTTTGTCAAGGAATATACCTGTAAAAGTAGAAGGATTGAAGGATTGCCACTGTTTGTCCAACTTTATTAATCCCCACAAACTAGTGACTTTTCCACTCCAATTATTCCAGGAAGTAGCAATGATTTCCTAGTCACTTGGCCTGAAAATCTGAGTTGTGTTTAACCTTTTACTCTCTTGTTTTATACCTTACATATAAACAAGTGATGAATCATTTTTTAAAAATTTGATTTGATTTTAGAGAGAGGAAGGGAGAGAGGAACATCAAGTGATGATTTTTTAAAAAAATATGTCTTTATTGATTTCAGAGAGAGGAAGGGAGAGGGAGAGATAGAAACATCAATGATGAAAGTCATTGTTCGGCTGCCTCCTGCACGCCCCCTGCTGGGGATCGAGCCCGAAACCCGAGCATGTGCCCTGACCAGGAATCGAACCTCAGTCTCCTGGATCCTAGGTCGATGCTCAGCTGCTGAGCCGCCCCAGCCGGGCAAGTGATGAATGTTTTAAATTTGTTTTTTAACATCTTGCCTGTCCTTACTAATACTTTCCTACTTTATGCTCTTGCCATCTAATTCTTTTTTTAATCCTCGCCCAAGGAGTGAGGATATTTTTTCCATTGATTTCAGAGAAAGTGGAAGGGAGGGGAGTAGGGGAGACAGAGAGAGAAACATCGATGTGACAGAAACACATCAATTGGTTGCCTCCCACATGCACCCTGGCTGAGGGCAGGGGATCGGACCTGAAACCCAGGTATATACCCTTGACCAGGAATCAAACCTGTGACCCTCCGGTGCGCAGGCCGACACTCTAACCACAGAGCCACACCAGCCAGGGCAGTCACCTAATTCTTAGACAACCACTGTCTCTGAACTTATAGGGTTTTTCATTTTTTTCTATTTCTGTATAATTCAGTCTGTTATATTGCCATGAAATTAATCTTTTTGAAAATAGTGATTTAAGAGAACAGTTATGAAAAAGTCCAAACTCCTTAGCCTCATAGTCAAAGCCCTCCATAGTCTGGCCTCACTTCTGTTTTTTCAGCCTATCTTCCACAATTTCCTTCTGCTTCAGTCTATCTATTCCTTTTCAGATATATCAGTTTTTAAGTTAATCTGACTCTGCATTCACCAGGATTTCCAAAATCATGTTTCCTCCATGACTGCTTTGTGATACCTTCTGGTCAATTCTAGTTATTTTATTCTGACTTATGTCTACATGTCAGTGATTTTTATACTTTGTGTGACATTATTCTGTAGCAGGGACCTGGTATTTTTTTTTTTTTTCCAGTAGTCACTTGTTTTCTTTAAAAAATATGTTTCACTGATTTTTTTTTTTTAAGAGAGAGTAAGGGAGAGGGAGAGAGAGAGAAACATCGATGTGAGAAAACATCAATCAGTTGCCTCCTGTACACACCCCGACTGGTGACCAACTGAGCAACACTGGCCAGGGCACTTGTTTTTTATTAAATTGAGTTATAACTCACATACCATAAAATTCAGTATTTTTAGTATATTCACAAAGTTATGCAATCATCACCACTATGTAAGTACAGAATGTTTTTATCACTCCAAAAAGTATCCTGTATCCTATTAGCAGTCATCTCCCATTCTCCCATTCTCCCTTCCTGTCCTGGAAACCACTAATCTAACAATGGATTTCCCTATTTTAGACATTTCATATAAACACAATCATACAATATGTGGCCTTTTGTGACTGGCTTCTTTTACTTAGCATGTTTTCAAGGTTCATCCATGTTACAGCATGTATCATTACCTCATTCCTTTATTTTTGTTTGCATTTTTTTAATTGTGGTAAAATACACAATAAAATTTGCTGTCTTAACCGTTTTTAAGTGTACAGTTCAGTTGTGTTGACATTATACATTCACATTGTTGTGCAACCAATCTTTAGAACTTTTTCATCTTTTAAGACTGAAACTCTATACTGATTAAACATCTACTCCCCATTTCCCCCTTCCCCAGCCCCTGACAAATACCATTCTATCTCTATGAAGTTGACCATTCTAGGTACCTCCAATAAGTGGAATCATATGGTATTTAACTTCTTATGATTGGCTTATTTCACTTAGCATAATGTCCTCAAGGTTTATCCATGTTGTCGCATATGTCAGAATTTCCCTTTTAAGGCAGAGTAATATTCCATTGTATGTATATATTACATTTTGTTTATCCATTCCTCTATCAAGGGACATTTGGGTTGCTTATATGAACTCTTAACTACTATAAATAGTGCTTCTATGAATGTGGGTGTAAAAATAATCTGTTCAAGTCTCTGCTTTCATTTCTTTTGAATATATATCCCAAAGTGGAATGGTTAGGTCATAAATTTTTTTGGAGGAGCCACCATATTGTTTTCCATAGAAGCTACACCATTTTACATTCCCACCAGTAAAGCACAAGCGTTCTAATTTTTCCATGTCCTCACCAACACTTACTATTTTCTGTGGTTTTTAAAAAAATGTATCTTTATTGATTTCAGAGAGAGGGAGAGAGAGAGAGAGAGATAGAAACATCAATGATGAGTCATTGATCCACTGCCTCCTGCATGCCCCCTACTGGGGATCGAGCCTGCAACCTGGGCATGTGCCCTGACCAGGAATCAAACCACAATCTCATGGATCATAGGTTGATGCTCAACCTCTGAGCCACGCGAGCCGGGCTATTTTCTGTGTTTTTTTTCCCTTTAATAGTAACCATTCTAACTGGTGTGAGGTGATAGCTCACTGTGGTTTGCATTTCCCTAATGATTAGTGAGATAATATTTTAACATTTTCATATGCTTGAGCATATGAGCATCTTTTCATATGCTTTTTGGCCTTTTTTATATCACCTGTGAATAAGTGTATTCAAGTCCTTTGAACTTTTAAAAATTGGGTTGTGGGGTTTTTGTTGTCGAGTTGTAGGAGTTCTTTATATGTTCTGTATATTGATTCCTTATCAGATGTATGATTTGCAAATATTTTCTCCTATTTTATAGGTTGCTTTTCCACTATGTTGATTGTGTTATTAAATGCACAGAAGTTTTTCATTTGGTGTCCAATTTATTGATTTTTACTTTTGTTGCCTTGCTTTTGATGCCCTGGTATATTTTTTAAATAACAGCTTTATGCGATATAATTCACATACCACAAAATTCACCCTTTAAAAATGTTTTTTAGTGCCGGGTATCTCAGTTGGTTAGAGCATCAACCCGATATGCCAAGGTTGCGGGTTCGGTCCCTTGTCAGGGCACACACAAGAATAAACCAATGAATGCATAAATGAGTGGAACAACAAATCAATGTTTCTCTCTCTCTCAATAAAAAAATTAAAGTTTATTTTAAAAATGTTTTTAGTGTATTCACAAAGTTGTGCAGCTATCACCGCAATCTTATTTTAAGACATGTTCATCACTCTAAAGAGAAACCCCATACCCATTATCTCCCACTCCCTGTTCTCCCCATCACTCCCCCAGCTCTAGACAATCACTAATCTTATTTTTCTCTATAGATTTGCTTATTCTAGAGATTTCTGATTTTTTTTAAATAAAAGTTAGCTTATTACTCGCCACATATCAAAACATCACACTTTAAAAGTGAAATTTAAATGAATGTTCTATTCATTTCATTTTTTCCATTAGGGGCTCCTTTGATAGCATGTTGATTTTAGTTGTGGCAGTGTGATTGATGCCTGTTTTAAGACACTTCTCAGATGACTGCCATCAAAGGAAGCCTAGGCAAAGGGGGGGAAAGGGGGAGCACCTGCAATAATGTCAACATTAGAATTTTTTAATTAAAAAAAAAATACAGACAAAGCCAAAAAGAAAAAACAATGCCTAGAGAGCAGTGGGTTGACTCTCTTGTATCCACTTGACATTTTCTTTGTTATAACAAGTGTGATATTTTTTTCAAAACAGGTCAGGAATATCCTGCAATAGTAGAATTTGCTCCTTTTCAAAAAGCTGCAAAAAAGAAAACTAAGAAAAGGGATACCAAAGTTGGGACTATCGATGATGGTACAGTATAGCTCTAGTTATGTAATGCTATTGCCATGGGTTTTTTAAAAACATTACCTTTGTGAGAATTAATTGGACTCTAAGCTTTTAAATAAGAGAACATATGGGATAAAGTTCATACAAAATATAATTCATTGATGGAAGCTTTGCTTAACTGTTAAAATGGAGGTAGGTTTCCTATAGAGTTTTCACTCTTTGGCTAGTGGCATTTCATTCCTCCTCCATTAAGCAATACATTGTTGACTCCTGAGTATACAACTACTTGAGGCTTTTTACCATTGTTATGATTATTTATTTAACTTTTGGGTTTCCATTTTTATAAAGAGAGAGACTTATCATTGAGAGCTATATTGGAAAAATTATGTATTCAAGTAACTTAATATCAAGTAACTGAAGTGGCCAGTCCTATTTTCTAGGCTTTGAAATGTGAAGTTAACCATACACATAGTAATTACATTGAACCAAAAGACAGGAAGTAAAAAACTGGAATAATTGCCACTTAAGGTAAACTGGATCCAGATTTTGAGATCTCTATAACTTATGTTGCATAAGGGCTCAGCTGCAATATTTTCTATCAGATTGATATTTTAGAATCATCCAGTTTGATTTCCATTATTTATTACTATAGTGGGTATTTTATAAAGAACACAGAAAAGAGTCAACATGCAACTGCTTATTGATTATATCATAGATTCAGACCTGGAAGACTAGATCAAGGGACATGTTCCACACTGCATAGAAACTCCAAATACAAGGAGTATAATGACTCAGATGTGTTTCCCAGTCTGATGTCAGAGGCATCTAGGAAAGAACTCCTGGAATTACCATCACCTCCAGTGCCCCATCTAGGACATCCCCCTGATGTATCTTTTTGGATCATCTCATTTTCATATGTTGAGTTTACTTAAAGTGAGGTATACCCATACAGGAATTGCTTACATTCTGTATATGTAATAAACATATACTCTTACTATATACATAACTATATACACAACAGTTCTCTCACAAATGTGACTCTGGATTAGTAGGAGCAGTGACTTTCAAAAGCAAACTATCATCCCTAGAAGTTCTGTTATAATGTGTGCTATCTCATTTTCCCTGACTCCATGTTACACCAGACTCCCTTTGTGGGTATCTCTAATAGGAGTTCTGAGAGTAACCAATAAAGCCCTAAAGTCTATCTTGTGGGTATAGGTTTATTTTTTATCTTCCATAAAGTAGGAAATTATCTTTGATAAATACCCTAGATAATGATTTCCTGTTTGTTTAAACTCTACTACATTTTCTGTTTACTTAAACAATTATTCAGATCCAGAATATAGAAAATTTTTGGAAAGTTATGCTGCTGATAATGAGAAAATGACATCTACTCCAGAGACTCTGCTAGAGGAAATAGAAGCTAAAAATAGAGAACTAATAGGTAAGTGGACAAAAGGAATTAAGGGCAACAGCTTTTTCATCAGAAGACCTGTCTGACTCCCACTTCTGTCACTTGATAGCTGTGTGATCATGGGGAAAGCACTAACTTCTCTGAGACTCTGATTCTTCTACTGTAGTAAGCAGATGATAATACCTATGTCAGAGGATTATGAGAATGCATTGATTAGATGGGGAAAATTCTCTATGACCTATTTAGTGCCACAGAAATAAGTATAAAACGTTTGAAGGCTCATGGCACCTTTAGATGTTGGTAAGCATTTGAAGATCAGTTGATGTTTTCTAGTAATAAGAAGCTAATATTCCTAAAAAAAAATTTGACCTGAAATATCAAAAAATGGATTTAGTTACTGCAAAACTGAAAACCTCTTGAGAAATTCTAGCTTGGCTATTGGTTCTAGTAGTAAGCTGTCACTGCTGTATCAGCTCTAAACATAAGCGTAGCCTCTGACTCAGGATGTCCACTCCAAGGAATTTATCCAAAGGAAGTATATTTTCAAAAGCTAGCTACGTGGCTAGATAGCATTGTTCAGAATACTGAAAAATGAATTAAATATTCTTCTAAAAGTTGTTTTTTGTTAACGGATGCATAGCATAAGCCCATCTCTGACAATTTCCTTAGAATAAATTCCCAGAAGTGAAATGATGGGGTCAAAAGGACACTGTTAGCCCCTTCCCCGTTTCTTCCCAGTTGGACAAATTTGTGCTCCTGTCTGTAGAACAAGAGAATGTCCTTTGCACTTAATTCTCACTGACAGTAGAAATGACACTTTTTAAAAAGTTTATTGTTTTATTTTGTATTTCTTCAATTTTTAAAAGGTATTTTAAATGCGCAGAATTGGAATACTGTAAAGACTTCTTTCCGATAATACAGTTATGAGCTCTGTTTAAGGGGCATAGTTCTTCCGACCTTGGGCGGTTGGCAGGGAATGTCAGAAAATGGAATCCTTTCTAGGGGTTGATAAGTATTATTAATAATCTGTTTACATTTATGTAGCTAAAAAGACAACCCCACTATTGAGCTTCCTGAAAAACAAGCAGGTAAACCTTTGTTTTTATAGTTTTCTCAATACTTTTATTTCATTGGTTCACATTCTGTTAAACGTTTTAAGAGCATTGGGATCCCATAGGAGAAACAGCTGCTTCTTCTTACCATTATTCTTTTTTTTAAATACTTTGTTAAATTTATTGGGGTGACAATGGTTAATATGAACATATAGGTTTCAGGTACCATTATTCTCTAAAGATTTGGCTTATTGGCCCTCTCCTTTTCTCTGGTTGTTGGGACAAGGAATCATTCTGCAAACCCAGAGAGTCCTCTTGATTTTTCTGAAAGTCTCTGGAAACAGAGCAAGGCAGCAGTGGGAGACTCTGATACTAGCAAGCCCTGGTCTTCATTCGCTCATATTCTGAGTGGGGTGGGGAGGGGATTAAGGAACTAGAAAGTTGGAAGGAAAGATGATCCCGTTTAGTGGGTGCCCACCATGCCTTTGGGATTGGTTGAAGTTTTTGGTGATGACTTTAGTGTTTGAAGGTGTATGTTGATGTTTCTCTCTAGAGGATGAGAGAAGAAAAAAGAGAAGAAAGAAGGCGGCGAGAAATAGAAAGAAAAAGACAAAGAGAAGAAGAGAGGAGAAAATGGAAAGAAGAGGAGAAACGAAAAAGGAAAGATATAGAAAAGCTAAAGAAGATAGAAAGAGTTCCAGAAAGGGACAAGTTAAAGGAAGAACCAAAGATTAAGGTATGAAAATAACTAAAACTGGCTGCATGTTGCTGAAAATTGCATGTATCTACTTCTTTATAAACATGCATGCAAATTGTGTGGTGTAAATATAGTTTTTCAGTTTTGTTTTTGTCCTTTTTGGTTGGGGGGGGGCAAGTGAACCAGTTGAAATCTTTCTATAATACTAATAGTATGATTTTAAAATTTTAAGATAATTTAAAAGAACTAAGTAGTTTACATGATATTTATTCAGTGCAAATCTGTGTTATTTTTATCATTGACAATGTTCAATTTTTGGATGATTATTCTGTCAATTCTTCATAAAATAGGGCTGGCTGGCATGAATTACGGTTTTTATTCAGCTTTTCCTTCATATTTGATACATGAAGTCGCCTCATCTGTTTGTTTTCCACTGTCTTCAGGTACACAGGTTTCTGTTACAAGCTGTGAATCAGAAAAATGTAAGGACTAAGTACATGATACCGAACACCTAGTATCATGTCACACACACAGGTCTTAGTTAATAAATCCTTTTGGTGGTGGTGGTAGTGATACCTGTAGAAAACCCCTTCAGACTGACCAGTCTTCTTAAAAGCAAGCTATTTTAAATTCCTACTTTAAAAGGAAGCCCAGATGACTTCCTGATGCTCTGCTGTGTCCCCAGAAGCTTCAACAATATACAGCCAAAGGACTACCCTGCCTAAATAGCTCTTTCTCTTTTTTAGCTGCTTTTCATAACTGTCTTGTGCAAGTACTAGAGATAATATCATGCACTACGAGCTTTCCCCTCTCACATGATTCCCACATTACCTTCTTGCATCTCCCTGGGAGTCTGTGAGCAGCAGATTCTGTTGAACACATAGCATATAGGAAAAGGAAAATCTATAGAAAGATCCCCGGCCTTTCTGCTTCCCTTCTGAGGGCATGGCTTGGGCAGCCCTTGCTCCAACAAACTTCTTGGGGAAGTACTAGTACTTCAGAGAAAGTAAGAGAAAATCTCAGAGATAGTAGCAGGGTCTCCTTTTACCTCCTCAAAATTCAGTAGTTTGTGTGGTTCCCCTAGGCTCTCCAGGGCTCATTATTGTTGATAAGGGGCCTGGCCACAGGGTGGGAAAGTTCCTGTCTTAATTCTTTCCAGCAATGTCTGCCATGCCACAAGTGACTTGACTTGCTATTCCTAACTATCAGCAAGGCAGAAGGTAGAGCCATCCATGCTGGAGACATCCATTAATGTTCTTAGTAGAGTAATGAACATCTTGGCTTCTAACAGAGATGTTCATCTGAGAAATAAGAACACTTCCAATGAAACCTGTACATGGCATCCTCACTTTACATGGGTACCTTCTTAGTGTCCAGTTTGGACTCACCATTTGTAGTGGCTGTCCGTGCGCTGAAATACTTCGCTTAAATCTTTTGGTGCTTGGCCTTTGCTTGGTGACCTGTATGATGCCTTCACCCTGAGACTGGAATTCTTCTATTTTGCCTCAGAATCTCTCTGAATGTCCAACACTTGAGGGTATTCTAGAGAGATTTGTAGCAGTGGTATGAAAAAGAAACTTGTTAGAAATTTGGACTTTATAAACCACTTTTTAGAATTGCATTCTGTCATGTACATGACATTGTGCAGAGTTCCTACTCAGTAGAGATGGAACTTCATTGTTCTGTTGTATGAGGTATTTGGATTTTTAAACCCAATGCCAAATGATTTTACTATTCATCTCTAATGATAATATGATTGTACCATCATATATGTATGTTACTCTCAGGCTCAAGGCAAAATTATTCTCACAATAGATCACTCCTTTGGTGACCAAGGTATTTGTCATTCCAAGTACTACATAGAAACACTCCAATAGTAATGATCTACCTCGCATTTTAAATTTGTGGTATATTTTCCCATCAAGTTGTATTGACATGCTGGTTTGCTACAAAAGGCATACTTGGAAGTGTGCATTGGTTCACTTAAAGGCTGACCCATTTAAAGCCAAAGGAGTCTTGATCCTATTGCCACAAGTGATTAAACCACTTCATTTGAGTGGATAACACTTTCACATTAATAGCAATTTACCTTTTAGTAAATGACTGCTCTTGTGCACTAGTTGTTCATGCAAAAGTTTGCGTACCTGCAGAAAAGGGGGCCTTCTGTAGTCAGAATTTTAAATATTTAGTATATTGTTTTCTTTGATAGGCTTAGAAGACAGTGTCCCATCCTTCAAAATAAAAATAAATTTGTTTTCTTTAAAGCTGCTCAAGAAACCAGAAAAAGGAGATGAAAAAGAATTGGACAAAAGAGAAAAAGCCAAGAAATTGGACAAAGAGAATCTGAATGATGAAAGAGCCAGTGGGCAAAGTTGTACATTACCCAAACGTGATGGTGAACTTCTTAAAGATGAAAAGCCTAAGAGGTCAGTAGGCAAGGGCTCTTGGTACACTTGTTTTCAATGTATTTCTAGATGCCAGTTTTACTGCTATTTCCTGGACTTATACCTGAATTAAATAAGCTGTTTTACCAGGGGCAGGGGGATGAGTAGGAAAGGTTTCAAATATTCTAATATCTTAATCTAGGTGGATGACTTTTGTTTTGTTTTGTTACTGTTTTTCAAAAAATTAGTTTTTTTTTAATCCTCACCAGAGGATTTTTCATTGTTTTTCAGAGGGAGTGGAAGGGTTAGAGAGAGAAAGAGAGACAGAGACAGAGAGAGAGAGAGAAACATTAATGTGAAAGAGACACATCCATTGGTTGCCTCCCTACTGGGGCCAGGCATCCAGCCTACAACCGAGGTATGTGCCCTTGACCAGAATCAAACCTGAGACCCTTAAGCCCAGAGGCCGATGCTCTAACCACTGAGCAAACAGGCTAGGGCACCACTAGTATTTTTTCACTCTGTTCCAAAAGTGCAGCCTCATTGCCGTGGCCAAGTCAGAATCAGAGTGTTCCTGCATTTGCAATGAGAAGATCTTTGAGGGTACATTCTCAGATTTGTTTTTCATGCAGACCTGAAGATGAGAGTGGCAGAGACTACCGGGAGAGGGAGCGGGATTATGAACGAGATCAAGAGCGCATACTCCGGGAAAGAGAGAGACTGAAGCGTCAAGAAGAAGAGCGCCGGAGGCAGAGGGAGCGCTATGAGAAAGAGAAGGCTTATAAAAGGAAGGAAGAAGAAATTAAAAAAGAGAAAGAAGCACTTCGGGATAAAGGAAAGAAGACTGAAAGTACAGAATCACTAGGCAGCTCAGAAAAAACTGAAAAGAAAGAGGAAGTGGTTAAGAGAGATCGCATTAGAAACAAGGTGCTGCTTTTTGTTACACTTGTTTATTTTCATGGGGATTTTTTTTTCTTTTCCTATAAGTGTAAAGGAAAGGGCTAGCTCATTGTTTATTATAGAATTTTTAAAGACATTCTATTATAGAAAATTTTATTATAGGAACTTTAACTCTGCAACTTTTTTCAGTCTTGTTTGGGTCCTTTTATTAACTTATTGTAGACATTTCAAACACACAGAAGTAGAACAGAATACCATGTACCCATCACTCAGGTTCAGTAATTATCAACTGGTAGCCAACCTTCTTTCTACTCTACCCCATCCCTACCCACTAATGGATGATTTTCAAGCAAGTCCTAGACATACAATTTCTTCTTAAAATACATCAATATTAGGGATCAAGCCTTTTTCTTAATAAATATAACCCAAATAGCATTTTCACATTAAAAAACACAATAATTCCTTAACATCCTACCTACTCACTATTCAGATTTTCCCAACTGTCTCATTTATATCTTTTTTATAGGCTCCAAACAAGGTCCACAAATTGTATTTGCTTGATTTCTCTCCTTAAATTTCTTCTAAACAATCCCCTTCTTTTTGTTTTCCTACATTTATTGCAGAAACCAAGTTCTGTAGAGCTTCTACCAGTCCAGATTGGCTAATTACATTCCTGTGGTATCATTTAACATGTTCCTTAATCTTTGTTTCCTTGAAAACTCATGGTTATATCTAGGGCAGCGGTCAGCACATTTTTTCTGTAAAGGGCCAGATGGTAAGTAAATATTTTAAGCTTTGTGGGCGATATGGTCTCTATCACCACCACTAAGCTCTGTAGGCATAGACATATATAAAATGAGCGTGGCCGGGTGCCAATCATATTTTACTCACAAAAACAGGCAGCCCCTCACCTAGAGACCTGAATATATTCAGGCTCAGTTTTTGGCAAGAATACTTCATAGACAGCGTTGTGCACTTCCTATGCATCATGTTAGGAAGCATATAATGTCTGGGTGTCCTTTTAGTGTGATGCTATGATTGATCAATAGTTGTATTGTGTTGGTGTAAAAGGATGTCCTTGTCCTTAGGATATACACTCTTAAATATTTAGGGATTGAAGGGTCATGATGTCCTATAACTTACTCTCGAGTGGTTCTGCAAAAATAATAATGTGTATATATATGCGTGCATTCACATACTAGACACAGAAGCAGCACATGTGACAAAATGTTAAAATTGTGACTCTAGATGAAAGGTATCAGGTATTCATTGTTTAAGTTTTACAACATTTCTATAGATATAAAACTTCAAGATAAAAAGTTGAAAAAACACCTAATCAATAATTTAAGGTATTATAAGCCTGATCCATTATAAAATTTTTTATCAGCCTTTTTCCTCACAATTTTGTTTAGCTTAATTATTTCATAGGGAAGGGGGGAGGTGGTAGTAGAAAATGGTGATATGTGAATTCCGCCTTTCCTGTTGTATTTATTATCTGATGTTCTTCTATAAAGAGGAATTTCCCTCATCAGCTGTTTAGTTAGCTTGAAATTCCGTTTACACAGGAAAGGCAAGATAATTTGATTCTTTCCCGTTATTTACCAGTATTAGGAGTAATGAGTTGGTGTTCTGGGCAACTTCTAGGGGTTATCATTGACTTTAGTTTTTAAGAACTCGTGGATTTAGAAATACTTGGTGTATTCCAACTTGTTGTCATCAGTTACTATCCTTGTTGATGTTTAAATTGTTCCATCTTCGCACAGTGGGAGCCCCTTTGTCCATTCTTTAAATACCATACAGGAGTCTCATCTGTTTTTTTAAAATATGTTTTTATTGATTTTTTAGAGAGAGGGGAAGGGAGAGGGAGAGAGACAGAAACATCAATGAGAGAGAAACATCAATTGGCTGCCTCTTGCATGCCCCCCCACTGGGGATAGAGCGGGAAATATGAGCATGTGCCCTAACTGGGAATCGAACCCATGACCTCCCTCTTGGTGCATGGGACGACGCTCAATCCACTGAGTCACACAAGCCAGGCTCATCTGTTTTAACATTTCATCTTGTGAAAATAGTGAAATATTTTGCTGAAATTATTCAATTGAGAGTAATGCTTTAAGGCTAACTTTCATACATCAGGGAGAAAGGACAAGGAAGGCTCATGTAATTTTTTGTGAATTCTAAAGGCCTACACAATTAAGTTTTCCAGGATCATACTGTCATTAAACCAAACACATTACTTGAACTGAGAGCTACATGATGACTTTATTGAGGCTTATTTAAGAATCTGAGATCTAAAGTGCCACCTAGTTTCAAGCTGGGGTATTAAATTGTTAGACCTGAATTAAGAAATAATCATGTTGCCCAGCTGGTGTGGCTCAGTGGTTGAGCATGGACCTTAGAACCAAGAGGTCACAGTTTGATTCCTAGTCAGGGCACATGCCTGGGTTGTGGACTCGATCCCCGGTGGTGTTTCTCTCTCATTGATGTTTCTATCTCTCCTTCTCCCTTCCCCTCTCTCTATAAATCAATTGGGGGGGGGGAAGAATCATGTTGTGCCAAGTTACATGGGGTCTGAGTTCACAGGTTCAGAGAGGTCTTCACTTAAGACTGCATTCTTTTTTTTTTTAATATGTTTTATTGATTTCAGAGAGAGGAAAGGAGAGAGAGAGAGAAACATCAGTGATAAGAGAGAATCATCAATTGGCTGCCTCCTGCACGCCCCTTACTGGGGATGGAGCCCGCAACCCGGCACGTGCCTTGATTGATAATTGAACCACGATCCACCTGGATCATAGGTCCACGCTCAACTGCTGAGCCACGGAGTCTGGGCAAGACTGCATTCTTTGTTATTGTTGTTTTTACTTCTAATATTTTCTTATATGGTGGTGCACTTAAAAGTCAATTTACTGATAGGGAGGAGAAATAGGCAATGGCTGAGGTTTTTCTAAGTAAAAAAACAAAAAACTAATTCAGTTTCTCTTGAGATCGTTAAGAAAATTAGTAGCTTTGTTGAAAATTTACCCTAGGCATATAAAATAATAATTATGAAATGGTTGCTTTTGTTTGGAGATAGGGGAAAGGAAGCAGGCTGTTAGAAGCAAATTAACCATCAACACCTACTATCATGTACTGTGCCCTCACATTTTTGGTCTTGTATGAGTTGGTTTTGGTATACATTAATATATAACTTATGACTCTGAAAATCTCCTGTAAACACTGAGCAGCAATGTTTTAACATTAACATTTCATTTTACTTTAGGATCGCCCAGCAATGCAGCTTTACCAACCAGGAGCTCGAAGCCGAAATCGACTCTGTCCCCCTGATGACAGCACCAAGTCTGGAGATTCAGCGATAGAAAAAAAGCAGGAAAGTGGTATTAGCCATAGAAAAGAAGGAGGAGAGGAGTGATAAGTCCAAATGGCCGTAGGTGTCCTCCTGACTGTGTAGGCAGCCAAAGAGCATGTATTAAGCAATCCAGAAGTGCCTCAGGGCAAAGGAATAGAGAGAGAAAGGGGGTCGCTGTGCTGGTGGGGTACACTGCAGAGGAGTATGTTTTGCATCAAAGCAGGAACCTGATGGTGGGTGCAGATTGGAAGTACAATTTCATTTTTTTGCAGTTCCTACAATTAACTTTAAAGTGTCAGACAAAGATCAGAGAGAGGACATGCATTGCATTTTGCAGGTGGGAAATGTCAAGTGGGGACTTAATTAGCTATGACATGAGAAGAAGAAAAGAGAGCCAGCTCTAAAATCAAAAGGTTTTGTTAATCCTGGGTTGAATTTTCTTAATTTAGTGGAGCAGAGTCACTTTGAAGTCTTGTTCAGATCTAGTTATATTCATTGTTGGTGATAACTGTTGACTTTGTGTAGCATAGAAACAACAAGCATATAATTATAGTACAAGTACAGTAAAGGATATAACAAGTGTTCGCTTATGCAAAATTGGAATAGTCATGCCATGTCTGTATCCTGTGTCCTAAAATTTTAGGATTAGTTTCATATTTTTGTTTGCTTATGTGAGCTTAGCGTAAAGAATATTTTTAAACATCTCCTTTGGCCTATAGCAATTTTTATATTAATATGTAAAATTTAACCCTTGTTTGGTTCTTGACAATCCAGTCTTTGTTTTACCTTAGGTCTCATGATCTGAGTGCATGACCTGTCCTGGAAGGAAACTGCACCAATATTTGTTCCTGTTGAAATAGCAACTTTCAGTCTTAGCTTGTTTTGTATTGGTGTCAATAAATATCAACATCATTCAAGTATGAAGCTAAATGTGTTTATTAACTTTTTTTTAAAAAAAATGTCTTTATTGATTTCAGAGAGAGGCAGGGAGAGAGAGAGAGGGAGAGAGAGAAACATCAATGATGAGAGAGTCAATGATCACCTGCTTCCTGCACTCCCCCCACCGGGGACTGAACCACGATCTCCTGGATCATAGGTCAATGCTCAGCTGCTGAGCCATGCCAGCCGGGCTTAACTTTACTAAACAGCTACTAGTTTTTAAAAATTAAATTTGAGCCCTAGCCGTTTTGGCTCAGTGGTTAAAGCATCAGCCTGCAGACTGAAGGGTCGTGGGTTCGATTCCAGCCAAGGGCACATACCTCGGTTGCAGGTTCGATTCCTGTAGGGTGCATGCAGGAGGCAACCAATCCATGTGTCTCTCTCACATTGATGTTATCTCTTTCTCCCTTCTACTGTCTCTGAAAAGCAATGGAAAAAATATCAAGTGAAGATTTGTAAAAAATTAAAAAATTAAATTTGATACTGAATTAACCTCTTGGGAATTTTGAGACGGGAGGAATGATATTCGTTCTGCCTTCACTAGTGTCTGCCTTTATTTTGCCCACCAAGAAGATCAAATCATGGTTCCCTACTCTTGTTCCATAACAATCAAAATGTTGGGACAACATCCTTGAGCTGTTGCTTAACTTTCATCCTGCCAGCTCCTCCTAACGTGAACATGGTGTCAATTGCCTTTACTTAATAAGTCACTGCTTTGTGTTTTCCTCAGCTTTTAGAAACCAGTATCCCAAGAGGCAGGGAAAGAAGAGCCATCAAAGATGACTGAAAGAAAATGGTCCTCAACTGGGGGAGAAAGCACTAAAAGAAGGGATTGATTTTAGAAAGAGAGAGGAAGGGATGGGGGGAGAGACAGACACATCAAGAAGGGAAGGGAGAATTTTAAGGAGAATGGCTGGCAGTGTCCCATGCCACAGAGAGGTTAAGGAAGATAAGAAATCCGAAGTGGCCATTGCATTTGAAAGTATTGAGGTCATTAGTGAAATGCAGACCCCCTTAGCGCAGAGGTTAGAGTTGGTCTTAGGAGAAGCGATGCTCTGGGACCTGTCATTTGTGAGTTGGCATCACTTGCCTGCTTACCCAGTCTACGGCCTATTGCCATCCCCCTTAAGGCTGTTTTCATGTCAGCACCTCCCTCTTTTGTTCTACTTGCCTTGCCTGTCCAACTCAGTAAACCACACTTCCCCACACCCCTTAAATTTCTTCTCGTTTATTTACTCATTTAGCAAACATTTACTAATCACTGACAGTGCCAGACCCTGGGGGGTCAAGGATGCAAACAAGTCCTTGTCCTTGAACCATGGCCCAGTGGTGGCAGGAGACAGCTAGAAATAACCAGAGAACAGCGCACCATGTGAGAAGGGCAGTGGTGGCATGGCCTGGTGCGGGAGTCCTGCCCGAGCTGCCAAGTGTTGCTGGAGAAAACCCCTAAACCAGATCAACTGGTGAAACTACAGGAGGGCCCTCCCTCCTGCTAAATAGTTTTTGAAGTCCATCTTGCCTTCCTTTTCCACAGTGCCGCTTTCCTTTGTCTAGCTTGCTTTCTTGTGTCAGGGGGAGTAGGGTGAGGACCACTGCCTCATAACTCATAATTTCATGTTCTTAATAAAAAAAACTATGCGGTAAACAACAGAAAAGTTAGCATTCATTTCATTTTTGCTCACTTTTCTTCAGACACAGGTTTTGATTTCTCTGTAAATAAAGACAGGATGGGGACAGCTCAGACCTGGATACCTAAACATTCATTGAGCACCTCCTATGTGTTAGCACAAAGACTGTGGTCGTGAACACAGCCTTGCCCCCATGATTCTCACAGCCATGGGGAGTTTGATGTTCTGGTCAAAGAAGTGATGCTAAGGGATAAGCAGGAAAAATTCAAGAGGCAAACTATGACCTAACTTTCTATGGTAGTCACAGATGTTATCTTTAACTCATTAGGAGAAAGGTTAGAGGAGTTTTATAGCCTTTTGTTGGTATATAGAGGCTCTATATGTTATATGTTTTTATGCCCACAATTTTCTTTACTGTCTCCAGGGTTGTCCTATACACCACAAAAATTTATTATGATCATTTATATCATTAAAGAAGGTAAGGTAGCAAAGATAGGCTCATACTTGGTGAATTCTTGGAAAATATATACGGATAGCTACATACATAGGATTAGCCATCCTTAGAAATCTCACAGAGCTCATTTATTCATTCACAAATATTTATTAAGCTCCTATTGTGAAAAGTGTGTGAAAAGGCCCTGGGATTCGGAGTGTGCCTGGCCTGTTCAGGAATGGCAAAGAAGTCATTATGGCTGGAGTAGTGAGCAAGGGGGATAGTAGTCTAAAGGGATGGAATAAAGTCATAGAGCTAATGGGCAAGATCCAACAAGTCACAGTTAAGACTTGGGCTTTTTATTCCAAATGATGTAGGAACCACTGCAAAGTTTTGAGCAGAGGTACGATATAATCTGACATTATTTTAAAATAAAAGGATCACTCTGGCTGCTGTATTGAAAACAGACCAAAGCAGGAAAGGACTGTGAGAAGTTAGGCAACACTAGTGTTTATAGTACTTACTACTGCCAAAAAGTGGAAGCAACCCTAGTGTCCATCAACTGATAAATGGATAAACAAAACATGTCCACACAGTGGAACATCAGTCAGGAAAAGGAATGAAGTACTGGCACATGCTACGACATGAAGAGACCCTGAAAAGATTATGCTCTGTGAAAAAGCCAGACACAAATGACATAATGTATGACTCCATTTATATGAAATGCCCAGAATATGCAAACCCATAGACAGAAATATTGGTTGCTTAGGCTGGTGGGAGGAGAATAGAGAGGGACTGCTGATGGATACAGGTTTCTTTCTGAGGTGATAAAAGAGTTCTGGAATTAGATACAGTATGTTCACATACTAAAAACCACTGAATTGCATTATTTTTTTAATCCTCACCCGAGGATATTTTTTCCATTGCTTTTCAGAGAGTGGAATGGGGGGGAGGGGAGAGAGGGAGAGAGAGGGAGGGAAAGAGAGCGAAACATCGATGTGAGAGACATAGCAATTGGTTGACTCCTGCATGCGCCCCTACTGGGGGCCGGGGATCCAACCTGCAACCAAGATACATGCCCTTGGCTGGAATCAAACCCGGGACCCATCAACCCACAGGCTGATGCTCCAACCACTGAACCAAACCGGCTAGGGCTGAATTGCATACTTTGAAATGATGGCTTTTATGGTATGTGAATTATATCTCAAAAGAAGAATGGGACGAGAGAAATTGGAAACAGTAAATACAGACAGGTCTTTCAGAGTTTTGTTGTAAAGGGAAGGAGGGAAAGGAGCAGTAGTTGGAAAGGGAGCTGGGGTAAAGAGCAGAGTTTTAAGATGGGAGAGATGATCAGCTATTTATTTGTATGTTGATGGGAACAACCCAGTGAAAAGCAGGACAGAGCATGGTTCCTGAATAGGAGACAGGTTAGGATGGAGGGCACAAGCAAGTAAGAAGGCTGGCTGTAGCCCATGCACTTCATCTGTAGGAACAGGAGGAAGGTAGGAGATTTGAGTGCAAGGTGCTGGTTAGCTGGAATATGGTAGGTAAGTTATGGAAATTCTGTGACGGCTTAAATTTTCTCAGTGACTAGGAAGCAAGGCCACTGAGAGTGAGAATGGAGGAGGAAGGGTTGCAAGTGTGAGGAGAGAGGAGAGGTTTGGAAACCGGAGCAAACCCAGCCGCTGCCTATTTGTGTACAGCCTGCAAGCTGAGGATGGTTTCTGTATTTTTAATGATTGAAAAAAATCAAAAGAATATTCTGTGACACATGAAAATTCTGTGGAATTAAAAATTTTAGTATCTGTAACTAAAATTGTATTGGAACCCAGCCATACCCATTCATTTCTGTATTGTCTAGCTGCACAGGCAGTTGAACAGTTGCAACAGACACCATATGTTGCCTGCAAAGTCTGAAATATTTACTATCAGGTAAAGGTTTTCGGCCTCTGGACCAGGCCCTTGCTACTCAAAGTGTGGGTCCACGTTCCAGTCAGCACCAGGCACATACCTGGGAAGTTACGCAGAATTGGTATTCTAAAAAGATCCCCAGATAAGTTGTATGCACATTAAGGCTTGAGAAGCACTGCTCCAGAATGGGAGAGGGGCTGGACTCAAGAAATGTAGGGTTTTGAGGCAGCATTGAGCGCCTACTTGAAATCAATGGTCATGAACATGAAGTGAGGCCAGTCGGTTTCCTCCCACCTCACTCAGCTGCCAGAGGGGCAGGTTGGTGAGTAGGTGAAGAACTGGATTTACCAGGGTTATGGTTTCACCGGGCGAGTACAAGAAAGGGCAAGATGTGTACGAGTGAGCAGTTGATACAATTTAAGCTAAGGAAGGAAGAGGAGATATGGAGGGATGATGGAGAGAAGGGAAAAGGTGATAGGTTCAATGGGTTGATGGTCCTGGTGAGGTGGAAGGGTCCTGAGCAGCAAGGAAGCAGAGTGGGATAATGCCAAGGTTGAAGGTATGGCAGGGGAGAGTGTGGGTGCAGTGTGATGCTACTCAAAGGATCTTTCTAAAATACTTATATAATTGCCATTTACACTTCAAATGCTTTCAATGGCTCCCATTAGCCTTCATCTGTCACTCTGAAACTATACTGAGGAACCCTCTTGGCTGAGCAGAAGCACTTCAGCGCTTTCTCAAACAAGAAGTGTTCAGGCCAGCGGGGTGGAGGGGATCAATGAGGAAAAAAGGGGGGGATATCTGTAATACTTCCAACAATAAAATTAAAAAAAAAAAAGAAGTGTTCAGGCCAAACAGTGAAGATGGAAACTGCCCTGTTCTACTTTGTCTGTTTGATATATTAGAGTTCATTCATTCACTCATCAAATATTTATTGAGCACTGGCCCTAGCCGAGTAGCTCAGTTGGTTTAGAGCGACATCCCAATATGCCAACTAATGAATGCATAAATAAGTGGAACAGCAGGCCGGTGTGGTTCAGTGGTTGAGTGTCGACCCATGAACCAAGAGGTCACAGTTCAATTCTGGGTCAGGGAACATGCCCAGGTTGTGGGGTTGATCCCCAATGGGGGGCATGCAGGAGGCAGATGGATGTTTCTCTTTCATCAATGTTTCTATCTCTCCCTCTCCCTTCCTCTCTCTCTCTAAAAAATCAATAAAAACATTTAAAAAACAAGTGGAACAAATTGATGTTTCCTCCTCTCGCTCTCTCAAAATCAATATATATATTTTTAATCTTTAAAAGCACTTATTGAGCACCTACTATGTGTGAGGCACTATTCCGGGCTCAGGGAATACAGCAGTAAACAAAACACACAATTCAGGCCCTCATGGGGTTTACATTGTAGGGAGGGAGTCAGACAATAAAGAAAAAATAATAAGTCAGATAAGTTCTTTGGAGAAAAGTAAAGCAGGAGTGTGGTTAGGGAATGCTGAGTGGAAGGCAGAGGTTGCAATTTTATTTATTTGATTTTTAGAAAGAGAGGAAGGGAGAGGGAAAGGACCATCAATGTGAGAGCAAAACATGGATGTGAGAGCAGAACATCGGTCAGCTGCCTCCTGCATGCCTCCTACTGGGGATCGAGCCTGACACCTGGGCACATGCCCTGACCAGTAATCGAACCAGCAACATTCTGGTACAAGGGACAATGCCCAACCAGCTGAGCCAGAGGTTGCAATTTTAGATAGATAAGGTGATCAGAGAAAGCCTCACTGAGAAGGTGACATATAAATAAAGACCTAAAGAGACTGATGGAAGAAGCCTCCAGATAGAGGGAACAAGTGCAAAGGCCCTGAATGAGAATGTAACTGGCCAGCGTGACCGACTGAAGCAGAGTGAACTGAATATGAAAGCAGCTGGAGATGAGGTCACAGAGGCGGGTGTGTGTGTGTGTGTGTGTGTGTGTGTGTGTGTAAGAGTCTGATGGTGTTTGCACTTTGTAGGTCACTGTAGGGACTCGGATAATGATCAAGCAAGTGACACAATTGGACTGGTTTTAACAGGATCATTCTGGCTGCTGTGTTTAGAAGAGACTGTGTGGGGAAAGTCAAAAGAAGGGAGAAGAGTTAGGAGGTTTTGTAATAATCTAAGAGACAGATGGTGGAGTCTTGAGGCAGGGTGGGGGCAATGAGGAGCATTTGGAATCTAGTTATATTTTGAAGAGAGTGCAACAGGATTTGCTCTAGGGCAGTGATTCTCAACCGGTGAACCGCAAGAATTTTTAAAACACGCAACACCTGACTATTTAGTCAGGGGCACTGACCCCTTTTCCCTTAGATTGTCAAATAAAAAAAAATGGCAACAACCAACACAACAATAACCATCTGGTGTGAATGAATCAAAATTATACCTATTTTTTGTCAGATCAGCAAAAAAAATTTTTTTTGGTGTGCTGCAGAATTTTAGTAATTAGTTTATGTGTGCCATGAGATGAAAAAGGCTGAAAATCGTTGCTACAGGGTATAAGATTGAAATAGGCGTGTAAGAGAAAAAGAGTCAAGGGTGGGTATCTAAGATGGCTTTAAAATAAAAAATTGTTCTGCTAAAGAAGTTTCCAATTGTTCACTTCCAGGATAAAGTTCAGACTCCTGGGCCTACTCTGGGAGGCCGTGGATACGTGCTCTCGGCCTCAACACTTTTGCAAACATAGTTCCCTCTTCCCGGAAAGCCACCTCTCACTCTCCTTCTCTGCTTTCTCCTATTCCTCTGTCAAGATTTCCCCCAAGCAGCCCCTTCTCTGAGGACCTCCCCCCCCCAACCATCTACCGCTCAATCTATCCCAATACTGCGCATAGTAAGGGTACTCACCTTCTCAAGTGAATGCACATATCTATCCCAATCCTTTCCTCTTTCTCCAAATGCCTTTATTCTCTGCAGAAGGCTTCTCAGCCTCCTCAAAAGTTCTCTTCCATATATAACACACTACTTCTGTTGTAGGAAGGGGGGCTATTCTAACAAATATATGAAGATTTGAAATTAAATGAAAATGAAAAGATTTAGATATTTTCCAAAAAGAAACAACGGAAGGAGAAATCAGCGACTAATAAAAATTATCTATGGGGAAAAATAGCCTATGAGGGAGGGAGAGCAGGGGCAGAGACTGGGATAGCAGCAAGATCTCTGTAAATGTTTCATCTCTGGTTTTGTATGTAGACCCATATAAATGTGTTTTTAACTTTATACTGAAATATAACACCCATACAGAAAAGTGCACAAACCTGAAGTGAGCAATTAGATGCATTTTCACAAAGGGAGTCCACTCATTGACCCAGCACCCAGGTCAAGAAACAGAATATGACCAGAGCCTGCTCCCCACAAGGATAACGACTATCCTGACTTCTAATGGCACAGATTCGTTTTGCCTGGTTTTAGTCTTTACGTAAATAGACTCATACAGTATGCATTCTTTTGTGTCTGGCTTCCTTTGTGCCACATTTTTGTGAATGTCTATGAGGTCCATCTATGCCATTGTGGGCAGTTATAATTTGTTCATTTTCATTGCTGTATAGTAGTTTGCAAACATTTTATTCTTAAGACCCCTTTAAACTTCAAAATTATTGAGGACCTCAAAGGGCCTTTGTTTGTGTGGATTACATCTATTGAAATGTGTGGTATTAGAAATTAAAACCGAGAAATATTTAAAACCCAAGAATGCACAAGCACACATTCTATTGTCTGTCAGAGCAACAATCATTACAAGCCTTTTGAGAACTCCACAGTATACCTATGAGAGGATGAAAGTGAAAGAAGCAAATTGATCCAGCCAGAGTTCCCTGGATCACACTTTGAGAACTGCTGCTGTGTATCAGCCCTTGGTAAACATACCACAATTTATCCATTCACCTGGTGACAGATTAGGACAGTTTCCAGTTTGGGGCTATTAGAGATAATTCTGCTACAGCAATTCAGTACATACCTTTGGATGCACATTCGTTCACCTTTTTGTTGGGGAAACACCTAGGAGAGGAAATGCAGGGTCATATAGGATGTAAATGGACCATGTAAAATATTTACATAATTAAAACAACAAAATTAAATTCACATGAAAAAAGTCTCTCTTCATCCCTTCTCCTTCCCCTCCCAGTGAGGTAAGTGACTGTTCTCCTTTTCAAGGCAAACTCCTCTCCTGATGCTCTTCAGCCACCTCCCCCCTGTCCTCCAAGACCCCCACACTATCCATTATATCAAGGTTATCTTACATCTTCATTCTCTCTTCTGCCCGTCTTCTCCTGACCTACCAAAAACTACCAACTCTTCAGCTCACCACCCTCTGTCATTGCTCTCCTTTTGTCTCCTTCCCTTCACACCCAAACGTCCTAAAAACATCCTCCTTCAAGCCCTGCCCCACCTCACCACTCACTATTTCTCCTTCTTGCCACTTTCCCCACCTCCCACATATACTGCCCAACTTTTCTGGGCACCAAGAAGCACCTTATGTCAAATCCTGGACCCTCTTCACAGCCCTTGTCGTTTCTGACCCAGTGAGACCCAGGTCTGTTGAATTCCAGTTGCTGAAACTGGCCTGCCTTGGAGCCAGCCAATTAGAATGTACTGCACATAGACTCTTGTGATCAGTAGCAGGCTGTTCCTTTTAGCTAGAATACCCTTCCCTTAATCTCCCCACCTGTATTAGTCTGCTAGAGCTGCCATAACAACACCACAGACTGGGGGGTACACAGTTTCTGTTCTTACACACAGAAACTTCTCACAGTTCTGGAAGCTGGAAGCCCAAGATCAAAGGATCTGCAGGTTTGGTTTCTCCTAAGGCCTCTCTCCTTCACTTGCAGATGGCTGACCACCTTCTCCTCGTGTCCTCACATGGTTTTTCCACATTTACATGCATCCCTGGTATCTGCTTGTATGTCCTAATCTCTTCTGATAAGGACCCCAGTCAGATTCAAGTAGGGCCCACACTAACAAGCCTCAACTTAATCACCTCAGTAAACACACTACCTCCAAAATAAGGGCACATTCTGAGGTACTGGGGGTTGGGGCTTCAACATATGAATTTTAGGGAAACACAATTCAGCCCATAACACCACCACTCACCTTGTAAGGCTGAATTCAAATATTACCTCCTCCCCTTAACTGTCAATCATCACCCCTTCAACATTCTTGTAATAGTTTATTTGCACCTTTTTTTAATGGGTCCTTGCACTATCTGCCCTGCTATAATACAAGGAATGAAAAGAAGGCTGAGGTTTACTGAGCTTGGTGGCGGGTATATATTAACTCATGGCTTACCAGTGACTGAATCCTCACCACAGCACTATGAGTTAAGAACAAAAATTAATTTATAGATTTTGAAAGAAACATCGATTTGTTGTTCCATTTATTTATGTATTCTTTGGTTTATTCACATATGTGCCCTGACCAGGGATGGACCAGGCAACCTTGCCATATCGGGATAATACTCGAAGCAACTGAGCTGGCCAGAACTAGGGATAGACTTTCTTTAGTTTTTATTTTATTTTTTTAATCCTCACCCAAAGATATTTTTTTCATTGCTTTTCAGAGAGAGTGGAAGGGAGAGACAGAAACAGGATGTGAGAGAGACACATCAATTGGTTGCCTCCCTCACGAGCACAGACCAGGGTCAGGATTGAGCCTGCAACTGAGGTAGGTGCGCTTGACCACAGTCTAACCAGGACCCTTTAGTCCACAGGCTCAGGGTCTAATCACTGAGCCAAACCAGCTAGGGCTAGACTTCTTTGTTTTTCAATGGGAAGAAAAAGATGACAATGAAAACATTAACATCCAAAACGTTGCCATTAATTCCTCTACATTTTGCCAAAGGTAGACTACAAAGCAAGTCTGGGCTTCCTAGCAGCCAAGGGAAAGGTTCTATACAGAACTTCCTCAGCTTAAAACCTTGATTAACAACCTGTTACTCAGACAGCTCTAGGGCTGTTGGTAGGCTTACAGAGCACACCTGGTCCCGCCCCTGCCAGCTGTCCTGCTTCCTCCAATAGCACTGTTCCTTCCAGTCCCACACTGCCGAGCCAGCAGATTGCTACGGTCGACCAACAACACGGGGGTGGGGCAGTGTTAGGCCGACCCCAACGCAGTCAAATATCCACGTATAACTTTTGACTCCCCAGTCAGTCAGTCCTCCTTTGGTATCCGCCAGGGGATTGGTTCTAGGACCCCTGGCCCCATACCAAAACCCACAGATGCTCAAGTCCCTTATATAAAATGGCGTAGAACAATGCATCCAGTCCCAGACCAATGCATACGGCTGGCCCTCCACATCCGCACCCCACGATTCCAAACCGCGGACCGAAAATACTGTGTCAGTTGAACCTACGGAAGTGGAACCTGGGATACAGAGGGCCGGCTGTATGTTGTTTGAAGAAAAAAAAAACAACCCGCGTGTAAATGAGCACACGCAGCTCCAAATCCTATTGTTCCACAGTCAAACCATACTTCAAGCTGCGCAGAAAAGGCGTTCCCGGCGCACGCGCTGGCGCACGCGCAGGCGCAAAATCCTTCGCGCACGCGCAAATCCTTCGCGCTCACACGACGTCCCTCCCCCTCCGCTTGGAGTTAGACCCGCCCACTGCGCTCCCTCCGCTTCCTCCCTCCACCTCCGGAAGGGCTTCTGCTTTGGCGTTTATAATGGCGGTCGTCCTCACCCACGAAGCAGGTGCCCCTGGCACACTGACGGGCTCCAAGGAACCCACCTACAGAAGATGCGCAAAGCGAATTCCATTTCTCAGGAACGAGCCCGGATTCCCACAGCTCCATGGGAGCGCGTGAGGGGTGGAGCCTGGGGGAGGACGCGGTGAGTGCTTCGCGTCAGTCCCCAAAGCCACACCCCGGCAGCGCCACTAAATACGTCCTTCCGCTTCCTCCTCTCTCTTTCTCCGACATCGTGGTGCTGGCGTTTGGCTGAGCTGTGCCATGGTAAGTCCATCCTTTGCCATCCGCACGGGGGTGGCTTCCCGAGGTCAGAGATTTCCCGCGGGTTGGCCTGCGCCGCGGGCTTGGCCGAGATGCGGGGCCCCTTTTGCAGGCTTTTTGTAGGGAAGGTCGAGTTTGGTCGCTGCGCCAGTTGGCGGGCCTGGCGGGAAGCTAGTGAGCGATCAAGCACCTGGGAAGGGGCGGGCTGCGCTGGTGCTACAAGGTCTGCCAGGATGCTCTGTGCTCGAGGCCTCCAGGTGCTCAGGGGTCCGATTTCCTTCTCCCAGAGCGAGCTGTGATTCTGGGGCAGAGAGAGAAGTCGGGGGGTGGGGCAGTCGTGGCCCAACTGCTAGCTGCCTGCGACACATATGTGGCATCGAGAACGGAATGTGGGCTGCTGGTTTTTGTAAAGTTTTTTTAACTTGGCGGCCAGGAGCCTATCACGTTATGAGATTACAGGAATTTTTTAGCTCTTTCAGGGATTTGAGCAGCCCATGAAAGCTCCTGGAACAAGGAATACTGTGATGTGAACCTATTTGCCATTTGGGCGTTCCTGCAGAAGTCACTGCCGTGGGTTTTTCCTGTGACCAAGTTGTAGCTGTGTCCTTTACTGAAAACAGTCCCCCCGGCTCTCGCCCCCCCCCCCATGTGGTGTCCTACTAGGGAAGGTGGGAAGGTGCCCTAGATCCCGGAGCATCGAGGATCATCAGGATTTGAATCCCAGCTCTGCACATTAGTATGCTTCCTTTGGGAGCAGGTTGCATACCTCCCTGACTCCGTTTTTTTATATGAACAATGTGAATTACGGTATCTGCCTCCAGAGAAGTTGGCAAGGAACAAAACAAGGGCGTGTGAGGGGTTTGGAGTTTAGAGGGTTGTTTTTGGTATTAGTAAGCATTCACGTGTTTGTTGGATCGAGGGAGTTCTTAACTTTTAATCTCGTGAGCAAGTTCTGATATTACTGTCTAAATTGATTGCATATCCTTCCCAGTCTTCCCACAAGACTTTCAGGATCAAGAGGTTCCTGGCCAAGAAACAAAAGCAGAATCGGCCCATTCCACAATGGATTCGGATGAAAACTGGTAATAAAATCAGGTAAGGATACCACTTTCCTGTTGTTGTTTTTCAATTTAAGATTGCTTTGGGGGCATAAATATACAATTAAAAGTTATACTTAATTCAATTTATCCTGTACCACCACTCTGATTTTTTTTCTTAATGTGTTTCCTCTGGATTTCTGGACAGTACCCAGCCCGCAGCTGGGCTTAGATACTCCTCCAGTATTTGTTAATTTTCTGGTTGTCTTCCTTCTGGGCCAGAATGTAAGATGAAAGTATGTCTCATTACACATCCCAGCAGGGAAGACCATGATGCTCACCCAATCCATCTCGAGTGTTTTTACCTTGTTAAAGATCAGAATAGTGCCCTCCACTGCAGAAGTAGTTGAATTGATGGCTTTGGAAGAAAGACATTAGAATTGCTACAAAGTACCTCCAATCCAAGGTCATCTAGGCCAACTCCATGCCTTTCGTCCCACTGCTCTTAGGAGACCAGGTGGACCTTGATATAAGTCTTGAAGGGAGGGAAAGTAAGCATGGAAAATGTGTGAAATTTGCCCAAAGGCTCACAGCCAGTGACAACCCTGGTGTGTTTAACAGCAAGCAACATGTGACAATCACTGCCCACTATAGCTTTATATGCCACTTGTTTGCCACTTTTGGTTTATTGGGTACTAAACACTAGTCTTTTTTATTTATGCATATTAATGTGTATGGGGAATGTCTCATTGTTACAGGTGCAACTAGAATTTAAAGCACATGGTGTTGCCATCATACAGTACTGAGAAAAGAGCATTGAGTCACTTGGTGAAATGGTTTGTTTGGCAGCTCAGCCCTTCTACAAGTTTGATGGATTTCTGTTGAGAACATCAGGCATCCATAGTAAAGCCACCACTACCACCACCACCCCCTTTTTTTTTTTTTTTTTTAATATAGCGACATGAATATCAGTTTCTCTGGTGATGGTGGGACCTGCCTTTGGGTTGTTCTAAGGAATGAAAGAAATGTATGTGAAGCTTGGTGCCTGCAATTATCAATATTAGCCTTTCTATCGACTCAGCAGTCGTCCAGCTTTTGAAAAGTATTAAAAGCAGGTTGCAATTACAGTGCTTCATTTTGTGGAAGTACTGCCATTATCCTGCTGAAAGAAAATCTTGTGTCAGTCATATTTGATTTTTGCCTTTATGAGGGTAAAATCATGACAGATTGACATGCACAATTCAGAGATGACCTTAGCTCTGCAAATCACTTGTTTGATATTAAAGTGAGTGCAAGTGTTAATGTATTATAAAAATTATGCAGGAACTGTGTGTGTGTGTGTGTGTGTGTGTGTGTCTCCCATTATTATGTAGGAATGGCTGTTTTTGATGTAGTTCAAAATAGATATGTCTCTAGGTCTGCCCTAAGTCTGTTGAATCAAAGTTAGGTGAGTATACACTTGGGGAGGGAAGAGACCTTCGCCACCGCTCCAGTACCAGTTAAGAACCAGTGTTTTCCTACCCTGGAATCATTTTGAGAGGTAAAAATTTGATTTGACTAGTTCTTAAACATCTAGCAAATCATTTTTTACTCTCCAAAAAGAGCTCCAAACATGAACGGAAAGAAGCCGGACCCTTTGCCTTTCAAGGATATTGTGGTACTTAAAAGGCAAAGTTTGTGGTGAATGAGAGCAGCTGAATTGAGGTCAGGCTGTCTTTGTAACTTGCATTTTCCTTCTGTGTAGGTACAACTCCAAGAGGAGACATTGGAGAAGAACCAAACTGGGTCTATAAGGAATCACACATGAGAAATGGCTCACATTTATGCTGTATCCAGGTTGCCTGCATCTTTAAATGACTGAAAAGATCACTACTGTCTGGACAGTTGAGCATCTTGTAGAATTATTGGAAGAATGATTTCTCTTTTTTTTTTTCCTCCTGTAATAGCTTGGTTCAGTAATAAATGTGAGACCTTTGAAACTGCTTTGTATTCTGGTTTGTGAGTATTCAATGATACAAATGTTCTCTAGCTAGTAAGTACTTAAGTATAGCTAGTGTGAGTAAGGAACTGATTTTTTAATTTTTAAGAGAGAAACATCAATCAGTTGCTTCTCATACACACCCTGACCAAGAATCGAACTCATGATTGAACCAGAGATTGACAAACTGGTCTGCCTGTTTTCGTATGGTCTATGAACTAAGTTTCTGCTATTTTATAAAATATGTTTATTGATTTCAGAGAGAGGAGGGGAGAGAGAAGCAATGATAGTCATTGATCAGCTGCCTCCTGTACACCCCCTGCTGGGGATCCAGCCCGAAACCAGTTTGTGCCCTGACATCCTGGTTCATGGGTCAACACTCAACCACTGAGCTACACCGGCTGTGCTCTGCAATTTTAAATGGTTGAAAAAATCAAAAGAATATTTTGACAATTAAAATTTACTGGATATTTATGTGGTAGGCACTATTCTAAGTACTTTGGATTAATCAGTCAGTATACAAATACGTCGTATGTTAGGCTAATAATGGGCCATTATACAAATCATATCAAATGTCTGGAAAAGGTGTTAAGTAACAAGTGTCCTTATTACCTGTGGAATTACGATAAAACTGAAGCAAGGGAAGGAGTTCTAAAGGTCTGAATCTCAGCTGGGAGAAGGGCTCGTTCACTTTTCCCTCCGGTCCAGAGGTAGTAACTGCTTTCAATGATACTATTAAGTTTTTCTTGTTTAAATTACTGGCATGTGGTTTCTCCTAATTTGAATTTGACTTACATGGCATGAAATGATACCAGTTTTAGGGCTATGTGACATCACAGCAAACTGCAAGAGAATTTAGTTGTCTACTATTACACCAGATATTAGAGATTGCAAAAAAACATAGAACACATCTCATTAAAAATAAAAATACTAGTTTCAGGTATACAACATAGTGATTACACATTTATATAGTTTACCAAGTATTCACTTTGATAAGTCCAGTACCCATCTGACCTCACACGTAGTTATTACAATGTTATTGACTGTTTTTTAGAGAAGCACTGATTTGTTCCATTTATTTTTGCATTCATTGGTTGATTCTTGTATGTGCCCTGACCAGGTATCAAACCTGCAACCTTGGTGTGTTGGGACAATGCTCTTTTATCAGAGTCATATTCCATTGTATATAGACACCATTTTATCCATTTATCTGTTGATGAACACTTAGGTTGCTTCCATGTCTTGGCTATTTTAAATAATGCTGCAATGAATGTATGAATATATACATCTTTTCTAATTATTTTGTGTTTCTTCAGGTAAATACCCAGAAGTGGAATTGCTGGGTCCTTTGTGTCTTGTTACAGCCTTTGTTTTTTATGTTATTAATCCTCAACCAGATGGTACTTTTTCCATTGATTTTCTTTTTTTTTAAATATATCTTTATTGATTTCATGGAGAGGAAAGGAGAGGGATAGAGAGAAACATCAATGATGAGTGGAGCTGGGACCCCTTGCTCCTCACCGGGCACCTCTGAAGCTGATAAAATACCTGATTTTAAATGCCACACATGGGTGTGGGACCAGCCCGATCTGCATCTCCACCCCTCCTACCAGTCTCCATGTGGCTTCTGTATATCCTTAGTTATAGGACTTCAGTTAGACTTCAGGCAGTTTTCGATGATGATTCTGTAGTTGTAATTTTGATGTCATGGGAGGAGGCAAGTACAGCGCTTCGCCATCTTGACTAGAAACCTATTTACATTTACTGTTTTAAAGTCAAACATTTAAACAAAAGATACCTCAACGTCACTATTCAGAGTAGGTTGGGATGTCTACTGGGCCTAGGGAGTTTGTAACAAGGTCAAGGTCACTAATGCCAAAAGTGACACGGGCACCAATGTTTGTTGGTTTCTTTTGAGTCTGGCAGCCAGACACAGGTTCTGGTTCCAGTGGCCCCTCACTAGGTTGTACAATTACTAGTAGTTTTCCTCATCTGAAGGACTAGATCTGTGCTTCCTAAAGAGCAGGATGGGAACAGGATTTATGTTTACCCACAAGAAGTACAGTCTAAGATGTCAGCTTTTGCAAGATAACGCAGTTAACTGGTGATTCCCTTGATGGCCTACTGAGAAGCAGGCAGCAGCAGAGCAGTGGTCAGGAGTTAAGATTCAAATCTTGTTATTCACCATCTGTAAGCCTCAGTGTTATCTGCAGCCTGAGGCCAGTGGGACCTCCCACAGAGGGCTGTGAGGATAGAGTGTAATAATGCACTAAAGCACTTGGTTCAGTGCCTGGCTAGGAAAAGCGGAATGGGGAGTGAGCAGGAGGAAAGTTTTGATGTGGATCCCTCCCCAGCATACATGTGCTATATGCTGGAGGAAGCTAAAATAAGACAGCGGGCCTGGCCGGGCGTGGCTCAGCGGTTGAGCATCGACCTAGGATCCAGGAGATTGCGGTTCGATTCTGGGTCAGGGCACATGCCCGGGTTGCAGGCTCCATCCCCAGTCGGGGGTGTGCAGGAGGCAGCCGATCAGTGACTCTCATCATTGATGTTTCTGAAATATATAAAGATATATAAGGAAAAAGACAACGGGATGGGGCAGCTCCTCATGGGAGAAGTCAGGCGGAGATGGTGCTCACGGACAGGCTACTTGGGGTGCTTGTCCGAATCTTGATGGGACTGTGGCAGGAGCAGCAGGACAGGATGTAGTCTCAGCCTGACCCTAAGTGAAACTTCTCTTGGTCAACTTGAAGAATTTAGATTCCACAGGAGCTGATAATTCAGATGTTTTGGAGATGTTTCATAAAGATATGCATATAATAGTAAGGGGCCCTGGCCGATGTGGCTCAGTAGTTAGAGCGTCGGCCTGCGCACCCAAGGGCTGCTGCAGTTCAAATTCCTGGTCAACGGCATGTACCTGGGTTGCAGGTTTGATTCCCAGCCCCAAGCCTGTTTGGGATGTGCAGAAGGCAACCAATCGAAGTGTCTCTCACATTGATGTCTCTCCTTCCACCCCCTCTTCCACTCTAAAAATCAATGAAAAAAATATCATTGGGTAAGGATTAACAACAACAAAAATAGTAAGGGAAATGATACCAAAACACCGAAAAAGCAAACACCAGCCACATAGGCCAGGCCAGAGTAATTTTTTAGAAAAAGCAAAGGAAAAGGGAAAGTTAAAAAGTTAACATGCTTTTGTAATTAGAAACCTCAGTACTATCAATACTGGAATTATAAGCTGTTTTTTTAAGTTCTTTTGAATTATAGCATACATAAAGAAAAATGTACTTATAATTGTATTGCCCTGGCCGGTTTGGCTCAGGGGTTAGAGTGTTGGCCTGTGGGTTGAAGGGTCCTGGGTTCGATTTCAGACAAGAGTGTGTACCTCGATTGCAGGCTCAATCACCCCGCCCTGATGGGAGGCAAGCAATTGATGTGTCTCTGTCACATCGATGTTTCTATCTCCCCCTTCCACACTCTCTGAAAAGCAATGGAAAAAATGTCCTTGGGTGAGCATTAAAAAAAAAAAAAAGTGTATAGCATGATAAGTTTTCACAGGGTAAATCCAGTCATGTCATTACCACCCAGATCAGGAGACAGGACATGATTAGTATCCCAGAAGCCCTTCCTTGGGCCCCCTTACAGTCACCATCATCCCCAAGTGTAACCACTGTCCTAACATCTAACAGCATAGATTAGCCTTGCCTCCTTTTGCATTGTATGTAAATGGAATAATAAGCTGCACTTTTGTTTCTTGCTTTTGCTCACTCACCATCACGTCATATTGACCCGAGTTATTGTGTGCAGTTGTTCATTGTTTTCATTGCTGCATAGTGTTCCAGTGTGTGCGTGCACTACAATTTACTTCCCCATTTTCCTGTTGATGGGCATTTATATAGTTTCCAGTTTGGGGCTTTACCACTAGTGCTGCTGTGAACATCTTTGTACATATCCTTTGTCAAACATATGCATCTCATTACAGGTGATTTAGTCTTCGTTTTTATATTTCTTAGGTTGTATAGATACAACAAAAATGCTTTTATAACGAAAATAAAAAGTAATTAAAATTTCTACAATGAATGCTTTATAATCTGAAAAAATGTTTTTTAAAGAACAGGAAAATTAAGCATAACTTTCAGGGTTAGAATAGAGCCACTCAAATATGTTGCTTTTTTTTAAGGCAGAAGAAGGGAATCTAATACAAGCCTTCAAAGATGTCTCATATGGAACCCAGGGCAGGGGACAGCCAGGCTTCAAAAAGAACCAGAATGAGGGATTTGAAGGCATTGAAAAGCCAGGCAGCCTGCTCTCCCTCTTAGGACCCTTCTTACAGCTTCTTTCTGCGTGATCGCTTTACTCTTGTCCCTCTGGGCAGATCTGCTTCCTCTGCTTCTCTTAGCACAAGGCCAAACATGGCCTTCTCTCTGTCTCAGGTTAGGGGGCCCGAGGAAGCGGGTGAGAATCGCTGAATCCCAATAGCATGATCTTGACAGGGCGAGCCTGAGTGGCCCAGCCAAGAGTCAGTCAGCTGTGGGTGAGGGGCCAGGGTCCTGTATAACCATGACTGCCCTGTGGTGGGCTGTGTGGCCCCCAGAGAGAGCAGTATGTGCTGAGCAGACACCCCCAAGAGCATTTACTCCAGGGAGCTCTGAGCTGGAAATAAGGCCTGTGTTAGTCCTGGTGTTGCCTCAAGAAATCCCTTCCATCTCTGGGTCTTTATCCACTTCTGTCTGCTAGCGTTCACCCAGTGCTTTCTCCAGGCCTTTCTGTTGGTTTTTGTTTAAGTTTGCTTTTCTGTGGGTATTTTCAGAGACTTCCAAGAACACCAAGACGTGGGAAAGATAACATGCCAAATAAACAAGAGAGAATCCTGAAACAAATCAAACAGGCTTATGAGCTGTGGGATTTGAAAAAGACATACCCTTTTGACCCTTTAAGAATTTAAAACTAAATTGCATACCCTTTAAGAATTTAAAACTAAATTCTTAGATTTAGACTGCAAAGACAGGAGTCCAAGCTAGAATCAGATGTTCTCTCCAGAGACTCAGGGACAAGTCCCATGTTCTTACCTGGAGCCACTCCTTCTGGAGGGAGCCCTTGTAAGCCTTACACACTATGGCCCAGCACCTGTCTCTCTGAGTGTTCTCTGAGACGTGTATTTTGTTGAGTTCCAAATAGCGCAAGGTAGAGGTAACTTACTGTACTGTTTACAATTCATTATTGTGGTTGTGATTGAAAGCATTTAAAAAATAAAGTTACCATAGGGGAAACTGAGTACAGGGTATGTAGGAACTCTCTGTAATGTTCATGCAACTTTTCTGTAAATCTAAAACAAAGTGTTTACTTAAAAATAAAACAAAATAACCAACCAAACATCTAGCCTAAGGGTGAAATTGATTACATATACTTTTTTTTTTTTTAATTTAAAATTTGTGCCCTGGCGGATGTGGCTCGGTTGGTTGGGTGTCATCCCATGCACTGAGAGGTTGCCTGTTCGATCCCTGGTCAACAGCAGGTGCCTGGGTTGCAGGCTCCATCCCTCGTACGGGGTGTGCAGGAGGCAGCAGATCAATGTTATGTTCTCACATCTCACATCGATGTTTCTCTCTTCCTCTCTCTAAAAATCAATAAAAAATCTTAAATTGTTTTCCAATTACAGCTGACATTCAATATTATTTTCAGGTGTACGGTATAGTGGTTAGACATTTGTATCACTTAACAAAGTGATCCCACCCAATAAGTATAGTACTTACCTGACACCATATATAGTTATAGTGCCCACCGAGCACCATACACAGTTATTACAATATTGTTCACTATATTCCCTATGCTGTATTTTACATCCCTGTGACTATTTTGTAACTACTAATTTGTACTTCTTAATGCCTTTACTTTTTTCACCCAGACCCACCCCCCTTTCATCTGGCAACCATCAGTTTGTTCTCTCTATCTATGAGTTTGTTTCTGTTTTGTTTGTTCATTTTTTTCTTTCTGGTTGTACATATAAGTGAAATTATATGGCATTTGTCTTTTTGTCTGGCCTATTTCACTCAGCATAATACCCTCTAGGTCCATCCATGTTGTTGCAAATGGTAAGATTTCATTCTTTTTTTTAAAAATCCTCACCTGAGGATATGTTTGGAGAGAGGAGGGGAGGGATGTAGGAAGGGGAGAGAGAGAGAGAGAGAGGAGAGAGAGAGAGGAGAGAGAGAGAGAGGAGAGAGAGAGAGGAGAGAGAGAGAGAAACATCGATCTCCCCGACTGGGGATCAAAAAACCTGCAGCCCAGGTATGTGCCCCGACTAGGAATCGAACCAGCAACCTTTCGGTGCACAGGATGATGCTCAACCAACGGAGCCACTCTGGCCTGGCAGATTTCATTCATTTTTATGGCTGAATAATATTCCATTATATATATGTACCACCTTTTTTTATCCAGTTGTCTACTGATGGACACTTAGGTTGCATCCCTATCTTGACTATCATAATGTTGCAATGAACATAGGGATGCATGTATCATTTCAAATTAGTGTTTTTGTTTTCTTCAGATAAGTACCCAGAGGTGGGATTGCTGGGTCATATGGTAGTTGTATTTTTAATTTTTTGAGGAGTCTCCATACTGTTTTCCACAGTGGCTGCACCAATCTGAATTCCCACCAACAGTGCATGAGGGTTCCTTTTTCTCCACATCCTGGCCAACACTTATTTGTTGATTTATTGATAGTAGCCATTCTGACCCGTGTGAGATGATATCTCATTGTGGTTTTAATTTGCATTTCTCTGATGATTAGTGATATTGAGTATCTTTCATATGTCTGTTGGCCATCTGTGTGTCCTCTTTGGAGAAATGTTTACTCATTTGGAGAAATGTTCTGCCCATTTTTTAATTGGATTCAGCTTTGTTTTTTGTGGGGTTTGTGTGTGTGTATGTGTGTGTGTGTGTTAAGTTGTATGAGTTCTGTATATATTTTGGGTATTAACCCCTTACCAGATGTATCATTGGCAAATATGTTCTCCCATTCAGTAGGTTGTCTTTTCATTTTGTTGGTGGTTTCCTTTGCTGAGTAAACATTATTTAATTTGATGTAGTCCCATTTGTTTATTTTTTTCTTTTGTTTCCCTTGCGCAAAGAGACATATCCAAAAAATATAACTAAGGGCAATGTCAAAGAGTTTACTGCCTATGTTTTCTTCTAGGAGTTTTATGGTTTTGAGTCTTACATTTAAGTCTTTATTTCATTTTGAGTTTATTTTTGTATATGGTGTAAGAAAGTGATCTAAGTTTCATTTTTTTGCATGTATCTGTCCAATTTTCCCAACACCATTTATTGAATAGACTGTCTTTACCCTATTGTATATTCTTGTCTCCTTTGTCATAGATTAATTGACCATATAGTTGTGGGTTTATTTCTGGGCTCTCTCTTCTGTTCCATGGATCTATATGTCTGTTTTTATAGCAGTACCATGCTGTTTTGATTACTATGGCCTTGTAGTATAGTTTGATATCAGGTAGCATAATACCTCCAACTTTGTTTATCTTTCTCAGTATTGCTTTGGCTATTTGGGGTCTTCTGCAGTTCCATATAAATTTTAGGATTATTTGTTCTAGTTCTATGGAAAATACTATTAGTATTTTGATAGGGATTGCATTGAATCTGTAGATTGCTTTGGATAGTATGGACATTTTGTTTTTAAAGAATTTTTTTTTTTTGTCTTTTTAAAATATATCTCTATTGATTTCAGAGAGTGGACGGGAGAGGGAGAGATAGAAACATCAGCGATGAGAGAGTCATTGATTGGCTGCCTCCTGCACGCCCCTCACTGGGGCCTTGACTGGGAATCGAACTGCGATCCCCTGGATCATAGGTCGATGCTCAGCCACTGAGCCATGCTGGCTGGGCAGTATGGACATTTTAATGATGTTAATTCTGCCTATCCATGAGTATGGTATATGCTTCCATTTATTTGTATCTTCGATTTTTTTCTTCAGTATCTTTTAATTATCCAAGTCCAGGTCTTTTACCTCCATGGTTAAATTTATTCCTAGGTATTTTATTTTTTTTAATGCTTGTAAATGAGATTGTTTTCTTAATTTCTATTTCTGATAGTTTGTTCTTGTATAAAATGCAACTGATTTCTGCCTGGCTGGGTGTGGCTCAGCGGTTGAGCATCGACCTAGGATCCAGGTGATCAGGGTTCGAGTCCCGGTCAGGGCACATGCCCGGGTTGTGGGCTCGATCAATGATTCTCTGATCATTGATGTTTCTCTCTCTCTCTCTCCCTCTCCTTTCCTCTCTCTGAAATCAATAGAGATATATTTAAAAATAAATAAATAAAATAAAATGCAACTGATTTCTGAATATTAATTTTGTGTCCTGCTTCTTTACTGAATTTATTTATTCTAATAGTTCTTTGGTGGAATCTTTAGCCTTCTCTGTGTATAATATCAACATATGCATTTTTAAGTGTGGCACTCATGGAGGCATGCTCATGGTAGAGTGAGTTCCTGGTATGTTTACAAATCACCAAAAGCTGTTGAGCTCTACCTATGACGTCTATATCATAAACACCAATCTTAAGGTGTGTCTACATAGGTTGGTTCCTCATAGGTTGACAGAGAAAATGTACTATTTCTATGTTGTCTGGTCTTAGCACAACCCTCTGTAGGCTACTTTGGTAACTGCATGGGGGCAGCAGAGTGACATGGACATCACATTCCCTTCACTTACTAGCTGGGTGACTTTAGGGGAGTTACTTAACCTCCTTGAGTATTTGTGAAATGGGGGGGGGCAATAATATTTTGCTACAGACTGGCTGTGACAATTAAATAATACAGTGTGTCAAAAGTGCTTGGTCTTTTATCAGGACTTAGTAACTGACATTTTGAAGAACACTAGAGATGGCATATGTTTCCATCATCTATTGCTGGGTAGCAAACTATCCCAGAACTTAGTGGCCTAAAACAAACATTTTGTTTCCATCAAATTGTTGTGGGTTAAGAACTTGGGCAGGCCTTGGCTGGATGGTAGGGACCAGAGGACCCACTCCCAAGACGGCTTCTTCACTCACTTTGGTGCTCCTTGTCCTCTCTCCACATGGTACCTCATCTTTCAGGGCATCTCCATGTGGCTTGGGCTTCTCACAGTGTGGTGACCTCAGGATAGTTGAGTGCTTACTTGGTAGCTGGCTTGACTGATGTTTCCAAGAGACAGGAACTGAAAGCTGCCAGTCTCTTAAAACCTGGGCCCTGAAACTGGCACCAGGACCAGTTTCATGGGCGTGCGACTTGTGCAGTCACACAGGGCCCTGAGCTTGGTTTGATGCCCTGATTTTGCCATCTTGACATTAAAAATTTTTTATTAACAGTATAGTTGGTATAATGTATAGTTTCAGGTGTACAACATGGTAATATATATCTTATGATGTGATCACCGCACTAAGTCTAGTAATCATCTGTCATCATACAAATTATTACAATATTATGGTCTATATTCCCTGTGCTGTAAACTACATCTCCATGGCTTAAAAATATGGAACACTTCATGAATTTGTACATCATCCTTGCGCCATGCTAATCTTCTCTGTATCATTTCTTGTTGTTGTTTAATGTTTTTATTGATTTCAGAGAGAGGAAGGGAGAGGGAGTGAGAGAGAAACATCAATGATTAAAAAGAATCATTTATCTGTATTGTTTCTTCTCGTTGTCACTGTTTAATGTTTTTATTGATTTTAAAGAGAGGAAGGGAGAGGGAGAGAGATAGAAACATCAATGATGAGAGAGAATCATCGATCAGCTGCCTCCTGCATGCCCCCTGCTGGGGATTGAGCCTGCAACCCAGACATGTGCCCTGACCGGCAATCAAATCATGACCTACAGGTTCATGGGTCGATCTGCAACCACTGAGCAAAACTGGCTGAACTGTATTGTTTTAATTTTAGTACATAGGCTGCCAAATACATATCTTTCGCTGTATTTTATTGATCCAAAAAGTTACAGAACCCACCAACATTCAAGGGAAGGGGATATAGATCCCACAGTCATTGGGAAAAGTGTCAAAGAACTTGTGGTCATCTTTAATCTGTCACAGCATGGTATAAAAGAGGGGAAAGATTACTGGAATCAAGAAATCCGAGGCTGAGTCCCAGTTTTACACATAGACACACAGACCATTGTCATACAGTATTATAAGCACAATGAGAGAAGTATTCATAGGGCCCAATGGGAAGTATTCTGAATTCACAAATTTCTAGATACAGTGAGCCTGCTACTAACAAACCACTTCAGCTTTTGGGACTTCAGTTTTCTTCCATTTGAAATGAGGAAGTTGCTTCTAAAATCATGAACCTCTAATGCCCCATTTATAATTCTCTAAATGTATGTCTGATATGGTATTCATTAGAAAAAGTGATTCACAGGGCTTGCCAACGGGAGGACACAGGAACAGGAGGTGAATGAGCTACAGAACAGCAGTGATTAGTTTAATCAGAGAGCCTGGCCTGTGGATATAAATTCAAGGTCAGCTGCCTCCATCTCCTACTTGTTCATGCCGAAAACACCCATTCCGGACTGCAGGGCAGACACACGGTGCGGAGTGCTGGGCTGCAGCACTGAGCCACGTCAGGAGGCCCTCATCTTCACCTCTCACAGTCTACAGTGGGCAGGTGAGCATGCAGACAGTTGCACCCCCAGGATTGAGAGCTCTGGTAAAGAAGTCATAGGTCCTTGGGAAGCTGCCCTGAACATGCAAGGGCAGGGGGTGGGAGCTGAGGAAGAGCGAGCTGAGCTCTGAAGGCTGAAGAGGAGTTTGGTCTGGGGGTGTTGGGGGTGGAGCATGGCATATATCATATCCTATCCAGGGGTGAGGAACCTTTTTTCTGCCAAGGCCTACTTGGATATTTATAACATTTGCGGGCCATACAAAATTATCAGCTTAAAAATTAGCTATGAAAAAAGCTAGATTCATTGAATTTTCAGTCCCGCCTGTGGTTGCCTTGGCAGGGCCAGACGAAATGATTTCCCGGGCCATATATGGCCCACGGGCCAGAAGTTCCCCACCCCTGTGACCTATATAGAGGAAACTGCCTGCAAAAAATCCCAGTCAAGAGAAAGCTGAGAGACTTAGGGAACTGAAAGTCACTCTGTGAGCTGGCAGTGTAGAAAGGGAACATGTGGGGCGGGGGGGTGGAGAAGATGCCTACAGGAAACTAGTGATGAGGGTGGAGAGGATGAGGCTGGAGGGATAAGCTGGGGCCAGATCCTGGGGAGCCTCCAAGCCTTGAAAGGGAGCTTGGATTCTACCCTGAGACCCAGGGAAACATTGAAAGGCTCAGAATTGGACATTGGCCTTTCCAGTTTGGGTGTAAGAAATCACTGAGGTTAGCAGTGGACTGCTGAGATGGGGCTGGTTGGGGGTGGGGCGTGGTAGGCTGGAAGTAGAGACTAGTAAGAGGCTGTGGTTTGTAGTCCGCGTGAGAAATGATGGTGACCAGAGCTAGGGCAGAGGTAGTGGAGATGGAGTGTAATAGTCAGATAAGAGATTTAGTAGAATCAACAAGACTTACTATTGACTGAGTAGGGGAGGAGAAAGAGGGAGTCTGCAAAGATGATGCCCAAGTTTCTGACTTGAGCGACAGTGTGGATAGTGGTGTCATTTAGTGAGAGGGAAAGACTGTGAGATAAATAGTTTTCTGGTGAGAGGGCACAGGGATCAAGGTTTCGGTTTGGGATGTGTGATTGACCATTGAACATCATGGGTTTGAACTGTGGGGGTCCATTTATTTTCAGATTCTTTTTTTTTTTTTTAATATATCTTTATTGATTTCAGAGAGAGGAAAGGAGAGGGAGAGAGAGATAGAAACATCAATGATGAGAGAGTCATTGATCGAGCCCACAACCCGGGCATGTGCCCTGACCAGGAACCGAACCCCTATCGCCTGGATCCCAGGTCGATGCTCAACCGCTGAGCCACGCTCGGCCAGGCTATTTTCAGATTCTTAAAAAAAATACTGTAGATGTTTTTTCTCTTCCTTATGATTTTCTTAACATATTCTTTTCTCTAGCTTAGTTCATTGTAAGAATACAATATGTAATGCATACAATATTCAAAATATGTATTAATCGACTTTATGTTATCGGTAAGGCTTCCAGTCAACAGCAGGCTATTAGTAGTTAAGTTTTGGGGGAGTCAAAAATTATATGTGGATTTTCAGCTGTGCTGGGGTAGGTCCCCCTAACCCCCTCGTTGTTCAAGGATCAGTTGTATTTAGTTTGAAATGGCTGTGAGACTTCCTTCCAGGTGAAGATATCCAATACACAGTTGGGTTGTGGATATGCAAGTCAAGAGAGAGCTGGAGGTAGCTGTGGGTTAAGGGAGGGGTTTTATTTTCACCTGGGAGTGACAGATTGTTTGTATAATGACTTGAAGTACAGAGAAGAGAGGGACAGGTAGGAAGACAGACACATTCAAATAGTCAGTGGATCAGAGGTCCCTAGGGCTGGGAAGGCATGAGTCAGAACATGACCAGGGATTTGTCTTATAGAGAAGAGCAAAGGAGTTAAGGCTCTGGAGTCAGACTATCTGAGACAGAACGCTTGATTCCATCACCTTCCAGCTGTGAGATCTTAGGCAAGTCACTTACTTTCCGTCACTCTCAGTTTTTTTGACTATAAAATGGGGAAACTATGCCCTGGCTGGGTAGCTCAGTTGGTTAGAGCATTGTCCCGATACACCAGGTTGCGTGTTCAATCCCTAGTCAGGGCACATACAAGAATCAACCAATGAATGCATAAATAAAAAAGGAAACAACAAATGGATGTTTCTTTTTCTCTCTTCCCCTCTCTCTCCCCTCCTCTCTCTCCCTTACTCTCTCTAAAATCAATCAATCAGCCCAACTTTCCTTATGGTATGTCTCAGACTTTCCTTATGGTTTTTGTTGTTGTCGTTTGTTTGTTTTTTACTGATTTTTAGAGAGGAAGCAAGAGGAAAAGAGAAATAGAAATATCCATGATGGGAGAGTCATTGATTGGCTGCCTCCTGCACGCCCCCTGCTGGGGATGGAGCTCACAACCCAGGCATGTGCCCTGACTGGGAGTCAAACCAGCAATCTTTTGGTGCACAGGTTGATGCCCAACCAACTAAGCCACACCAGACAGGGCAAGGTTATAAGTTTTAGGGAGGGAGATCACAGAGGGAAAGTGCCATTCTTCTATCATATCAAGGGTACATATGATCAACATGATTTATTACCATTGACATTGGCCTTGCTCACCTGGCTTTGGTAGGTTGGTCAGGTTTCTCCACTGTAAAGTTACTCCCTTCCCACTGTACTCTTTGTAGCTGTCTCTCTCTTTTTTTTTAATTTATTGAATTTATTGGGGTGACTTTGGTTAATAAAGCTATATAGGTTTCAGGTATACAATTCTAGAATACATCATCTGTATATTGTATTGTGTGTTCACCACCCCAAGTCATGTAGCTTTCTCTTTAATGGAGGAGTAGCTCCATAAATTATTTGGAATTTTTTTGCTTGGAGGATTTGTCTCTTCTTCTCTATTTATTTATTTGTTTATCCTGTCATTTCTTTATATGAAAATGGACTTAAGGATATTTATTTTATACTTCCTGTTCTAATTCAATACTTCCCTGGCCCTAGAATCAGCCACTTCTCCAAGGAGCCAAGGAACCTTGGTTTCTTTTATTGGGGAATCGTATTAGGAACCAAGATCTGGGCACTAGGTGTGTTCCATCTGAATAAACTTTAATCTGATCACAAACTTATCATCTTGGAGTAATATAGTTGCTTTTTGTATGAGTCAGGGTTCAGTCAGAGAGGCAGGGCCAGTAGGAGATATATATTAAGTGATTTATTGCAAGGAATTGGCTTCTGCAATGGTGAGGCCAGACTAGGCAAATTGGGAATTCATAGGGTGGGCTTTCAGGAGGGGCATACTGGACCCCACAGGCATGGGCAGTCCACAGGTGGGACTAACCCAGCCAAGCTGACATATCTTTTATTTATGTGCTTTTGAGGTCAAATCTGTGATTCCTTTGCCAATCAGTACCTATTTATTGAGCACCTCTCATCTACCAGGAACTAAGGATACTGTGGTGAACAGAACAGACGTGTTTCCTGTCCTCATTTTAAGTCTAGTGGGGGCAGGGGAGATACGAATCTAATAACTGCTTGAATAATTTCTCAAGTGTGTTAAAGACTATGAAGAGCAGAATGGATGAGGTGCTAGCCTAGCCTGGGGGGCAGGGAAGACTTCCCCAAGGAGGTGACACTTAAACTGACATCTGAAGGATAAGTGGGAGTGAGCCAGGTGAAGGGGGGGGGCAAGGAATAGAGGGAACAGTGTTTCTAGAGGGGGAACAGCATGTAGGAATCCCAGAGTTCAGAAGAACATGGCTCTTTAGAGGAACAGCAAGGAGGACTGTGTGGCTGGAGCAGAGTGAGGAAGGGTGAGTAGGGAAGGGATAAAATGACTTAGGGAGAGAACATAGAGTGAAGAGAAAAGTTTCTGGGACTTCAGCTTGATAAACACCAGGAATTAAAGCCATTGGAGGTCATGGAAGACTAGAGAAGAGGGTTTCAGGGAAGAAGAAGTAGCCAACATTGGCCAGTGAGGCCAAGAAGTGAACTAAGATAAGGACTTGCATTTGGCAGATGGGAGTTCATCATGGGAGACCTTCAAGGAAGCAATTGTGCTGGGATGGTGGAGGCAGAAACCAGAATGCATAGAGTTGAGGAGTGATTAAGAGGTGAGGAAAGCCCTAGCCAGGTAGCTCAGTTGGTTAGCGTATTGTCCCGATAAGCCAAGGTTGCGGGTTCAATCCCTGGTCAGAGCACATATAAGGAACAATCAATGAATGCATAAATAAGTGGAACGACAAATCGAGGTTTCTCTCTCCCTTCCTCTTTCTTTCACTCTCTCTCTCTCTCAAATAAATCAATAAAAATGAATTAGAAAAAAAGACGTGAGGCCCTAGCCAGTTGCTCAGTGGTTAGAGCGCATGTACTGAATGGTCTTGGGTTCGATTCTGGTCAAGGGCACGTACCTCAGTTACAGGCTCAATCCCTGCCCCAGTTGGGGGGTGTGTGGGAGGCAACTAACTGATGTGTCTCTCTCACATCGATGTTTCTCTGTCTCCCTGTCCCTGTCCCTGTCCCTCTCCCCTCTTTCTCTCTCTTGCACTCTCTCTAAAAAAGCAATGGAAAAAAATATCCTTGGGTTGAAGATTAAAAAAAAGAAGAAGAAAAAAAAAAAATAGGTGAGGAAAGAGGGGAGGAGACCTCTTCGAGAGGCTTGGCTGTGAAGAGAAGTCACAAGATTGAGCCAGAAGGCTGGGGGAGACTTAAGCCTGTTTGCCACCCAAAGAGCCTGGCTTCTAGCAGGCTCCCAATAAATGTTATTACACGGGACTGAACTGAGGGTGAGCTTGAAGATACAGGAAAGGGATTGAGGGAGTAAGGCCCTTGGAGGAGACAAGACAGGGCTGACAGCATGAGTTACGGCTTGAAAGTAGCCAGGCGTGCTCCTTCACTAAAATAAGCGGAAATCGGGAAGACATGGAGGCTGGGTGTGGAATGTAGGGTATGATGGCTGGAATGGGAGGAAGGCCTTCCCACAGATAACAGGGTCAGGAGATAAGGGACGAGAATGCTTTTATTCCCTTCAGAGGATTTCAGGTTTAGCTCTGACTCCAGTTTATGATTTCATCTGGAAAGTGTAGCTAACCTATTTAATATTTGATGGGCACTAATTAAGCTGCTGCTTTTACTTCTGTGGGCCAAGAACAAGGTAAGGCAGCTGGTTACAATTATGTCTAAAGTAAAAGAATGTAGGTCATGAAGAACGTCAGCAAAGGAACCCGTATCTCCTTTGAGGAACAGCCACTCAACTGGCACAGAGAGAAAATAACTTGTAATCCAAGCAGATACGTTTTACAGATGGGATAATACAGGTGACCACAAGATTCCTCCTGGACTAGGCCAACAGGTAAAATAGTCTCACCATGCCCAGCTGGTATTGTCCAGTGGTTGAGCATCGACCCACGAACCTGAAGGTCATGGTTTAGGGCACGTGCCCGGGTTTCAGGGTGTGCAGGAGGCAGCCGATCAATGACTCTCTCATCATTGATGTTTCTCTCTCTTGCCCTCTCCCTTCCTCTCTCGGAAATCAATAAAAACATATTAAAAATAAGAATAAAATAGTTTCACCACAAGAGCCCGCCTGCTGTGCACCTTTCAATTCTTCCAAACAACAGCTATCATCTCCTATTTCCTGTGTGTCCTGCAACACTAGGCGTTACACTTATCTCCAATCCTCAGAACAAACCTCAAGGGAGATTGTATTGTTCCCATTTTGCTGATAAGAAAATTGCAACTCAGAGAAGTGAGTGATTTGCTCAAGGCCACTAGTCAGCAGTCAGGATGGAACCCAGGTTAAGCTGAGAGCTTTCGCTCACCAGTGGTTTTGAATTTTGCTCCAGGCACCCTCTGTGAGACTATTCAAGACAGAGGCCCTGGGGGGGGGAGCTCAGAACCTAGCCTCAATTTGAGCAGCATTGCATTTGTCAGTTTGACACAGGGGGCTTCGAAGTAAGCTTCATTAGATCAAAGGCCATGGAGAAGAAAAAATGTTTGAAAGCCACTGAGCTCCATAGGGGTCATTGAACTTCTCAGCTGAAGCATGACTTTTCTTGAAGGCTTTCTCCAAAAACACTGCTTGTGTGATGCCTTTTCCCCAAGTTGTCTCCCCTGGCACATCCATCCTCAATGTGACTGGCAGAGGAATTTTTCTAAAACCTCATGTTACTCCCCTGCTTGGAAACCTTCTATGGCTCCCAGCTACCTTTAGGTGAAGATCGATGTTTCTCTTTTAGCATGACCTATGAGACCCTCAGTGATCTGGACCCCCACCCACTTCTCCAGCTTTGCCATTAATTACTCTCTAGCTCCCATCTTCCTGCCAAACAGGCTGACTTACATTTCCCGGTACTCGCTGTACTGGCCCATACACACTCCAGTGCCTCGCCAGGAGGCCCCTCCCCCTTCACTGACCATCTCCCACTCACCCAGACCTCAGATCAGGAATTACCTTCCTCCCTGAAAGCCTCTCCAGCACCTTTCAGCCTGCACCAGGCCTGGCCCTCCAAGCAGTACCCCTCCCCCAATGTTTATACCTCACAGCCCTGCTTCCGTCTCCTTTTCTTGTCTGCAAGCCCCACTAGAATGCAGATCTGCATCATCTGCTTAACTCCGTTTTGCTCTCCCGGAAAGAAGTTTCTCAGGGAATCTGTTTTCTCTTGGGGTAAGCATACCAGTCTTGCCTCGAAAAGCATACCAGGAATGCCAATGGCTTGATGTTAGGCATGGAGAGTTTTCAGAATGGGAGTATGTCCCCTGCAGCCAAACCTCAATTTTACATGGAGGAGGTAGGCTAGGCAATATCACATGATGAGAAAAATCTGCGGGGAAGAATAGCTGACTACAGGAAAAATGATAGAAAGCCGCTTTCAAATCTTCTAGCTGACTTGGTTTTCATTTTGGAAAGAGCAAGGCGTAAGCTGGTCTCAGGTCCCCAAATTTGCTAACAGTTAACACACTTAGGTTCAAACTTAGCCTATGAAGAGGGGACCACTGTCATAAGTGTCCTTTGAATGTTGGGCAAAGACACATGCCAATGTTCCCTCCGAGCCAGGAACCCACAGACTCAGCCATGTGGCAGGAAGAACCCTGCCCTGGCAGCCTTCGCCAAGTCTAACCCACCTTGGCAGCTGTCAAGGGGGAGGTTGTGGAGCAGAAACCACAATCTTGCATCAATTAGTCAATTTGCATCTATAAAATGGGCAAAAAAGGTACAGGGAGGTTATGCCAGCTGCTAATGCCAAATGCCAGAAGCCAGGAACTGCTCACCGCCTCTGCTTAAAACATTATAGTTAATTAAGAAGAAAAAAGGTGCAGCCAGAGTGGCTCAGTTGGTTGAGTGTGGTCCCATGAACTCAAAGGGCACCGGTTCGATCCCTAGTAGTGGGAGGTGGCCAGTTGATGTTTCTCTCTCTCCTTCTCCCTTCCTCTTTCTCTAAAATCAGTACAAATGTTTGAAAAATAAATATTTAAAACAAAGAAGGAAAGAAAGGAAATGCTGTTACACTGTATAAGGATGTTTAAGGTGCAGATCCTAGAGACATGGAACAGGCTAAAAACATCAATAGGAAGGGGTTGGATCATTTCATGGATGAAAGCAGTCTAATGGGTTACTAAGGGAAGGTGGGGTTGTGTGGGGACACAGAGTGGGTAATAAATAGGCCCACCAGGCAGAGATGGAAATCTGGATGGATGGGCTCAAGGGTGGGTAGTATTTCTGTATTCTGTGATGACTCACTTTCAAGGACTGAGATGGGAGGGCTGGGGACACAACAGTCCATTGCAAGGGCTACCCAAGCCTCCAGAGATACTGCATTATTTTTAAAAATACACTGTCCTCTAAGACAGCATGTACATTTGGAAGCCCTTCCCTTTTACCACCCTCCTTCCCCTACACATTAACTCTAGCCTCCAAATGCTTTCCCCTCCTTTCAGTTCGAGTTAGCCATTCTGTGTTCTGCTCAGTTCATACTACTTCTAAATGGGAATGGTTATCCAAACTGCAATTTATATATTAAGTGTAATTTTTTAAAAAAGCAAATGATGTCCTGGCTGGTGTGGCTCAGTGGTTAGAGGGTCAGCCCTCGCACCAAAGGGTCTCAGGTTCGATTCCCAGTCAGGGCACACACCTGGGTTGTAGGTTCCATCCCTGGCCCTGGTTGGGGAGTGTCGGGGAGGCAACCAATGGATGTGTCTCTCTCACATCGATGTTTCTCTCTCTCTTTCTCTCTCCCCCTCCATCCCTCCTTTCCACTCTCTCTAAAAAAATCAATGGAAAAAATATCCTCGGGTGAGGATTCAAAAAGAAAAAAAGCACATGATGATGATTAAAGCCCTATCTCAGAAAAAAAGTGCCAGTGGGTGTGTCTCACTGGAAGGCAGAAGTCCAGGTAAATGACATGACTCACCACAAAATATCAGAAATGTCCATCTGGGGGCTTTTCCCTTTTACCACCCTTCTTCCCCCTACACACAACTCCTCTAGGAGGAGACTGGACCAGAGCCCATACCTAGATGCTCAAGAGCCCAATCAACAGGTAGAGTCTGGGTTTCTACTCAGAGTCAAGGTGAAAGTAGCTCTTTCAGTGCAGGGCTCCGCCATTTGCTCTGAGAATGAGGTCCAGAGCCTGCCCTGCATCCCTGGCTCCTGGCCATGGGTGGGTGACCTCTTCCCTGCAAATGTAGGAAGCTCTCCCTCGGTGGTTAATGGGGGGAAAAAATAACTCGAAGGACAGCTTTGTCATGTGAAGGGAAAACAGTTCCGCTTTAATATGCTTAAGAAGTCATCCGTGATACATTTGAAAAGGGACCAGTAAGGCCTGGTTGTCTCAGGAACAGGTAGCCAGGGGCTGAGTCTGGCGGCACAAACTGACCCTTTAACAGCCCAGTCAAGCCTGCAGTTAGGCGCTTACTCTGCATCAGTGGTTTACAGTCTTAACTCATTCTCCTGGCAATACACCAGAACTTCTGCCACATCAGAAATGTCTACTGAAGCTTAACTTGCCCTCTCCCAAGCAGGACCACGCTCCTGCTCCTAACTCCAATTCCTGGGATTCGGCCCCAGGACAGCTTGGTCTTTGCTCTCTCGGTTGGGGGTGGGGATGGGGGCGCCCGGTCCCCGAGTCTCCTGGCCGGTGGCTGCAGGAGACTTGTGACAGGTACCCGAGAAAGACCCGAGGTGGTCTGCTCCTTGCAGGCCCAGCACACTCGACAACCCAGGACCGAGGCCTGGCCACAGCGGTGCGGTCCCTCCGCGCTCTCACCTACGTGACCCTCAACGGTCCTGGAAGAAGGGGAATATCTGGCGGAAAAAGCCTTGAATTTGCGCCACCCGGCTGCCGGTGGAGTCCTTCTCCTTGCGGGGCACCCTCGCCGCTCTCGTCGTCTCGGAGGCCGTCGCACCCAACGCGCTCAGAGTCCTTCGCAGCGTCCACGCGGAGGCGCCGCCGCTGCTGTTGTTGTTGGCGTTGTTCCGCTCAGAGCCGCTCGGCGTCTCCCACTCCTCAGCCCCCGACAGCTCCCGCAGGCTCCAGGGCGCGTCGGGCCGCAGGTAGAAACAAGGCCGGTGGCCGCTGTGGTCACGGCGCGTGGGGTCGGCTCCCAAGGCGCCCACCAGCACCTTGATGACCAGGTAATGGCCCTGCAGGGCCGCCAGGTGGAGGGGCGTGAAGCCGCCGCTCCCCGGGGCGCTCACGTCCAGCGGCAGCCCCCGGCGCTGGGCGAAGTCGTGCACCAGGATGAGCTCCTCGTGGCGCCCGTGCTTGGCCAGCCAGTGCAGCACCGAGTAGCCGGTGATCGGGTCGCCCCGTAGGAGCAGCCCCGGCTCGACTTCCAGCAGCTCCCGCAGCACCTCAAAGCGGCCCTCGGCGGCCGCCAGCATCCACGCGTGCTCGCGGGGCTCCATGCACATCCTGCTGCCGCCCGGCCCGCCGGGGGACTGTTCCTCGGGGCGCTCCTCCGACTGCCACCCGGCGGGAGCTGCCCCCTGCAGTCCCAACAGCTCCCGCAGCACTCCCCGCCGGCGCCACGAGCCCGCTCCGGAGAGCATCAGCGAGCCGTGCAAGGAGGCCTCCCGGGAGGCGGCGGCTCTGCCCCGGTACCTGCCGAGGCTGCAGGCGTCCACTCTCGAGAGGCGGGGCTGCGGGACGTTCCGCAGGCTGAGTGCGCCCCGAGCCGGCGAGGCTCTGGGCGCCTGGGTCGCGGCTTCTCCGGGCTCGGCCATGGTCCCGTAGCTCCGCCGCCGCCGTCCGGGCTTCTAGCGTTCGCAGCCCTTCCCGGGCCCCACTAGGAGAGGAACTGGCGCTGGGGAAGGAAGCGGCTTGAGCAATGGGCTCAGAGGGAGGGAGGGAGGGAGCAAATGAGGGGAGAGGAGAGGGGGAGAGAGGCAGAGAGCTAATGAACCGAGGGAGGGCCCCCGCGCGGACGTGGGGGCGCCGAGCGGTGTCCCGGCACACCGGGTACCGCCGCCACCTCCGCAGCCCGGATCCGGGCGGCCCCGCCCCAAATGGCCAGGTGAGCCGGGCAGCCCCGCCTCCCGGCCCGGGCTGGCAGCGGTCGGAGGGGGGTGGGGGGTAGTGCACCCGGGAGGGCTGCAAGCGGCCCCCAACGTTGCCCCCAGCAGCCCAGCTGCCCCTTCAGCCGTTCTTGGCATCCCAGCAGCTGCTGAGATGAAGATGTTCGAGGGCGCCCCCTCCCTGGCTGGCTGAGCTCGGCTGCCAGCCAAGGCTCCTGGGCCCTCGCTCCCCGCCCCCTTCCTTGGACAGTCCTTCTTATCTCCTCAAGAGTCTCCTTGTACTTTGTCCCCGAGCCGCCTTTGTCCCGCGCCCAGCATTCACGGAGGCGGCCTGGCCGCCCCATGTGACGCGGGCTCGCCTGCTCTGCCCTTTGTGCGGACTAGACCCTTCCCGCAGCGCCCCGAAATATGCGAGATTCCTGCAGAGAAACCCGAGAGGGGCCCAGGCAAAGCCTTTCGGGAGAACGGACGAGGGGTATTCCGCTGTCCCGCACCCCACCCCCAGTGTCTACCCTCTCCTCACCTCTCTTTAACCGCTCCCTCCCGGGTTGGCCTGAAGACGCAGGTGCGGGTGAATCTCAGGCAGCGGCCAGGGAAACGCCCTGCCCTCTTCAGAGATGTGTCCCGCTCTCTTCCTCAGGGGCCTGCTGATTTGTGCGAATTCAGAGCTTAAGGGCTTTTAAAAGAGGAGGATATTTTACCTTTTTACTCCTAACACTGGCCTCCTTTTTGCTCTTTCCTTCCCTCAATAAATGGTAGCTCTGGCCTCCTGCCCTCCCCACCCCATGTTCAGTAAGTGAGCAACTGGGAGCCACAGAAGGTTCTTAAGCCAGAGAGGGACACAGCTATGATTAAGGTGGCATTTAGAAAAATGATTATGGGAGAAGTAGAGGCAGGAAGGCAGGAGGCTGTTCCGACACTGTAGGCCAGAGGGGATGGGAGCTCAGTCCACTGAGCCCCACAGTGATGGAAGGTATCAGAGGCTTTTCCTCCTTGACCCTCACATATTTGGGATCAGCCCTAAATATCTTGAGCTTTCCTTCATGACAGCCTGTGCATTTGTAACCCATTTTTGAACATTTACTATGTACCAGACAGTGTGCTAGATGCAACACTATTAATCTTCTCAGGGACCTCAAGAGCTAAGCATCCTTGTTACCCTCAGTTTGCAGAGACGTTAGGCCACTTGCCCAAGGTCGCCCAGCAGGAAGTGGCAGAGCAGGTCTGCATGACACCATAGCCTTTGTTCTAGAACAGGCCTACTGGTATTCAAGCCAGGCTTATTGGCTGCAAACCACTCCCACAAGCCCCAAGTTTCAGTCAAAGGGATGAACTTGTCCTAATCTGAGTACATTTTGAACTTGTCTCCTTTACTTAGGATGTCCTCCCTAACAGCTTTTATCTAGTGAAGTTCTCCTCCCTGTCCTTCAAGGTTGGCCTCAGTTTCCACCTCCTCCAGTCAGCTGCCTCCGATTACCCCTGCCCAGAGTGATCCCTCTCCCTCCCCCAATCGTCTGTTTGTATTACTGCGTTGGCACTCGGCACAGACTGTCCTATATTGTATTTCTCTCCCCTTACTCTCACATGCCAATTAAACTAAACTCTTTGGCCCTGGCGAGGAAGCTCAGTTGGTTAGAGCATCATCCCGATATGCCAAGGTTGTGGGTTTGATCTCTGGTCAGGGCACATATAAGAATCAACCAGTGGCCCTGGCCAGTTTGGCTCAGAGGTTAGAGCATCGACCTGTGGATTGAAGGGTCCCGGGTTCGATCCCAGCCAAGGGCACGTACCTCGGTTGCAGGCTCATCCCCTGCCCTGGTCGGGGTGCGTGCAGGAGGCAACCAACTGATCTCTCTCTCTCTCTCTCTCTTCCCCTTCCACTCTCTCTGAAAAGCAATGGAAAAAATATCCTCAAGTGAGGATTAAAAAAAAAAAAGAACCAACCAGTGAATGCATCAATAAGTAAAACAACAATCTATGTTTCCTCCTCTGTCTCTCCTCTATAAATCTATTTTAAAATTTTAAAAAAGAAACCTTTAAAAAAAAAACAACCTCGCCCAGCGGAGCGTGGCTCAGATGTTGAGCATCGACCTAGGATCCAGGAGATCGAGGTTGGATTCCTGGTCAGGGCACATGCCAGAGTTTCGGGCTCGATCCCCAGCAGGGGGCGTGCAGGAGGCAGCCGATCAATGACTCTCTCATCATTGATGTTTCTCTCTTTCTCTCCCTCTCCCTTCCTCTCTCTGAAATCAATAAAGATATTAAAAAAACAAACAAAAAACAACCTCTAAACTCTTTGATGACTATGTCATACTATCCTTGTGCACCTAGTAGGTGTGCCAGAAATATTTGTTACCTTTTTCTGGTTTGGCAGCCTGGGAAAATGTGATTGTGTGTGTGTGGTGGGGGACATTGTATGTGTGTGTGTTGGTAGGGTGCGTCTGCAGCCAGAACCTTGACCTCCCACTCCCACATTCCTGCCTTGGACTGAATCTGCAGTACCCCAAAAGCAACTCAGATTCCGTCAATTCATTAATAAAGTCATAGTGATCAGTGGTTCATTCGCTGAGCCCACCAGCCAAAGCCACCTCCTGACCTTTGCTGACTCCCCAGAGACCAGGCCCAGGCCCAGAGTGGGCCCCAAGCTTTCAGGCTTTCATTTTCAAAATGAACCCTGACTGACAAGCAGTTACTTCCGTTGCTCTGGAAACTCCCCTCCACAACCCCAAATCTGTAAACACCAAACCACACACATGCACACACACTTCCAGAATATGCAAACAGCAGCTGCAGCAATATTTTTTTTAAATCAAAAATGCCAGCATGGAGAATGCAGGATGGAAGAATGCTTGGACTATTAATTTTCCTCACCACTAAGCAGGCATTTCCCTTCACTATCAGCACTAATAATATCTCCGGTTCAAAGACTGCAAAGGCAGTTGCCTGACCAGCACCACAGGCCCGTGACGCACGTGCCCTTGCTAAACTCTCCTGCCAGAGACCGAAGCCACAGTGCCTCCCTAGCAACTCATTTCATCTTTCCCTAGCAAGTGCTTCCTACTCAGGGTCACCAGCTGCACACAAGGTCCCCCAGAATCCCCGCACTCATCTCGATTTCAGCACAGAGGGCCTCTGGAATTTGATACCTGGGAGTGGGATAGAGGGAGCAAAAAGCAGAAGGAATCCTTCTAACCCTCCTAAAACAAAGATGCCAGTCACCTGAGGCTGCTGCTCCCCTCCAAGGGAGTGGGGTGAAAACCCCTCAAGCCCTGGGAAGCAGGCTCCCCAAAAGTTAGATGTAGGGTATTTTGCTTTTGAAATGGAGATACCTGGTATCTTTTCCAAATAGCAGACTCTCTCATGTATTTACAGGTTTGATTACGGACCCCGGACTATTTGAACTAGAAGAAATTTTTGTTTGTTTGGTTTTAATTTATTGATTTGAGAGAGAGAGGAAGAGAGAGAAACATCAGTTTTTGTTGTTCCACTTATTTATGCATTCACTGGTTGCTTCTTGTATGTGCCCTGACTGGGGATCGAACCCGCAACCTTGGCAAAACAGGACGACACTAACCAACTGAGCTACCCGGCCAGGGCTTAGAAGAGATCATAATGCTTCATTGGTCGGTTCTTCATTTTCCAGATGAGGTTTAAGAAACTGTCAGAGAGGCTGGCAGGAGGCAGAGGAACTTAAAACTGGAGTGTTGGGAGTACATTGAAAATCAATCTCGATGAAGAGGGAGCAGCTCAGGATTCTTACTGTAATTCCGTGATGAATCATAATTTTCCTGTAAAAAATTAATTTACTTTACACACAGCTTTTCAGGAACATGCTCCTGGGTTGGGGGGGATGCCAAAAGGCACATGTGTCTTTGGCTTTCAGTGGAGTTTGCCAGTGGGCCTTACAGATCCAGAAAATTCCAGGAATGCAAACAGATAAGGGGGAGGGGGAATATGGGAAGAAAAGTCCCTCAGGCTTCCATAACCCTTGCTGATGGAAGGAACATTTCTTGAGGTTCCAGATGTAAAATAGAAATTTTCCTTCTTCCAAAACCTGCTCTGATAGCATGACATGATTCTCAGTGAGAGAGCTCCTTTCCCACCGAGCAAGTGTTTGGCTGTGAGAGTGTGTAAATGTGTGTGAGAGAGTGTATGTCTGAGTGTGTGTGCATGCGCCAGATGACACTGCCAGATGTCACTGACTCTGGTTGTCATTTTCGCCTTTCCAAGTGCCAGGGCTTTACACGAGAAGAGCCCTGTGAAAGGGTTACCATTCTGAATACCTTTCATGTTTAGTAAACACTTAAAAAAATTACTTCCTAATACTTTGGAATTACTTTTTCTCCCAGCCCTTCAGTAAAGCGTGATGTACTTTTTAGAAAAAAAGTTATGATCTTACTTTGGGAACTGGGTAAGCTTGGAATAATAGCGGTGGCAGGAACAAGTGGGCATCTGTGAACCACAAGACGAAGGTTTCTCAAAACGACTAAGGAGAAAGGGGTGTGCATGGAGCAGAAAAAAATCTTCAGGCCTGAGTGCAAGCAGGAAACCTGCCAAAAGCTCGAGATGCAATGGCTTAACTGGAGTCCGAGTGTCAAGCATGGGCCCTGAAGTGTGACAAGAACAAAAATTTCCATTACACTTTTTATTGATACTGTGATGAAAAGAATGTCACGTCCTGGAAAAGACCTCAAGTATTACCATGAGGAGACACACGAGGGCGCTCCAAACAACTAGAGAATGAGAAAACCAGAAGGCATACAGATTTCAAGGTGGGAGGAAAGCCATTGCAGACCCTTTGTTGGTATGAATTCAGGTTTTTAGCCAAGATGGGGCTGCTCACCCTTGGTCCATAAGTAGATGCAAGGAAGGAGGTACTAGCATCAGGGGCTGCGGTGATAAGGCCAAGGTGTCATTTCTTTTTTTCTTTTTTTTAATCTATCTTTATTGATTTCAGAGAGAGGAAGGGAGAGGGAGAGAGATAGAAACATCAATGAGGATGAGTCATTGATCGGCTGCCTCCTGCATGTCCCACGCTGGAGATGGAGCCCACAACCCGGGCATGTGCCCTGACCGGGAATCGAACCCTGATTTCCTGGATCCTAGGTCGATGCTCAACTGCTGAGCCACGCTGGCCATCCAGGGTGTCATCTTGAAGAGAATGTGGGCAATCTGGAGAGAGAAGGAGGATGGTGAGCAGAACGTGTTTCCTTACTTTAGTCAAGAGGAGTTGGAGTCTGTAATATGTAAGGCCGGGAATAATAATCCCTTGGGTATTTTTTGGTTTTTTTTTAATCCTCACCTGAGGATATTTTTTCCATTGCTTTTCAGAGAGAATGGAAGGGAGGGAGGGGGAGGAGAGAGAGAGAGAAAAAAACATGGATGTGAGAGAGAGACATCGATTGGTTGCTTCCCACATGTACCCTGACCGGGGCTTGGGATCAAGCCTGCAACGGAGGTACATGACCTTGGCTGGGATCGAACCCGGGACCCTTCAGTCTGAGAGCCAGCGCTCTAACCACAGAGCCAAACCGGCTAGGGCGCTTATGGTTTTCAAAGTGCTTTTATATTTTTAAATTATCTCTTTGACCCAGGTAGCAAGCCTGTGAGGTAAATAGAAAAGACAATATTTTTATATCTTTTTTATTGATTTCAGAGAGAGGAAGGGAGAGGGAGAGAGAGATAGAAATATCAATGACAAGAGAGAAACATCATCGATGGGCTGCCTCCTGCACACCCCCCTACTGGGGATTGAGCCTGCAACGTGGGCATGTGCCCTGACTGGGAATCAAACCGTGATCTACTGGTTCATAGGTCGATGCTCAACCACTGAGCCATGCTGGGTGGGCTATTATTGTTTTTGATCTCTTACTGTGCTTAATTATAAATTAAGCTTTATCATAGATATGGATATATAGGAAAAAACATAGTATATATAGGGTTCGGTACTATGCACAGTTTCAGGCATCCACAGAGGGTCTTGGAATGTATCCCCAGTGAAGAAGGGGGGGCTATTATATTAGACATTATCCTCTTTTTATAGATGAAGAAGCTTAGGCTCAGAGAGGTCAGGTAACTTATTCAAGGTCACCTGGCTGCTAGCAAGTGGCAGATCTTCCACCAGTCTGACATCTCTTCCATCATTGCATTGGGAAGGAAATGGACAGAATCTCAGCAGAGCCAGCCTTTCTCATGGAGACCACTCTCCATGCTGTCAGCCTCTCCTCACTGAGCAGATGGAGACCAGAGAGGCCTAGAATGGTGCCAGCCTGTGGACTAGTGCCAGTCCAATGAAGTAAGAAAAGAAATTGAGTGTTTAGAAATGTTCATAGTATTTTGATATTGCTGCAGCATCCAAGTGTATGACTTTTAAATTTTACAAAAGTATATGTTCATGACAGATTGTAAATTTCTTTTTTTGTTGTTTGTTAGCTGTTGTCTTTCTTATTTTTAATTTTTTTAAATTTATCTTTATTGTTGAGAGTATTACAGGTATCCCATTTCCCCTCCCCAAATGACCCCCTCCACTTCGCTCCCACCCCCTTCCCAGACCTTCACCCCCTTATTGACTATGTCCATGGGTTATGTATATATGCATATAATTTCTTTGGTTAATCCCTTCCCACCCTCCACCCCCCTTCCCTCTTTCCTCTGAAATATGATCGTCTGTTGCATGCGTCAATGTCTCTGGATCTATTTAGTTGGTCAGATTCTTTTGTTCATTAGCTTCTTTTTAAAGAAGACCCTTCAACTTTTCCTGTAGTGCTGGTCTGGTGGTGATGAACTCCTTTAGCTTTTTCTTATCTGTGAAGCTCTTTATTTGACCTTCAATTCTAAATGACAGCTTTGCTGGGTAGAGCAATCTTGGTTGTAGTTCCATGTTTTTCGCCACTTTGAATATTTCTTGCCACTCCCTTCTGGCTTGCAAAATTTCTTTTGAGAAATCAGCTGACAGTCATATGGGTGCTCCCTTGTAACTAATTGCTTTTCTCTTGCTGCTTTTAAGATTCTCTCTTTATCTTTAACCTTTGGCATTTTAATTATGATGTGTCTTGCTGTGAGCCTCTTTGGGTTCCTCTTGTTTGGGACCCTCTCTGCTTGTAAGTCGATTTCTTTCCCCAGGTAGGGGAAGTTTTCTGTAATTATTTTTTCAAATAGGTTTTCAATTCCTTGGTCTCTTTCTGCCCCTTCTGGCACTCCAATAATATGAATGTTGGGCCTCTTGAAGTTGTCCCAGAGGCTCCTTATGCTATCTTCATATTTCTGGATTCGTTTTTCTTTTTGCTCTTCTGGTTGGGTGTTTTTTGTTTCCTCATGTTCCAAATTGCTGATTTGATTCTCAGAGTCCTCTACTCTACTGTTGATTCCCTGCAAATTATTCTTCATTTCAATTCCTGTAGCCTTCATTTCAAATTGGTACTTTATTATGTTATCGATTTTCTCAGTTATTTCCCTAATAGTCTGCTTAAACATCCTTATAACCAAAATTCTGAACTCCCTATATGTTAGCTTGCTTGGATCTATTTCATTTAGTTCCTCTTCTAGAGATTTCTTCTGTTCTTTCCTTTGTGACATGTTTATTTGCCTCCACATTTTGGCTGCTTCCAGGTGTTTGTTTTTATGTAGTAGGTAGAGCTGCTATGACTCCTGGAATTTGTAGAGTGGCTTTGTGTAGTAGGTGTCCTGTAGGGTCCAATGGCTCAGCCTCCCCAGTCACCTGAGGTGGGCCTTCTAGGTGCTCCCCTGTGTGGGCTGTGTGCACTGTCCTGTTGTAGTTGAGCCTTGGTTGCTGTTGGCATCACTGGGAGGACGCCAGGCCAATCAGCTGTGAGGACCAGCTGCAACTACAGCCAAAGAGCTGCTGTGCTGGAGACATCCCTATGGAGCAGGATTTACTTCAGTGGAGCTTTGGTGTTCACCAAGTGCGCCCCTTGAGTGTGTCGCTCTTGGATGTGGTAGGGTTGTAATCCGGCGTGGTCCAGTCCGACCACCAGGTGCACTGTCTCTGGGGCCTCCCTGGAGGTGCAAAGTCAGCCTGTGCCAGTGCCTTGCCCAGGGACACCCAGCATGAGCTACACAGCAAACCGTAGTTGCCTGCTACTTGTGCTGGGCTTGGTGGTGCCCAGGAGAGGCCAAGCTATGAGCCAATGCAGCTGCCGCTAGTGCCAGGCCTGGGGCACTTATCAAGCCGCATGGGGCAGCTGCTGCTTGTTTGAGAGATTTTAGGAAAGTCCTAAGCATGGGGCTGGAGAGGCCACTTGCACAGAAAAGCCCCTGGAAATGGCCTGGGTGAGCCTGCAGGTGGGGAGGGGCGGGGCCTCCGGGAATCACGGGGCGGGGCCAAAGGTGGGAGTCAGATGCTGGCCATTCAAACATGGCGCCTGCCTGCCGGCTGTGTGCAGGGAGAACTCGCCACAGGAGCCATGGCCTCTGCCAGCCCCTCTGCCTGGGAGGAAGCCGCCCTCCGCCTCTCGCCGGGATCTCAGGCAGGTTAGTTCCTCCCCGAGTGTCCCGGGTCCTTTCAGGCTGCTGCCCGGTGCTGGGCTCAGAGGGAGCGTCCGAGTGAGTCCGTGCCGGGCCCTTTAGAGGAGCTGCTGGGGCTCCCGCAGCCTCTGCGACCCTCAGGGACAGTCCCCGCTGGTTTCACAGCCTGGAGTTGTGGGGACGTCTCTTCCCGGCCCTGGGACCTTGAGCTGGGGGCCCTGCTCCTCCAGGAAACCCCCACCGCCGAGATTCCCTCCCGGGTTTACCCCGCGGCACCGGGTGTAGGCCCGCAGCCACGTCTCCGATTCAGCCCCGATCTGCCCGCATCTCCGCCCCTCCTACCGGTTTCGGTGCTTCTTCAGGTCCCTGGTTGTGGGGCTCCTGTTCAGCCAGATCTCAGGAGGCTCTGAATGCTGGTGGTTCTGTATTTTAGTTGTAATTCTGATGTGGTTGCGGGAGGCGGCGGGTGCAGCTGTTACCTGCGCCGCCATCTTGTTTCTCTCAATCGGCCAGATTGTAAATTTCAAAAAGAAATAGCCTCCTTTTCAGGAAGATGGCACCCAAAGCAAAGATGGAAGCCCCTGCCCCTCCCAAAGCTGAAGCCAAAGCAAAGGCTTTGAAGGCAGAGAAAGCAGAGCAGAAAGGCATCCACAGCCACAAAAATGAAGATCAACACGTCACCCACCTTCCGGTGGCCAAAGACACTGAGGCTTCGAAGGCAGCCTAAATATACTAGTGCACCCAGGAGAAACAAGCTTGACCACTATGCCATCGTCAAGTTCCCCTCACCACCAAGTCAGCCATGAGAAGACAGAAGACAACAATACACCTGTGTTCACTGTGGATGTCAAGGCCAACAGCACCAGATCAAACAGGCTGTGAAGAAGCTCTATGAGCCCAGCCGGTGTGGCTCAGTGGTTGAGCATCAACCTATGAACCAGGAGGTCATGGTTTGATTCCCCGTCAGGGCACATACCCAGATTGCAGGCTCAATCCCCAGTGAGGGGCGTGTAGGAGGCAGCCGATCAATGACTCTCTCTCATCATTGATGTTTCTATCTCTCTCTCCCTCTCTCTGAAATTAATAAAAACACATTTTTCAGAAAAAAGAAGCTCTATGACATTAACGTGGCCAAGGTCAACACCCTGATCAGGCCTGATGGAGAGAAGAAGGCATATGTTCGACTGGCTCCCGACTATGATGCTTTGGACGTTGCCAACAAAATTGGGATCATCTAAGCTGAGTCCAGCTGGCTAATTCTAAATATAAAAATGTTTCACTGTAAAAAAAAAAAAAAAGGAACCTATCATCCACTGCAGATAGTTTGAGAAGCACTGGTACAGACGAATTCTGTCTATTATCCATGCCCATGATCTGTCACCCATGACCTGTCGTCTGAGGGCAGGAGTGGTCAACTCCAAGCTAGAGGAGTGGTGAGCTGGTTTCCGGAGGATTATGGGAACAACTTGATTCACTCCAAGTTGAACTTGATGCTGAGGGTTTGTGAAAGACAATAAAGGCCTCATCTTGTTCCTCTTGGGAGTCCCTGAGAAGAATGATGCAGTTGGCTTTAAATGATAATGATACTGGCTTTAAAGACCCAGCGCCAGTTTTATTTCAAGGGCTTCATCAAGGAACCCCAACCGCCCATCAACAGAGGACATCGATGTGCTTGCTGTTCCATCCATCCAGAGATGCCACTGCTGTCCTCGGTTTCGGCACGCATTGCCATCTTCCCAGATACATTGGGACATGACCTAGCTAACTGCTGTGGGACAGGATAGACAGTGAGGAGTGGGAAGTGGAACTAGGTTATGAGTTTCAGAAGGCTAAGCTAAAGGTCTAGGCAGGTGACCAGACTCTACTTTTTCCCTCCCACCTTCTACCAAAGCAAATGCTACTTATTCCAGCTTTGTTTCCTCCAGGCAGGTCTGCCTGACTCCTCTAAACCCAATCATTCTCTCCACAGAATCCTTGTAGTCTGTAACACCCAACTCAACACTATCATATAGTATCCTGAGTGGCTCTCAGATGATGATGTCTCAATTTCCCATCTAGGTTAAAGGTCCCCAAAGGAAACACAGGGGAAAAGGCAAGGATTTAGCAGTCAGAACTGAGGCATCAAGGGTGACCCCAGGCAGAATCCCAGAGTGATTGGCTAGAGATGCTGATGTCTCTCTGGCCTAGAGCCTTGGGCAGGGCTGAGTTTGTAGCAAGAGGATTTGTTGATACTCAGAAAGTGGCTCCAGCCATGGACGGAGGAGGAGCAGAGGCTCGGAACCAGGCAGGACCTGAGCCCTCAAAGTTCGTTCACCTGGAATCCAAAGCCTTTCACAATCTGACCCCATCATAATGACAACAGTTAACATCTGGTGAGCACTTTTTATGTGCCAGCCACGGCTCCAAGTTTATGTGTATTAACTCATTGAATCCTCAAACTAACCTTATGAGTTTCAGTATTACCCCCATTTTATAGATGAGGAAATTGAGGTACAGAGCAATTATGAGCTTAACTGACTCATCCAAGATTGCACAGCTAATATGTGGTGGAGTTGGGATTCAAACCCAGGCAGTGTGGCTCAAAGGGGCAGATGTTTAGCCAGTAGCCTATACTCTGAAATACAGAGTGGGGCAAACGTAAGTTTACAGTTGTTCATATGGAAAATAATACAATAATTAATAAATAATACAAGAATAAACTCTGTGTTTCACGTACTCATAACTGTAAACCTACGTTTCCCAACCCTGTATTTGCCTTGTGATAGGGACCTTAAATGCCTTAACCTGGAGGAGTGGCTCTAAAGGTGGAGATTTCAGACAAGGGGGAGCATGAGAGAGGAAAGAATTCTGGTCTTGGAGCTCTTTCCTGGAGGCATACTCAACTCTGCCATCCGAGCCTTGTTTCACAGCAGCTCGTCCTGCCACTTGTATGAAATAAATGAGAGAAGATAGTCCCCTGCTTGTGTTTTCAGCATCTTTGTAAATGATCCAAGCCTCCAGGCCTTGGCTTTAGTGTTTCAGTGGTCCTTATATGGGTTGAGTTCATTTGAACATTGTTCCAACTAGAATGAGCAGAACCTGGTGAGATCTCAACTTGAAGCATTTTTTTAAAAACATGTTTTCATTAATTTCGGAGAAAGGAAGGGAGAGGGAGAGAAAGATAGAAACATCAATGATGAGAGTCATTGATTAGCTGCCTCCTACACACCCCCTACTGGAGATTGAGCATGTGCCCTGACTGGGAATCAAACCTCGATCTCCTGGTTCACGGGTCAACGCTCAACAACTGAGCCATGCTGGCCCGGCAACTTGAAGAATTTTTGGTGGTATTTTGTATTGCACCTCATTGTCATTCATTCTGTTTTTGGAGATCAAAAAACTAGGACCTGTGACTTTACTGATGCTGTCTGTCATTGTCATCTGTGCATTCTGTGGCCTTGGGGAAATCACACTCTTTCTTTGCTTTCATCTGTCAGGGCAAGAGTGGGAAGTGACTCACAATTGATCTCTAAGAGCAGGAACTCCCCCCCACCTTTTAAAGATTTTTAAATTGATTTTTAGAGGGAAAGGAAGCAAGAGGGAGAGAGAGAAACATCGATTGGCTGCCTCCTGCATGCCCCCCAATTGGGGATTGAGCCTGCAACCTGGGCATGTGTCCTGACAGGGAGTCGAACCACCTTTTGGTGCACAGAATGATGCCCAACCAACTGAGCCACATCGGCCGGGACAAGCATGATCCCTTTGATGTGCTGGAGGTTTGGTCCAGGTTAGTAGAGGGGGCAAGGAGGACCTCAAGCTGGGCACAGGCTCTCAAGAGAAGACAGTGTGCCTAGGTCCGCTCTTCCAATGGGTGGCTAGCGGTGCCCACAAACAACAGGGAAAGGGAGAGGGAAAGAGCACTGCAGCTGGTCCCAGTGCCATTGCTAATGGATTTGTGTGCCATCTTTGGCATCTTGCTCAGATTATCAACCCCTTGAAGAAAAAGGATTCTGCCTGTCCCTGCCAAGACAGTGAAGGGATCAGGGTCAGCTGCCTTCTGGGTGCTCTAGGCCCCTGAAGTCTACAGCTCAGTATTACCTATCACAGGATGACTTCCATGCTTTTGGAAATTTGGTTGCTCCCTGAAGTCACAAGGAAAAATCTGCCCCTGTTTAATCACCCATTCCAGTTGGCCAGCTGGCATCATCAGAAGTTCTGTTCTTAGGGTCCCCTGGCAGCCAGTTTGGCAAGAGCGGGCTGGGAAGAATAGTCATTTGATTAGTTTCCTGTCTGCCAGAAGCTCTGAGCTGCAGGAAATCCACACGGATGCAATAAGTCGACATGGTTTCATTCATCGAGATCCAGAGGGAGGACACACTCCTTCCAAAGACAGATAGGGTCCGCATGCCTAATCTAGCCAGTCGGGTAGGTTTCCCACTTCTCCACACTGTTTAAAGTATAATTAAATGTCAGGGCTGCCTCACGCATCTCCTTCTGTGTTCGTATAATGCTTGTTTCCTCAGGGCTCCTGGGGACTGAAGATTTGTAAAGGAATAAAACAGACCAAAACACATATGGAAATTATTCATATTTATGAGTGAAAAACGAGTAAGACAACAAACTGATGAGACTTCATTACCAAGACAGGAATCTGATGTGAGGCTACGGGAATGGCAGGACAGTGTTCAGACCAAAGTGAGTGAGGGCACAAGGCGCCTGCTCTGCATGACAGGACATGCCAGACCACACCTTGAGTCTTGTGCTGAGGTTTTGGTGCCCGTCTGTAGGAGTGACGAGGAGTGAAGGGACAGCTGATGAGAAATGGCTGAAAGAAGTGGGAATGCTTAACTGGAGGAGGAGAAGGTTCATGGGGAAATGACAGTTGTCTTTAAAAAACCGAAGGGGCCCTTGTCAGTGTGGCTCAGATGGTTAAGTGTGGTCCCATGCACCAACAGGTCACTGGTTTGATTCCCAGTTGGGGCACATGCCCAGCTTGCAGGCCCAATCCTTAGTAGGGGGCATGCAGGAGGCAGCTGACCGATGTTTCTCTCTCTCTCTCCCTCTCCCTTCCTCACTCTAAAATCAATAAGAACATATTTTTTAAAAACTGAAGGGCTGGCCTGTGGGAGAGAGGGAGGGGACTCGAGGCAGAGTGGAGGAGTAGAAAGTGTGGGTTATGGAACCAGGAACTTTTACTGAATTCATAGTTCTGCAATTTACTCAGCCTGCTCTCTTTGGTAAGTCAATCTCCCTGAGCCTCAGTTTCTTCACCAGTGCAGTGGAGAGGATAATAACTTCCTCACTGTGCTATTGTGAGGATTCAATGAGAGGAGGTCTATAAAAGAGTGCTTGAAGCCCTGGCCACCATGGTTCAGTTGGTTGGAGCATCATCCCAAACACTGAAAGGTGGCTGGTTCGATCACAGGTCAGGACACCTGCCTAGGTTTTGGGTTCAATCCCTGGCCCAGTCTGGGCACATGTGGGAGGCAAGCGATGTTTCTCTCTCACTTAGGTGTTTCCATCTCTCTCTTTCCCTTCCCATCTCTCTAAAAATCAATGAAAATGTCCTCCAGTGAGGATTAAAATAAAGAGTACGGATGGGATTTTCTGATGAATTGAATGTGGAGTGCGAGATGACCCCAAGGTTTTGGCCTGAGTGACTGAAAGCATGAAGTCACCATTTCTGAAATGAGGGAGATTGTGGGCAGAGCAGATTTGGGAGGAAGGCATCTGGGATTTGGTGTTAAGCCTGCTAAATCTGACGAGGTAATTAGACATCCAGGTGGGGATGTCAAGGAGGCCATTGGGTATACACATGTGGGTTTAAGACAGAGGTGCTGGCTGGAGATATGAATGTGGGAGTTGTCTAGTATACAGGGACAAGAGCCATGCCCAGTATTTCAAGCCACAGGTCTGGATGAGGCCACTAAGAAACACTAGGAAAGAAAAGAGATCTGAGGACACAACCCTGGGGCATTCCACCATTTAGGAGTTGGGAGCTGAGGAGAAACCAAGGAGACGGAGAACCAGTGAGATAGGAGAAAAGCCAAGAGAGTGTGGTGTTCTGGAGGAGAAGGGGGAGGTTAACTTTATCACTTATGAGATGAGACAAGTCAGAGGAGGAGGGAAAAAATTGATCCTTGGATTCGGCAGCATGTAAGCTGATGTAGAGAAAAACCTATTTTTTTCCTTCCTATGTAGGGAAAAACCCAGTTCTTCTCTACTGTGTGTTCCTTCCCTGTGTGTTGCCTTTACCTTTACAGAGAACACTCCCTTTCTGACGCTCTGGTTGCCAAATGTGTGGAGGTTTTCTGCCACTCCAACAAGCAATTCTGGGACACGAGCAGGCTGTTCAAAAATTCAACTCAATTCTCACACTGTCTACCCAGAAATAGCATCAGATCTCAAAGGTTAAGGGCTCAGTCCCACAAGACTGCCATCCCTCCCAGTTCAGACACCAGTTACAAACCCAGGTTATCACTCTTCCTTCTGACTACCTCAGAGGTTCCAACGACACCCTCCTTGGGTTGAATTAATTTGCTAGAGCGGCTCACAGAACTGAGGGAAACACTTATTTAGGTTTACCAGTTTATTAAAAGGTATGATAAAGGATACAGATGAACAACTAGACAAAGAGATACATAGGGCCAGGTCTGGGAGGGTCCTGAGTGCGGGAGCTTCTGTCTCCACGGAGTTGAGGTGTGTCATCCGGTGTGGACGTGTTCACTAGCCTGGAAGCTCTCCAAACCCCCCACCATTGGGATTTTATGGAGACTTCTTCATATAGGCATGATCAATTATTAACTCCATTTCCAGCCCCTCTCTGGAGAATGAAGGGTGAAGCTGAAAATTTAGTTTCTAATCATGGTTTTGTCCTTCTGGTGATCAGCCCCCATCCAGAAGCCCTTGGGCAATTTGCAAAAACTGGGCCCTCTGCCTCATTGTATGCAAATAGATTTCCTCATTTGTTGAGGGGGGTGATAACAATGATAACACCTCCTTTTGAGGTTGCAGTGACAATTAGATGGGTCCTTTATTGCCTGTAAAAGCTTAGAACAATGTCTAACACATGGTAGGTCCTCAATAGGAGACAATTATTTTTACTCTTATTGATATCATATTTTATCTCATTGAATGGTTATTACAGCCCTGCAGGGGAGACTTAACAGAATGGGCTTTGGAGTCAGAAAGACCTGGTTTGAATCCCAGCTTGGAGAGTTAACTATGTGACTTTTGAAGGCACTGCACTGAGCCTCAGCTTCTTCATCTCTAAAGTGGGGGTCATATTAGCTACACCTGCCTCCCAGTAGTGTCCTCAGAATTGAAGTAGCTCTTCCAAAGACAGCATGTAGCACATGCCTGGCAAGCGGCAAGCCTCAGTGAGTGAGAGCTGGATTTAGTGTTGTTTTGTGATCCTGATTCGGCTGTGGCCTCCCTGACTGGCCTTGGGCCCTTTTCTTCTTCCTGGAGCTTGTTTTCTTTATGGGTCATGCAGAGAGCAGTATCTGGCCCTCCGCTCCTGCAAATGGAGCCGCTCAGCCCCCTTACTCCCCTGGGCTCCTGCCTGACTGGCTGTGGCAAGTGCCCTGCAGGGCACCTGCTGGCCCTGCCCATCCTTTGGCCCCCCTCTTAGCATCTGGGTCCTGACTTTGGTGACTAAACATTGAATGTGACAACGTTGCTGAGATGGCACAAGTCTACCTACTTTGCTCTGCAGCCTCAGCTCTGGAGTGAAGAAGGGGCTGCAGCAAGAATCACTTTTGTGCCTCCCTCGCCATTTCCAGGCCCTTGAGTGACATTTCTCTGATCAGTGTACTGTCACAACGGAAAGTTCATGTGCTGTTTTCTCCAGAGCCTGGACTGCCCTCCCACCCACTCCTGCCACTCAGCCCAGCTTGTCACTTCCCTCCTTCAACGGGCACCTCAAACTGCCATCCTGATCCAGCCTCAATTCGACAGCCACTGCCCCTGGGCGCTCTTCAATCTGCGGCCGTTGCCTGTCCCTGCTCAGCTGCTCAGCAGCCACATGGAGAATTCGAGTGGTTCTCAAGGTGGCCCTTGACTGTGGCCTCTGTCCCCTCTCAGTGCCCTTGTCTTCTCTGGGGCAGAAGCACACAGCCTGAGCTTGTTGGACCCCATGTCCCTGCAGTGCCCTTCACAGGCCTCTTGGCTCCAAGTGGGTGCTCTCCATGAGCTTGGCTGCCTGCCCGCTGGCCCACTCTAAGACTGACTCTGGGAAAGGAGTCCTGCCAAGGGCTGGCCTGCATCACTGTTGTGAGAGAAGCAGCCAACACCTGCAATAGTGATCCTGGCTTCCACACTCATGAGTGGACATGCCTCCACCACTCCTTGCACTTTGAAAACTGGCTTAAGTGGGCAGCCAAGGAGAGAGGGAAAGACCTTATTGTGATTAGAGCTCTAGGCCTCTCTGAGTCTCTATTTCTCATCTGAAAAATGGACATGAAAGGAGTTACTTCATTACCTCATGGGCCTTTTGTTAGGATCAAATGAGATCACTGATGTGAACACTCTTGGTAAACATACTGCTGACAAGAGATACTACTGTTGCTGTGTGAGGTGTGGGTGCAGAATTTCAACTAAGACACAAAACACTGATTTTTTGGGAAAAAGATAAAATGTGTCAATTATTTCCCTTGGAAGAACTTTGCTTGAGCAAGTGTTCCCTCCTGTTCCTGCTTCACTAACCCCTTTCCCCACCTACGGAGCACTGCCATCCCTATTGAAGCATGCTGTAATGTTTCCTCTCTTTAAGAAGACCACAACCTTCTTGATCCAATCTCCCCAAGTATCCACCACCCACTTCTGTGCTCTCCTTTGCAGCAAGACTCCCTGGAATTCAAGTTGTCTTTTCTGGCAGTCTCTACTTCCTTACCTCCCATTGTTTCTTGAACACATTCCAATCAAGTTCACATCCACCAAGCCTCGAAATCCACACTTGCCAAGGCAGGACTGACTACATAATTTGCAGGGCCCACTGCAAAGTGAAAATGGGGGGAGGGGGGCTTGTTCAAAAGTGTATTTGTTTCCTAGAGTTATTGTAACAAATTACCACAAACTGAGTGGCTTAAAAAGAACAGAAATTTATTCTCTCACAGTTCTGGAGGCTGGAAGTCTAAAGTCATGGGGTCATCAGGGTGGGTTCCTTCTGGAGGCTTTGAAAAGGAATCTGTTCCATGACTCTCTCCTAACTTCTCACGGCCACAGGCAATTCTTGGTTTATAGATGCAATCTGTGGGGGAGGAAAAATAAATTTTCTTCTATTCTTTTAAGTCCTTCTGGCTGGTCTAATAATCAAGTTGACATGAGACAAGCTAGCACGAGAAAATGACCAAATTTATTCCGTATGTACACACAGGGCTCCATAAGAATATGAAACCCTGGTCCTGGTCAAGTGGCTCAGTTGGTTGGAGTGTCCTCCCAATATGCCAGGCTCGTGGGTTTGATCCCTGGTTGGGGCACATACAGGAGGCAACCATTGAATGCATGGATGAGTGGAGCAACAAAAGTTTCTCTCTCTCTCTCTCTCTCAAATCAGTGGATATGAATTAAAAAAAAAAAAAAATTAAAAAAATAGTTTGAAGAATATGAGACCCTGGGACAAATTGGGCAATTAGATCGTATATACCATCTTGAGCTAAGGAGAAAGGGGGGGGGGTTAGTGGTTTGGAACTTCAAAGGGCAGAAAGGCAATTCGCATGGAGGTGAAAAAGCAAATGTTTGGTAAATGAACGTTTGCTAGGCCATCTTTAACAATGGGACACAGAGGTGACTTTAATCAAACCAGCTTTGCTGGGTTGTTTCCTGTCTATCACACACTGGTTCATATTAAACGGTAGTTATTTACGAAGATAGCTTTCTTCCTGGAGCAGGTTCTCTATCTAAATTCTTTTATGCATTTAGGGGAAGGTCAAAGGTTCTTTTCTGAGTCTTTTGTTTCTTAAAAATAACCAGCTGAAAATAATATCCTCAAAAAGCATATTTTGGGGTGGCAAAACTCTGCTCCCCTCACATCACTCCTATCTCTGCTTCCATCTTCACATCACCTTCTCTTTGAGTTTTTTGCACTCTTCTCTCATTGCGATACTTGTAATTGGAATTTGGGATCTATCCTAATCCAATACGATCTCATCTTAATATCTTTACCTTAATTACATTTTCAAAGACCCCTTTTACAAATAAGGTCACATTTTGTGTGGATATATTTTTAGGAGAAGGCTCATCATTCAACTCACTACAAAAAGTTATTTAAGAATTTTAAGCCCGGCCAGTCTGGCTCAGCAGTTGAGCATCGACCTATGATCCAGGAGGTAGAGGTTTGATTCCTGTTCAGGGCATATATCTGGGTTGCAGGCTTGATCTCCAGCAGGGGCCGTGCAGGAGGCAGCTGATCGATGATGTTTCTCTCTCATCACTGATGTTTCTATCTCTCTTTCTCTCTCTCCCTTCCTCTCTCTGAAATCAATAGAGATATATATGTGTGTGTGTATAAAATTCATTTATTACACACACACACACACACACACACACACACATATATATATATATATAGAGAGAGAGAGAGAGAGAGAGAGTAAATGAATTTTAAGATGGTCACAGAAGAGCAGTAGATCAGCACAGGACCCTGCTGACACGAGGGCCCTGCTTGACTGCACAGGTTGCATGCCCATAAAATGGGAGCATGCCAAGGTCATCCATGTCTTCCCTTCCTGCTGTCAAATCCAGTGGTGAGTTCTGAGTCCTTACCTAACTGGATCTCTCAGCAGTATTTTATATAGTTGATCACTCTGTGCTCCTTACAACTCTCTTTCCTTGGATCTGCTGGTTTTCCTTTGATCTCACTAGCTAGTCAGTCAGTCCTCAGTGCCTCCTGCTGGCTCCTCCTCTCTTCATCATCTTCTAGAATGTGAAGGTTGGAGAGTCACAGGGCTTGGGTCTTGGACCAATTCTATGTAGTCACTCTCTCGAGGATCTCATCTCATTTTAGGTCTTTAAATGCCCCTCAGCATGGACACCTGCTGCCCTGACCTCTCTTCTGGGTTTCATACAGACAGATCCAGCTGCTTTCTCAACAGCCTCAGCATGAGAGATCTAATGGGTCTCTCAAACGTAGCACGTCCAAACTGAAGTCCTCCTGAGCTTCCTTCCAGTGTCCTTTGCCTCGCTTAACAGTATCTCCATCCTTCCAGTTGCTTGGGTGAAAGCCCTTGCATCATCCCGACACCTCACTTTCCTCTCATACCATAACATGCAGTCTCAGCAAACACTTCCCACCCCATTTAGAATGAGATGTCCACCCCTCACTGTGGCCCACATACCCCTACATGATCGGGTCCTTCTCTACCTCACTAATCCCATCTCTTACCAACTTCATCCCCCACCCCAAACCCTTCATGCTGCTCCAGTACTCCCCAATCCCACCTGCTTGTTCTTCGATCACACCAAACATGTTCCCACCCCAGGGCCTTTGCACCTGCAGTTCCCTCTGCCTGGTGTTACCTTTCCCCACTCATTAGCCAGGCCTGCTCCCTCGCTTCATTAAGTCCTGCTCAAATGTCACTTGGTCAGGAGGGCCTTCTCTGACCACCCTTGTCTAAAACCACCCTCTGCTCCCTCTCTGTTATCTTCCCCTGCTTGATTTTTATCCCTTGGCTCTTTGTGATCCTCCAACTAGAATGTAAGCTCCATGAGTTAAGGGATTTGGTTTTTTCACTGCTGTCATCCCCACCACCCAGGGTAGTGCATAGCACTCATATGTTGGGTCAAAGAATGAATCAATCTGATCATGCTGCTCTCCCAGCTAAAAATCCTACAGTGCTCCCTCACATCTCTGTACCTTTGCCCGTGCTACGCCCTCTGCTTGGAAGGCCCTTCCTCCTCCTAGTCTGCCTGGAAAACTCTTACTCATCCTTCAAGACCTGTCCCAACTGTCTTCACCTTTGTGAAGCCCCCATGTCCCTAGGTAGAGTTAGCCAGTTGTCCCTTGGTGACCCTGAAGCATCCTGTACATGCCTCAATTAATGCTTGACTCTATGTGATTTTCCTGAGGACAGATACCATGTCTTCTCATCCTGTTTCCCTAAGGCCTAGCTCAGCGCCTGCACAGTATTTGGTAAATGATTGCTGATTGAATGGGTAAATGAACCAGCAGATGAAGGATGGAAGTAGAAAGGAGGGAAAGAGGGAACCATCTCTTTCCCTGTAGATGTCCTCAGGATGCCCCTCACTGGGGATGTTCCTCTTTTCTCTAGACTGACCTCAACATCTTGTCCCCTCATCCATACTTTCTAGAAACAGGTGCTAACTTCTTGGTCACAAACTCCAAAATTAGTAGCCATGATCTGATTAGTTTAATCATGTGTTTTAGAGATAACAGGACTGAATTTTTTAAATCTATCACTTGTAAGCCCTTTGGCTGCTCAGGTTTCTGTTAAGGTGAATGGGACCAAGAATCAGACATATATTTACTAGAGGATATTTAGAAAATACTATACTGGCGAGTGCAGAGAAAACCCATCCACGATCCTACATCCTAGATGCTAAACACTGTTAATGTTTTGACATAATTTCCTCTGGTATGTACATGTCATCAATACACATGCATGTGTGTATATGAAACATAATATATAACTGTGCATATGTAAAATACATGAATGAAATCATGCTGCTCCTTCCATTTCATACCAGTGGATCTTCACACTGTAGCAGCCACCTGCCCACTGTCTTAATTCCATGAATGGCTGACAGTGGGGTGCCCACGCCAGACACCCTAGAAAGCTTGGCTCTGCTTAATCCCCCATGCTGCCCCCATCCACAAGCAGGTTCTCAGAAGTGCAAATGTGCCCAGCAGGCCAGGGTCCCCTATAGGTAAATAAGGCAATGGTGGCAGAACCAGGAGCTGGGGCAGCCCTCCCATCTATCCCCCAGATCCTGCCTGTGAGGGTCGAGAGCAGATGGGGCACCAGTATCAGCTTTCCGGGGAGCTGAGACATGGTGATGGAGGGAGAAGACATTTCCACAGGGATAGAAACTGGGAGTCCTGCCTGGAGAAATCCACCCTGAACTGACCATCAGAACGTCCCTCTCCAGCAATGTTAGCTGCTGTCTTGCTTTTTTCCTGGGGGAAAGATATGCCTGGGACACCACCTTGCTTGGTTGAGAGACACTGACATTTTCTTCTCTGCATTAAAAAAAGCTAAATAAATAACAAAAGGCAAGCCTAATCATCTGTTTTCCTTGCCTCTCCGAAGGCAACCCCTTTTCCTAGAGTGAAATTATTGTAATAGAAAAGACAGTTAGTTTTGTGTGTTTTCTCCCCAATAAAGTAGAACCTGGAGGTAAGAACTTGATGGGTCACAAGGGGGCAGCAAAGTGTTCCTACTCCTAGAGGAAACCAAGAAAGCCTTTCCAGCCAGTGAGGAAAAATCAGTCTTAAGCCACATAGCAATAAGGGATCAGCCATTGAATTCACAAACAACTGGCCACCACCCACTCCAGCATCAATATTTGAAAAAGAAACAGGAGTTTAAATCTCAGCTTAGCCGCTTAGTAAATGCCCTTGGGCCAGTTGCAATGTATTTGACCCTTAAGTTCCTCATCTGTAAACTAAGGATACTTGCTTCCCATTTTCACACCTTTCTCTTATGGTTGTCTTGATAATTGAGATAATTAAAGTAATAGGTTAAATGCTCAGCATATAGTAGACATTCATATGTTAAATATTAGTATTAGTATAAAAACAACCAAGGAAACTGACTGTTACTAAATGCCTATTATGTGCCAGGCACTTTGAACTCTTAGAGCAATCAAATGAGGACTGATAAGTTAAATGGGAGGTTGATTGACAGATGAGAGGTTAAATGACATAGCCATTGCCAAATAGCAACAAAAATAGCAGCTAATGCATAGCAAGCACTAACTATGTACCAGGCACTCCATGCTGTAAGCGCTTCACATGAATTATCTCATTTCTTATAGCAATCCTATGGAGTGGGTACTATTATTATGCCCATTTGACAGAAAGGGAAACCAAGGCACAACAAGTAACTGGCCCACAGCCCCAGCGTGAAGTCTAAGTATGGAGCTGGGGTTAGAGCTGAGGCAGTCTAGTTTCCAAGCCTAAGCTCTAACTTTCATTCCATCTGGTAGAGATGAGATATAAACCGAGGTTCAGCCCAAGCCTTTTCCACCATCCAGTGCTGCTTCCAAGTGAGCTTGCATCACAGCCTGCTCAGAATTCTCATGAAAAAACAAACCATCCCCGCTTCGACTCCACTACACCCCTTTCCAGCCACTGCTACTTCCCCTCTTTCCCATCATAATGCACTTTTTAGGTTATTTATACAGACGGTCCCCGACTTATGATGGTTCGACCTACGATTTTTTAAATTGACGATGGTGTGAAAGCAATACACATGATAAATTACATGATATATTTGTGTCAGATGATTTTGCCCAACTATAGTAGGCTAGTTGTAAATGTCCCGAGAAAAATAAATTTTTTAAAATCCTCACCAGAGGATATTTTTTCCATCTATATTTTAGAGAGAGTGGAAGGGAGGGAGGAAGAGAGAGAGAGAAACATCGATGTGAGAGAGACACATGGATTGGTTGCCTCACACATGCGCCCAGACCAGGGTGGGGAATCTGCAACCAGGGGCTGACAATCTAACCACTGAGCCAAACTGGCTGCATGTGATTCTTCTTCTTTTTTTAAAAAAAATATATATTGATTTCAGAGACAGGAAGGGAGAGGGAGAGAGAGACAGAAGCATCAATAATGAAAGTCATTGATCGGCTGCCTCCTGCACACCCCCTACTGGGGATCGAGCCTGCAACCCAGGCATGTGCCCTGACCAGGGATCAAACTGCGATCTCCGGGATCCTAGGTCGACGCTGCTCAACCACTGAGCCACACCAGCCAGGCTATATGCAATTCTTAACTCTTGACTTCTATTAGACTGTGAGCTCCATGAGGGCTGGATGGTGTCAGCCCTTCTCTCAGCTGTGTCCTCAGTTCCCAGCACACTGCTGACTACATAGCGGCTTCTTGATAAATATCTGTAGAATGAAGGAATAAAAATGAATCTCTTTCTTTTTTAGGAACCTCTACCATAGCATCTACCACCTGGGAGCCAAGCTATTTTGCGCTGTTTCTATCAGGAAGAAGAACTGAGTTGGTAAATGGAGTCACATATGGGGATCAAGGACTAAATACCAGTTAAATGTGTTACCTCTCCCGGGGGCATTTGCATTAGAGGAGTGGAAACAGTCCCCTTTTAGCCATGTAGGGAGATGGGAGCTACGTTGGAGATGGGGGACTCTTTCAGGTATGACTCAAATCATACCCCAGGTCCTCAGTCTACTTTATTTATTTATTTATTTATTTATTTATAAATATATCTTTATTGATTTCAGAGAGAGGAAAGGAGAGGGAGAGAGAGAGAGAAGAAACATCAATGATGAGAGAGTCATTGATCGAGCCCGCAACCCGGGCATGTGCCCTGACCGGGAATCGAACCCTGATCGCCTGGATCCTAGGTCGACGCTCAACCGCTGAGCCACACCCGGCCAGGCCCCAGTCTACTTTAATTAGGGGTAAGGTCAGAAAGCCAATACCCTGCCAGTGTGGCTCAGCGGTTGAGTATTGACCTAGTAGGATCCAGGAGATCATGAGTTTGATTCCCAGTCAGGGCACATGCCCGGGTTGCAGGCTCGATCCCCAGTAGAGGGTGTGCAGGAGACAGCCGATCAGTGACTCTCATTATTGACGCTTCTGTCTCTCTCTCCCTCTCCCTTCCTCTCTCTGAAATCACTTTAAAAAAAAAGAAAAGGAAAGCCAACTGCATATTGACAGTGAGTGGTTGCGGTGTCAGAGTAAACGCACGTGTCCACTGGGAGACTCAGTTTGCTTCACACTCACTAGTTTAGTTCTGTTTACTGGCTGTTTACTGAGCACACCCTGCACTGTGTGGCAGGCACTGTGCTGGCTCTGGGGACCCCATGGTGACTAGGATTGACGCGATCCTTGCCCTCTAGCAGGGGAGACAGACAAATAGGAAATTCAGGGCAACATGAAGAGCTCCTGAGAGCCATAAGCGCTGGTGCCATAGGAGCACAGAGGAGGGGCCCTGGCACAGACTGTAGGTGGAGGGGAAGTGCACTTGAACCCAGTCCCAAAGAATGAGTGGGACCTAAGCAAGCAATCGGCAGTAGGCAACTACGAAGAAAGGGTTTTCAAAGTAGAAGGAAGCCTGGCCAGAGTGGCTCAGTGGTTGGGCGTGGATCCATGAACCAGGAGATTGGGATTGGATTCCTGGTTAGTAGGGGGTGTGTAGGAGGCAGCCGATCAATGACTCTCTCTCATCACTGATGCTTCTATCTCTTTCCCTCTCCCTTCCTCTCCCTCTCCCTTCCTCTCTCGGAAATCAATAAAAACATTAAAAAGAGAGAGAGAGAGAGCAGGATGTGCAGGAGACACAGAGGTCAGAAAAAGTGGGTTTGACACCCTAATATCCATGTGACCAGGGCCAGGCATCAAAGCCTGCAGAGACTCCATGTGCATAAAAAACAAAAAACAAAACCCCAAAAAGTAGAAGAAAGCACATGAGCAATGGCACAGATGTGTGAAACTGCACCAAACGTGGGGGAGCTGGGGTAGTTCTGTTCTCCTGGGCAAGGCTGGCATTGCCAGGAGAAAGCACCAGAAGGGTGAGCGTGGGCTGATCATACAGAGGCTGGAATGCCATGGCAAGGCAATGAGGAGATAAGGTGACTGCGGGGTTTTTCATAGAGGAGTGACACACCTGTGCTTTGAAAAGGTCCCTCAGCTGCTGTGTTGAGGACAGACTGGAGTTGGACCCGTACAGGGACGTGCACCTCTCTCAGACAGTGGGGATGGGGGCAAATCAGAGGGTGGCACTTCTAGAGAGTAGTCACATATCTGGGAGGTTTCTGCCCCGGCTATAAACCACTGTCCCAACCTGGCAGTAAGACCTATATTGATTAATATCGGATTTATCTAGAAACCTACAGTATGCGGTGGAGATGAACTCATAGCAGCAAAGAGGACTCAGGCTTCAGTTGCCCCCAGGAAGCACCCCTACCCATTTGTCACAGAGTTACCCTCCCCTTCCCAGCCAGAAATGCTCATAGGAGAGAAGGAGTCTCCAGAAGGCAGTTATTCGTTCTAAATTATTTTTTTTCATTTCTTATTTGGGAATGATTTCAAGCTTGCACAAAACCTGCAAGATCGGTACATAGAATCCCCATGTAACTCGTTTTAAAAGTCTGTTTCCCAGGCTGCCTTCCTCTCCACCACCGTGGACCTCACCTAGAGCAGCCAAGATAACGCACCAGGCAAGGTGGAGGGCAGTGCCCCAGGGCAGTCCTAGATCAGGAGGTGCTGCCCAGGGCCAACTGTCTAACTTAGCCCAGGCTTGGCCTGGTTGTCTTCTTCCCTGATGCACTGAGACACAGAGAGGCTTGATGGATAGGCTCAGCCCAGAAGGGAGCAAGCCAGTCCCCTCACAGAGAAGCCTGTGGGGCAGAGAGGTGTCACATGTCCCCTAGAGACCTCATAGCTTGTCAGCTGAAATGCTCTCCAGGCGTGGGGCTGAGAAGGGGCAGCAATTCTCCTCCACCCCCTGTGGGAGCTCATGCAGTGTTTTGAAAACATTTTTGAATGTGACCCACACTGCAAAATGCATTTTTCATGGCGACCTAGCATCCACACACTCACATCCACAGACACACATTATCGTAAAAGTTTCAAAATAATACCCTTGATTACCTAGGATGCCCTCTGATATTTTCTCTATTTTATGAAAAAGAAAATGCTTGATTTCAAAAGCCACTAATGGGTTGCCACTTACAGTCTGAAACACGTTGAATTAGGACTCTCAGATTGCGGGTAAGAGAAACTCACAAGAGCTAGTAAAAAACATGTTTATGTAAGGTGCTAGAGAGGTCAGAGAATTGGTTTGGGGAGATAAACTGGGAGGGGTCAGGAGGGAGACTTCTGGGGTCATGAATTGGCCTACATCATGAATTGGATACATAGATACAGGTGTATGTAAAAGTATGTAAAAATTCATTGATTTAGCCTGGCCGGTGTGGCTTAGTGGTCAAGCTTCGACCTATGAACCAGGAGATCAGGGTTCGATTTCTGCTCAAGGCACGTGCCTGGGTTGCAGGCTCGATCCCCAGTAGGGGGCATGCAGGAGGCAGCCAATCAATGACTCATCATTGATGTTTCTATTTCTTCTTCTCCTTTCCTCTCTCTGAAATTAATAAAAACATATTTTAAAAAATTCATTGATCTATAACTTACGATGTATGTACTTTAGTATAATGCCACAGGGATGTGTCCTGGAATTTAAGGACAAAAATGTATGTGTGTCTCAGGATGGGACTAGAGCCAGGGCAGCAATCTAGTATGAGCCCTGGGAGTACAGGATTATGAATCCAGGCAGATTTGAAACTTTGCGGAGCTGAGAGTTTCCTGTCAGTCAGAGACATGGTCAGGTGAAGTTAAGCTGCACACAAGCAGGGAGGGTCCAGTGCAATGGGGTGGAACAATCTTGGGGTAGATTCTTGGGGCACCAGGTGTGTCAGGCTGTTCTAAAGGCAGTTTATTCGGGGCAGGCAATGTATCACCGCAGGGGAGATGAGCGCATCAGGCTGTCATCACTTGCTGTCTTTGGACATTAAAGCCCTCTAGCTAAGCCCTTTGCTCTGGTTCTATGGTCACTAAGCAACCTTCTGATGAAAATGTGGTCCCCAACATAGATCTGCTTCCCAGAAGATAATGGGCTGGCTAGCCAGCATAAATAACCTTCTCTCGGCCTCTATTTCTCATTGTAATCTGTGTTTTTTCCTAAATGAAATATATTTTATGGTGTTCTCTTATTATAAAAATAATAAATGCTAATTATAGAAAATATAGGCAAGCAAAAAGATCATAAAGGTCACCCATAATCCCACAACCCAGAACAACTACTGTTAATACCTTCATAATTATTAGTTCAGATCCTTTTTTTATTAATCTTCACCCGAGGATATTTTTTCCATTGTTTTTCAGAGAGAGTGGAAGGGAAACAGAGAGAGAGAGAAACATCGATGTCACATCGATTGGTTACCTCCGGTACGCTCCCAGACCGGGGCTGAGGATCGAGCCTGCAACCGATGCATGTGCCCTTGACAGGAATCCGACCTGAGACCCTTCAGTCCGAGGGCCGAAGCTTTAACCACTGAGCCAAACCAGCTAGGGCAGTTCAGTTCATATATATATATGATCTGATATATATACATGTATATATGATCTGAACACACACACACACACACACACACACACATAGTACAAATATATAATACAAATGGTCATATATATGCATATTTACCTTTGATGTTCTATCTTTTTCTTTTTTTATTTGAAAGTTCTTCAATTATGCAAGCAATACGTGAGTACATTTCATAAAAGATTTTAACACAACATAGAACTATATAGGATAAAAAGACTCCAGAAGAAACTCATAGTCAATAACTTGGTATTTATCTTTGCAGTTTTTGAATTTAGATATCTATATTATATACTATTTAAATAGAAAATCTAGGATCTTTCCATCACAGTTTTTAGTAACTTCTTATTTTTACTCAAGATTCTATTATGAACATATTAATCATTTTGGATGAATGCACCGTGATTTAACTAATATCCTATTGTTAAACATTTAGCTAGTTTTCAACCTTCTCCTATTACAGACAGTGCTTCGTTAAATATCCTCCTGTGTATGCCATTATACACACGAGTGATCATTTTCTTGGAATAAATTTTCAAGGGTAGAATTGTGGGGCCTCACAGTAAACATTTGAAGGTCCAATTGTCTTCCACGTAGGACATAGCAATCTACACACCCAGTAGCCAGAGTATGAGAGTGCTCATTTTCTCAACCCTTGCCCACAGTGGATATTTTTTAAAAATATGTTTTGTTGATTTCAAAGAGAGGAAGAGAGAGGGAGAGAAAGAGAGAAACATCATTGATGAGGGAGAGTCATTGATCAGCTGCCTCCTGCACGGCCCCTACTGGGGACATACCGCATTTTATTCATTCATCCATTGATGAACATTTGGGTTGTTTCCACTTTTTGGCTTTTATGATTAACACTGCTATGAGCATTCATGTACAAGTCTTTGTGTGGACATATGTTTTCATTTCTCTTGAGTGTATATCTAGGAATGGATCAAGGATGACTTCTTTGATTCTGACATATGGACAGGATAAGTGAGGCTACCACTTTCTGAGAAGTGGAACACTGGATGAAAATCAGGTTGAAGGTCGAGAGGGGAGGAAATGATGTGTTTTTTCTTAGATTTTTTGAGTTTGTTTCTTTTGAAATATCCAAATGGAGATGCCAGATGGGCAGTTGGATACATGAAGCTGGAACTCAGAGAAGAGCTTTTGCCTGGAGGTGCAAATATGTGCTATATTGGATATTGTCCTCAACATTTTTAAAATAGTCAGCAGAAAGCATTTCATGTGACTCTTTATTGTAACGATCTTTGAAGAAAGTTGAAGACCTAGCATTTGAAGTAAAACTCAGGGAAGGTGTTTCCTGCAAAGACTACCAAATATATAGATTTCAAGTGGTCTAATTTGACTGAAGAATAGAACTTAGAGTATATAAGAGAGGGCATGAATCGTATATCCCTTATCCAGGGTGTCTAACATGAAGCCTGCACACCCAAACATTGCCTGGGAAAGCGGCAGGAGGTATTTATGCCTGCCTTAGATTTTTAGCAAAAATAACCTAATTTACTTAACAATGAATACTTACAGCATTCACTGTATGCCAGTATTGTTCAAAGCATTTTACAAATTTAAACATATTTAATCCTCATAACAGCACCATAGCATAGGTACTCTTATGATCATTATTTGAATCTTACATGGAAAGAAGAATCTGAGGCACAAAACGTTAAGCATTTTGCTTAAGATCACATAGCTAGCAAGAGGCATACGGAGATTTAAAACCAAAGGGGTATGGCTCCAGAGTCTGTGCTTTTTTTAAATGCCAACCCACATGAATTAGGAGCTTCTGACCAGCTCAAAGTAAGGACTTGAAAAAGTTCTAAACATGGAAAAGTTCACTTGCTATATATGGAGCATCTTCTTTGAACGGCAAACATGATTTAAATAATGTCTTCAAGCCAAGAGAAATTTGGTGGGCCCAGCTGTCATTGCCTCATACCTCATGCCATGAATTTTGCAAATCCAGTTCACCACATGATGTGATGGAGAAAGCAATGAAGAACTTTCTCTGTGCTCATGTCTTTGATCATGAGCAGTTTATGAGCTATTTAGAAGAGATTGATCCTAAGCATGGAGATTTACTGAGCTGCCATCTCCAATCAAGGACTGTTTGGAATAAAAGTGTCCCCAAATCCAATTTGTGAGACCTCCGGTGATTCACAGGATTATATTTTTTTAGGGATGTGATGAGACATCTGAACACATTGAACTTGAAACTGTAGGGGACAAACAAAAGCCCTATTGATTTGTTCAAGGAAATGCAGGCTCCAACTGGACATGTGGATTGGGCAGATGGTGACTGGAAACCACTCATTTTCCATTGCTGAGCTGTCTTGTCTTTGATGCATTCGTAGATTTTGAAGAATGCTGCACTATGTTTGGTGGAAAATAAGTTACATTTGTGAGGATTTCCTTCCCTGTATGTGGGGGGAGGGGTGCAGAGGAGAGTTTAGACAACAGGATCCCAAGAGCCCAGGACTGGAGGAGGGAGTCTCTTACCTTAGGCTAGACATGCAGAGCCAGGAATCTGTAAGCCAAAAAGAGCAGAGTAGTAACAGCAGGATCAGAGCCAGCTTTCAGGCCTGAGCCATGCCTGGCAGGTGCCAGACATGGTTGACTGTCCTGCATTCTGTGTAAAAGCCATGGTAGGGTGCAGAGGGCCCAACTGAGTTTAAGGTAAGATGATGGGATGGTCAGGTTGACAAGTGTGTTTTTTTTTCTAATATAATAGCTTTATTGAGATTTAATTCACATACCACTCAATTCATCTGTTTCATAGGTTTTGACTAGTACAGACAGTCTTTTATTTTCACAAACAAACAAAATACAATTTAAAAGACATCTTATGGTTGCCTTGAGAGTACAAATATTGGGCTGTCATTTATTTACTTATACTCTGCCATGACTAAATTATCAAACCCACCACTATCGTGTATCAACATTCAGCTCAGTTAACTGGATCCACCAAGAATTTTTCAGGTAAACAGTATCCCAACCACTTGGGTGGGATGGCCAAGGTCTAGACAAGGTTAAGGTCTTCCTGATGCAGCTGAAGTGTGTTCTCTTTCTTAAAACTAACAAAAGTGAAGCCCTATTGGGAGTCTGTCTTTGGAATCAGCATGAGAAAGGCCCAGACTGAATAGCTCCCACTTCTGCAGTTCATTTTGTTAAATATCAGTGTTCTACTCTCATTGAATCAATCAAAATTGACCAATGATCAACAATAGGCCTATAAATACACACTTTTGCGTAAATACAGTTAAACTTTTTTGTATGCTTTTGTGTTACTGTCCCAACAATCCATATTGTGGAATAGCCGATAAGCCATATTTCACTATCACTATCCATTTATGTGGCCTGTACATAGCTACGTTTATTATTACGCGACCTACAATGGAAAAAACTGTGGACACCCCACTTTAAACAAACTTTCCCAAAATATCAGTTTTCTTGTCTAGATTTGTGATCAGAACTACATGGAAGGTGATTTAAACCTGTAATCTCTGATAAGGGCTTAGAGAACTAGTATTTTATCTCTATTGTTTATTGAAAGAAATCAATTTATTTTGGAAACCAATAGAGGTTGTGGTTGGTATGTTCTCTTATGAAAGTTGAGAAGCTTGACCTCTGGCCTCACCTAAATGGAAGGTCATAGGACCTCTGGAGTAGGCCATGAAACTACTTACAGTGAAGCACGGATCTTCCTCAGAAAGCAGTTTTGACTATTTGCTAACATGTCAAAAAGCACTCTGTTGAGTCCCTGAGTTCCACAATATGGAGCATGGCATTAACTAATAACCTGCCATGGTCATAAAAACCCTCAATACTATTCCAGTTCAGCAAAGGCCACATAAGTGTTATAGGCTCCAGTCAAGGAGGGAGAGTGGGGAATATCATATGAAAGCAAACTTCATCCAGTTGTTGTGGCTCAGTGGTTGAGCGTCAACCCATGACATGGGCATAGGTGATTGTCTAACCACTATGCCATACACCTGAAACTAATACAAAATAATATTTAATGTAAACTCTAATTGAGTAAAAAGATAACATTATCTGTAACATTAAATAAGAACCAAGTTAGAAAACAAGTTCTGACATTAAGTCATAATGAATATTTATGGCTTTTTTTTCTTCAGATAAGCTATACTTGCTTCCTCATTAAAAAAACAACTGTATGAATTTGGAAACCTCATGCTAGGCTGAGTCAAATCTTCACCACCACCCCCTACCATTATAGGTTCTCAGGGCATAATAAACATCCCCTTAATTGCTCTTATTACAGTTATATTTTTGCATTTATGTGCGTGATTATTTGATTATTTGTCTTTCCTACTAGATCATAAACTCCATGAAGGCAAGGACCAAGTCTGTTTTTGCTCACCATTGATCTTCAGCACCTAGTCGAAGACTTGGCACACAATAGGTACTCGATTAATATTTGTGGGACCAATAAATCACTTAGTGAGCCTTTCGTATAGGAAATACATAAAAGTAGGCCAGCTAGTGTTTCTCCTTTTGCTATGGCTTCCAGGAAGCTAAGAATCATATTTAAAGCTTAATCACAACAATTATGTTAATCCACTAGCAATAGCATTTGAATTCTCTTTTGAACCTGATATTTTATTCCTAATTTTTGACCCATAAAGTCTGTTTTGGACTAAGATGTTCTTTGTGTGTATGCATGTGTATGCGTGCAAGCCCTCACGTTCATATGCACATGTGTATGGATACAAAGATAAATCAGTATCTAAATGCAAAGTGTTGAGAGATTGATACAAACAAAGACCTTATTTTAATCAATGACTAATGGTGGTGATGGTGAAGCCAGTATCTCGCAAGGTGTTATTACCATATTTTATCCATCTGTGTCTTAGTTTAGTCCTTTCACAGGGCTTGTGGTTCATCTGTAGAGGACTGCAAGATAGAGACCTTGTTTCTCTAGATTCTGTACCATGTCTATGGGCTGCTGATTAATGTCCTTCAACTCACAGAACTTCTTACCTTTCTTAACCTTACTTTATCTTGTGAAATGTAACACACCCAGAAGAGTTCCTAAAGCATAAAGATATAGCAAAGACCAATATTTATAAAGCAAACACCCATGTGACTACCACCAGGTAGAGAAACAGAGCGCTGATATTTATTGTCTCTACCATATGTTGGACACTGCCTTATGACACATCTGGCATTAACTACTTAACTTTTATTTATTTATTTTTTAATGTTTTTATTGATTTTAGAGAGAGGAAGGGAGAGAGAGAGAAAAAAAAAACATCAATGATGAGAGTGATTGATTGGCTTCCTCCTGTACACCTCACTGGGGATCGAGCCTGAAACCCTGGCAGGCGTCCTGACTGGGAATCGAACTGTGACCTCCTGGTTCATAGGTGGATGCTCAAGCACTGAGCCATGCCGGCCAGACAACTACTTGACTTTTAGTGCGTATCTGTCTAGACTCCCCACTTAAACAGTAAGTACCTTGAGGACGGAAGTCATCCCTTATATTTTTTTATACCTCCCACAGTGCCCAGGGCAGTGCCCTAGGAATAGTAGGTATGCAGTGCATTTTACAGGATTACACATCTTAGATTAACTCTGTGACTCTAGGAAGACCTCTGCGGACTAATTTTGGCAAACAAGAATTGTTTGAGGAAACACAAAATTGTATCATTTGTCTACATCAGTGTGAGTGAATCGGGGGCTAAGGAGACCTAGTATATCATGATGTGGGCAGCAAGCCCAGCCTTCTCTTGAGCTCTGGCTCTTGCCCAATGTGTAAAGCCAGACTAGGGTTATCACAGTAGTCTCCTAACTGGTCTCCCTGTCCCAAGTTTGCCCTCATTCAGCCATACCTTCATGTGGTGGCTCAAGTAATTGGTGTAAATGTAGATCTTGCTGTGTCATGCCACTGCTCAAAAAACCATTCATGCTGTGGTTCTCCAGCTGTGATGTTGCTCAGAACCACCTGGAAAGCTTGTAACAAACCCATACTTCTCCATATGAGTCTGATTTGGCAGGTCCAAGGTGCGGTCTAGGCCTCTGCATTTATAAGAAGTACTATGGGTGAGTCTATTGCAGTTGGTTCAGGCACCATCCATTAAGAAACATGGCTTCACCAGCAGGCGTGTCTCAGTGGTTGAGCATCGATCTATGAACCAGATCACGGTTCGATTCCGGGTCAGGACACATGCCTGGGCTGCGGGCTTGATCCCCAGTAGGGGGTGTACAGGAGGCAGCCGATCAATGACTCTTTCTCATCATTGATGTTTCTATCTCTCTCTCCCTCTCCCTTGGTCTCTCTGAAATCAATACAAACTTATTTAAAAAAAGAAAAGAAAAGAAAGCAAGCTTCAAAGGCTCTTTAGTCCCTAAAGGTTGAAATTTCAGCATCCTTAGCATGGCACACAAGGTCCTTAATGGTGGCCCCTTTTAATGCTGACTCTGTTCCCTCTATGCCACTCCACTCCAATGTCACTGTGACCATCACCATCATTTCTAGCCAGAACTGCTACAATAGTATTCTGACTCCTGAGTTCTAACTGCTTTAATCGCTTTCTGTGTCAATCTATTCCCCAAGCTGGAGCCAGGGTGACCTTTCAAAATTGCAAGTATGTTCCTATCACTCCCCTGCTCAAACCCTTCAGTGGCTCCTTGCCATCTAAGGAACAATTAGTTTCTCCAACTGGTTCAGGTGGTACAGCATTGGGATGCCATGACATAATTGATCTATTAAATCGCATCATGTGAAATGAAAGTCTTTTCAAAAGAACACTTCTACTAGCAGAAAATATGTCTGCATTGTGTGTGTGTGCAGTATAAGATCATAGCCATAAGCACAGATGTCCATGAAAAAATTAACTGTCGAATTAAGCATGATCCATCCTGGGATTGTCTATTTAATATTCATTTGCTACTCGTTCATTTGTTTTGTTGCGTGCTAGCAGATAAGCAGGAGCATCTGTCAAAGATTTAGGGAAAATTTATGGTTAAAATAGAGAAATTTCTACCCATTAACCGATTATTTATTTATTTTTACTGTGAGCATCCATCCCATTTGCACTGGGTATGGTTCCAGAGTGAGCAGGCATTGTCCCTGGAGAGCACGGCTTGAGAACCCCTACTTTGGGACATAAAATCTAAGCTCTTTGGCAGGACCAATGAGACCTTCCAGATCTGAACTCCCCCCCTTTTTTTAAATCTTCATCTGGGGATATTTTCCATTTATTTTTTTTAGAGAGAGTGGAAGGGAGGGAGGGAGGGAGGGAGGAGGAGAGAGAGAGAGGGAGGGAGGGAGGAACATCGGTGTGAGAGAGACACGTGGATTGGTTGCCTCTCGCATGTGCAGGCCGATGCTCTAACCACTGACAACACCAGCCAAGGTGATCTGACTCCATCTTATCTTCCAGCATCATTTACAGCCACTGTGCCCCCTCTAGCACTCTCTCTGGCAGGCCGAGACTTGCAATTCCCTAACTGTTCTCTGTCCTTTTTTTCTGTGATTTTACACATGCTGATCTTGTACTGTCCCGCCCCCTTGCTGGCCAGATAAACCCCTACTCATATACCAAGACTATCCAAATGACTCTGCTTCGAGGTGCCTTCCCTCACCTCTCTGGGTTCCTGCCTCCCCAGGGTCTTGCTCCAGACTGATTATATTGCTTATCACATTACTGGTTGTTTGTGGAGCTATCTGGCAACCGGCCTGGGAACTCTGTCAGGTCACGGTAGGGGTCCTTGTCACCCTTTTTTTTTTTCTGGAGTTCTTTGGCACTTAGCATAGTGGCTAATGTACAGTGGGGGCTCAGGGCATATTTGTGAAATAAAGGAGTAAAACTGCAAAGGAGGCAAAGTTTACCTTTAGAACCCCACAGCTCCCTACAGGGGTCCCCTCTCCACCCTTTTTGCACCCCTTCCCCAGCCCTAGGCACTCCATACCCTTATGCTGCCAGGATCTACCATTACTGTTACAGCCCAGGCTTCAAACTTTTCCCTTGATATCCTGCCAAACCTTATCAGTCCTGTGTCTCATCCCTCCGCGGCTAGATTTCAGATAAACCAGTGGTTCTCAAACCTTAACTTAAATTAGAAACCCCTGGAGGACTTGCTCAAACACAGAGTGCTGGGTCCCAGTCATGGAGGTGCTGATTCAGTAGGCTGGGGGCAGGGCTGAGAATTTGCATTCCTAATAACTTCCCAGGTGCTGCTGCTGCTGCTCCAAAGACCACATTCTGAGAACCACCAGAATAAACAAATGCGAAAGCAAGGGCAGCAGGTAAGTGCACAAAGGAATCCTTAATTCACCTTGATTTAGCCCCTTAACTGGATTTCAGATTCTATCTGCACTGTCTGGATTTGGTTAATCCCAGATCATTTTCCCTCCGCTTCTCCTTGTCCCCCTCCTCCCACTCTTTGGTCTTACTTTTCAGATCATTCTCAGTTTCTTCACTTCAGACCAACTCGACGAATCCTTCTCTTTCCAAAAGAAGCGGTTTTGGGACAAAGCCCTTTCCTGAGCTCTTAGCTCCATTTCACTGCCCTCTTCCCCCTCGCTGCCCCCCCCCTCCAGTCTTAGTACCTCCTACCCCAGCAGTCAGGGTGACCTTCCTAAAGCTTGGCTCCAATTAGGGCCCACTTCCTTTCAGCTGGGGTGGCCATTTCCCCTCCCCGGGGAGTCTGGTTCCACAAACATCAGCATGCTAATGACAGTCACCTGCTGGCTCTGGGAAGTCTGCTGCTTGCTCCAGCTTCCTTAAGGACAGTGGAGTCACTGAAAACACCACATTTACATGCTTCCATTCATTTAGTCATTCAACAAACTTTGATTGAGCACCTGCCAGACACTGTGCTGGGCCCAAGGGACCCCTTGAGGACACATGGAACACGAACACATGTTCTGTTCATGGTAGTGCCCAAGGGTCCACAATGCCTCTTCATGAAGGAGATGTTTTAAAAAATTGATTTTAGAGAGAGAGGAAGAGAGAGGGGGAGAGGGAGAGAAAGAGAGGGGGGGAGGGAGGGAGAGAGAAACATCAATCAGTTGCCTTCTGGATGCATCCTGACCAGGGACAAAACCTGAAACCTGGATATGTGCCCTGACTAGGAATTAAACCGGAGACCTTTCCGTGCACAGGATGATGCTTAACCAACTGAGCCACACCAGCCAGGGCATGAAGTGGATCTTTTGGTCAAACTCATCACGGAAGAAACTGACCACTCATGAGAGTCCTCCTGTCCACTCAGCACCAAAGACTGGGAGACACAAACCCAGTGAGTTTCCAACCTCTTTGTTGAAATAAACATAATCCACATCTCTCAGTTATTGGCCCACTGCATTGAGTGAGATAAGGTATGTGAAGCCCAGAACATAGTGAGCTAAAAACCTCTCTACACATACCCATGCACACTGACATACACACACTGACATATATGCCAATACACACAGTGACATGTACATACTGACACAGAGCAACACACAATACTGCAATACACACCTTTACATACTCACCGATGCACTGAAATTACATGCTGACATACACATTGATACAGACATACTGAAATACACACACACTGGCCAACATGCACCAATACAAACATAGGAGTAAATGCATAGGAGTAAATACACACACATTGACACATACTGAAACAGACACAGCAGACAAGCACACTGACATACAAAGGCACACCTCCTCATACATCAACACCAACCCACACCCCAAGGAAACTGGGAGGCCCAGGCCCCCCAGGGGGGTTGCAGATGCAGGTGGCAGGTCTTGGATTGATGAAAGGGTTGCTGGAGACTTGAATTACACACTTGGTTCTAGCCTGAGAGATCCAGTGTTTCGGAGGAGGAGGACTCCGCGAAGTTCTGAGGGTCCCTAGGGACAGGAGGGCAGAGTGGGGCACACTGGCCGGCTACTAAGGATTCTGCGCTAAGGCGCTGGGCTGAAATCTGTGGAGCTTTGGTTAGCAGGGAGCACTAAAGCGGGAGGGCAGAACACCCGGAGGAAGGCGGGGTTCCCTGGAGCCCAGTACTCCACCAGCCCAGCTCTGCAGACCCTCCCCCACTCTGGGTATCAGCTCTCAGTTCTGGCTTCCAAATGCGTGCTCCTGGTCTCACCACCACCCAACCCCGTGTCCAGAACAGAAGTAGTAACCTCTGGCCCTTCCCGGTCCACGGCGCTCCAGCCTTTGCCAGGGAAGACCAGTCAACTCTGACTCCCCGCCCCCATCCGATCCGGGCCCAGCCTTCCAACGGTTCCTCCTACACAGCCTTCCTACGTCTCTTCTTTCTTTTGTATGCCCACTCCCCCACACGCATCCAAATCCTCTGGCCTCCTGTTCAGGACACGCTTAATCTGTTGCTTCCTGAGTGCCAGGCCCCGAGCTAGGCACTGGGGATGCATTGTGCAGACTGTTCGCTCTCCAGGTGCACTTTGCACTTAAGAAGCTTCCCAAAACAGGGGTGAGAAGCACTGTCCTGGCAGGTGGAATCAAGGGCCAGAAAAGCGCCTCATGTGGCCACCCCATTTCTCTGCAGCCTTTCCTTTCCCACAGGCCCAGGCCACTGGGTTGCCTCCCTTCTCCCTCTCTCCCCCTGGTTCCTGTTTTGCTGCTTTCTTCCCTCCTGCCTCCCCCTCTGCTGCTCCCGCCTTGGGCTGCTGCCGGGTCATCTCCCGTGCCCCCATCCTGGACCCCCTGCGGACCCAGTTTTTTGCCCATAAGCCTGCCTCTCCTCCCTCCGCCCCCCCCCCCCCCCGCGGTCCCACGTGCCTCTCTAGGGTCTGGGTCCCCTTTTGAGACCAGAGCATCTGCCCTTTTGAGGACTGGAGTGTTCCGCCCCTTCGGGTCTCTGGCACGCCAAATCTGTCAGGGTTCGCCAGTCCCAGGGAACTAGCAAGGGGCCACTCCCAGGGGAGAAGGAAGGGGGAATCAGGGCTGGAGAGGTGCCAAGGGTAAAGGAGGGGACCCGCGATGGTGGATGGCCAGGAGGGAAAGGAAATCAGACAGGCACAGCCTCTGCCTTCGGAGGTTCTCCTGGGCTCACCCAAGGTTAGGGGGCCATCAGGGGGCGGGACAGAGCCGCAGGAGGCAGCCCCTCCCCCTCACTCCGGACTATCCCTCTCCACAGAGCTGCTGATCTTCATCCCCAAGCCCCTCCTCTAACTCCCCTTTGGTCTGGGCAAGGCAGGGAGGGGTGGGCGGTCTGAACCTCTGCTCCCAAGCTGACCATCTGGGGCTGGGTGGGGAGAGGAGGCATGGGGCCGGTCTGTGTTAAGTACCTAACAGTGGTGACTCGGCTCCACGGCATGACAGACCACAGTACCCGAGGCTTAGAAATCCCAGGGCAGAAGGGGCGCTTGGTCTCTGGACTGCTGGCCTCGGACTCCGCACGTCACAGCTCAGTTGCAGGGCGGCAGGGCGGCTCCCCCCAGCGTCCCCTTTCTAAGCTCCACTATGGAGCTGCAGGTGCCGCAGCAGCTGCCCCCATCTGGCCTCAGCAACACTCCAGGGCCACGATTGCGGGAGGGGGGGGGGGGCGAGTCAGGTGTGGTGGAGCATCGAGACTCCAGTGGCAGGGGCTTGCATCCCAGCACCCTGATATCTCGGTGGAGAGGAAGAGGGGTCCAGGGGGCTGGGGAGAGAGAGGACTGCAGAGCTCAGCCGCTGAGCTGTGCGCGGGAGGGAGAGGGGCGGGGGCTCCCCTCCAGCCTCCGGGGGTCTGGGGACTCAGGGATGTAAGGCGAGAGCAGGGGGGTGTGACAATTCAGCAGAGGTCGGGACGTACCACGGAACCCAGTGGCGGGGGGGGGGCAGGACGTGGTCACGGAGGGGAGCCCCCGCCCCCCTTCGCAACGGCCAGCGATTGAGGTTGTAGGGAGAACTGGAAGCGCGTGGGTAGGGGGAAGCGGCGTGTTAAATCCGTCCCCTCCCCAGACCTCTCTTCCGAGGGGGTGGGCGTTAGAGGGGAGGTTGGGGTTGGAGCAGCGGCGAGGGGGCTCCTCCCTTGCACCTCCCCCACAGGACTTGGTCGCGCCCGAAGTGTAACACTTTCTCTTTGTCGGAGGAGCTCCACTGTTTCCTGTGCTGGAGCTCCCGTTGCGGCGGCGCCCGTGGCAGCCCTGGCGGACGCAGGAGCGATGGCAGCGACCGACATAGCTCGCCAGGTGGTGAGTGCAGGGCTTGGGTGCCAGCACCCGGACCAGGGGCCTGGGCAGGGCGGGGGGAGACCTGGCCACCGCCGCCGCCCTCGCGAGGAGGGCAGTGGGCAGCATCCAGGTGCCGAGGTGCGGCAGGACTTCTGCTCCCGCGATCAGCGTCTCAGTCCCCCAGCCTGTCCCCAAGAACGCGGCGGCGGCGGGCGGGTGGGAGGCTTGGCCAAGGCTGAGGGCCGGCGGCCGAACTTGAATTGCCCAGTATCTGCAGTGAGCGCCGCCGCTTCCCTCGCTGCAGCCGCTGTCCCGCCAGTGGGGCGTTGCCGAATGAATGGCTGCACGAGCCGCCCAGCCCTCCGCGACTCCGGCACCCTGGCCGGGCTTCTAGAGCGCGGGGCCGCGCCCCTGCGCGCAGCCGCCCTCCGGGACCGGCCTCCTTAGGAAGAGGGGCCCGGGCCTGGGGTTAGCCCCGGGCAGGAGGCGGTGAGCAGTGAGGGGGGCGGGGAGGTGACTGGCGGGGGGAGGGGTCCTCCATATGCATTACATATGTGACTGAGCCTGTGAGTGTGGAGCACTGTGCGCGTCCGAGTGCACGCGCGCGCACTCGTGCCTCCCCGCGGGCGGCGGCACCCCGCTGCCCTCCGACCCTAGATGAGTTGGCCAGTTTCTCTGAGTGTGCTCACCTCAGGCTGTGCGTCCAAACGCCTCTGTGCTTGTGCTGCGTGCCTCTGGGTCCCATTGGCGCGTCTGTGTGGGGTGCAGTCCGCTGGCCTGTAGGTGGCTGGCTGCGTATTTGGGCAGGTTTCTGAGCACCTGACCTGGGCTGTGCGGGCCTCCGGGGGTCTGTGATGGTGTGTGTTCAGCGGAACTGGGCTTGTGTGCCAAAACCTGTGGAGCTGGCTTCTTTCTATGGGGACTCAGGAAAATAACTGTGAGGTTTGCAAAAACGG